>NW_022105908.1:19374148-19405973 GCF_000313985.2 Echinops telfairi | reverse complement strand
TGTATCATGGAACACCAGGTTATTAGAACAAAATGTCCTAGCGTTGAGGGAGTACTGGAGTAGAGGCCCAATGTCCATCTGCTGCCTTAATACTTAACATATAACTATATGTACATAGATCTATTTCCCTATCATTATATATTCTATGCCCTCCTAGCCGTCAATTTGGATCACCTGTAATCTGAATGGAAGCAGATCACCAGACCTTTCCTTCCTTGGTACCATTGGGTGGCTTGAACTGCCAACCTTTCAGTGTGCATGGCACAAATGTCTTGTGCCACCTCCCTGAGCGTTCAAACAATACAAACTCATTGTCATCATAGTGACCCTCCAGGACAGGGTGAAACTGTGCCAGTGGATTTCCCAGACTGTACCCCTTTACAGGAATAGAAAGCATCGTTCTCTGAGCAGCTGGGCCTTTAACAGCCCACCATGCTGCCAGGGATCCTCTGAGCACCCCAAAACCAAATCCACTGCTACAGAGGCGATGCCAACTCATAGTGACTCGTCAAGGCAGGGTAGAACTCCCCTGTGAGTTTCCAAGCCTGTAACGCTCTGGGGGAGGAGCAAGCCCATCATTCTCCTGGGGAGCTGGTGGTTTTGAACTGCTGACCTTGTCCTTAGCAGCCCAACACAACTCACCCCACCGACTTTTCCTTCACCGCCCCACCCTCACAGGAACCCTCCTTGGGACAAATGTCTGACCTCCACCCTAGTGGTGGCCAAGTCCTCCTGATGCCTGGCTTCTTTGTGCTTCCACCACCCCCACCTCCCGCTGTGGACCTGCTCCTCATCCTCCCTCAAGCACTGGAAGCTTCGACAGCCTTTGCCCAGGAGCCTCCCGCTGGCCGCTCTGTGAGCCAGCGCCCACTCCTGGCGCAGCCGGCCCAGCCCTGCACCAGCCGGCGCCCCAGTAAAACTGCCGTGCCAAGCACTGAATGCGTTTGAAATGGTTTTGAGGGTTTTTTGGTTTGTTTTTGTTTTCTTTTGTTTTTTGGAAAAGAGTTGGGCGAAGGCAGGCGCGGCGGTCTTGCAAAGGTCATCCTAGATAGAAATACTGTTCTCGATCAGCAAGGGGTCCAGGTAGTAATAGGGGACCGGGAGGCACTTGTTGCGCTGGCGTATGTTGAAGGAGATCTGGTTCAAGCGCTGGCGCAGGGTCTCCATGCTCCTGCGGGGCGCATCCTCCACGAAGTGGATGTCGGGGAAGTGGCCCAAGGGCCGCTGGGGGGGATGGAACAGGGAGATGAGCCAGGGCCACCCCAACCTTCCTGGCCCGCCAGGCAGCCTACACCCCCCACCCCCTTTCGGCAGCCCCTTTCCCTGCTTCCAGCTCTCAGCATGACAGCTCCATCCCAGACCCAGCAGCTCCTGGCTGCACGAGAGCTCACCAGGCTCTGCATCCCTGCCCGCCGCACCCCATCGCCCCAGGCACCTTATCATCAGGTTCCCGACTGAGAGTCCAGAGTACCAAGAGGATGATGCACGTGGTCTTCACATCCGGCAGCGTGTCCATGAAGACCTCCTCAGTGGTCAGCCCCTTGGCCTGCATGGGCGGGTTCCTCATGGACGAGGGGAAGTTGGGCATCCAGCAGGTGTACTCCAGCTGCGGGTAGAGCAGGAGGCGGGTGCCGGGTCATAGCGCCCCCAGGCTGGGCCACACTCACCCCATGCATTTGTGACTTGGACCCCTGCTGGAGCCGGCTGAGGCTGGGCTGGGTTTGGAGTCCAGTTGGCGATGGCAGGGGCTGCGCTGAGATTAGGGCTGGGGCTGGGTGGGGCAGTGGAAGTGGGGTAGGGTCTGGGCTGGGCTGGGCCTGGGACTTGGGACCCAGATTGGGGCTAGACTAGGGATTGCAGTGGAAGTCGGTTTCAGGGAGCCTGGGGTTGAAGCTGCGACTTGGCTGAGACCGGTTGGCACTAGACTTGGGGTTGTGGGTGAGGTTGGGTGTGAGGTCGTGACTGGCAGCGAGGTGAGCATGGGTACCTGCCCTGTGTTGACAGCCGCGTGCTTGGCGGAGCAGGTGTAAATGACGATGGTGACATACCGGATCAGTTCAGGTACTGTGCGCAAGCAGGTGGGAAAGCCTAAGGGGCAGGGGATGCCCAAGAACCATCAGTCCAGCTCTGGTCCTGGCTGCCCAGCAGGGGGCATGGCCAAGCCCAGCTCACCTGGTCTTGCCAAGGCTCCAAGCTGCCACATCCATGCTGTCACCCTGCCTGCTTGGCCCTCCTGGTCACAACTCCTACCCCTAATCCAAGGCGTAGCCTCCAGGAGAAGATCCGACTGGTCTCTCCGGCCTCTCCTGGGAGGGCCCTTGGATGCCTCCTCCAGCTCACCCAGGGGGCTCCCTGGTCCCAGGTCTGGGGAAAGTTCTAGAAGGGCTTCCCTCTATGACAGTGGTTCTTAACCTTCCTAATGCCGAGACCCTTTAATACAGTTCCTCATGTTGTGGTGACCGCCCCCCTATCCATAAAATTATTTTCGTTGTTGCTTCTTCCTGTCATTTTGCTACTGTGATGAATCAGGCGAACCCTGTGAAAGGGTCGTTCAACCCCCAAAGGGGTCACAACCCACATGTTGAGAACCGCTGCTCTATGGGAAGAATCCTGGCTTTCCTGCTCCGTCCACTCCCCCCTCTCCCCACTTCTTGGGAAACTCTGGTCACTTCAAGTCGACTTCTCAGCAGCTGGGCCCTGGCTCTCATACCTCCTCCCTAACAGAGCTACTCGTCTCTTCCCTGCTGTCTCTCAAGAGAGGCTTGGTTGCCATGGTGACCCCAATTCTGCAAAATGAACTCAAAGTGTCTTCCTCCCAAATCAACCCTTCCTCAAGGCCTCCCAGTTCAGGGAAAGAGACACTTCCCACCCCCACCCCCTGTTGTGAAGACCCAAAGCCTGAGCCTTCCTCCCTCCCTTGCCTTACTCTATGTGGGAAACGGACACGGAGGGAAATATGACTGGGACTTATTCCCTGACTTATAACAGAGAGAATCTGAAAAGCTAGTAATCCATCGTAGGAAAGCCACCACTTTGGTAAATTAGAGATGAAGTTCAAGTACATGATCCTGCTTTACATATCACTCCCACAGATTCTCCCCTAACAGCTCTGCTGCCTTAAAGTGAGCACCTGGTGGATTGTGTCTCCCTATAGAAGCAGACATTCTTGTTATCTCCTCTTGCCTCAGCACCCATTCCCCCCGCCCCCCAGCCTTCCCCCAATGCAGGTGTTAGGTTCCTCACCTGTGAGCTCAGGGACTTTACTGTGGTTCCCGTCCACCTTGTGACGTATGTAAATCCTGAATATGCATGCCTAATGGCTGCCTATAAATATCCCAAGACAGTAAAGACTCCCTCTCTCTCCTCCCACCTCCACGTGGACCACCCAGCGGGGCTGAGGTCACCATGAAATCTGTCTGACTCCTTTATTTGATTCTCTCTATCTCCTATGACTTCACTATAACCTTCAGATATTATCACCGTACACTTGCGCCGACGGGCCCTTCCGTTGTTAGAGGCTGGTCTCCTCTGACAACTCTCCATTTCTAGAATCCTCTATCCTGCCCCCTCTAGCTCCCAAGCAGCTTGTGAGTCCTCTTCATGCCCATGACTAGTCAAACCCCTGTCCCCCCCTTCCCTCTGTAACACCACCCTGGCTCCCCAAGAGGTCTTCGGGGTCAGGTACAGACTGCTAAGTCCATGGGCCTCCTGGGGGTCATTCCAAATTCTGACTCCACCAAGCCTTGCCCAGGCCGCAGCCTCAGCCTTGCCAGCAGCCTGCTCGACTCCCAGAGGAAGGAAGGTGCGGTACGGACTGTGACCAGATCCCTGGATTCGCCATGTCTACTAGGCTTCACGGCCTCTCCTCATGCTGCTCCCCCTCAGCACACTTCCCAAGCCCCCCGCCTGGGGTCTAACAGCCCCTTCCTGAAGATGTTAGCTGGAGCTCAGTTTGGGATTCCCTGGGCTCTTACAGCCTACTCTTCAGGCTTCCCCGACACAATCCTTGGGCCATGACACGACCTCGTTGAGCACACAATATGACAATGTCCAGCCTAGGAGGACCCTGGGGCCCTGTGGCAGTGCTGTCCTGGCTGGGTGTCCCGATGTCCAGGCACATACCTGAGCTCTCGCGTCCCAGCATGCACTCCTTGAATATCTCCTGCACCCAGCACTGCAATTCCAGGTCACCCTCCACAGCGGCGTCACTCGGGTAATAGTAGGTGATGATCTCTGTCACATACCTGAGCAGGGGGTGGAGCCTCAGTTTGGACCCTCCCTCAGCCTTTCCCAGCCTTGCTTCACCTACCTTCCCCCAGGATGCCCTGGTCTTGCTCAGGGTGGGTGGGCAAGGCCTTTGGGGCAGAGGTGAAGAGAATGAATGGCCTGGCAAGGTCAGGAGGTACATAAAGCCCTCCCCATGTAAGGATGAAGGGAGGTGCACAGAGGGCTAGCGGAGGTGGGCTGGGGGCTCAAGCAAGGCAGGGCCCAGCAGGCTTCCTAAGCTATATCAGAGCTTGAGAGTGCATGTGACAGTCACAAAAGACCCCAGACCTGTCCCTGAGGCCATACCCCTATGGCACCTACCCAAGCACAGGTCCCTCCAAGTTCCTCTCCACCTCTCTGAACTTCCGGGATTAACACCTTGAGTGCTAGTCACTGTTGTCCCCAACTTACCTTTCCAGGGCATCCCACACTGCCAAACAGTCGTCACGGTAGTAATACTGGGGCAGGTCCTGGACCCCACGCTCCACAAAGTCATTGGGCAGGTAGAGGCTCTCGTAGGTGATCTGTGACAGGGCTCGAACCATCACCTCAGCAAAGCCCTCCAGGCCCAGGGACGTGCCCTATTCAGGGGAAGGCAGAACCTGGGGCAAATCCTCCTCTCCAGGGGTCCCGCCTACCTCAGATCCCCACCACCACACTCAGAGCCAAGTGAGTGTTCCTCTAACCCCAGGCCCCCTGATCCCAGTCCCCAGGAGACCTGGCACTCCATACCGCCCCCCGCCAGGCTCCCTCTCTGGGCCTTCTGGACAGAGCCCTCATCTTAACCACTCTCCTCCCTTCACCCCTACAGGCAAATGGGAAGTCCTGCTTGGAGTCTAACTGCAAACACAGGGCAGAAGGAACTCGAAGGTCTAGTCAGGGTGAGAATGGAGGCCTTACCCTGGCCGAGAGTCCCCCCTCGTTGAGGAGGAGGGCACGCCCAATGCTGTTGATCTGGATGGTGAATCGGGTGTGGGGGATAAGGAGCTGTGAGGAGGAAGCAGGGGGGGTGGATAATGAGGGCACCCTGAAGTTGCCCTCCAAAAGGAGTTCAGCACTTCTGTGTCTACAGCACCAGCTTCTGTCACATCTGAAAAAACCCCTCAGGAAGCCCTGGCTGTGAGTCCCCAGTTGGCTCCTCAGGTCTAACAGGGGTTCCTCACTCTGCTGGGGGAGGGCAGTAATCCCTGCCAGACACGCCTCCCCCCAAGCCCATACCTTATAGAGGGGGTGGCACATGGGGAGCTGCCGAATCAAGGCCAGGCAGAAGGCCTCCGCCATGAGGTGGGTCTCCAGCAGGTGGGAGATGGCCTCGTGGCTGTAGAACTCGGCGTTGCGCACCCACGTCTTGGCCAGCAGCCAGTCCCACTCGCAGTCACTGGGCAGGAAGATGGGGCAGTCAGGCCCAGGAGTCTGGCTGAGCTGGGGGTCAGAAAGAAGGGGGGGGGGTGTTACAGGCCCGGCGGAGATCCACACACAGGGCCAGCCGCTGCTGGAGGGAGCAGAGGGTAGTCTGAGGAGACGGACACCACCCCTTTGCCCATCTGTCCTCGGCGCACCCCGAAGCCTTTCTGCCCTCACACAGTCACTGTGCCTGTAACACCTTCCACTACTTGTTCCCACTCCCACGCAGCCCACCTCCCAAACTGCCTTTTGTGAGAAGTCTTTCCGATCTCACCCCCAAAGCCACCATTCGGATGTGCAGGGGGCACGCTGCACAACTAACCAGCCAGGAGCCTTGGGCTTTGACTGCTCCCTCCCCTCCCCCACCCCCTGCAGGGGTGACCTTGGTCTCATTCTCACCTGCCTTTTCAGCCCCTTGGGCTCCCTCACCTTCCAGACCAGTCTCCCAAGGTGGCGGCTAAGTCCGATGAGCTCTGTTCCTAACACAAACCTCCCAGGGGCTGGCGTATCCAAGAGAGGGAAGGACGCTGCCAAGGAGCCAAGCTCCCACCACCAAGCACATCCGCACCTGTTCAGTCTACACCTGTGCACACGGGGGCTGCTCAGGGCCCACAGTCACACACTGGGACCCAGGGACACTTACTCCATGGCTTGCAGTGGGCTATCCACCTGGGGACATGTGGCTTCCATGCAGGAGTCTCCATGGAGAGTGGCCAGGTCATACCGCCTGTGCCCTCCACCCCTCGCCCGACAGGGAACAGACACGCAGAAACACACAGAAAACCTGCACACTCCTTGCCTGGGGCGCACATGCAGGCACACACACAAATGCCCCAGGCGAGGACACACAGGTACCCAGGCCCCACTCAGATGCACATGCCAAGAGGCCCCTGAGCAGCCCGCCCCTGGGCACCTGGATGGCAATGGGCATCATTCTGCATTCAGGGTCCAGGTAGAGCAGGCACAGGGGTGCGCACTGGTGCTGCTTCTGACCGTTGAGCTCCACGGTGGGGATGCCCTCCAAGATGCGGTAGTCTGCCAGGTAAATGTTCCCCCTCTGAAAGGGAGGCATCATGGGCAGGCAGGTAGGCATCCAACACTGAGCACCTGTGATCCACCCAACGATGGGATGGGGAGGTAAAGCATGAGGGTGGGGGCCCCCTGCAGGGTGGAAGAAGGGGCTGGGATGGGGAGGTAAGGGTATGGGGGTGGGGGACCCCCTGCAGGGTGGAAGAAGGGGCCTGCCAAAGAGGGAGGCAGGGAGGGGGAAGGAGAGTCTCACCTCCAGCTCAGCCTGCAGGCAGGTGCCTTCGGCCAGGAATGGCGCCACCATGTCATCTGTGACGGGGAACTTGTCTGGGATCCGCGTACAGCGGCGGATCACCGTTGGGTTGATGCCATTAAGGTACTGGTACCCGAAAAAGCTGTCCTCTGCCCAGTGCTCGGCTACGTACTCTGGAGGGGCGGCGCGGAAGGGTCATAACCCGAGAGACAAGGACCAGAGGCCCCGGGCCCCAGGAAACAAGGGGCACCCAAGAGGCCTCTGGGAATGGTAACACGAACCCCAAACCTTCCCTGGCGGAGCCCGCGTGGCCCAGGGCGACGTTTTCCAGGTGACCGCCAGAGGGCGCGCCCACCTAATTCGCCAAAACCTTCCCCCAACACCACCTACCTGGTCCCACAGCCCCAGGTGGCCCTCCTGCCCCTCCACCGCGCAGCCGTCCTCCCGCCAGGGACCACCTGACGCTCCCAAGCTCGACTCGACTCGGAATGCCCCACCCCATACCAGAGGTGACAGTCTTGTTGGCAGGGAAAATTTTCCTAATATCCTTCAGTTTCTTCCATGAACGTTTGCAATCCACCAGGCCGCGGACCTTGAATGAAAGAGCCCTAGGAGACGGGGGGCGCGGGGGGCGTGTCAGAGGCTGCCTGGAGCCCTTGACCAAGCGTCCCCGCCCCCGTTAGGCGCCTGAGTCTCAGGGTCTCCGTCTATGTCTCTGGATCTCAGGGTCTCTGGGTCCCTGGCTCCAGGTCTCTGGGTCTGCAGGTTCTTGGGTCTCCTAGCTTTGTACCCCTAGGCCTTTTCAGCCTACTGGACCTTCTGGGGCGGTGGAGGTGGGGATGGAGCCGAGGGAGGGGAGCGGGGGGCCTGGGCTTCTGGATGGCAGGGACTCACTGGGGCCCCAGGCGCATGAAGAAGGAGGCCGTCTTGATGACGGAGAAGCGCAGATTGGAGTTGAGGAACTTGGTGGCCTTAATGTTGATGAGGATGGGAAATCCCGGAATGTAGCCGTTCCACCTGTAGGGAAGAAGGCGGGGCTGGGGCCGGGCACGAGGGGTGGGGGCCTGGGCGCCCACGGTGGGGGAAGCCCGAGAGGGGTGGGGGTGGGGGGCTTCCTCGTGCCGGTTGGGGTTGCGGAGAGGGGTGTGGGGGCGCTTACTCGGGCCGGTTGGGGTTGCGGAGCCGCCGCACGGGAGGGCGGTAACTGGGGATGTGTACATAGTTGGGCAGGCCGGCAACGAAGACCCTCCAGCTGCGGAGAGAAGCAGTCTGAGGACCTGCACGCCGGGCGGCACCGCGCCGGACCCCACCCCGCACCCACGACCCTCCTGCCCTCCCCCTCACTGGTAGAGCTCCTGCTTGGCCCTGATCTCCTCCTTTCGGTGGGCGAGGAGAATGGGCAGCGTGTCCTCCGCGGCGGTCTTTCCTGGGGTGGGGGGGAGACAGGCAAAAGGCGGCTCAAGGGCTGAGCCCCACCCCCACCCCCTAGCCTGCCCCGCCCACTCCAGAGAGACCCCTCCTCCTCCTCCCAGGTCAGCCCTGGCGGGCCCCGGCTGAAGGTGCGTCTCCCCACAAACTAAAAATAACTCATCCCAAAGCACTGCTATCTCCAACGCTTTGGGCTAAAGGTGGTGAACTATGCTCCCATTTTTACGAGGGGTTGGGGCGGGAACCAGGCGGCAGGATTCGAACCAAGGGAGATCAGCTTCTGAGTTAGCTCCCGGAGCTCCCAGCGAAACCACACCGAGGCGATTCGGACTCAGGGGGGTTCTGAGACCGTAACTCTTCTGGGAGTGGAAAGCCCTGGCTTTCTCGCACGGGTGGCCGGGGGTTTCGAGATCAGCAGTTCGCAGCCCAAGGCATGACCACGGTGCCTCCAGGGCTCCCCTTGAATGACCCCGCGGTCACGGATGAAACATGCGACCTCCAGGGAGTAGATTTCAGCTCCTGGCAAGCCCAGCCCGTGGTGCGGAGCAGCGGCGGCGGAAGCGGGCCCACAGGGTTGTCTGAGGTCTCTTGTTTGGTGGGTGATAGAACACCAGCTTTGGGGGTTCCCAAGGTCTCCCGGACCTGACACCATTGATTGAGCCTTCTCGAAACCCTTTTGAGGAGCCCGGGGGAGTGGGGGGGTTGGAGGGGTGCTGTGGGCTGGTGGTGGTTGGTGGTTCGAAGCCCCAAGCCACTTCCTCCGGAGAAAGATGAGGCTGGACGCCTCTCTGAAAGCCTCTCTCTAGCACCATGAGACTTGCTGGCAGTGCATTTGGCTTGGGAAATTCCTTGTAAACGTCACCTCATGGCATCCTCACATCCATTCGCTGGTTAACTCCATTTTACAGAGGAGGAGACCCAAGCTTAAAGTGTCGCAGGCCCTGTCCGGCCCCACGGTTTCCACTCATGGCCATCCTCTGCCTCAGCCCGTGCGTTGTGGGTGAGTGAGGCCCCCATGGAGTTGTGCAACACACAAACCCAGCTTCGTTTCATCCCCAGGGCGGGAGTCTCACTCCTTCGAGGGCCCAGTGACTCAAGTCTCCTGCCCCTGTGTTGCATGGCAGCTGCCCCACCCACCCAACCCCATTCCTGCGTGGCCACCCAGCGTCATCCTGCTGGTCCCCTGCGTCCACGGCCTTCAGCCCCATGGCCGTGAGAGGAGACACTCCTTCGCCAGTGACCCCCTGGTCTTCCAGCCCCACCCTGTCCCAGGTCAGCTTCCTTCTGCCCCTTGCCTCTCCCTGGGCTGGGACTTTCCAGAGAAGGCTCTGGTCACAGGGCAATGACACCTGGGAGGAGAGCTTAGATGCAGGTAATGGGTGCCACGGCTCCTGGGGCCTCCTCTCACTCACCTCCAGGTGAGATGGGTGGTGGTGGGAAAAGCAAGGATGGGCCTCCAGCGGAGGACAGACCCATGTAGAGCCACATAGTGGGAAGGTGACCACGTCACCCCCGAGAAAAGCTGCCCAGGAACCCAAGCCCTTTCCCATAGGAGCCAAGCAAGCTCTTGGAAACCCTCCAGGAAGCTACCACAGAGCAAAGCCAAGCTAACAGTTTGTATCAGTAACAGGACATCCTACTGGACTGGGACTGATTTTCAGTAGATCTACTGACTCGTTTTGGAGTACGTGAAAGGAGCCCCACTGGGGCAGTGGGTTACAAGTTGGGCTGCTAATCACAAGGTCAGGAGTTCAAACCTACCAGTTACTCTGGGGAGAGAAAGATGAGGCTGTGTGCTGCCGTAATTGGAGACCCTGAAGGAGGGGTTCTACTCCATCCCAGAGATCCCTGGCTGGTTGCTTGGTTTGATTTGGGAGTAAAGAAGTCCCTGGGTGGTGTACTGGTTATCCTACTTGGCTGCTAATCAAAAGGCTGGCTGTTTATGACCACCCAAAGGTACCTCAGAAGAAAAGCCTGACAATCCACTTCCAAAGCACAGACACCTTGAACACCTTCGTGGAGCACAACTTTACTGTGACGCATATGGGGTCACCATCACCATCACTCGAAATCAACTCATCTACACCTGGGCTTTCGGGGGGTGGGGTGGGGGGTTGGTTTTGTTTTTCAGAGTAATCCCAGTTTAAGAAATACGGTGTCCTACCCCAGTCACAAGGAACACTTCTGGACTAATAAAGCATCCCTTCCATCTAAAATATACTCAACGAGAAAGCCAAGACATCCTGAGAATGTCTGAGACCCCTCCTAGAGCATCATGAGGAACTGTTGAAATCCCAGGGCTTCCTGAGATGGGGCTTTCTACTGCCGTCAACCAGCGACAGTCTCAGAAGCCCATAGGGGCAGCTCTCCCCTGTCCTGGAGGGTCACTATGAGTCGGGAAGGGCTCGGTGGCAGGGGGAGAATGAAAGGCATCATTTGGAATGATGGGGCATCCCAGGAGATGAACGGGGCCTCCTGGGGTGCTAACAGAGTCCTATTGGAGTGCTACGGCATCTTGTCTGAGTAACGGGGCATTTTATCAGAGTCTTGCACCTACAGGACAAGAGAGACCCTGAGAGCGGCCAGGCAGGGCACCCTGTGGGCATCCAGCGGAGGAGGGGTGTACAAACAAGAGTGAACTCTTGAACCCCTGTCCAGCCAGCTGCTGGGGTCCCAAGAGCAGCCCTGAACCTCCAGTTTCCAACCCTCGTGAGAGCGGCAGGACTTGTGGAGACCCCTGGTGGCACTGTCACCTGGAGAGCCCGGAGGGTTGACAGCGGGTTATCCAGGCCTTTCTCCCTTGTGTCTGGCTGTGTGTCTGTGGGGGTGGGGGTGGGAGGTGGGTGTTAACCCCAGAAGATGGCGGCTGGAGCGGCAAAGCCTACCAGTATGGAGGGGGTGAGGGCTCACCTGTGGCCTCCCGGAGCGCCAAGGTCTCGTAGCCATCCATCCACTGGTAGGCAGGGAAGTGAAAGATGCGGCCGTTGGGGGCGCAGATCTGCACGTAGTTGCAATACCAGGAGTTCTTGGGGAAGAAGGAGCGCTCCTTGAACAGGCGGATGAGGATGAGCTCGCCCAGGTCCTGCTGGCAGTGCACAGTGTACTTGTCCACCTGGGCAGGGCACAGGGGTGGCTGAGAGAACAGGACTGAACCCTGGCTCTGTGGGCACCCACTAGCCTGGCCCCTCACCCAGGCCCTGCTCACCTAGGTGACTGATGCGCATCTCCTACTTGGAGACTGATGGTCTCCAAGTGGACGGGGGACTGGGAGGTAGGTCATTGAGAAGATGACTTCTGGCCCCTCCAGCCTGGATGTCCCCTGCTGGGCTCATCCACCCAGGGTTGGGCAGGACCCCAGCTGCCTTTCTCCTCTACTTTCTCATCTCCAGAGAACACAGGCTCTCCCCTACTCCCTCCTCAACCACCCGAGGCAGCAATGCTGTGCAGTCCCCCAAGAGGCAGGTGTCTGAAGGGATACCGGTGGGTTTCAAAGCCCCCTGAATGTTCTGGACTCATCAGCTCGGGAGAGGTGATCCAGCCAGCCCCATTGATCCAGGAAGATGTTGAGCCTCAGAAGAGGCCTTCGGTGGCCAGAATGACCCATTCAGAGACCGCACAACAACAGGGGGCTGGGCCTGACTGCAGATCAGGACACAGAGTCCAGCCAAGGATGCCTCCCATCCCAGAGCAGGCTGGTCCCCACTGGCCAGGCTGGTCTAATGCCATTGTAAGTCACAGAGAATCCAATGCAAATGTCAGCCAGGTGTGATGTAACTTAATTTAGCAAGAGTCAGAGTGACCCGAGAGAGATGGCGAGGGGAGAGAGGGTGGAGGAGGAGGGATGGGGGAGAGGAAGAGGACAGGGGATGAGGGAGAGAGAGAGAAGCGCTGAGAAAGGGGCCGGAGGAGAGGTGAAGAATGGCTGAGAAGAGGTGAGAGAGGGTCTTGGAGACCCCAGAGTGGGAAGGGGGATAAGGAGCCAGATCTGGGGTGAGGGGTGTCCCCCTGGGACTCTGCTGTGCCCAGGCCTCTCCAGTCTGTCCTGGCCATGATCTGGGCCTCAGGTCCTTGCACACACACCCCGTACCCCCCACACGCGTGTGCACACACACACACACACACACTCACCGCCCCAGTTGCAAAGTCTCTTCCGAAATGGTTCAGGCGTTGCTTGTGACTCTCTCCCTCGGTCCCCACAATGATCAGCGCGATGGAGTCCAGTGTCCCCGACATGAGGTCACTGCCCGTGGCCACCCTGACTTTGTAGGTGGCCATGGCTATTCTTAAGGATGCAGTGTGGGGCTCAATCCCGGACACTGTTGGGGAGCCACACTGGGGCCCAAGCCAGGCCAGACGCAGAGCAGCGGACGGGCCAGCCTCCCAGAGTGGAGTGGCACACGCACGCACGCGGGTGACAGCCTACAGCCGGGGGAAGTTGCTGCCCTGGCTGGCTTTGAGCAGAGGCAGGCAGGCAGGCGGGGCGGGACCAGTCGTGGTGGTGGAGTGACCGAGTCTGGGTTCCAAAACCTCTGGGAGCTGGCAGGGAGGCTGCAGCTCACACGCAGGGTGCTGGACCGGCCTCTGAGAGGGCGGAGAGAGATGCCTAGGATGAAGGTGTCTTCAGGGTGGGGAAGCCAGTCCATCCTGAGCCAGGGCCCCAGGGACGTTGGGGGAGGGGACTGGGCAGGGCCTCCAGATCTTTATCAGCCTAATAAGCTCTTTCTTCTTGCCCACCCCTGTTGGCTATACCTATGGCTCCCCAGCTAAACAGGGCCATAGGCTAGGGGTGACCTGCATTGGTTCCAGGGGCCCTAATGGGTGGGAGTTGGGGGAGGAGTGGCACAAACTTGCTCTCAGGGTGGCCTGTGCCTGGCCATAGTGGCTTTAGCAGAACGCTGGTTTGTCTTTTTGCCCCAGGGCCCAGAGACTGCGAGAGGGAGGGTAGTGGTCTCAGGCTGAGAGACCCCCAAGAAAAAAACCAACAAGCAACCTCCCTGCCATCCAGTCCACTCTGACTTCCAGTGAGTGACCCCACAGGGCAAGGTGCAGCTGCTCCACTCTTAGTGGGAGTAGAAAATCTCATCTTCCCCCCTCAGGACGGGTGGTGGTTTTGAACTGCTGACCTTATGATTAGCAGCCCAGCCCATAACTGCTGGGCCACCCAGACTCCTTAGAGACCACATAAATGCTAGGAAACTTGGGAGACTGCTTCTTGTAGGAACAAGAGCCAGCTAAGGAAGTCTCGGGATTGAGGACAGGCTCAGGAGACAATTGGGGTGAAATCGGAAGGATAGGCTAACTCGAGTGGATGTGTCTGAAACCAGGTAACATGGATGGATCTTACAAACATGCTGAGAGGAACAAGGCAACCCTGAAAAACTAAGTGTTGTATGATTACACTTAATATGGAATACCCAGAATCAGCCAATGTATAGAGACGTCGTATGTCTATTGCTTACAGAGGGGTAGAAGGGAAGGAGAAAGAGGGGAGTATTGCTTACAGAGCACTGGTTTTTTTGTGGTTTTTTATTAAGGGTGATGGAAAAATCTGGAAATGAATAATAGTAACAGTTGCACAACACGACGATCAAAGTTAATGTCACTGAATTAGACATAAAACATGCTGCAATGGCAAGCGTTTACCACATATATATGGACCACATTAAAAAAGAATGGATAGATAAGGTGTGGTCTGTTCATACAATAGAATTCTACCCAACAGTTTTTAAAATGCAAGCTAGACCAGGGGCAAAGTTCACCAAGATTCAATTGTGTGAAAGAAGCCAGACACAAAAGAGCTCATGCTCAATGACCCCATTCATCTGAGGGTCGACACCAGGCTGAGCTAAGCAACCCTTATAAAAGTCAGCACACTAGGGCAATGGGTATAAGCCGGTGTGAGCGGAGTGGAGCTGTAGGGCCAATTCTGCCTCGTGGCTATCTTCTCTGATCAAGTAGAGCTGCCTCATAGAGTTTCCTAGACTGACATGATTACAGGGACAAATCGCCATGTCACTGCTCCAGCTGAATAGCTGGTGGGTTTGCCCACGGTGGTGGTACAGAGAGTCCTTTATAAGTTTTACGGTATCAACGTTGTCCTTAATTTTCATGAAGTACACCCAAACCCCAAGTGGGGGGAAAGGAAGAAGTTACGAAGAGGATTTGAGGTGAAGTTAGGCGCTGGTTCGGCTCCACTGGAGGTGAATTTGCTGGCAAGCGGAAGCAAAGCGATGCTGGGAGTTTGGGAAATAAACCTGGAGTGGGTTGGGGGTGGGGGAGCAAGCTTCTGGGAGAAACACAGAAGCCAGAGGAGCAAGGGAGAGTCCTGGGATGGGCTGGAGGTGAGGAGCAGGGAGGCGTGAGGGCCCCAGTCAGGCTATCAGCAGAGAGCGTTGGGGACCCAGGGAGAGTGAGGAGAGAGTCACGTTCCTGTCCCGTGGTGCTGGCCCTGCCCTCCCTCCTCCCTCCCTCCTCCCTCCCCCTTCCCTCCCTCCTCCCAGGGGCAAACTCCTGCCAAGCAGGACGCATCAAACCACATTTCCTCCCTGGTGGCACCATGGAGGGAAGGTCACAGTGTCTCAGGCCACATGGGGGCCAAAGGGTCTCCGAGATAAAGAAAAGATTCCAGTAGGTTCCTAGCTGGATTGGGTGATGGATGGGGACCAGATGGCGATTGGGAATAGGGTAGTGGATGGAGTGAGGATTCAGCGGATCTTCTCAGGTCTCAATCTGCTCACATCAGCTGGGAATAAAACTTGGCAGTGGCTCCTTGTTGCCTTGGGAATAAAGACAGCACCCACACTTTCCCATGGACTTACTACCTCAGCGGCCTCACCCACCACCACGTCTACCCCTGACTCTCTTCTGCCTTTCATGAATCCATCCAGGGACACTGAGTACAGGAGCCCCTACCATATGGTGGGCACCGAGGGAGGCCCAGAAACTATCACATACCCATTGCAAACCTCTGTCCTCATAGAGTTTACAGTCTAGTGAGAGAAACAGACCATCTTACCTTGGGATCACGCCAACGAGGTAGCACGTGACACTGTGATACAGCAGGGAGGAGGGTGGGATGCACAGGGAGTACACTTTAGCCACAGCAGCGTGGCCAGGAAAGGGCTCGGGGGGAAGGGGACCCTGGTGCAAACTCATTTAGGAAGCGAGGCCAGCATCTTCTTCCCACCACAGAACCTTGGCAGTCGCTGTCCCTGTACTGCCTCTCAGACCTGGTGAATCCCTGCTCTTCCTTCAGATCGTACCCCCAAAGCAGCTTTCCCAAGGACAAGCACATTCCGTTACGAATGGCTCTCATCGCGCTAGATCCGGGATGCCTGTCTCTCTCCCCCACTAGAGGAGACTGCTCTGGATTTCTTTTTTCTCCCCACTGCCTGGCCCAGCACCTGACAGGTGGTCCCTGAGTTGGTTAATTGTGCCAGCCTGGCCGATAATCACATGTGGGGCTAATTGAAAGGCAGAGGGATAAATGGGTGGTGAAGCCTCGCCTTTCTAGTTCTCGGGTCTCTTGTTTTGTGATGGTTGCACCGAGTGCAGCTGCCTTAGCAGTTCCCTGCTTCAGCTTGCAAGATTGACTTCCTACAAGACAGCCCCAAGGAGAAGCTACATGGACCTATCCCGATGCAGCCCTGGGTGCTGGAGCAGCCGTGTGGAGACCCTGCTAGTGCTGAGATGCTTGTTCGTTCACTGACTCAGCTTTCCTCCTGCAGTTGGCATTATTGCCTCTGTTTTGTGAGGTGGAGGACTTTGTGGACTGGTGTTGGGTTAATGGGTTAATGTTGGACTTGTGGGCTTGGGCAGCATTGGGTTGGGATGTTTTCGTGATGCACATTTTCTTTACATAAAACTCTCTCTTATACATGAGTCGCTGGGGATTTGTTTCTCCAAAGTACCTAGACTAATACAGTCCCCATGGTGGGCTGGGCTGAAGATGAGGACAGCATCGAGTGATGCTCCCAGGGATGAGACTAGAGTGAGGCTGAAGACTGGGGAGGAGAGTGAGAGTGGGGTCAGGGAGGGATGTGGAGGAGGGTGCTGGGGTAAGGAGATGGCGGGAGGAGTGAGGAGAAGGCTCTGGATGGGAATCAAGCCTACACCCCGATGATTGGCAGGGCACAGTCCTCTCCTGAGTCACCGGGGCTGGTCAAGCCTCCCCTCCTGGGCTCTGCTTAGCCACTCTCAAGCCTTCTCTGGGGATGCCCAGAGCCTGAAACACCTCTTGAGATGCAAATTCCATGCAAATGTCCCCTAAGACTGTCCCCACAGGGCTACTGAGTCACCTCCTGGTGAGGTACAGCGGGGTGGGGGGGTGCTGTGGTGTGGGCAAGGTGAGGCTCAGACAGAATTAGGATTTGGGGAAACTCCACCCCCAGGTCATTCTGGGACTCAGGGTCCAGGAGAAGTTGTGTGAGAGGCCCTCCCTTCGTCTTTTTTCTTTTTCATTGTCATTAGTGTTTAGGGGACAGTTTATACATTAGGGGCTTTTTCCCCATTCAATAATGTAGACACACTCTGTTTTATGACATCGACTGCAATCCCTCCAGGTAACAGGACTCCTTCCGCTTCCTGCCTGGTTCTCTTCCTGGTTCCCATCCCTCCTTCTTTCCTGCCTGCCTTTCCTGCCTTCTGAGCTTTAGTTTGGGCAGCCGCTACCTTTTGGGTCTCCTTTGGTCGATCCTGAGGAGTTCACACGAAGAAGAACCTATTCCCCAATGAGATTCACAAGCAGAGGGTTGGGATTCTGCCATGCAACGGATGTCTTGGATGTAGCCTTTCCCGTCATAGCTTGGCAAATCCCACCCCCACCCGAAAAGATTGTGTGGGATTATGCAAATAAGGTGCTGGTGGCCCCAACAAGGGGATTGGACAACTTGCTCATAATCCAAACAGGGGAAGCATGCAGCACTGTGGGGGGCTGGAGCTCTCCTGAGGGGGCTGGTCAGGTTTGCCATCAAGAAAAGTTTAACCACAGGAGCCATCTCAGAGGTGGGAAAAGGGGGCCTCGCTATTCCAAGACAGCTCTATTGCCTGGCTGACAGTTGATCCCCAGGAAGGGTTCCGTTTCAAGCTTGAAGGGTGTCTAAGGGCCAGAGTCTCTTGGGGGGTTCCACTATTCTCTTTGAGACCCAGGAAGACCAGTCTTTTATATGCTTCTGAATTTTGTTCTACATTTCTGCTCTCCTCCGCCCCACCCCGTCCTCTGTCCACTATTTCTGCTGTCCTCCTGACCAGCGCTGTCAGTGGTGGGAGGTGGGCACCAGCTATTCCTGGTCATCGCCCATCAGAGGCTGTGGTGGACATGATCCTTTGGACTTAGTGTTGCCTGGAGTCTTGGATGGTCTCCACACTAGAAGATGGGGTGAGAGGGAGCCCAGGGGTAGCAGAGATGCAAGATGGTGATGCGGAGAAAGCTGGTGTCAGCTTAAGTGGTAGGGATCTACCTCCCTCCCCACAAGGCTGCCTCCTCTGTCCATAGGTCTCCTCTATCCCATTCCTATCACCCCACCCCCAAAAGCAAGAGGATTGGTTCTGGGTTTGAGCGGGGGAAGAGGGGGGGGGGACGGGGGGTGTCCGGTTCCTGAGGAACACAGAGGTGGGATGAAAAGGTGGGGATTCGAGTGTTTGGAGCTGGGGCTGGGTTAGGAACGTGGACGCGGTTAGGCATGAGGATGTTCCTGGGGCACTCCCAGTTAACTACCAAAACGTGGCTACATGACTCCTGAGAGGTGCTCAGTTGGGCTGAAGAACTGGTTCTCCTGGGCCAGGGGTGGGACCTGGCAAGCAGGAGAGGCCTCTGGGAGGGATTAGAGCTCAGCTGGATTGGTTCACGATGGCCACCCACACAGGTGGCCTAGTCCTCACGACTAGGGCATTTCCACTGCCTTGCCCGCACCCGGTGCCCGGCATGACAAGGGACAGCCCTAGGGCCCCACCCAGTCCTCAGGACACAGAGGGAAGGAAAAAAAAAATCAAATCAGGTCACTCCACAAGGATGTGTATTACTGGCCTTCTGTCGTCCCTACCTCAGCTCCTTTCAGCATTCTCTCTGCCCCCCCTCTGTTTCTTGACCCTACAGGGTCCTTGCTTGGCCCTTGGTCTCTCTAATGCCGTCTCTATCTCCCACTGCTGCCACAGAACAGAAACGCCACAAGCCGGTGGCTTTCGTGAACAGAAATGTATTTTCCCACGGCTCAGGGAGTTCAACGTCCAAATCCAGCGCATCAGCGCTTGGAGAAGGCTCCTCTGTCTATTCTTGTCTTCCCTGTCTCTCGCCACTCCTCTTCCTCAGTTCCTTGACAACAACCTCCACATGACAACAATCTCCATCCGCCCTTCCTCCTTTCCGCGGTGCCTAACCTGATCTGGTCTCTCTCAAAAGTGATTGGTTTAAAACACACCCCAGGCTGACAGGGCCTCGCGGACAGAACACAGAAAGCCTCTTCCCCAGTGAGATGCCGATCACAGGGAGAGGCTTGGGCTTCTACCATGCAGTGGAGAGGTTGGGTCTGGCCTTTCAATCGTGGGTTTGTAAATCCCATGCCCAAAGAGTGTGTGGGATTATGCAAATAAGGTGCTTGTGGCCCCACCACAGGGATCGAACACCTTCTACATAAGGTGTGTGGCACGGTGGTGGTGGGATCGTGACAATGAGGTGGATGGAACTCTCCTGAGGGGACTGGTCAGGTTTGCCACCCAGAAAGGCTTGACGGGAGCCATCCCGAAGGTGGCAAAGGGACCAAGAAGGAAGAGCCAGCAATGGAGTGTGTCCTTTGGACCGAGAGTCCCTGGACTGAGGACCTCTGAGACTGAGGAGACAGAGAGCTGTAACACTGGAGATGTTACGTAAGACAGCAAGAAGCAGTGGCAGAGAGACGGGCACACAGAACTAGCAGACTGGCACAAGGTGGCACAGGGGGCTTCCCAGGCTACAGAGTGAGGTGGCTCCAGACCTAGAAAGCTCAGTGGCATGTAGCAGAGGTTTACAGGTTTGTATGCCTCCAGGTGCTCATTGGCATCGTGAAAAAGCAGAGGTCAAGCCAAAGGGGCTGAGAGCCAGAGAGCCAGAGAGACGCTTACTCAGGGGACTGGCTAAAAAGAGGCTCTTCTGATTGAAGAACTGTATCCTAAGTCATTTCTGATCCTGATTTTTAGCCTGTGACTTCTCAACTAAACCCCTTCATCCTGAGTATTATCTGGGAGTTCTGTGCGGCGTGGCCATTGCAACAAATGATTAAACCCAGCAGAGGATGAGGGGGCCGTGTGGGGGCCAGCTGGAATCAGCATTGATAAAAGGGCTGCAGAGAGGGGACATGTCGAACCCCCATCTCAGAGGCATCGGCCTTGCCCTATTGATTTCGGTTCTCTTTCCCGCTTGTGACCTTTAAGGAGGTCAGATGGCCCACCGTGCTGATGCTAATCTCCATCTAACATGTATTTACTGGGAGATGCAATTCCACCCATAACACCTTCCCCCAAGCACTTTCAAGAGTGCTTTATTTTTGACATCCAGGTCTCCGCTCGTCACCCCCTCGGTTCCCGACCACCCTTCAAAGCCTCCTCTGCACCCTGCACCCCAATCCATGCTAGCAGGCAAGGATTGCTCTCCCACTGCACTTAACACCATCTGACGGGTTCTATGCATTCCCATTTCTCATCTGTCTCACCACCTAGAAGTTAGTGGAGGCAGGGAGCATGCCTGGCGAGATAGCAGCTGTTTCCTGGCACCCAGAACAGTGTCAGGGCTACAGGAACCGAGAAGCAGACAGATCCTCACTCGACTGTCAACACCGGTGGGGACTTTCCAGATCTTTCCATCCCTCCCCTGTCTATGACAAATTCAGGCCACAGAGGCTGAGGGACTTGCTCCAGGTCCAGCAGAGCCTGGTGGCTGAGCTGAGGAAGAGGGTGGCATGTGCCTCGCTGTACCAGGCTGATGGAAAGCACAGCGGGGCTCAGGCAGGCAGGGGAAGCTTGCTGTCTGACGATTTGACATGAGCACCCTGCCAAGTCCCTATGGATAGGATGATGTGTCTGTCCCTCCAATACATCGCCTTCAAGGTGGAAACCAAATTCCAGTGCTTGGCCCTCATCCTTCTCTCTCGTTCGGGGGCATTTTTAAGATGGGGGTGTCTTCCGATGCTGTCGTGCAAGCCAAGGGTGTTCCTCCTCCCTGGGCTACAGGCTGCCTGAAAGACCCGTCATGATTCTAACACGTGGTGACTTGCTGTTCCCTGGATTTGAAATCAAGGTTGAAGGCGCCCCAGCGTCTAGCTGCTACCTGTCACAAGGTGGCGCCTCTGGGTCCTGCTTCTTGTTGAGTGGAGTGGGCTCCCAGGTTGACGAGGCTAGTCCCTCCTGTTCCCTGCAGGAGACCAGGTTGACTCCTTGTGTCCTCTTTGTCTCTTACGAAGGAGAGAGGGAGCTAACACCCACAAGTACAAGCATGAAGAAAATGTTCTAGAACGGATGTGGGGACAATTGCACAACTCTTCTTGATGTGATTGAACTATCAAATCATATGAAGTGTGAATTATATGCCAATAAAACTCTTGGAAAGAAACAAGAGAGGGAGGAAGAGGGACACGCACGTAAATCCATTCTGCTTCTTAAATCATCGCTTTTCTAGAGTACATCTAATCTAAAGTGTATCGTTCCATTTCACCTACCCAGTTATTTTATTTAAAAAAAAACAAAAGCAAAAATCCTCACTGCCATCAAGTGGATGCGGACACATGTTACCTTATAGGCCAGGGTAGAACCGCCCCTGTGGGTTTCTCAGACTATAACTTTTTATGAAAGCTATGTGAGAAAGCCTCCTTTTTCTCCTGAAGAGCATCTGGTGGTTTCGAACTGCTGACCTTGTGATGAACATAACCACGACACCACCAGACGACGGTTGTCTAAACTACACAAGCACTCGCAGAGATTGAAAACCTCTTCCTCAGCCTCGAAGAAGAAAGACGCGGCTTTCTACTCCTGTAAAGAGTTACCGTCTTGGGAACGAACACACAGGGGCAGGGCTACCCTGTCCTATAGGGTCGCTATCAGTCGGAATCCACTTGATAGCAATGAGTCCCTGGCTCTTCCTCCTTTCTCAAGCACTTGACAGTCACTTCCTGGGGTTCAGCAGACATCCTTAGCAACACAAAGTTCAGGGCCAACATGTCCCAGATAACATCTGTCCTGGTTACTGCATTTGCGTTGGCTCTGACGCATGGTGCCCTAATGTATAACAGAAAATAGAGCAAAACGCTGCCTGCTCATCATCTTGATGATCACTGGTATTTGGAGCCTCCTGAGTATTTCCAGGCAGGAGTGGGAGTCCTGGTGGTGTAGTGGTTACGAGAGGTCAGCAGTTCGAAACCACCAGCCTCTCCTTGGCAAAATGATGAGGCTTTCTATTAGAGGTGTAGTCTTGGAAACCTACATGGGCGGTTCAACCCTGTCCTGTAGGGTCGCTGTCAGCCAGAATCAACTCCGCGGCAGTGTTTGGTTTTAGGCATTTCCAATGACTGGGAATGTCTTAGTCCTTTGAGTTTGTTCAAAATTTAATCAGATCTGGTGATTCAGGGGTCAAAGTCTTGGCCTGGAGCTGCAGGGGAGATCCATAAACAAGTCACAGGGGCAGGAAGGGAAAAGCCAGCCTTTGGCATCTAGACTGCCCCAGGCCACTCCCACACTGCAGCACAGGGAGATGGGATTGGGTGGATTAGGAGAAGCTTGCTGGGTTAGAACAGCGGATTCTCAACTTGTGGGTCGAGACTCCTTTGGGGGCCGAACGACCCTTTCATGGGGGTGGCCTGATTCATAACAGTAGCAAAATCACAGTGATGAAGTAGCCACAAACATAATGTTACGGTTCAGGGGGGTCTCCACAACATGAGGAACTGTATGAAAGGGTCGCGGCATGAGGAAGGTTGAGAACCACTGGGTTAGAAGGAAGAGAAGGACAGTGGTTTTTCCTGGGTCTGTGAGACAACAGACAGACAAACAAACACCATCCCCCCCCCCACCCCAACTGCCATCAAATTGATGCTGCTTCATTAGAGACCTTAGAGAGAATCTCTAAGCCACCTTAGCTTAGACCTAGCCACCTTAGAGAGAATCCTGATCACAAGTGCCGTTTTAACAATCGGTTTACCAAACTCAACAAAAAATTAGTTATCAATTCTGTCCAACCATCAGAACAGGTTGAAGCCCACCACTGCTCACAGGGGCAGTTCTACCCTGTCCGATAGGGGTGCTAGGCGTTGAAATCAACCCAAAGGCAGTGAGTGGGGTTATATTTGGGTTTTGCTGGTGCATCCCCATGGCCCGGAGCAACCCAGAGCCGGCCTGCCACCCTCTGCAGTCTTGCGAAGCCCATCCCCCATGAGACACTAGGTGGGTTTCCAGTTTTTTCTGACATGGAACCTGACAGGCTTCCCTGTCACCAGCTCCCTAAGGATGGATGAGCAGCTACCCCGTCGTTGTGCAAAGATAGTGGGACTCCGGCCATGGAGAGACTGGGGTCAAGGCAGAGGTCGTATCTCAGGTGGGCTGTAACTCAGCCCTAGGGAAGCAAGCGACCAGCAAATCCGATCTGAGCACTTCCCGTGTCTCTGTGATAAAAGTGATGGACGGGGCCGCATAGAGCCATGGTGGCTCAGTGCCTTTAGCATCAGACTCGGACGTCAGCAATTTGACCCATCAGCCACTCCATGGGAGGAAGAGGAGGCAGACAGCGTCTCAGAAGGTCCACAGCCTCAGAAGCCCGAGCGTGGGCGCAGTTCTCCTGTGTCCTGTAAGGCTGCTATGAGTCGAATTCACCTGGATGGCAGTGGGTTTCCAGTTTATGGGGCTAGATGGAAGAAAATCAGCCCGCTTGGATGATCGATCCCCTTTATCCACCAGTCTGCACTAGCTTGTGCTACAACAACAAACAGTCTCATCATGCCAATGCCTTCCCCCAGGAAACACTGATTTCTTGCTCAGCGCCAAGTCCCGCCCCGGGTGGCAGAGGGCTCTCTGCTCAGGTCACAGGGACACCGGCCATCTCATGTCCTTGGACCACACTCAGCCACTGTCATGAGGTCCGTTCTGGCGCGGGGGGCCCAGGGCTCCACAGAGGGCTCTGAGACTGGTGCATTCACAGGACAGCCTCATCTTTCTCCAGCAGAGCAGCTGACGGGTTGGAACTACCGATCCTGCAGTTAGCACCCCAACGCCTAGCCTACAGGACTGCTTCCCACCATGAGAGGGGCAGAAAAAAGAGACTTCTGGGAGGTCTCGCATCAGCCATTAAAGGCTCCTGCCTAGCGAGGGCCCCCATGACTTCAGCTCCCGGCTTGAGAGCCCCAACGAGTTCTGTGACCCCACCCATCGCACAGGAAGGCCAGAGGCTGAGTCTTGGATTGTGCAGAAGAAGAGAGAGAGATTTCAATGCGCAAGACTAGCACCTACCACACCTAGAAGCTGTACTGTGATGCTACTTTTTTCCTACCTGCCCAGCTTCCCCCCCTCCCCCCCCTCCCAAACCTGATGACATCCTTTGTGAAATGAAGGTAGGGTTTGACTGATGATAGGTTGGGTTGAGAAGCATCCTGTGTCCGGAACAGATGACCTGTCAACCATAGCACCCTACTTCCCTAGTACCACCCATGTACAAACACACACACACCCAAACAGAAAAATGAAAAGGGAACCGGATACCAGACATATTTTAATTGAACTCACTGGGCTCAAGGACAGACAGACAGACGGAAAGAAAATGGAATGAGAGTGGGGATAGGATAAGAGCTGGAGCGAGACTCCCTCCCCACAAACACTACCCAGCCACGGATCCCAGTCCCTGGACACCGAACTAGGGATCCAGACGAGCCGGATTCCAGTTCCTTCCTTCTCCACAAAAAGGCTGGGGTCAAAGGGGACCACAGATCAGGTCAGGAACACACACCCCTCCCTTGCCCCCTCCCCGGATTCTTCCAGAGCAGAGGGCTGCATTGCTGAGCTGTAGGCTTGGTAGAGAGGGAAACATTGAGGCAAGGTCCAAAACAGGAGCCTTGGGCTTCAGGGCGGCTAGGAGTGAGAGCTTGGGGACCCTGCTGGGTCCGATGGGAGGAGGTAGATTCCCACAGGAGAGTGAAACAGGAGGCCACCCAAATCAGGGGAAGGGGTAATGGGGGGCTCCCTCCAGTTGGGTGGACTTGTTGCGTGTTTGACTTTAGCCAGCGGCTTCTCACCCTGGATTACTGCTAGGTCGGGGCCCAATTCAGATGATGCCCAAGCCACTTGGGTAGGAAGAGGTCCCCAGGGGCAGAGGAGAAGGTTCAGTCTGACAATGGCAGAGAAGATAGAAGGGTCCGAAGGACCCTGAGAGACTGACTGGCGCTCCTCATGCTTAGACTTTTCCTCCAGGGTGGCAGGAGGCGGGGTTAGATGGAGACACTGTTCTCTATAAGGGGAGGGTCTAAGTAGGTATAGGGCAGCGCCAGGCTCTGGTTCCGCTCTCGGATGTCCCTTGAGATCTGGGCCAGGCGGCACTGGAACGCCGCAATGCTCTGCCGTGGGATCTCCTCGGTAAAGTGCTCATCCGGGTAGGTGCCGAGGGGCCTCTGGGAAGAGAACAGGCCAGGGATTAGGATGATGCTCAGGATCGGGCGAAGAACGATGAAGGAGCACACTGGCCCATCCATACAATTCAGGTGGTCTCCAGAGGCACAACCCGCTCCAGCCATTATCATCACAAACCCTTCAAGCCACAACCCCAAACCCCATTCCATGCAGCCCGACCCAGAACAGCTCCCCAGACCCCAAGCCCACAGCCAACATCTTCGTCCCCCTCTGCTGGTAACTCTCTGGATGACCTGACTCTCTGAGACTTGGTCTCTGTACCTGAAAACGAATAGCTTGAACCCCAATATGTCAGGGCCCCTTCCAGGACCTGACCCACCGCCCCATGAGCAACAAGGACACGATGCCTCGGGAGCCAGCTGAAGTGAACGTAAACGCTCTCGCAAACATGCACACGCGCACACGCGTGCGCTCGCAGTTTCACAAAACTCACCCTCTAAAGACAAGCCAACGCTGTGAAGTGTCTTCACCATCGCCACCAGGACAGTCTTGCCCGCAGAGTCACCATCACCCTGTGCTGTCACACTTTACAGCCCAGCCAAGCACATCGGGAAATATCGCAACGAATAGGCACCACTTCCATCCACTGGCATCCTCTCCTCGGGCAGTACAGAATTGCCCCTCCCTCTACGGACACAGTCCACAACACGCAACCAACTCACCCTCCCCGCGCCTGGGCCCTAGGCGTCCAGCCAGCACCTGCTTCCCTTGACAATAGCACTGCTGCCAATAAGATGGGTGTTTTCAAAGGTTTTTTTTCCCCCTTGTCTTACTGCACAGGCAAAAAGCGCCACTGTTAAATAATAAACAGAAGCACGAGTGGAAATTATTTTCTTGCCTTTAATTTTAATGAGGAACCTCTACTGGTTCACCATAGGTAGTGTTTCCTCAGATATACTTTGTATCAAAAACTTCTTCTTTGTATCAAAAACTCCTTAAGGGCGTTTTCTTGTAGACTCTGTTTTTATTAGCAGCAATGCCTTTCAGCAGATATTGAGATGATGATGTGACAGGAGGAGTTACGTGGTTGGCTTTCATAAGACTGAGGCAACATTACATTCCTAGAATAAACCAGCCTCGATCGTGGTATATTATGATTGTTTCACTATTCACTGTTGGCCTTCCTTGGCTGATAGAGTGCTAAGGTGGTTGTAGCTAGGTGAAACGAGGTTATAATTTTATGTTCTTAATAGCAGCTAACATGTTATGAGCACTTTACAATAACAACTTTGGAAGTCAAGGACTCTTATCAAGCCCATTTTACAGGCAGGGAAACAAAGGCTTCCAGGGGTTATTTCACATTCCAACATCATATATGTGGTAAGTGTTGGGGGTGGAGCTAGAATCCTATATGTTAGACCCATCTCCCTTCTAATAATACTTTTGTCATGTAATACTTTTACTATACTACTTATACTACTAGTGCTGCAATCCAATAAAATCATTTTACCTCTGTTTTCTGTGGAGAAGTTGAAATAATTTAGGAATGACACGCTCCTTACAGGTTTAGTAGAGGCTCCCTTTGGAGGACGAGGGTTCGGGTTTCCCACCCTTGTAGACGTGCGCATGGCTTTAGTGTGTTCTGAGCAGCCCTCGAGGAAGAGTGGGTGCCCACTGGGCTGCCAACCGCAAGGCTGGTAGGTTGCAAACCCCAGCTGCTCCTCTGGAGAAAGGGGAAGCTTTCTATTCTGTAAAGAGTTACAGCCTTGGAGACCCACAGGGGCAGTCCGGTAAGGGTCACTCTGCGTGGGAATTGAGTTGGGCTTCTTGCTGTACAGAGGAACCGTTCAAGTACTCAGCTGCTTAACTCCTAACTGGGAAGCTGGCAGTTGGCATCCACCCAGAGGCATGAAGATCTATCCAACCCCTACCCCACCCCACCCCAAAATCAGTCATTGAGGATCCTGTGGGTCATGGCTCTACTCTGACCCGCAAGGGGTCGTCAGGAGTCAGAAGAGGCTCAAAGACAGCCCCGGGCGCTGCTTTTATTGTTGTTGCTGTTGTTATAATTTTCCAGAATAAATATCCCCGTGGCTTATGAGGACGCAATCCGCCACCTCACCCTCACCAAGACAGAAATGAACGTCTCCAACATCTTGGAGCAGAAAGGGTGGGGCCCAGGGACTGGTTCCTGCCATTCCCGGGATATAACATTCGAAGTTGGGGTTTGTTAGGAAGTCAAAATGTCAACCCTTTCCTAACACCAACCAGAGTCAAGCATGAGAAACGGGAGCGTCACATGACAGGGCCCTGGTGAGCCAGACCAGTAGAGCAGAGGCATGACTGGCCGTGTAGTGTGAGTGGAATTGATGGTAACTGCTGACTCAAAGGTTAGTCCCCCACCTGGACTCCACAGCCGTCTTCCTGCCTCCGACGACGACGTGACTCCTCTCACGCAGCCACACAGCTGCAGTGCTTTGCTCTAACACCGAGTTCACCACATCCCCCTAGCCTGCAAACTCCGCGCCCCCCCCCCTGCCCTTGAACAAAGCCCAACGTTCCTGTCCACCCTACATTTTGGGCCACAGCGAGCCACTGGTGGCCCTGTGAATACATCCTGGATTCTCCCTTCACTCCTTGGTCTGCGTCCTTCTTAGAAAAAGAACCCTCCCCTTCCAACTTGCCTGACTCCAACTGGCCCTGCAAACTGCCGCTGAGACATTACTTCCTCCGAGAAGGCTTCCCGGGTTTCCCTAGACTGTCAGTCCCAGTGGATCGGTCCTTACGCCCTCTATCGCTTACCTGTGGGTCTCCCCCACTAGACCCCGAGCTTCTTACAGTCACAGACTGTACAGGCCTGGTGAGCACATAGGGGATAGCCAACCAGTGTTTGTTGAACGTTTACATGAAGGGGAGAGTGGTTCAGTGAACGGTCATGTGGACGCAGGACTTCATGGGCCGATGAATGAGTGGACCGGAGAGTGGAGAAGTTGGAGGGAAGTGAGATTCCAGCCACTAAACTGGTATTTGCTGCCAAGTATGTCTGTTGGGATCAACTGCCAAGATGGTGGCAAAGCCCAGGCAGCCAAGTAGTAGGCACAAATCCAAGCAGTCGGTCCCTAAGCCCTCCTGGAAGACCACCACCACCTCCACTCCCCAGATCCTGCAAAGACCGCCCCTCAACACCCTCCGCCCCCTCGCATGCACACGCATACACACCTGGTCCTTGGGCTCTTGGCTGACCAACCAGAAGAGGAGTAGGTTGTTACAGGTGATGTTCACTTCTGGGAGGGTATCTAGGTAACTCTCCAAGGTAGTGGTTCCCTTGGTCTGGGGTGGGGGCTGCCTCATCGATGATGGAGCATTGGGCATCCATGCCCCAAAGTCATGCTGCAGAGACCCGCCCCCATTGGGCCAATCAACCAGAGAGGAAGGACTCGCTTCGTCGTCCCTCGCTCCTGCCTCCAGCTTACAGTTGGGGGCTGAGGGCACCAGGGAAAGGGAACAGAGGAGGGACGCAGGGTGTCAAGCCCCAGACATGGGATGGGAGTCCAGCTCATCCCGGGCCACTCCCCGCCCAATAATCCAGCGGAGTGAGGCACAAGGGGCAAAGGAGAGTATAGAGAGGCGGCAACCCTGGAAAAGAGCCTGGGGCTGGCATGCCGCACGGAGCATCCTCCACCCAGCCAGGACCCAACTCCAGCAGGAGCTCATCCCGTCTGTTCCCAGCATACCACCAACCTGAGTCGCCGTTCCCATCTTGATCCAGCTCCACCCCAATCATCACTCAGCACCAGCCCTCCACTCCACCCAGTGGTTGCTC
This sequence comes from Echinops telfairi, assembly GCF_000313985.2. NCBI lineage: Eukaryota > Metazoa > Chordata > Mammalia > Afrosoricida > Tenrecidae > Echinops > Echinops telfairi. Next base: position 19,377,201 of record NW_022105908.1, on the reverse strand, counting down.
CAACCCCAGTCCTGAGCATGATCCCACCCCAACCCTGACCCACCCAGCCTCCCAGCCTGCACTCCGGCCACCGCTCTGCTCCTGAGTCTAGCCTTGTGTGCCCAACTCCCACCCCAGCCAGGCCTGTCCTGGCTGCCTGACCTGCCCACTGTTGACCGCGGCGTGCTGCGCGGAGCAGTTGAAGATGACGGCAGTGAGGAATTTCACCAGCTCTCTTGGGGTGCACAGTCGGCTGGGGAAGCCTGCAGTGGGAAGAGAGGGGAGAGGGCTGGATGCAGCACTCAAGATTCCTAGGGGCTGGGCAGGGGCACACTGCAGGGGGGCATGTGGGAGCCACTTGGCCACCACAGTCTTCAGATCAGGAGTAGGGTGGGCGGAGGTTAAGAGCAGTCAGCACCACAGTGTGTGGACTCCCGAGAGAATCAGAGTGAGAGCTGGGTGTGGAGATGGGACCAAGGAAGGAAGGGCTGGCCGGGCTCAGGATGGAGGAACCAGTTCCAGCCAACCGTCCAGACTGCCTCTCCCTGGTCTTCCAAGCACTTCTGCCTGCAGCCCACCACGACGCTTCTTTATTTCATTCTAGCAAATTCACCAAGCTTCGCCCAAGCACCCCGTAGTAGCGGGGCATCCTCAGCGGGGCCAGCAGCAGAGACAGATGGCCCCCCGTGTGGTGTTCTTAAGCTCTCCGTGGTGGAAGCAGAAGGCAGCACCCCAAAACCAGACGTTGGCTCTTGGAGGAAGGGGGCAGGCAGAGCAGGCAGGGGCACTGTGGGGAAGATGATTAGGGAGACGCCGCTGGAGGAAGAGAAGGCAGCTGCCTCAGGCGAAGGATGGGTGAGCGTTGAATGGAGACGAGGTGACAGGTGACGGAGGAGGGCATTTTGAGGGTCTGGAGGAGGGGAAAAGAGCCCTCCTGGTAGAACTCAGCTGCTGCGATCTGAGAAGCTGCCACGTGGACTCGCCACCTACCCTGCGGGGAGATGGAGGTGGCAGTCTGCTTCTGGACAGATGGACAGCCTTGGAAACCCTGCAGGACAGTTCTCCTTTACCCCCCGGGCTGCCCAGAATCAGAATAGACTTGGTGGCAATCTCCCCCCACCCCCCACCACCCCCCAGGGGAGGAAGTGCAGAGGCTCAGCTCTGTGTCTCTGTACCTCTGTACCTCGAGGCGGCTCGGCCTTAAAGGTTAATGCCTCCCGAATTCACATCTGGTCCCCGACCCCCTAGCCTGAGATCTGCCTCCTGGATGTTAACCAGGTCTCTCAGAGTTAACCCTCGGGAAACTGAAGGCTGATTCTCTGCTCTGCCCCCTCCCCTGGCTCAAACCCACCCGCCCACCCACACTTCCCAAGCCTGCTCTTCATCTCAGTGCTCCATATCAACTACTCCTCTGTTCATCTGGACCCATGCGTAGCCGTGCATACTTCCAGAATCAAGCCCCTGCCCCTGCTCCCTAGGCTCCCTCCTCTCAGGCTGCTTCCACCTGCGCTTCCTTGTGTTCTGCACAAGGAGGCCAGAGTGAGCCTTTCAAACCATAAATCAGATTGTGCCAGCCCTTACCTCAGACAGGGAGCCCAGGTGAGGTCGTGGGTCATGAGCTGAGCTACAAATCGCAAGGTCAACAGTTCGAATCCACCAGCTGCTCCCAGGGAGGAAGCAGACGCTAAAGCTGTACAGCCTTGGAAGCCCAGAGGGGCGGATGGACCCTGCCCTGTGTGGTCGCTATGAGTCAGAATTCACTGGATGGCAGTGGGTGGATTTACTCAAAATTCTCTAAGCCCTTCCCCTCTCACTCACTCATCCACTTCCGCTCCTTCTCTGACCTCATCCCGGTCCCGACGTTTCTCCCTGTCATGCCAGTCACACAGGCCTTTGCAATACTCCTCAACCACACCAAACGTGCTCCTACCTCAGGGCCTTTGCACCAGCCCCCTGCCTGTACATTCTTGCCCCGGTTCTCCACTTAACTCCCTCGAGCATTCCCTCCAGCCTCACCTCCTCAGAGAGGCCTCCCCTGACCACTCTCCCTGAAATAATGCTACATCCCGAGTGGCTAACTTCCAGTCTCTTGTTGGCATTCATAACTACCCAATGGATTTATTTCTTCTTTTAAAAAAAAATCCATTTCTCCACATGAATGTTAAGCTCCACGGGGGCCAGGATTTCTGTTTGTCTTATTCACTGCTGGACCTCGGCACCTAAAGCATTCCTTACTAACTCTGACCAACACAGTTGTGCTGGCTTGAGTGAAAGAGCCCGAAGCCAGAGCAGGGAGGAATGGGGAGGAAACGAGGGGCGAGGGGAGGCAGCTGACCAGCAGGGAGGTGGAAACCAGGCTGGCCCTGTGGTTTCCTGCCACTTACAATTATTTCCAAGGGTTACTGGGGCGGTGGCCCTATTGGCTTGTCCAGCAAGAAGCTGGGAGAGGTGGAACCAGTTAAGAAGCAACTGCTACACTAAAGGAATAATTTGAGGAGAACTTGAATTAAGGGTGGTGGCAGTGAAAAATGATGGGGACAGTAGGGATTAGCGACCCGACTGGCTTTAGAGACAAAGGAAGGCAGAGAGGGGATGTGAGTCAGAGGTGGCTCCCAGGTTGACAGTCAGGATGACAGGTCCCAGATGAAGCAACAGGACAGACAGAGGTTGGGAGGAAGAGCCAGGTTTCTGCCCTAGAGTGCGCGAGAACTTTCTGCTGGTTCTGCTTGAGACTGACTGTCTAAGTCTGGGGGCTAGATTCTCTGTGTCTCATGTTGTTTTGTTTGCCTTTGAAATATGGGAACAAAAGCAGCCGGACAGAGATGAATTAGTGGTGTGCTCTGCTTGCAAATAGTTCATTAATCTAGAGTAAGCTGGTCACAAGAGTTTGTTAAATAATCAGAAGGAAGGGTACATGAAGGAGGGGGGAGCAGGGAGGGAAGGGAAAAAATGAGGAGCTGATACCAAGGGCTCAAGTAGAAAGCAAATGTTTTGAGAATGATGATGGCAACAGATGTACAAATGTGCTGGACACAATGAATGGATGGATGGATTGTGGTAAGAGTTGCATGAGC
>NW_022105908.1:19371875-19373542 GCF_000313985.2 Echinops telfairi | reverse complement strand
TGTATGGATTGTGATGAGTCATATGAGCCCCTAATAAAACGATTAAAAAATTAATCAGAAGGATGTCTGGCTTATGATCTCAGAGGTAAACTTACCAATGTAAGAGAGAACAAGTGAGCCCATCGTAATTGGATCCTACTTTGGGTCTGCAATAGGAAACCCGTATCCACTGCCACTGAGTCAGCTCTAGCTCACGGTGACCCCACAGGACAGAGCAGAACTGCCTCATGGGAGTGCCAGGTTGCCGTCATTATGGGAGCCCATGGCCAGATCTTCCACCCTTGGAGCAGCCAATGAGTTGGAACCGCTAACCTTTCAGGTAGCAGCCATCGTGCCACCAGGGCTCCTTAACGAGGAAAAGAGATGCCCCAGATGGTCACACCAGGGGCGGGACAGTCACATGGGGACTGCTTGTGGTGAACTGAAGGTTTGGGAAGCATCGGGAGTCCCATCTGCTTCTCGCCACCTGCACCCAGAAATCCTGCTGCCTCCCTGAGAATGAGCCAACAGGACGTCCTGTTCTTCCCAGCGTGATGTCATTCACCATCACCTGAGAAAGATTCTTGCCCAAAAAATGTTTGGCCTCAAGGTCTGGCTCCCAGTTTCATCAAACACACTGGTTAGAGGAAGACGAAGAATGACATCACAAGGAAGAACCAGAGAAACTCACTCGGAAGGTGAGGCATTCGCATAACAACGACTTGGCTCTTCAACAAGTGTCTGGGTGTCTGGTGGCTTTAAAAAGAGGGAGGAATGAGCATGGAGTGTACTAGGGGTGATGTTCTGTATTAAAAGAAAACTTTAGAGTGATCCACAGTTGGTCCTGACTTATCTGGACCAACTGGGAAGACTGCCAACAAGTGGGAGCATTCTAATCTGGACTAGATATGCCAAGGGTCTCGGAGGGAGGTTATCCTCGATTTCGTGAAAGCACAGTGCAGGGAGTTATGGATTGGACTGCTAACCGCGAGGTCAGCAGTTTGAAACCACCCACTGCTCCGTGAGAGAAAGATGAGGTCTCTGGAGCCCCGAGGGGCAGACTCGCTCTGTCTTCTAGTATCTCTGTGAGTTGGCATCAACTTCATGGCAGTGAGTTTGGGTTTTGTTGCTATGGTTAAGTTTTGGGTTTTGAGTAATGGTATTGGATGAGTTGGGCTGTCACCCTCAAGGTCAGCAGTTCAAAACCACCAGCAGCTCCTTGGGAGACAGGGGTTCCTACTCCCATAAAGAGTCACAGTCTTGGGAACTCACAGGGGCAGTTCTACCCTGTAAGTCAACGTCAACTTGATGGCAGTGAGTGTTTTTTGGGGGGTGAGGTGGGGTAGGGGGTGGTGTAATGGAGCTATATAGAAATTGAACATCCCCTTACAGAAGGGTCGTAAGGAGGAGATGAGCCAGTCAGGGTGCAGTATAGCACCGATGAAATATACAACTTTCCTCTAGTTCTTTAATGCTTCCTCCCCCCACTATCATGACCCCAATTCTACCTTACAAATCCTGCTAGACCAGAGCATGTACATGGGTATAGATAAGAGCTGGAAACCCAGGGAATCCAGGACAGAGAAATCCCTCAGGACCAATATTAAGAGTAGCAGTACCAGGATGGGGAGGGGAAGGTGGGGGAGAAAAGGGGAACCAATCACAATGATCTACCTATAACCCCCTCC
>NW_022105908.1:19367712-19369162 GCF_000313985.2 Echinops telfairi | reverse complement strand
GACCTAGGGTCACTGTGAGTCGGAAGCAACTCAATGACAGTATGTTTGTTTTTCTTGGTTTGCTGTACGGATGCAGAACACAAAGGCAGGAGGGAAATGGGCCGTGAACAGTAGTAACAGGATGTCCCTGTGGAGCCCAGGCGAAGCAAGGGCAGACATCTTTCTGTAAAGAAACAACTTGTCGTTTTTATGTGCTGGTCTTCCGTGTGACAATGGGACAGCCGGAAAGCCCTTCAGGGAACAGGGTTTGGGGATTTGGGGACGTCCTGTGTCTGAAGACACCAGAGACAGACTCACTGCATTAGGGAGGGACAGGGAAGACACGGAACCAGGGCAAAGGCCCCCATGGGATAGGAAACGGGAGGGAACCCAAGAAGAAGTGAAGGGTCCACAAGGTTACATCCTCCCTGGAGCTCAGGGAGACATTAGAGAGGAGATGGGGGCTGGGGCGTCTGCTTGGCACTGCGGTCAAGGGAAGGCCATCTAACTGGTCCCTACGGGTGCTGTCAGTCTTAGAGACTTCTCAGAGGCGTCCTAGTGGCACCAGTGTTAAATGCCTGCCTGTCCACTAGAGGTTGGCAGTTCAAACCCACCAGGCATGCTACAGGATAGAGATTTGTGGTCAGCTTCCCTAAAGGATGAAGGAGCTCTCGGGTTGGTGGTATACCCTGATGGGTTACCTGTCGTGGGGTACACTTTGGGCTGCAGGGTCCTCAGTTTGAAACCACCATCTCTCCGGAGAAAGAGGCGGCTTTCTACTCTCATCAAGAGTAACTGTTACGAGTCTAATGGACCTGATGGCAGCGGGTTTGGTTTTGAAGTTCCCTAAAGGGGAAACCTCTGGGCCAGTTCTCCGCTACCTATAGACTCAACATGATTTGGAGTCACCTTGAAGGAAGTGGGTTTGCTGCCAGTGGAAGCCCTTCAGGCAGTGCCAGAAGCCGGGCAGGGGAGGCAGAGTACTGAGGTAACAGGAAGAAACCAAGAGGAATCAGGCAGCTACAGGATCTAGGAAGAGGTTTACACCCCCCAAAAGTGGAGGGAGGTTGGTGGTGGGAGGGGTCACCTGGCAGGGCAGGAGCACAAGAGGGTAGGTGTGAAAAGTCCCAGAAGCTTCTGTGCCTAAGAGATCTGAGTGCAGGGACTTCAAGACATGCGCAGGAGCATACAGGGAGCTCAGTGAGAGTAGAGGTGATGGAGAGACGAGACAGCACCCGGCACTTTGAAGGCAGTTAGAGAGAGCATGGCATCTTAGAAGCCCCTGTCCCCGGGTCTCCCCGCTCATCTGTTAGGTGAGAATGATACAGCAAGTGGGTCAGAGGGCTGGCCAGGAAACCGGAGCTGATACATCTGGATCCTGGAGCGTGGGGTGGGGGACAGAGGGAGTACCTGAGCTTGCCCGGCTCAGGAACGCTTGAGCAAAAATCTCGCCAACCCAGGCCTGCAGCTC
>NW_022105908.1:19365503-19367253 GCF_000313985.2 Echinops telfairi | reverse complement strand
GCCCCTCCAGCCCCCAAATCTCACCCTCCAGGATGAGTCCTCGGCTACAGATACTGGGACCCCCGCCCCAAGAGCCTCTCCTGACTGTCCATACTGCCCCAGACCTGGAAGCTCTGCGGGGCCCGAGGGTCTGCAGGGTCCCAGGCCCACCATTCGATGGCTTCCCAGATCTTGAGGCCGTCGTCTCGGTAATGGTAGTTGGGGATGCCCAGGACCCCGCGGTCCCGCAGGCTGTCCGGGAGGCAGAAATTGGTGTAGGTGAAGTGGGCCAGGCCGGTGCTCATGAGGTAGAGGAGCCCTTGCCGCCCGATGGACGTGACCTAGAGATATAACACAGGTCGGCTTTGGAACCTGCTCACCCCACCCCCACCCCACCCCCAGCATTCCCTGGGGAAGAGGTGGGATTAGTGACTAGTGACGTGGGAGAGATCAATACCACCCCACCCCCCATGGGTGACGTGCACCCCAGCAGTGACCCTGGTTTGCACCTTAAGTAGTCGATTAACTAGAAGAAGGAACCACAGGCCAGGAAGGCGACCTACAGTCAGCGGGGGTCAGCTGGGGCTGCCCCAACTACCTGCGGAAGCCCTTGGAACCAGGTCTGAGAGGGTGGGATCCATGGGTGGGACTGGCCTGCCAGGACAGTTTATGGGTGGGGCCAGCAGAAGAGTGGTGGAGAGGGGCGGGGCTTTGAGGCAAAAGGATGGGCAGGGCTTATAGGTGGAGAAAAAACCTGGGGAGGGGGGCGGTAGGCATGAAGAGGGCAAGAAGAGTTCTGAGGGAAAGAATTGGCAAACGGAGGCGGAGCAAAATGTGTAGGTGGGGCAATGCATTCTGGGGGCGGAGCTTCAGAGTGGGGGGACGGGGTGGGGAGTTCTTGGGGTCGGGGGGCCACACCTTGTCCACGAGACCCTCAGGGTTCAGCAGCGTGGCCCGTGCGATGGTGTTCACTTGCAGCGTGTAGCGGGTGTGGGGGAGCAGGAGCTGCCAGAGGGGAGAAGTCACATGAGCCCCCAACCAAACCCAAACAAACTCTGCCAGCGGGTTTCTGTAACTTGTTACGAAAGTAGAAAGCCTTGTCTTCCTTCGGCCAAACAGGCTGGTGACTTTGAACAGATGACTTTTAAGTGAGCAGCCAAATGCATAATCACTACGCTGCAGGAAGCCCCAGGTGTGGGGGGCAGGTCGCCGTGGCCCCGCCCCCCTGCAGGCCCGCCCCCTCTGGTCCCGCCCCGGGGGTGGCACGGACCTTGTAGATTGGATGGCAGAGGGGCAGCTGACGCAGCGTGGCCATGGCAAAGGCCTCGCACAGCAAATGCGTACACAAAAAGTGCGTGTTGTTCTCATGCACCAGGAACTCGGCGTTGCGCACCCACGTCTTGGCCAGCAGCCAGTCCCATTCGCAGTCACTGGGCAGGAAGATGGGGCACTCTGGCCCCGGCGTCTGGCTGAGCTGCGGGTGCAAGAATAAGGGGGTGGGACCTCCGGGCAGGTCGCGAGGCCCCGCCCCGCCCCGCCCCGCCCCCGGGCTCACCTGGATGGCCAAGGGCATTAGCGCCCCCTGGGGAGTGAGCCACAGTAGGCAGAGAGGGGCGGCCACATACTGCTGGTGGCCGTTCAGGCAGTGGACAGGGGCGTCGGCCAGGATCCAGTAGTCTGCAAGGAAGATGCTCTTCCTCTGGAGAGGGAGCACAGAGCCTTAGGGTGCTGCCGCCGTCCCACGCTCCCCTCCCTGCTCGACTTACGCCCC
>NW_022105908.1:19357356-19365138 GCF_000313985.2 Echinops telfairi | reverse complement strand
CACTGTTATTACTGTCTCCGGTGACACCTTCCTCAGGCCTCAGCACCCAGGATCTTGGAAACCCCAGGGCAGGGGCAAGCTGGCCTCCACCACGCTCCCCACAGCAACCCTGTCCACTCATCGCACAGTCAGCAGGACCCCCATCCAGCCCTCATCCACACCTGCTCTACTTACAACGTGCTGGGTCCCGGCTGCCCAGTGGTACCCCCCTCATCCCATCGTCCCCGTCCTCCACAGACACCCTTTGTCCACATGGGCCACTTGCCCACCTCCTCCTCTCACGGCCACTCCTGAGGTCCTCACTCACCTCTAGCTCGGTCTGCAGACAGGTGTTTGGCCCTAGGAAGGGGGCCACCATGTCATTGGTGACAGGCAGCTTGCTGGGCAAACTGGAGAGGCATCGGAGCATGACGGGATTGACACCATTCAGGTACTGGTACCCAAAGAAGTAGTCCTCACACCAGTGCTCTGTGACATATTCTAGGGAGCAGAGGAGGGCCCATTCACCTAGAGGCAGATGCACCAGCCCCTGCTCAGCCCTCTCTCCATCGCTATGTCCCTGTTTTCTTCTCGGGAATCCTCTGAGGCACACCAAGTGATCTCTCCAATCTGGCACTGAAACAGGGTCAAGCAGATGGAGGGGGCTTGCCTGGGGGCAAAGGGACGGAGCAGGGATTCGAACCCAGGCCTGTCTGGTCCTAAAGTCTGGCACTATGAGTGGTGGAAGGAGGAGGGAAGAGGCCTGGTGGTGTAATGGTTATGTGCTGAGGTGCAAGGTCAGCTGTTCAAACCCCCCAGCCACTCTGCGGGAGAAAGATGGGGCTTTCTACTCCCATAAAGAGTTACAGTCTCAGAAAGCCACGGGAGACAGATCAACCACGTCTTATAGGCTCCGTTTCAAGTCAACGGCCATCAGTTTGCTTTTCGAGTTGGTCCTCTATCAGGATCAAGACTACCCTAAGCGACCCATGACCATCTCCTGGCAAGCCGGGTTTCTCCCTGTTCTCGACTCTTATTCTTGTTCCCTCCCGGAGAGCAGGCAGGGTCCTGGCTTTCTGGAGGAAAACTGAGAGATTTCCCACCAATGAAACCTTCCCCGCTGGAATCTGGCAGTGTCCTGGGGCAGGCTGGGAGAGGGCCCTTTTCCAGGAGAGGGAGTGGGGTCTGAGCAGGCCGCAAGGTGAAGACAGACATCTCCCGCCTGATTCAGCACACCTGTAGTGAAGGTCTTGTGGCACCAGAAGATATTCCGGAGGTCATCGAGCTTCTTCCAGGAGCCCTGACGGTCCAGCAGTCCCCGAAACTTCATGCCTATGGACCTGTGGGGGAGAGAAGGGGGAGGGTAGGAGGCTGGGGGTCCAGGGGGGATGTGACGTGGTCAATACTCAGGTAGAGATCCCTAACAAGCCCCAGGAGAGAAGCATCGCCTGCTCTGTTGAGGGTTTTGTAGTCTCAGGGAACCTCGTTCAAATGCAGCAGTCCCTGGGATGCTGGGTGGGGGAGTGCCACACCATCGGTGCGGGCAAGAGTGGTGCGTGTAGCCATGTGGTTCAGACTGCTCATTCTGTCTGGATTTCTGGTCAGCTTTCCTTAAGAGTCTCTTTCTTCTCACAGACCTTTGCCAGCTCCACCTCCGCCTGCCAGCTGCTGAGTCTGCCTGGCCAGGAAGCTCCCACCTGCTGGCTTCCACCAGCCTTGCCAGTTTCCCCCTCCGCTCCGTGCACGATATAAACCCAACCATGACCTGTTCTCAGAACCGAGCCAGTTGGTACACCGGAGCTGGTCATGCTGATAACCGGGCTGGCCCTCTAGGAAGGTCCATGCTACACTTTGCTGACACCTGTACTGTTGACCTCTTTACAGGGAGCTCTCATTCGGACACAGCCAGAAAAAGAAATAAGAAAAATACTCAGGGTGACATCGGCGTGGCCCGCTTTTTTCAGGCTGGGCTCTCGGACAGTGTCATCGCCGACGCTCCGAGCTTCTAAAAACCCATCCTGAGTTGGCTGTGCACTGCACAGAGGCTCCCGGGAAGCTCCACCACAGTCTCCCAAATGCCAACCAAGTCCCTCCCGGTGAACTGATTCCAGTGGGGTTTCCAGAGTAAAGCAGACTAGGAGACCGTTGGACGATGAATAAGGAAGACCAAAGAAGACGCCGTGGCCTTGACTTAGGTGCCAGCCAGTACCACGGGCTCCGGAAGAACAAACAGGCCCGTTTGGGAAGTACAGCCCGTGTGCCTCAGGTGGGAGGCTGGCAAGACTTCCTCTCACATCCTTGGGACATGTTGTCATACCAGACCAGTCCCTGGAGGACGGCCTGCTGGGTCAAGTGGAGGGGAGTGAAACAAACAGGCAGGTCCTCAAGGAGACGGACCGACACCGTGGCTGCAACAATGGGCTCAAACAAAGCATTGTGAGGCTGGTGCGGGACCGGGCGGTGTTTCTTCCTGCGGGCAGTGTCGTCAGGAGAAGGACTGACTCAGCACCACCTGATGACAAGGACAAGGAAGGGAAGCAGTCCGCTTCTGGAGACAAGCCAGGAAAAGCTCTCTGGGTCACAGCAGGGTCTCCTCAGACGGAGCACGCACACAGTGTGCCCCCTGTGTATGTGGGAAGGCACTCCCATACACAGGCCACACGGCTGGGCTCAAGCTCACCAACAATTGTGAAAAAGGGGTAGGAGGAAGCAGCCTTTCCTTCCGCTGCGCACGTTGGTGCAAGACCGGGGGCAGTGTTTCGTTCTGCTGTGCAGAAGGTAGTTATGGGTCAGCATCACATCGATGGCACCTGACGACAGCATACCTGTTGGGCTGCTAACTGCAAGGCCAGCAGTTCGAGACCACCCGCTGCTCCGTGGGAGGAAGCTGGACTCTTCTACCCCCGTAAAGTTATCATCTTAGAAACTCCCCGAGTCAGTCCTACCCTGCCCTACAGGGTCGCTATGAGTCGCTATGAGTCAGTGGGGATGAGTTTGATTTGGGGCTACACAAGATCACCAGGAGTGGGAGCTGACTCAGTACCAACCCAGCACCCCAAATAAAAACCTATGCATCCTTCTAGGGTCGTCTTTGATGCCCGGCTCCTGAAGCCTTCCTTTAATGTCCCCTAAGCACATATCTGCTGTGTCTCTTTCACAAAACATACCTGGTTCTCTGAAAGTCATTATAAACCCAGTGTTCACCTAGCATCCTCCCTGGGTCACGGGCTCCTGAGGGCAATGCCGCACTTCCGTATTGTCCCCACAAATGGAGCTCCCAGGAGCCACTCACTAAATGAGGAGGGAGCAGAGCACAGACCAGTCTGATTTGCAGGCAGCTGGCCAGTGGAGGAGGGGCTATGCAAAGATGCTGATGTGCCAGAAAGAATGTGGACCAGGAGCAATTACAAAATCCCATAAGCACAGGGACAATTGTGCCAACGTCCCCTGTGCCAACTAAGCATTTCTCACCGTCCTGCAGACATTTGTTGGGGTTCCTCAGCCCAGGCAGGGCCTCTCAGTGGGTTCTTGTCCTAAAGCCCAAGCCACCTACCACCCTTGGGTTTCTGCACATTCCAATCCATTCCAGAGACTCCCTAGCCCTCCACACACCCCTGGTCCTTCCCACTGGTCCTGCTAAAGAATCAGGGTGGACCCGGAAGCCCAGGAGACAAGGGCTTGCCTCTGTGTCCTGGCTTCTTTTGGGCCTCCATGTAGGCATCGTCCCCAACCTGGTTTTGCCCAGGACCCAGCACTCTCTCCTTATCTATTCTTCTCAAAATCTGCCTCAATCCCCTTTATTTTCCTGGGAGCCACCTGTTTGCCCCAGCTCACCCACCTCCCTTTTAGGTAAATACCTGGGATGTTGACGACTCCTCCCCCCCTCCCCCCAGCCACTTCCACAAGACTGGAGTTGCCCTCTCGAGCAGACTGCTAGCTAATTAACTACCTGCCTTGTCACCTTCTGATCATGTGAATTCCTCCCAGAAGATCAAACCCTAACAGCCACCATCCACTGAGAGATTGTTTTGTGTTGGACAAGATCTCATGTCCTTCGAAGACGAACCTATGAGGTTCCTAGTACCGTCTGTCATGTTACAGAGAAGGAAGCTATTTAGGGGGCTAAGTGAAAAACCAAAGCTAGAAAGCATGGGTGCTGGGATCTGAACCAGAGGTGGTGGTCTGATTTCAAACTCTTACAGCCTGAGGGCTGAGCACACGGCCACTCTCTCCTACTCAGCACAGCCCACAGGGACGCACCGTCCACGGAATGCATCGTTGATCGATTGGAGGGCCGGAAAAGAGAAGGGACAACAAAGCAACCAAGAGGAGGTTATGAGAGGAGAGAGGAGGTGGAGAGGCAGAGAGGGGGAGCTTAAGGGCAGAGACGTGAGAGGTACAGAGAGAAGGCATCCATGGGGGCGGGGTGGTGGTGGAGTGGGGAGGCTGGGGGGAGGGCAGTGGCCTCACGCTGGGAGGGCGTTGAAGATCAGCGAGGCCGTCTTGGTGGCCGAGTAGCGGATGTTGGGCTCCATGTGAAGCAGAGATGGGATGTCAACTTTCATGGGGAAGCCAGGCAGGTAGCGATTCCCACTGCTGAGGGGCAAGCAAGCAGGAGGACAAACACCCGTCAGACGGGCCCGACAGCTCCCTCACCCCCCTGAATGACTTCCCTGTGTCCCAGAGTCCCCAGGCCCCCTCTCCTCACCCACTACTCTTGAACCTGAAAGGACCTCTTGATCTTGCCCTCTCAGCCAGGCCCCTCAGGCCACCCCAGGCCACCCCATTCCTGGTTCCTGGAAATGTCCTCGTCTTGGTGCCCTTTCTTGTCGCCCTGCCCCAACTCCTTTCCCAGGCTGCACCAGCCTCTCTCCACAGAGCAACCCCCCTCCCCCACTTCCCTCCCCATAGGGCTCTCCAAGCCCCGGTCCTCACCTCTCACCCTGGTCTGCTGGACAAGCGGTAGTCTTAGTCAAGGCAAATTTCTTGTCAGACTCCATCTCCTGGAAGCTGCTAACATCCACCATTCGAGGGAAGCCTGGGGCAAAGATTTTCCATCTTCCAGGGGAAAGAGGTCAGAGGTCAAGTGAGGATCAACAGGAACTGTAGTTTTTAAAAGGCCTGGAGGTGGATTGGGCTGAGTACTGAGTCACCGCTTTGAGCCTCTCAGTTGCTCCCAGGTTTTTTTTAAATCGTTTTATTAGGGGCTCATACAACTCCTATCCCAGACATCCATTGTGTCAAGCACATCTGTACCTTCATTGCCCTCATCATTCTCAAAACATTTGCTCTCCACCCAAGCAAGTCCCTGGCATCAGCTCCTCATTTCCGCCCCTCCCTCCCGGCTCCCAGCTCCCAGATTTAAAAGCCTCAGAAACCCAAAGGGCCAGTTCCACCCGGCCCTGTGAGCTTGCTAGGAGCCAAACGCACTGGATGGTAGTGAGCTCAGAGTTCGGGCTTCACTTTTTAAAACTTGACTTTAAACTAAAACTCTGGAAGCAAGGAATTGGAATTTTCTCCATAAAGGCACTAGGATTCAGATCAGGGCAGTATTTGAGGATGACATGAGTAAGTTAGGTTTGTGTCGATCTCAAGGTCAAGGGGAGCTTGTGTTGAAGGTCAAGGCCAGTCTGGGAGTGAGGCTGTGGATGAACTGAGGTTGGTTTGGGTCATGGTTAATTCCAGGGTCATCTCTGATAGTAGGATCTGGGCTAAATCAAGTGCAACTTGATGCTGAATATGCCTGGTGGCACTGCAGGGTAAGAGTCAGACTGTTAGACACAGGGTTGATAGTTTGAGCCCACCATTCTCTCCAAGGGAGAAAGATGAGACTGTCTATTCCTATAGAGATTTATAAAAGGCTTGGAAACCCTATATGGGGTCACTGGGCTGGAACCAACTGGGGCTGAGGTTTTTTTTTATAGATTCATTGATCAATTGGGCCAACTGCTGATACTTTTCTTCCCGGTCAATATGGGAAGGGGTTGGGTTTAGATCAGGAACCCTGCAGTTTCTCTACCAGGGTTAGAACTGAAGGCATAGCTGGGAGTTAGTAACCATCTGATTTCTGCTGAGATCAGCATAAAGAGGACTCCCTCACCGGTAACATTCCTGCCGGGCCTGGAGCTCTCGCTGCCTGTGATCCAGAAGGAGGGGAAGGGAGTCTTGACAAATTGTTTTTGCTGTAGGAAATAAAAACCACCCACCGTGTAAGTATCTTTTCAAATAACGCCTCCCCAGACCCCCTGAGCCTTGAACCCAAGCCCACGGTATGTATCCCGCCAATCCTGAACAGCCTTGCCCCAAGCAATCGTCCACAGGGTTTGCATTTCCATCTCTTCTCCAGACCCGAAACTCAGTGGAGGCAGACGTTGCCCTGTCTTCATTGTTGTGTCCCCAGCAGCTAGCATGTACCTGGCACCCAGGTCCCATTATGCCCTTGATAAATGATCTATGAACAAATAGAGTTTGTGAAGGGATGGCTGGCTGGATGTGATGATGGAGGAGGGTTCACAGTGATGTCTATGACTGACTGACAATGAATGCTGACTTGCCTCACCACTCACTCACACCTAAGACAACACTCCCGTCAGCCCTCACTTTGCCAGTTTGTCACTTAGGAACTAGAAGGGGCCCTCACAACTTAAAAATCGCTTGATTCTGATACACAGAATCAGGCCTATAGGACAGACTAGAACTGAGACCACAGCGACTTACTGCAGTAGGAAGCCTGTTTCTCTCCTGAGAAGGCACTGGCAGCCTTGAACTGCGGACCAGTTACCAGCCCAGTGAATAACCACTGCACCCCTGGACTCCTAGCAACTTAAGAGACTCCAGAATTTAACAAGGGACCCTGGAAACAGCAGGCAGGGACTTCACCCACGCTAGAAAAGCTCCCAGGAGGGTCTCCCCAGCGAGCCTGTCTACCTGTGAAGGGTCTTTCCTGTGGGGTGCAGAGGCATGGACTCTGGGAAATACATACAGGGGGAGTAAGGGAGAAGGAAGCTCCTTTGTTTCTCTGTGTGTTCCATGTGGGTGTGCTTATGCGCTTGTGTATCTGTCTCTGAGAGTGTTCTCATGGACGTGTGGCAGTTTGAGTTTTGACACCTGTGTGAGTATGTGTGTCTGCTTGTTTCCCGAGGGGCCATAAGGCCCAGAAATCCCCTGCTCATCAGGAATCGAGAGGTGCATGTTCTTCAGAAGGATCTCCTCTGTTGTTGCTAGGTAGAAGTCAGCCCCAACTATCACAGCAGAAGGAGATGCGGCCTGGTCTGGCGCCATCCTCACAAGTGTCTTCATGTTCGTTGTTGCAACCATTGGGTCAAACGATCTCACTGCAGGCCATCCTCTGCTTGCTGCCCCTCTACTTTACCAAACACGATGTCCTTCTCCAAGGACTAGTCCCTACACACTGGGCGCTGTGAGCCCCCACCCCTAATCCCAGCAGATGCCTCTCTGGCACAACCCACCCAGCCCCTGCCTCTGGCCCACCTGTGCCCGGTCGCAGCTCTGTGGTGCAGAAGCCTTCGATCCACTGATAGCAGGGGAAGTGGAAAACAGAGCCATCAGGGGCAGTGACACAGATGTGGCTGCAGTACCAAGGGTCTTTGGGGAAGAAAGCATAGCGTTCCTTGTGTAGACGCAGCAGCAGGAGCTCCCCCAGCTCTCCTGAGCAGCGCACCTTGTACTTCTGAACCTGAGGGGACCAAGGGACCAAGCTCCTAAGAGGCAGGGAACTGCCAGGGCCATCCATCCTTGCCTCTTGCAAGGTGCACTCACACAGACTCCAGCAAAGCCTGAGCT
>NW_022105908.1:19346911-19356729 GCF_000313985.2 Echinops telfairi | reverse complement strand
ACGCCCCTGCCCCTTTGCCCCTCAGGGAGTCCTTCGCCCTCCCTTCTTTGTACTCACCGAGCCGGTGGCGAAGTCCCTGCCCACACGATCCAACAGCTGCTTGGGGCTCTCACCACACGTGCCCACCAGTGTGACTGAAATGTTGTCCAGAGTGCCCGCTTTCAGGTAGGGGCCAGTGGTCACACACACCCGGTACAGGGCCATGGCTGGAGGGAGGGAGAAAGAGCTAGGGTGAGCTTAGAGAAGGTGAGCGGGCTGGGAACACAGTGGGCCCCGAGAAAAAGCCAAGCTCTCGTGGGGACGTTCTTCGGAGCTCTCTCTCCTGGAAGCTCCTGGGCCTCTGCCCTCGCTCCCTGCCCACTGCCTGGCTCCTCCCCCCCGCCCACAAGCTTGTGCCCCAATACTTCGAGTGCCTGTGACACAGCCGTCCCTCTGGCTGGCACAACAGGGCTAGCCCAGATGGATATCAGATACCTGGGTCCCACTGAGGAGGGAGGGACCAGATCTGGAGACGGACGCAGGTGACGCCCGGAATACTGCCTGCTCCCAGGCTAGCCAACGGGTGCCCTGGGAGCGTCCCCCTACCCTTCCACTTCCCAATCGCCCCCAAAGTTTTGCCTCCAAGTTCCCAGCCAGAATGAGTCCAGGGCCCTCGCATTCCTACTTGTGAATCACCCAGGTGACTCATGGTCCAGGTGAGCCCCACGCAGGTGAGCTGCACACGCATCCCCGCACAGAGCAGGGAGCCCGGGACAGCTCCGGGCCACCCCTGCCCAGCACTCTCCAGACCTGTGCGCGACCCTCGGGGTCCCCAGCCTTTGCCGTGTCCGATTATAGTGTCTGTCTCCCCGCTCTGTAGGGCTGAGGAGCGGATCTGAGCGGGGTCCGACAGCGAGTCGTCCCGAGGCGCCCAGGTGAATATTCTGCCCGCCCCAGGACTGTTCTGGGCCTGCAGGAAGGTGTGCGCGGGGCCGGGCATCTCGGTTGTGGACTTGGCGGGACCAGCCGGCAGCCGGCAGCGGCGCGGGGCGGCCACTCACAGTACCGCAGCTCCCGGGCTCCGCTCCGCGCCGGCTCGGCGCTCGTGTGCCCGCGGATCTCGGGCTTGGAAGCAGCACTTCCGAGCAATCTAACTCGCTGGTTTCTTCCCTATCTGGTGGGAATGAATCTCTTGCACAGAAATCGGCGGTCGCCTCTTGGTGTCGGAAACCCCACGCAGATAAAACTCTTATAGGAATTAAAGCACACAGAGAGCAAGGGCCCGGATAGCTCAGTCGGTAGAGCATCAGACTTTTAATCTGAGGGTCCAGGGTTCAAGTCCCTGTTCGGGCGTTCGGTTTTTTGATACAACTAACCTACTGTATTTGCAATTTTGTAATGAAGGAGGGAAAGACGAAAAGAAGTATTACTTGATGTTTAAATTAAGTTGCATTAAATGCGGCAGAATTTATTTTTGAGCAGGTGGAACGAATTGACAGAAGAAAATTCTCAAGAGCAGCGCCCTTAGGAACCATACGTGCCAATTTTAATCTTGTAGTCACCACATTTAAAAGAACGAAAAGATAGGCGAAATTAATTGGAATAATATATTTTATTTAACCAAAATGTTAGCAACAATCAGTTTTCTAAAAATGATTAGAAATTGTTTAGTCCTTTTCTCCATACGAAGTCGTCTAAATGCGGGTGTATTTCACACTCAAGCACATGTGTGGTGCTGAAAAATCACATGAAGTTAGTACCCACTGTTCTGAATATTTCATTTTTCCCCGTGACGCAAGATTAGGCGACACGCCTAATAGGAAATGCCATAATGTATGCAGTTACGGACACCATGGAGACCAGCTAGGTTCCATGGTGTAATGGTTAGCACTCTGGACTCTGAATCCAGCGATCCGAGTTCAAATCTCGGTGGAACCTTACCTTTTCCTCGCCTGAGAACTCAAAACACAAGTTAGTGTTTTGAATAAAATGATCTGGAAAAAACTAGAAATCTATTCTTCGTGTTTTAAATAAAATGATCTGGAAAAAACTAGAAATCTATTCTTCGAGCTTTACCAAACGGGCAATTGAAATTTCTAGCACTCCGTGAACTCAATACATTGCAAAGTGTTTAAATGTAGGACAACTTGTGCTAATTTACAAAAAATAGAAGGTTGTTTTGAGAATGGTATTTACTTAGGGTTCATTTATAAAAAGTAGCAATTATCAAAGCAGTCTCCACTATGGAGACAGGCCTAGGGTAACTGGTAGATCAGAGAGTAGAGGAAGGTGCTGTCTGTACCAGTGAGTGCCCTCAGAATGAGAGAAATGACCAGGAAACGTTTGCAGAGTGGAAGACACCTGCATGGACTCGATTAAAAAAATGGTACCAAAATTCGGATCTGGCAGCGGTGGGATTCGAACCCACGCCTCCGAAGAGACTGGAGCCTAAATCCAGCGCCTTAGACCGCTCGGCCACGCTACCTGCGTGGAGAGATAATATTCCCTTTGTCCTCCTAAGAGACTAGGATGGAGTGGTGGGGTGAAGAATTATAAAATCAGCAAATTTTCTTTTTCCTGTATTTTTCAAACCTAGAATAGGGAGCCGTTGTAAAATTCCTAATCTTACAGCAATAGACAAAGAAATATCCAAACCAGAAAGGAACCAGAACACTCAGAATGTACCAAAAACAACAGTTTATTTTAGCGGGCAAAGCCCTATCTGGGAGTGGGATTCTCCTAGGCAACCAGAGCGCCACGCTAGCTCCCTCACACTCCGCTGCTCTTTTTCCCTGGCTCTTCCATTCCTGCGCTTCCGAATGAACACCTGGCTCACTGTTTTGCGCTAGCTACCCGGCCTGGGCGGGCCTAAGGTGTCTACACCTTGTGCTAAACTCGTCCAAACCACGCGTTCCTGGTACGCCCCACCCAATTCCCTTCCACACGCCCTCTTCACCCTGCCCCTTCCTAGTCTACTTCCCGTAAGGCATAAAACGGCGCGGCAAGCCAGCAGGCTCTGTGGCGCAATGGATAGCGCATTGGACTTCTAGTGAGCAAGAGAGCAATTCAAAGGTTGTGGGTTCGAATCCCACCAGAGTCGGTTTTAGTTTCCTTCGATTTTTACCTGGTTTTCTCTTAAAAACTCCCCTCTCTTCTCCTGCTGCCCTATCTCAGCGTTTTCCACTAGGTGTTAGTTACCACCACAGTCTCCGCTCTGCTCTCTTCTTTACTTACCTGTCTGCCCGGGGCTTGGGCCACGAAGAGCGGGACTGAGGATGGGGGACAGAAAGGGAGGGAGTGGGTGTTGTCGCCGAGATAAAGGCAGGCCCCTGGCTTGGGGACACACCGGGATTTAATAACCATTTTATTCCATGCACTAGGGACTAACGAAAGGGCTGGGACTGGGCTGGGGGTCCGAGAGGGTACATCCTAGACAGAGGGGGCAGGGAAGGCAGAGCAGAGGGACAGGGGGACAGGAACCAGGGGAATATATATTTATATAGATACTCTAATATAGACCACAATCTCACCCACGCGCTGTGCCCGCGCGCCCCGCTGCCCTCCCCAACACCTCCTCGCCGGGACAACCGGCTCCCTCTGCTGCCCTCGGGATGGAGTCTCTATCCCACCCCTACCCGCGCCCCTACTCCCCCAAGCTCAAGGCCAAGGTCTCCAGAAAGCCGGCGGCGGGAGCGGCGGGGCCTTGGGCGCCCCGTCTTGTCTGTGAGGCGGAGGTGGCGGCGGCAGCAGTCCGGTGAGAGGCGCCAGCATGCCGGGGTCCCTGGCGCGCGGGGAGCAGGGGGACGGGGACCAGGCGCAGCGCGGACTAGGGGGACCCTGGTGCGCTGGGAGGCGCTGGTGCAGCGCGGGGCCGGGCGGCGGGGCGGCGGGGTCCAGCGGGGCAGGAGGTGCCCTCGGATCCACGGGCTCCGGCCGGGGCGGCTTGGGGCGCAGGTAACCGTGCAGCGCGGAGAAGAGCTGGGCCCGGGCGGCCGGGCTGGCGTCGTGCGCGAAGGCCGCCAGGCGGAGCAGGCACTCGCGGAAGCCGGACAGGTAGCAGCTGGCGAGCGCCTCGGCGTCCTGGGCTGGGGGCCGCGGGTACCCTGGAGCCGCAGCGAAGGTAGAGGCCCGGCGGGCAAGGCGGGGGCCCAGCAGGAGGGGAGAGAAGGGGAGGGGCGCGAAGATACCGAGGCCGGACAGACGCACAGAGGCAGAGGTCCAGACAGAGGGAGAAGAAGAGGGAGACAGAGACAGACACGCGTGGGTGTCATTAACCTGCCTCAGAGCCCAGCCTGCCGCTACCCAAGCCACCGTCCCCCGGGGAATCCTCCCCCAAGTCCCCGATCCTAGAGTTCCGGAGACCCCCCCGCCCCCCGCCGCTGCCCCACCCCCGCGCTGTACCCAGGGGCTCCACCCGGCTGCGCTCCCGCAAGTAGCCCACGGCGAACTCCAAAATCTCCGCCTTCTCCAGCTTCGGGTTCCGGAGGTTCTACAGACGGGAGGGGAGGGTACAGAGACAGAGAGGGGTGGGGAAAGAGGGGAAGTGGCAGGGGGAAGAAGGGAGGGGCGGATGGGGGCGCTCGGGGTGCCCCGATCGCGTTTACGCGCCGCCTGCCGAGTGAGCGCGCCACCGAATGCGGAGCGGAGATGACCACCAATGGCCCGGCCCTCCCGGAGACGAAACTGACCAGGGGGTGCCGCCAACCCACGGAGCAGGGGTGAGGAGGTGAAACGGCGAGCCCAGGGAGAGAGAGACCTTGGCTAACCCCGCCGGACTGAAGCGGAGCGCGCTGGGGTGGGGAGAGCAGAGGGGGGAATTCCAGCGCAAACTGACCCGGGCGTAAAACTTCCAGGCAACGCAGTTGGCGTCCTGAGAGTGAGATGGGTCTGGAATGGGATTCCAAGGGTGGGACTCGGGCCGGGTTGCCCGGGGACCAGGGCCACCAAATCTGGTATCTGCCCCCCACCCGGGAGAAGCCCTGAAACCCGAGAACCCGATGCTGGAGGGTCCCGGGCCTGCGGAGGAACTGACCTGGTCCCGGGTCCGCTCCAGCAGTAGGAGCCTCAGCTCTTCCAGGCTGCGGTTGATGCGGTCCCGGCGCCGCTTCTCCACCAGCGGCTTTAGCATCTGGGACCAAAAGAGCGGGCCACGGGACCAAGGCTCAGCGCAGACCCACGGCGTCGGGCGGGATTTCCCACCTCCGGAGCACCCCGCCCCCACCCCATTCCCAAGACCCGGTGAGCCTGGGGCCGGGCGCACGGCTCCGGTCAGCTGCTGTGCCCAGCGCCCCTAAGGCCAGTTTCTGTGGTTCGCCTTGTCTCTCTGGGGTCACCAGCTTTCTCCTCTCTCAGCCTCATCCTCCTCCTCCCCTCCGAGTCTCTCCTGCTCCTGCTTCTCTCTACGTCTCCGTTCCGTCCAGTCTCTCTGTGTGTCTCTGGAAGACCCGCTCTGTACCCGGGCTCGTGCGCTACACGGCGCATGACGCAGAGCTGGCGCCCGGGAGCGCTAGGAGCAGAGGTTCAGTGCAGCGCGGTCGCTCCCCACCTGGTTCCTAGCGGGTCTGTCAGCGGTCAGCCTTCTCCACAGACCGTCCTCAACGCTCGGACTCACTGCCCGCAGGGAGCTTACTCTTCGCTGACTACCTTCCTCCTCTTGATGGTTTTTCTCCAACTCCGGGGCCCCATTCCACTCCCTCCAGGCCGCGAGGTGTCGACCCCCTGCTAATCAAGTCCTCAGACCTGCTCCAGCGTGTCCCCTTCCTTATTCCTCCCCTGTCCACCTGGCACCCGGGTGTCCCCAGCCTCCTCCCAGAACCAAAGTCTCTGGCCACCGATCTCCAAACCGGTTCCGGGACCTCTTCTCCCTCCGCTCCCGCGCCTCACCTTGGGGCCGTCCCTGTTTTCAGCTCGCTCCCGGGTGACCATCGCTCCTCCGAACCCAGGTATAGACCGGGTCCCCGCTCGCGCTGCGTCTTATATCCCCTAGGCTCGCGGGGTCTGGGGAGTAGGACCTCAGCCCCGCCCCTCGGCACCCGCAACCCTCTGGAGGGGCTGCGGCACGAGTCTCTCGGAAAAGGGAGGAGTGAAAGGGGGGAGGGGAACGAGGAGAACTGGCCCCCAACAGGGCCTGGGAGTGTGGGAATTGGGGGTTGAATGGGACACCGGCTGGTTTAAAGACCTTAAGGCTGTATAAGGCGGGACCCAACTAAAGGCCATTAGGGGGGAGAGGAAGGAAGTGGTTTGAGGGACACAAGCTAGGGAGGGTCATCCAATAAGCAGGCAAGGTAAACGTGGTGGATTTCCTCTTATTTCTGCAGTAATTTATAGTGGACAACAGCACAAGGTTTACACCACAAGTTAAACCTGGGCTCGCCTTGCTCACTGAGGACTCCGCCCCATTCTGGAATTGTGAATTTGAAGAGGCTTTGATTCCGTGGGGTTGAGTTGGGAGAGAGAAATGCTAGTCACACAAGACGCAGAATGTTGGATGTGGTGATGGTGGGGGTGGGGATAACTAAAATTATTAGCTACAGATGAGCAGATACGCACAAGTAAACCTGTGCTTAGTGGATAATCCGACACTGGGCAGAAGGCAACCATGCAGGGAAGCGACCCATTCCAGAGTCTGAGCTCCTCCCAAATCTTAGCTTTCCAGAGGGAATCACTGTCCCTCCACTCATATGGAAACCAAAATTAGCATCCCCAAATCCACTTCCTGGAGGGGTCACACTGAGGTCCCTTGAGAGGCCAAACTTGTCCTTGAAGGAGCTAGTGGAAAAGGCCACGTGTCAAGGAGTTACTCGAAGCAGGTGCTCAGGAGGAAATAGGATTTCCCTGAGGGTTAGCTGTACCTCAGTCGAAGGAAATTTCAAGCAAGAGAGAAGGTCTTGAAGGGTGAGTAGTTGAAGTATTCCTTCCTCACTTACGAATATTTGGCTCAGAACTAATTCTAGGAGATTCAGAACCACGTGGCTGTCAGGTCCCTTCACACAAACGTGGGGTTGATTCTTATTTCTTGGGAGGCCCTCACGGCCACAAAGGCGCAGAAAGTAGACAGTTTCCCCAAAGAGGCAAGAAAGTGCCCAGCATCCCAGAGGAAGAACATCATCCTTCTGCAGAATGAGGCGTGAGAACGCGAGAAGATAGATCAGAGTTTTAATGGGACAGCAAGAGTGCTGGGGAAAGAGCCCGGGAGATGAGGTTACAGACTGAGAGAGAAATTCACTGGCGCAGCCCTTGCAACACTCCTCTAAAGGGCCTGTCTAGTCAAAGCCAGAGGTCATAGGAGCCCGGATCTTGGGGAAGGGGCTCCCATTTGGAATCAAGGACTCCGGCACCCCCCCTACTTCAGCCAAATGGGAACGCAGATGTGTGGCCACCACAGGCCCCGCGGCCCCCCTCCTTGGGAACCTGAGCTCGGGCTGAGTTTTTCTCACCTGCACGCGAGGCTTGGGGCCCCGAGCTGTTCGCACCTGGGTGTGGGGCCGCCCCTGGCCATATGGGGTGGCTTTATGGCCCAGTGGCCGGATCCTGGAAGGAGGAAGGATAGCCCGGTGCTCCTCCCACGCCAACTGGAAGGCCACTGCTAGCAGGGTCGCTTGCCTATCCTGTTCTGCCGGACCACGACCGCCGCACCTTTCTCACTGGTCTGGGGAAAGTGAGCGCGGGCTGCTCCCTCTTCCCAGGTAGCTTAATGGTACCATTCTTGCCCACTACTGTAAGATGCCAGGGTTCGACTCCCGAGTAATATGAACTCTTGGCATACTTTGCCCCCACCAATACATTGGGTGACGTTCTAATTGGCGTTCTTGGTTAACATTTCTACCAAATACTAATATTTGCTTTTGACTCCAGCGCAGAATTTGAGGCTTGCAATCATTCCCTGATTCCGGACGTCCTCACACTCCCCTCCTTCCCGTCTTGGGGGTCCTGCTGTTGTCTTGACATCCCTCCCTTACCCCATCCTCACCCGGGCCCCGCACCTCCACAGGCGTGACCCTGAGAAAGAAGTAGGCGTTGGGGTCCCTGCCCCGGGGGGCCTTGGGGCCCTGGCTGGGGGGTGGGGCGGAGGGAGGAAGTGGAGCGGGATCTCCCCAGTGTCTCTCTGCATTGTCTGCCCTCTCTCACTCGCGCTTTGCGTCTCTCTGTCTCTTTTGGCCTCGCCACCTTTCTGCGTCCCGGGGTGCCTATGGCCGTCCTATCTCCGGATCTCATCGCAGCTTCTCTTCGACGCTGCATCTCCCAGAATCCCCGTCTCCGGTCTCTCGCCATCTCTCCAGATCTCTGGCGACCCCAGGACCTCTCTGCGCTCCCACGTTCCGGGCGACCCCTGGGAAGCTCGCTCACACCTCCGGGACCCCGGCACCTCCGCGCGCCGCCCCTTCCCGGCGCTTTGATGGCGCACGCGTCGGGCCCGCGGGCGGTCCGTCGCACGGGCCAGCTGGGGCGGCCACTTGTGAGCGAGGGCGGGGCAGACCCGGGCCCCCGGGCGCGCGGCGCGGGCCTCCCTCCGCGCCCCTCCTCCGGGCGGCCCCGGCCCGCGGCCTCGCCTCGGACCCGGCCTCCAGGGCGCCCAGAACTGGCCCTGGAGCTCAGCTTTCCGTTCAGCCCACGTGTCTCATCTGGGCTGGCCCCGAGAGTCTCTCCCAGTGACTGGGAATTCTCTTTTCCCAACTCTAAACCATGGCAGTGCCCCGCCCCATGCCCCCCCCAAATAAAAAAGAACTGAACAATGTGGACATGTCTGTGTCTGCCTCTGCAGGCTCCATATCTGTGCATGGACTTCTGCATGCCCACTGTTGTTAGGCCTCTGGGCTACAGTGGGCCCCTGTTCTGCTGAAACTTACTTTAATTTATCCTGGGGGAGACCGAGCACAACTCAGTAAGCAGAAAGGATCGTTTCAGATGATTATAAGGCTCGGATCAAAGCAAACTCACTGTCATCGGCTCAATTCCGGCTCACAGAGACCCTACAGAAAACTCTGACTCGCAGGGACCCATAGCGACGCTATAGGACAGGGGAGAGCTGCCCCTGTGGGTTTCCTAGACTGTCTTTGCAAGAGTAGAAAGCTTGACCTTCTTCCACAAAGCAGCCAGTGGCTTTGAATGGCCATACTTGTGGTTAGCAGCCCAACCCCGGAAGAGAAAACGACATGACATTGACCAGGCCATGAGTTCAGAAAGAAGCGCTACTTGTTTCTTCCCGGTGGTCGGAAAGGGTTTCTACAAGGAGGTGCTATCGGAGCCCAACTTTAAGGACGAGAGGTCAGCCCTAAGGACGTAAACCCAAACCAAAAGCAAACTCACTGCCACCGCGGTGATGCCGACCCATAGCGACCCCATCAGATAGGGTGGAAGGGCCCCTGTGAGTTTCTGAGAATCTCAACTCTTTACTGGAGTAGAAAGTCTTGCCTTGCTCCTGCAGATCGGCCCCTGGTTTCAAACTGCAGACCTTGCAGTTAGCAGCCCAACATGTAAGCAGCGAAGGAGTGGCCCAGGCAAAAGGAGTAGGATGCACAAAGGCACTCCAGTGTCCCTAGGGACTTAGGAAGGTGGTGGAGATGAGGTGGGTGATGCTCCACCACATGGGTCTTGCAGGCTGCAGAAGTCTGTATCTTAGTCCAAGTGTGCGTGACCCCCGTGGGAAGTTCTGATCAGAAACATTATGTTCTGATACGAATTCTACCTTGCAAGTCTGGCTAGACTAGAGGATGTACAGTGGTACAGATAGGAACTGGAAACACAGGGAATCCAGGGCAGATGAGCCCTACAGGACCAGTGGTGTGAGTGGCGATACTGGGAGGGTAGAGGGAGAGTGGGTTGGAAAGAGGGAACCGATT
>NW_022105908.1:19339926-19344943 GCF_000313985.2 Echinops telfairi | reverse complement strand
AGATCACATGTAGATCCTTGTAATTGGTTCCCTCTTTCCAACCCACCCTCCCTCTACCCTCCCAGTATTGCCACTCACACCACTGGTCCTGAAGGGACCATCGGCCCTGGATTCCCTGTTTCCAGTTCCTTTCTGTACCAGTGTACATCCTCTGGTCTAGCCAGACTTGCAAAGTAGAATTGGAATTATGATAGTGGGGGGCGGGAGGTCGAGGAAGCATTTAGGAACTAGAGGAAAGTTGTATTTTTCATCGTTGCTACATCTCACCCTAACTGGCTCGTCTCCTCCCTGAGACCCTTCTGTAAGGGGATGTCCAGTGGCCTACAAATGGACTTTGGGTCTCCACTCTGCACTCCCCCCCCCCTCATTGTTTTCTTAAGCAGTACTCAGTCACTCAGTTTTAATCGGTATAAGTGCACAATCCATGTATTTCAGTCTAAAAAGCCTCCCTGTATGTTTGTATTTTTTTCTTCTCTCAATCGTATTTTAAATTCTGTGCCATCAGCTAGCTGAATGTATTATTTGAACTACCAGAAGTCCCGTGCAGCTCACCTCTATTTATTTCTGAAGAAAATGATGGTGTTGCCCCTCCAGTGAACCAGGGACATCTACAAATCTTCAGTATACAAATGGATCTTGAACCCACATGCAATCAGAAGCCCTTAGCTAAGAACAATTAGTTCTTATGATGGAAGCGGCCCTGCTCAGTACTTCCCCTTATGAAGTAATCACTGACGATATGGATGCTATAGAAAATGTGAAGAAATCAGATGGAGCCCAGCTATCAGAAAGAATAGCTCCTGGGCTGTAAAGGCTTGTCTTAAAACAAGCAGCCATCTAAGTGAGGTGTCAGCTAAATCTGCACAGAAGGAACCCACCGGCCGGTGTGAACCAAGGATTATAAATAACCAAACCCAAGATCGGAAGAGGGGATTGTATTTAGAGCTTGAAGAGTGAGCCCCTGGTTGGCAGAAGGCGATTGAAGACATTATAACCAGAGTGCTCCTCAGAGGCAAGGATGGAGAGACTTCATCTCATGTGCTTTGGACATGCTCTCAGGAGAGACCAGTCCCTGGAGAAGGACATCATCCTTGGGAAAGGAGAGGGGCAGTGAAAAAGCGGAGGGTCCTCGACGAGCTTGACACAATGGCTGCAACAATGGGCTCAAACCCAAGCACCGCTGTGAAAATGGTGCCAAGTGGGTGGTGTTTCGTCCTGTTGTGCAGCGTTGCTGTGAGTCACAGCCAACCCTGGAGCACCTGAGAACAGCCTGGAGGGCAGTGAGAGCCCAAAATCCATCTGCAGCGCTCCCACAGGGACCCCCCTCCGCTGGATTCCCTTGTCCCGTTGACCAGAGGTGTGAACAGCCTCGTTCCCAGGCAGAGTACATTGGAAAGTAGGGCACTGCAGACATCACATGTCACTGCCCTTGAGTCAGCACCGACGCATAGAGACCCTCTAGGGCAGCATAGAACTGCCCTGTGAGTGTCCAAGACTGACTGTCCACAGGAGTAGAAAGCCCCGTCTCTCTCCCAATGCAGACATAGTTAGGTTAGAATTCAGTCTCTTACCATTTGTTTTCCCACTTTGATGCATTTTTAACTCGTTCTAGTTTTTATCATTTTCTGCTTTCTCTTGGATTGAGGATGTTCTGTTTTATGTTGTTGTTATTGTTGGGTTTTTTTTTTACATGATTTTCTTTACATGAAATGTATAGTAGCTCTATAAAGACTAACTAGACTGATAGTTTCATAAAATGATGGCAAGGGAGGTTGGGGGTGATGGGGAGCTAATAATAATGGATACAAGAATGAAATAAATTAATTAATGCTTATTGCTTGTCTGTCTTTTAAAGTCTGGGGAGAGAAATTAAGCCTTGTACATGATCTGAGTTTGCTGAAATAATCCCCTGACATGCAAATGGAGACTACAGTTAGTCTAGAGAGCCAGAGCAGGGAGGGAAATACTTGAGTCACTGGGATACAGATTTTTAAGTTTTCAGCCATGAAACTAAAACATTTCATTCAAAATAGTCTGTTCCCCCAAACGAATTTGAGGAGCTAGGTTGGATTTGAACGGAAGAGAAAGGGCCAGGTTAAAATATGGAAACAAACGGTATTCATTTTAGTGGAAGCTGCTGTCTATGGTTACAGTATATTCTTATGAAACATCTGTCTCAGGTGGCATTTTCAAATTTTTAAAGAATCTCCCCGGCGGGGGCTCTAAAATGCTTGCAAACAGCCTTCCAGGGACAGCACTTGATCTCTGTTGGCCGGAGCAGGGGATGGTGAACCACGGCTCTAGAGCCACAGGCAGCTCTTTCAGGAGGCACATGTGGCTCTGAAGTAAAATTGAAAAAGAAAACTATTATAGTTTCATTTGTAAAAAAATGAAAGGCTATTATTCAGATGATGGTGATTTCATTTGTTTGTAAAAATAGATTGACGGCTCTCGACTCATTTTTAAATTGCTGTGAGGGACAAGATTGGCTCTTCTGTCTCAGAAAAGCTTGGCCTAGCATGATAGAGAAAGCGAGTCAGAACCGAGCGGGAGACAACGGAAAGTGTGGCAAATCGCCTCCATCGACAACTCACTGCCTCTTTGCCATGAGAGCAGAGCAGAGTGTCCACCATGGCTGACCGTTCTGGTGAAAGATTCTACAGAGGAACCCTGAGCAAAAGGGGAGAAATACTGAACAGCTTTTCAAATTCTCATGTACCCCAGAATTTCTGGAGTCATGGAGGCTAGATGAACCCTGAAACGATGGCCCTGAGCTCACCTTTATACCTTAAGCCTGAAAGACCCCTTCACTCTTAAAACCAAACAATAGTTTAGTTGTAACGAGTCAAGAATCTTCTGCTTTAAAAAAAAAAAAAAGACTCTTCTGCCTTGGGGAAGGGAGGGGGAAAGGAGGAGCTGATACCAAGGGCTCAGTAGAAAGCAAATGTTTTGAGAATGATGAGGGCAACAAATGTACAAATGTGCTTGACACATGGATGGATGGATGGATTGTGATAAGAGTTGTACGAGCCCCCAATAAAATGATTTAAAAAAAATCTCTGCCTTGAGCTTTATGCGCTTTTAAGATCTATCTCTGTGGGATCAAACTGACAGCGACAACTGGAAAGGTGTGATTGGAGCCTTAGGGGACAGTGAGTTTATGTTAATGGCAGAGAAGCAATTTGTGAAAGGAGGGTGCAAATGAGAGCCCTCTCATTTGTAATCATTATCACTAAACTGTACCTGTAGAAACATATCATCCTTCTCATTTGGCAGTGTTTGGCCGTTGCTCTCCCTGGAACATCTTTCGATACCTGTAAAGCCTAACTGTCTCAGAAACCCACAAGGGTGCTTCTACTCTGTGCTATAGGGTCGACTCCATGACAGTGAGTTTTGAGCTTATCTATCTGGTAGTTCCATAATCTGTTGTCAATTTAAGACTTAAGAGTGAAGCCTATCAATCAGGTCGCAGCTTGATGACCTCATTTGGAGGCACTAAGGAGATAAAAAGCTCACTGGAGGCAGGACACACGCGCTCCCTGCAAGACACGCTTGCTGACAAGACACATGGAGCTACACTAGAGGCCTGGAGCTGAAGGAGCCACGTGGAGACCCACGCCAGCACTGAGATGCCTCTACTGCCACTGGATCCACAAGACTCTCCACCCACTGGCCTGCGATCCTCCTGCATTTCGCATCATTGCATGTGTTTCATAAGTCTGAAGAGGAGTTTATAGATCGGTATCAGACATACGGGCTAATATCGGACTTGATCTGGACTGGGCTGGGATGTTTCCTCAATATTTAATTGCTCTTGTATATGAAGCTCTTTCTTAAACACACGAGTCTCTCTGGATTTGTTTCTCTAGTCAACGCAGACTAACACCATCTACTCTGAGAATACTTTACAGGGGCTTAGCTTCTCTGGGTCACTCCCTGCACCCCCCTACCCTTTCCCCCTTGTATCTTCGTTTTCCACAGCATTTGGAGAACCTTTCGCCCTATTTTACCTGGAAGGGTTCACGGATCATACCAACTAGAAGTTTGTACATTTCCTCTTTACTGATAGCCCTCACCTCATCACCAAAAAATGGTTTCTAGTGTTTGAGAGGCTGAAGGCAAGGAACTAGGAGCGCTGGGCATCCGGGCACTTCAGAAGTCGGTTGAAGAGGAAGAATTGACAAAGGAGTAGAGCGTGGTAGAGGGAGGGAGCAGAAAAACCAGGGGCGGTGGTGGAATGCTCTGGAAACTAAGAAAAGAGAGCGTATGGTGTGGTCAGCTCTGCTGGGAGGTGAGGGTAAGTTAAGACAGCCAAGCAACCATCCTCCACTTCAGCCTCCCCTTCAGTCATCACCCAGGAGCCGGTGCAGGTGAGACTGGGATATGAAGGTACTGATGACTCTGGTTTACAGAAGTTCTGTAGCTACTGACCTAAACACTGCTGCTTGGACTCGTGCTTGGTGCACCGTGAGAGAAGGGTCTGGGGCCCTCTTTCTCTAAGGATGGCACCAAACCCAAACCACTGCCATCGAATCCATTTCAATGACTGGCTGGTGGCTTTGACTTGCTCACCCTGCACGTTAACAGCCCAAGGCTGCCCCCAAGGGCTCCTCCGGAAAGGTGGCAGGCGTCACTCTCCCCTGCAATGGGTTTGGGCATGTCCTCTGCCAGCGTCACCTGCACAGCGACTAGTCTGCACCCGGGGTTATGGCAGGGAGGTGGGGAGTCGGAAGATTGGTGGTTTGTGGGCGATGCGTTTGCAGTCCACAGTCACTTCCATATGTCGTCCAGTTAGACTGGCCACCACCGTGGGGGAGGATCCAGCCACGCTCGGATGCCCTGTGTCCACTGCCCGGGCTTTGTGACGTGGCAGGTCAGGGCACTAGCCTACGTCGTAGGAATGTCCTCCAGGGTGCCTGTCAAGAGTTGAACGTCTACAGCCGGAAGCCAGTCCTTGGGAAGTGTTACAGAGGTGTGGCAGAGAGCTAACTAATACCAATATGGTATTGTTTGTCTG
>NW_022105908.1:19310791-19338598 GCF_000313985.2 Echinops telfairi | reverse complement strand
TGTTTCCAGTCCTTATCTGTACCAGTGTACATGCTCTGGTCTAGCCGGATTTGTAAGGTAGAATTGGGGTCATGATAGTGGGAGGGGAGGAAGCATTTAGGAACTAGAGGAAAGTTGTCTGTTTCATCGTTGCTGCATCTCACCCTGACTGGCTTGTCTTTTCCTTGCGACCCTTCTGTGAGGGGCACACTTAAAAATTAATAATAAAGATGATGCAGGGTTGGACCCAGGTGGCCCCACTGGGTACTTTTCTCAGGCTCGTTGCTCCAAAGCAGGTGTGGCCAGCGGGCGTGTGCCTGGGCCCTGTGGCGGTCACATGTGTCCGCATCAGCGTGGGCCGCTGTCCCGAGCGGGTGTGGTTGTGTCTGCTGACGTCACAGCTTATTTAGGCACAGTGTAGGGTGACTGGGGCTCCAACCCCGGCCCTAGCTGCCCTCTCGGCCACTTTGTAGCTTGAGTCCCTTGCTTGTCAGGGTAGGGGTGGGGGAGGGGGCTGCACCCCACCCCCAGTGGGGCAGGAAAGAAGCAGAAAGAGCCCGGCTGGTTGGACTTCTGAACTGTGGCGGCTTCCCTGCAGGGACTTACTCTCAGGCCTAGATTTCAGGGCACAGCTCCTATCCCAGTTCTGAACCCCAACCTGACCCCCACCCCAGGTCCTGGGTAGAGAAGGGCTTCCTGGGGCGATGGATCCTGAGGGCCTGAGAGATGAGGGACAGGAGGACTGGCCCTGGGAATGGATAGATCTCTAGACTCACAAGTCAAACTCTTCCTGGTCCCGTCTTCCCTCCCCTCTGCCTTAGCGCCGAAGCTCAAGAACATGGAGGTTCTGTGCCGCACTGGAAAGACGGGGTAGACCCAGACAGAATAAAAAATGCAGTGAAAGTGCTTCAGAAACCGTAAAGCCCTGACACACACACACACACACACACACACGCCCCAGAGTCTGTCCTTTGTACTCCCTCCAGAGCTCCCTGCTCTGCTCCCCCTGTTGCTCTGCTGCACACCCTTAGTGTTTTACCTCGGTGTCGCAGGGTCAGACAGCGCTAAACCCCACATAGGGCCATGGGTCAGCACGGACGTCGTGTCTCATAGTGGGATCAGCCATAGGGTCCACTCTGTGCATTGGCTGTTTAGAGCGGAGATATCGTCCTCCAGGCCTGGTGGGCCAGGATGTGCTCCACTCTCTCTTCCTCCCCCTTCATTTGCTCCCGTGTGCTCTGATCAGACAAGTCTCTCTCCCTGAGCTGCAGCTTCAGTGCTTTCCTCTGAAGTGAATTCTTCTGGGGGGAGAGGCACTTGTCCACGTAGCTGGTATGGGGGCCGAGCCCTCGGGCCCCTCCACTGGCTCCCCTCTCCATGCCGGCTGGCTGCATTCGCATCCCGGAACACCGGGTTTCAGTCTGGTCCCTTTTCCCCTCCCAATTTTCTGGTCTGGCAGCAGGAGTTCTGACGGGCGAGTCTTAACTAGCGGACATTTTCAACCATCCCTCTCTAACGTTCTTTTTTTTAATTGTTAATTTTCTTGGGGGCACTTACAAATCGTACGACAATCCATCATTCGATTGTATTAAGGACACTTGTACACATGTTGCTATCAATGTTTCCAAAACATTTTCTTTCTGCTTGAGCCCTTGGTATCAGCTCCTCCTTTTTCCCCTGCTCCCCACCTCCCGCCCTCGTGAACCCTTGATCAATGATATATTATGGTTGTTATTTCATGTCTTACACGCTGCCCTTTGTCTCCCTTCATCCACAGTTCTGTTATCCGCCCCCCTGGGGGTGGGCTGTGTATTTGTGCTGGGTCCCCCTTTTAACTTTCCAGAGTCCTTTAGATGAAACTCCAGGTTCCTTTTCCATTCAGCAATGAAGACACATTTTGTTTCACGACAGCGGTTGCGTCTGTCAACGTAGCACCATTCTGCCGGTTCCCCCCTGGGTTCTCCCCTTCCACTAGTCCTTCTTACCTGGGGCCCCTCCCCACTTCCCACTGGCCTGTCTTCTGACTTCTGTTTGGGACCAGTGCTGCCCTGTTGGTCTCCCGCTCCATGGAGTCTCCAGGGTATCTGCCTAGGGTGCATCCTGGGAACCAGGCTCCATGACCAGGCCTGGGTATATAGTGCCTCGATTCTCCCACCCTTGGGGGGGAATATTATATGAACGCCATTTGTCAGCTAGCAATGAGTGGTATAGTAACAAAGCAGAAAGAGGAAGTAGGGAGCAGAAGTCGGAATCGCAATGTTGGATGCAAGTACAGTATGATCAGGTGAGACTTTTGAACTGAGGGAGTATGGGGGCTCTCTGAGGGAACAGCATTCTGGCCAGAGGAACTTGGGGTGGCAGGAGGTCAGGTTCACCCGAGGAACAAGGAGGGCAAGGAGGTCAGTACAGCAAGGGGCCGAGCTGCCAAAGATGCGATTAGAGAGGTAAAGAGGGAGGTCGATGGTGCAGGGGGTTGGGCCGTTGGATCGTACCCCGAGTGAGATGAGAACCCACTGGGGGTTGATTTCCTCCCTCAGTTTTTGTTTTGTTCTTTTAACTTTTTATTTTTCAGATGATTTCCAACTTTCATCAAGGTTTCAAAACTAGAACACTCCAACGCATGGAATTGTTTACATTTACCTCCACCTGCTTGATCATTTCTCCACAAGTATTATGAAGACAGAAAATATTTGTTTTCTGAACCATTGGAGGATCCTTTGGAAACGCTAACCCCTCTCGTTCCTAATTAGTCAGGGTATGTTTCCTAAGAACGAAGACATGGGTCACGTAACGGTACACTATTGCTCAATGATCAAAACCAGGAAATAAGATGAATATGCTTCTCATTGCTGGTGAGCGAGTGAAACAGTGTAGCTGTGTGGGTAATAGTTGACTGTTTTCAAAGAGTTAAACATAGAATTGCTATATGACCCAGCACGTTGACTCCCAGGTGTGTAAACACCTGGGAGACTTGAACACAAGATCTCAAACAGGTGCTTTGACAGCAGTGTTTTTTGCAGAAGACCAAATGCAGAACAGCCTACGTGTCCATCAACAGACGAACGGATCAACCGGGGATGGTCCAGAGGAATTTAATTCAGCCGTCAAGAGAAATGATGTTCCGCCACATGGATGCACTTTGAAAATACACTGTTGAGTGAAAAAAGTCAGCCCCAAACCAAAAAGCGAACTTGCTGCCATCAACCGTAGAAGACAGTAGAACTGCCCCTTTGGGGGTTTCTGAGGCTATGAGTCTTTACAGGAGAGCCTCAGTCTTTCTCCATTGGCGAAGCTGGTGGGTTTGAACTGCTGACCTTGTGGTTAGCTGCCCCATGTATAACCTATGACATCAGACCAAAGAAAGCCTCAAAACCAAACTCATTGCCATGGAGCCAACGCCGACACATAGTGACCCCACAGGGCAGGGTAGAGCTGCCCCTGTGCTGGGTCTTTCTCCCACTGGGCAGAAACTTTCCAACACATGCCCATTCCCCACCAGAGTTCCCAGACCATCCAACCAGAGGGACCCACTTAGATGAACTATCTGGAGCGGGCACATACATGCGCAGAGACCAAGTGGATGAGTGATTGCCATTGACCGAGGTGGGAGGAAATGGTGAGCTAGTAGTGCTTACCAGCGGCCTCAACCTGTGGGTCGTGACCCCTTTGGGAGTCGAATGACCCTTTCACGGGGGTCGCCCGATTCATCACAGTAGCAAAATAACAGTTATTAGTAGCAACGAAAGAAAATAATGTTATGGTTGGGGGTCACCACCACATGAACTGTACGAAAGGGTCGCGGCACTAGGAAGGTTGAGAACCGCTGGGAGGGTACGAAGTGCCTAGTGGTAGAAGACTTGGAAATAAATAGGAATGATGCTTGTGCAGCCAACTTTAAGTCACTGATTTTTGTTTGTTTGTTTTGTTTTGTTTATTGTTTTGTTTTTTTAATTTTTTTTAAGTCGCTGATTTATTCAAGTAAAAATGGCTACAATAAAAACAGAGAGAAAGGGTGGGGAGGGAGGGGGAAAATGAGCTGATTTAAGGGGCTCAAGTAGAAAGAAAATGTTTTTAAAAAGATAACATGTACAGATGTGTTTGACACAATGGATATATGTATGGATTGTATAAAAGCTCTAAGAGCCCCCAATTAAAAAAAAAACACCTTAAATTTTAATGATTAAAATGAGCATTTTTGTTGTGTATATTTTAACACCATCCTTTAATTCACAGTCCATATTTAACATTTCCTTGATTATTACAATGATGCCTTTATTATCATTTTATTAGGGGCTCATACAACTCTTATCACAATCCATACATACATCAATTGTGTAAAGCACATTTGTACATTCATTGCCCTCATCATTCTCAAAACATTTCCTCTCCACTTAAGCCGCTGTGAGCCAAGCCCCGCTTCAAGGGAAGTGTTGTTCCTGAATATGTAAGAACAGGGCTTTACTTTCTGCTGCAGCAAAATGTCCCGAGATCATCTTGTAATCCCCCAGCCCCAGCTCTGAAATGAGTCTTTTGCTTCCAGGAACCCTAGTGACCTTTAGTAGAGAGTGGTAGTTAGCCACCAAGCGCTGGGTGCTTTACTACTAACCTCTTTCAATGGAAAGAACTAGGAAACACACACACACTCACACACATTGACAGTAGAGGTTTGAATCCATCCAGTGGTTCCCATGAAGACATCTGGAAAATTCATGAGACAGTTCTACTCTGTCACGTGGTGAATGAATGAGTCAAAAATGGACTTGACAGTACCCAACAGCATACACATTTAAAAACCACGAATTTGTGTCTGTACTCCATTAGGAGATTTTGAACACTGGACTGACAGACCTCTGTTTTAAAAGGATGATTCTCCCCCATGTATTAAGAGTAGGCTATAAGGGAACAAGATTAAAAGCAAGGGAATAATTTAGGGGCCAGTGCAATAATCTAGGTGAGACAGGTGGCTTGAACCAAGGTCTGGTTGTGAAAGCAAAGTTTTGCTTTTTTAAATCATTTTATTGGGGGCTCATACAACTCTTATCACAATCCATCCATTGAGTCAAGCACATTTGTACTTTCGTTGCCCTCACCATTCTCAAAACATTTGCTCTCCACTTCAGCCGCTGGGAAAGCAAAGTTTTGACAAATATACACCTTCATAACGCTTCATCTTGTCCGTAAAACGGGAAGCACAGGAAGGCGAATGGATTCAAGAGGAACAATGTAACGATTGCCAAGCAGGACTCAGGGACCCCGAGTTTGGCGGGGGTAAGAATTAATTAAAAAAAGAAAGAAAGCTTGCAGGACACCCTGTGTAAACGCCCGCGAGAGGGCGCTCGCGGGCCAGGCCCGGGAGACTCGGAATATTTGGATCCCTGAGAGCGTCTTAATAAAGACGGGAGGTTCTCCAAGGAAAGACAGGACGAGGAAAAAAGCGTTCTCGTCCCTCGCCTCCCTCAAGGAGGTGAGATCCCTTCCCAAAAGTACGGACGCTGTGAGCAGGATTCGAACCTGCGCGGGGAGACCCCATTGGATTTCGAGTCCAACGCCTTAACCACTCGGCCATCACAGCCGCGTGCGGCCTTGGCCCCGCGCAACTATAGCTGCCTATCAATGTGCCCGCCCCCCGCCGGCCACGCCCTCCGCCGGCCACGCCCCCGCGGCCCCGACCGCTGTGCGCGTGCGCCTCACTCAGGCGGCGCCCCGCACGTTGCCGGACCCCAGCGAGCAGTCTCCGCAAGCGCCCAACAAAACGAGCAAGAACCCGGACCTAGGAGACCATACCGTGGGCAGACGAAGGGATGCCCACCTCACGACACTGCCTCGCCTTCCAAGAACCCTTTTAAAAGTGCACCGGAGCGGAAGACGATAGAGGGATTGATTTAGTAAGAAGAAGAATCTTAGGCGCGATAGATAGAATGCATCTACCGGAGTGGACATATGTTCTCTCTGCAGCAATAATATACCACGCTCAAGGGACTCAGGCACCGCTGGGATTCGAACCCAGGATCTCCTGTTTACTAGACAGGCGCTTTAACCAGCTAAGCCACGGCGCCGACGTAATAGGGTGCGTGTCTAGCGATAGATCAGCTAGTTGTTGATGGGCGCCGCTAAAACACCGCTGAGTTGTTTGAGGCAGGTTCCCCTTTGCCAATCCAACACTGACGGAGCCCACCTGCTCTGCTTTTCCCTCTGCACCTTGGTGGTCAACTCGGTTAGAGCAGGTGCGCTATCCCTCGTTCCTTGGACGCCAAGGCTGGCCGGTGGAGCCCCCTCGTGTGACAGTGAAGCACAACCCCTGTACTGCATCAGCACTCCCCGGGACAAAGGGCCCACCCTCCTGGCCCAAGGTTGGAGCTCACAGAAACCCTTGACAAGTTGGTTTTCCTAGCTCCTTGAAAGGGCAATCCCGGCTGTGTAAATGTTTGATGGGAGAGTAGGTTTGAGTGAGGCGACGGATCTATCTATCGAGCAGGTCGGCCAAGGCCCTCCAGCTGAGGAGGGCGTGGTAAGAGGCCTGGGACCATCAGGACATGGAATTGCCCACGCTCAGCAAACACTTCCTTCCCAGTCCCCTTCACCCAAGCCCCAAACTTTATTCCACAGAGTCGGGTTTGCTTGTTTGCTCTTTATATTAAAAAATAACAGACACAATATCAAAAACACAAATGCCATTGGTAGAGGGTACAGCTGCGAACACATGGGTCCCATCTGAGGGCAGCACCAGGGACTCCATGGTCCACCAACCTACCCCCAACCCTGGAGCAGCTAGGGGTCCAGACCCCTCGGTCCTGCTGGGGCCAGACCCTTGTCCCCTGGCTTCTGAGGAGGAGATGAGAGAGGGCCATCTCCCCCAATAAATAGGGTAGCCCCAACCCTCAAGACCGGGGCTTGGGCTCAGCTGGGATTTGGAAGGTCCACTTCAGCAGCTTTCAGCAACTGTGTCCTGGAGAGGGGCCTCCTCACCAGCGGAAGGGGGGTGAGGCTCTTCTGGCTGGGCTGAGCTCCGCAGTCTGTTCCCCATGAGGCCTGGGCTGGTGACGGGGGTCCAGCCCCCAACAGCAGGAAAAGCTAGGGCTCTTTCCTGTGCTGGTTGGTCCAGCCACAGGAGCTCTCAGAGCGGGCCATGGAGAACCAGAGTTCCTAAGAACTTTGGGTCTCTAGAGTGGCCCCCAAATGGAATCTAGCTGGTGCCATTTTCTGGGGCAGGTAAGGCTCGAATGGATGGGCTCTCACCTTGTTCTTCTTCCTCCATGGCCAAGTCCTGAGAGCTTGAGACCCTGGCCCCAGTCTCACTTCGCCCCTCTCCCTCGCCCCCTCTGCCCTCACTGCCGCCGCCACCACCCTCGCCTCCGCCTTCTTCCATGGGCTCCAGCCCCAGTGCATCCAGCTCGGCAAAGAGTGTGTCATTCGGGTGGCCGGGGTCTTGGGTGCTGCTCCCGCAGTCCACGCAAGCCTTATGGAGGGAGAGAGGGGACAGGCGTCAGGAAGGCTCCTCACCAGGTCCCAGCTTCACCTCCCTTCCAAGTTGTTCCCAAAACATACTCCCAAGAAATACAAGTCCACAGAATGGCACCTCAGCAACAGGACCATGGGATCCACTAAGACTAGACACTGCTTTGTACCCTGACCCCAGAGCACCCTGGGAAGAGTCACAATGAGCGCAGGCAGGGCGTGGTGAAGTCCTGCCAGCACCAGTAGGGGGTGACCGCTACAGTGAGCAGCAGCAAGCTTAGTGGAAGGTGTACCCTTCAGAATGAATGACCCACGGGCCCCAGGGGGTGTGTCCTCAGCCCACACGCCTTCAGCTTGAGTTCAATGATCTTGTCTCCCTCCTGGCCCTGGCTTTCTCCCTCACCGTCACATCGAGGGCACGAGGCAGCTGGCCCTTCCGGACCCAGGAGTGCACAGCCCCTAGCTCCCTCCGCTGGTCCTCCGAGAAGCGTGGCTGCTGCTTCTGCATGGCCCGGAGCCGCTCTCGGTCCTGCTTCAGCACCGAGGCCATGTCCCTGCCCAGGGAAGAGGTGCAGGGGACAGAGGTTAGGAGCCAGAGCTGCGATCGGGACCCAGCAGACTGGCATTCTCGAGCCAGCCCCCAGGTCAGCTGGGAGGTGAGGGTGTGCTGTGCCCACCCCTCAGAGGGAGCCTCTGAAGCTCCTCACCTGGAGGGCACTTGGTAGGTCATCATGACCCGCTGATCAGCATTGGCCATGAGCAGCCAGATGGGATCCTGGAGCACGTACTTCATGACCTGGTCGCCGGGCTCAGCCCTGGCCCGGGCCATCCCGGCCTCAGCCTCAGAGGAGTCAATGCTGCCGAAATACTGGCTAGTGTGGCTGCTCTGACTGCTGCCTGTGCGGGGTCAGGAGAAGGCATGCCATGCACAGAGTCAGGAGGGCCCGCCCCAGAGTCCTGGAAGGCCTCCCCCTCAGTGTGCTCAGCCAAGGCGGCATTGAGCCCCTCAACTCTCAGTCTGCTGGGCCTGCCTGGGTAAGCGGGACTCACGAGTGACGCTGGCCGAGATGCTGCCTCCCTCGTGAGAGCCCGAGCCAGACCCAGAGCCTGAACCCGAGTCCAAGGAGCCTGAGGCGGCGGAGCCCGTGCCTGATCGGGAGTCTTCTTGCAGCAGGAGCTCCAGCAGGTCGCTGGAGCCGGACATGGCATCCTGATTAGAGGACGCAGGCACCTCCACCTGGGGGGAGGTGACAGGAAGAGATTAAGGGATCGACCCCCAGGCTTCTCATCAACTGTTTCCACTGGGGCTGGGCCACCCAACCCAAGTGGTCCCTGTACCCCAGAGCCCACAACCATGTGAAAAAGCTGGAGCTGGAGAGGGGCAGGGGCAGGGCACGAGAGCCTTCCTTCCCAAGTGGCGGAAGGGCTCTCAGAAGTTAGCAGGGTGTCCTTGCCACCTGTCAAACCGATAGGACGGTCCCCCCTTCGCAGGGATGGCAGCTGATGTCTGCCAAGTGTGGCCCAGCTGGCGGCTCCCAGTCTGGAGACTGAACTAGCAGCTTGGGCGGAGGGTGGGGGACGGGCAGGTACAAGAACTGAAGGGGCAAGGGGTTAGAGTGGTCCCGGGGTGGGAGGCAGTTAGAGGGCAGCATGGGGGGAGAGGGTGCAGTGCTCACCAGCCTGGCCTCTGGCTCCAAAGCTGCCTCATTGGGAGGGGGGGGCCCAGTACTGCTCCCAGAGGGCCCTGCCCCAGCACACCCCTCAATGTGGGGGGGCTCTTCAAGCTGCAGCAAGTTTAGCTGGAGCGGGGAGCTGCATCTTGAGTTGAATAGCGGGGACTCCGGAGGGTGGGGAGGGCTGGAGGGCAGTGGGGGCAGGGATGGAGAAGGGGAGGGGGAGGCAGGGGTGGGTGGCCCCTCCGCAGAGGTCTGGGTTACCCCATAGGGACAGCTGGAGGGAGTGGGGAGCATATAATTAGGGAGCACCAAGGCCACCACTGGGGTCACTAGGGAACCAGGGAAAGCGGCCGGGGGCACAGATGTGGCGGCAGGGGCCAGAGGCTGAGGGCCACCTGTGGGGGGAAATACTGAGAGGGGGTAGGGCTGGACCACAGCGGAGAAGGGGGTGGGAGTTGGTGGGGGTGGCCAGGGGGCACAGGGTGGTGCAGGTGGGGGATGCGAGACATAGCAAGGGACTTCAGGCCGGGAGGTCTGGTGGTGACGGGAGCGCTTGGCTTTGGATCGGCAGTGGTGTCGGCGGCCGGGGGGTGCAGGGCCGTGGTGGCAGCCTGTGGGGAGAGACTAGGGTTAGTGACGACCCCCTCACTGCCCTGACCCTTGACCAGGGAAGGGGCAGGCAAAAGCCCCACAGACGGTTTCGCCTCTCAGGCCACACAGGCTGGAGAGAGCTCGGGGAAGTGGGGGGAACCTTCAGGGAAGAATCACATGAGGCAGGGACAGGGGGTTTATTGAGAAAGGCAGGTTACATGAGCGGGCGTGGGGCTGTGTGGGAAACAGGCACACTGGTGGGTGGGAGCGGTCAGGGCGAGTCCGAGGACGAACAGGCAGCTGGCTCCGGTCCCTCCACCACAGTCCAACTGGTGCGGCTGCCTTCTGCCCGCCGAGGAGGGGCTCTGCCTAGCTCTTGAGGAGCGGAGCCAAGAGGCGGGCGAGAGGCAGAGGGGCGGAAAAGCCGGGTCCATCGGCCCTGGGGGCCACAGGGAGCGGCCCCAGGCCGCTCTGCCTGCCTTTCGCCCAGAGCCTAAGCAGTGCTCTTGAGCAGCAGCTGGGTCTTAAGTGGGTGCGCTGTCTGCCCTTCAGCTTAAGAGCTGGAGCAGAAACCTCCGCCTGCCTGTCTCCGTGTCAGCCCCTCTGGGCTGCTGCCCTAGAAGCCCAGCCTAGTGGGGAGAGGCTATAGCCAGGGACCAGGTGAGGAAATGCCTCCCTCCAGAGCCCCCCACCCCCACCCCTACGCCCCACCACCACCCCCCGGCATCCTGACACTGGTTCAGGGAAGCCCTGGGGAGCTACCTCGCTCGCTGGGAGCTGGTGGTGCTACGGAGGAGCCGTGGGGCACACGCAGCCGGCCACGGTCCCGGAAGCGGCTGAGGAAAGCCCACTCCTCCTTCTGCGTGTGCATTGAC
Source organism: Echinops telfairi (assembly GCF_000313985.2). Taxonomy (NCBI): domain Eukaryota; kingdom Metazoa; phylum Chordata; class Mammalia; order Afrosoricida; family Tenrecidae; genus Echinops; species Echinops telfairi. Next base: position 19,328,022 of record NW_022105908.1, on the reverse strand, counting down.
AGCACTGCCTTGGTCAGGCCCACGGGGCGGTAGGCATCTGGGGCTGGGTCGGGGGCTACCGAGGGGCTGGGGGCCAGGCCCGACTGGTCCTCCATCATAAGGATATCTGCGGAAGAGAAGGGGAGGGACAGGTCACTCAGGGGTCAACGCTTCTACACCAAACCCTTCCTGCCCCAGACCCTGGCCCTGAGCACCGAGTTCATTTCTTGGCCGCCCCCTGGCCAAGGGCTAGCCCTCGGTCCTTTCCTCCAAGCAAAGCTGTCTCAGGAAGAGCTAAGTGATGATCCTCGAGCCCCCTCTAGTGGTGGTGACCCTATCAGGCGGTCCCCTGGTATGGCACCTCCCTTCCCGCTGGAAGGGTGAAGTCAATACCCAAAGGCCTTCCAGGGCATTCGACTTCCCTTCAAAATCCCTGTGGCCAGCAGCTTGAGAGGCTGCAGTCCCCCCACCTGCATTCTGTTTAAGCTGATGGCAGCGGTACAGGAAGCGGGATGGATACAGGGTAGGGCAGAGAAGCAAAGGATGGGTGGGGGTGGAGGGCAAGACCCAGCCCCAAGCTTAGATGGCGGCCTCCTCTCTTCAAGAGGGGCTGGAGGGAGATGGAACAGCAGCTGGAGGGGGCTCTGGCTGAGGGACTGAGAAGGCCCGGGCACTGCCCCCCTTACTCCATGCCCATACCCGACTCCGGGGGCTTCTTGTCTCCCACATGGACGATGGTAGAGCTGAAGCTACACTGACTGGTGACAGACACCACGCTGTCCGCCTTATTGGCCAGGGCGAGCGGGCTCAGGGGGCCTCCCGCCACTGGGGTGGCCCCCTCCCCAGACAACACTGCCGCCGCCGCCGATGGACCTGTGCAGAGAGACGGCGCCGGTCACCGCCCCATAGCCAAAGGAAAGACGGGGAAGGGCTGGGGGGTGGGCGAGATCGGGAGGCTGGGGAGGGGGGCAGGGTAGAGCACAGTGGGGACCCCAAAAGCCAAAGTGTGCAAACACTAGGTCCCCTGGCCAGGGTGGGGCGGGGGGACAGGGCACACCTGGGTCATTACCTTTCTTGGCCCCCACGGGGGTGGGCCCTGTCCTCTGCTTGTCATCGTCAGAGGCAGAGGAGGTGCAGGAGGAGGACGAGGCACACTTGCGCTTGGTTGTGCTGGGGATGTTGCAGCTCTCCAGGTACCTGGAGGTGCACCAGACTGGCATGAGGGCAGGGCCTGGGGCGGGGATCTGAGGGCAGGGTCTGGGGTAAGCCGGGCACCAGGCTGGCCTTACCGAAGGATGCTGTCCAGGCAGTTCATCTGCTGGTAAGAGCAGGTGGGGGCAGCTTTCTTCTCAGCCTCCTCAGGGGCCAAGTCGAGCAGGGCATGGATGGGGGCAGCTGCCACCTGCTGCTCTGGGTCTGGGGGCTGACAGGGAAGGGCCTTGACCTTGAAGGTGCCTGTAGCTGGGCAAAGCGAGGAAAGTTGAATGACCTGGGTGAAGGTCAGACCTCACTCCTCACCCCTTGGGAAGGACGTCTCACCAACTCACCCGGGAGGCGGGGCCGGGGGGGCCGGGCCCGAGACTCGATGAAAAGCTGCTGCCCCTGGTGCTTCACTAGATGCACGTCCTTACAGATCTGCTGGAAGGTCACCTGCGGGGACAGAGGCAACAGGAAGCATCGGGAGGTCTGGCCATGAAGCAGGGCCAAGGAGGAAGCACCTGTGAGGGGCATGGGGCCACAAAGGGGCGGACAAAGGAGAGAAAGGCAGGCAGGAATGGGATAGGGGGATGGAGGGATGGTCGAGTGAAAGGGTGAGCTCAGAGAGCTTCACTCACCGGGGCAGGAGGCCTGGGCTCCTCAGCATCCCCGTTGCTGTCGCTGGAGGAGCCAGGGCTGAGGAGAGGGCCTGGGGAAGTCACAGGACCGACTGCACTGAGCCCAGTGGGGCTGAGGCTATGCACAGGCTGAGGCAGAGGGAGGGCGGGGGTTTAGAACGCTGCGGCCTTGCTCTGTGGCCTGCCTCTGCCCGGCTCTCTCTGCTCAGCCCTCACCTGCAACAACAGCCGATGGATCTGCTCCGAGAGCTCCTGGATGTCAGGGTCCAGAGACAGAGCGGGGCTGGGCGCCGGCGGTGTGAACACGTCCTCGTTGAGGGGTGCCCTGTGAGGTGAGGCATGTGAGACCAGCTCTACCCCCGCCCCCAGAGGGAACCCCCTCCGCCCACAGGGCCAGGTTGGCAGGGAGGCCCAGCTCACTTACGTGCGTACTTTGTGACGACCCAACACAAAGGCCACCTTGCGACTCCAAGGGTGCACGAAGCCGGCCCAGCTGGTGTCCATGGTGACGTACTCCCCGTTACGGGCACAGAAGCGAATCGGGGAGTGGTCAAAGGGCTGGCCCGCCAACTGGAGGACTGGTGGGAGTGGGAAGTGAGGTGGGGGGTGAGTAGGTGGGAGAAGTGGGTGTGGGGGGATGCCACCCACAAGAGCTCCTAGACACCCCCACGAAGGCAGCCACTCCGAAGGCCCAGGGCCAGCGGCAAAGGGGAGCGGGGGAGGAGCTCACTCTTCTTGTGGATGGCCAGCATGAGCGGCCGGTCCTCGGGATGGAGGAACAGCAGCACAGGAGCCCCGAGGAGGTCCTGGGGAAGGTAGCCCAGCAGGGGGGCAGCCCTGAAAGGAAAGAGGGTGTCAGAGGAGGGATCATCCTTGGCTAAGGCCCCGCTCTCCCCCCAGGGCCTGCCCTCACCTCTCGTCCACATCCTGGAAGAGGCAGCTGGGGGTGTGGCGGGTGGTGAAAATCCTTTTCTCAGGAGGGATGCGGGGGGCTGAGGCACGGAGCAGGTGACAGTTAGGGAAGGTCCAGAATGGTGCCCCGCTCTAGCCTTTGCACTGCCCCATGCCAGGCTGACTGGCAATGCCCTCCACCCCCAGCCCACAGCCAGAAGCCACATACTGCTAGGTGGCAAACCAGGGGTCGAAGCAGGAGCCAACCAAAACACTCTGCGCGGCGCTTACCCAACTGCACATCTAAGGGGGCTCCAACCGCCCCCCACACACACACAAAATGCTCTCTTCGGTCCCCAAATTCCAAGGCTTAGGGCCTGCTTCCCAGACCTAGCTCCTTCCCAACTTCCTCACAGCTTAGAGGAGGATCCCTTACCCCTCGCCCCCACCAGGCCGGCCCTGGGCCCACCACACCCAACACCCACCTTCGTAACCTGAGTGGATACGCTCTGCAATGAGCAGACAGCAGGGCTGTGCAGGGGCCCCGTCTGAGACCCGGACCTTGGTCACATACGGAGTGAGACGAAATGGCTGGTACCGAGGTCCTGGGTCCCGGTCAGGACCGCCACTGACAAGGGAGACCGAGGGATCAGGGACTTTCAATGGGGAACTTGGCCCCCCACCCCCAGTCCCAGGGTCAGAGCCCACTGAGGAGCCAAAGGAAATGGGGAGCAGGGGGCTTGCTCTCACCTACCTGATACGACAGAAGACAGACTTCTCCTGTGTGAAATCCTTGAGGCCTGAACCTGGACAGACCAAGAGGGTGATGAGCACAGCCCCCTCTCCCTCCCCAGGCTGAGAGGAGCCAGGCAAGGGCGAGCCTAGACCCCAGGCTTCTCACAGCCGCTTTGCTTCCTGGGACGGCTCCTCCCTTCTGCCTCAGGGCCCCAGCACTCACCTGCTGAGGCCCCAGTGCCCCAGGTGGGCAGGCGAGAGGGAGCCGTGGAACCATAGAAGACACCCACATCCTGGGGTGCCAGGAGCTCCGAGAAACGGGCACCCCGGAACACATCCTGCTTGCAACGCAGCAGGACACCTGCCTGCTCCGAAATGTAGACAATGCGGCCCGTCAGGAAGGAGACTGCCACCGAGAAGGTGTCCTGGGTGGGAAGTGGAGAGCAAGAGTAGGTTTAGGAGGCAGGGCGGGGGCGGGGGCAGACAGGAATAGGGCGGGGGTCGCTGCTGACCTGGTTACGCAGCGTGTACTCAGACGTGATGTGCTCCAGTTCCTCCAGTGTGTACGTGGACATGTCCATGGCACACAGCTCGCCCTCCTCTAAGCTCCACTGCTGGTAGTACTCCTGGTTGGCTGTGGAGGGCCACATCCAGTGAGAAGCCCCGCCACCAGCCCAGCCCCTCACCTGGCCACTGCCCTCACAGAAGCACCACTCACCCTGCACCTGCTTGACGCAGGCCAGCGCGTACTGCAGCGTAGCCAGGGTCCCGGAGCGGCCTTTGCCCCGGTGCTCTGGCGGCAGCCGCACCTTGAGCTCCCGCAGTGCCGTCATGAGTTCCTTCTGGGTCCTCGCCCTGGCTGACTGTTCACTGCTGCAAGGCCCAGTGAATGGCGACACACAGGCATTAGCCCAAGCCCAAGCCCGGCCCAGCACCCTCACCCTCTCCTCACACCCTCGCCACACACACCTGCAGCCACTGGTGGATGGGTTGTCCTGCTCAGAGCTGGCACTCAAGAGGCTGTAGGCGATGGAGCTGCTGGGCGGGGACGGGCTCTGAGAGTTGGTGCTGGAGGAGAAACGAGGGGTCCAATGAGGACTGGCTCCCCGCACACAGCCCGCTCCCGCCCACTCAGCACAGCCCCCCACATACCTCTTGCTGCTTTCAGTGGTCTCCAGCAGGGCGGAGTCCTTGCCATTGCCGGACGAGGAACTATGCGAGCTGCGCTGAGATGCACCCCTGGACTCAGGGCCGTTGGACTCATTGCCGCTGGAGCCATTGCTGTTGGCATCGGTGTCATCCACCAGGCTGGGGCCTGGGCACGGCCGGTGCTGTGGGGGCCCAGGGGAGGGGGACCCTCTGGAACAAAAGGCATCCCCGGGCCTGGGGTCCCCTCCCCTATCAGACCCTTCTGGGGGTCCACTCATGTCCAGGCCATGGGGAGGGCAGGAGGAGAAGAGGGCAGGTGGGGAGGCCACCACGAGCAGACTGGGGGCCAGGAGGCCTGGCTGGGGAGGTGAGGTGGGAAGCCTAGGTCTCTGAGAATGCAGCAATTGGTTCACAGCAGGTACCTGGAGCGGGAGACAGGGCGGCAGATTTGGAGTAAACGATGCTGCTACACTCATGGCACCTTCTCACTGTGCTTGTACCCTCCTTGGCCTGGTCTCCCATTCCTGTTGCCACAAGGAGCCTGGGCAGGGTCTATTTCCCGAGCCCGTAGGTGGGCTGCAGGCGAGAAAGGAACTCCTCTTGGCCTTCTCCCACATCTCCTGCAGGCATGGCTTGGGAACGCGGAGCCTAAGCAGTTACCTAGGGGGTCTACAGTTAGGCGCCCCAGACTGGACCCGTTCCAGCCAACAGCCCTCATCAGGCCCTGGCTCTGCTGCCGTTCTAATGTCGCAGAGCAAAGGGTGAGCAGACCGCTTCCTATATTTAGGCCTCCGAGCTCATTTTACTGGGGGGGGGGGCGGTGCCACCCCCGCTGCACATGCGCGCTGACATTCCCCTGCCCCACCACTCACTTCCGCCGCTGCCGGTCGCCAGGGAAACCGACGTCAGCAGCTGAGCTCAGCGGTTGCCGGAGAGACCACAGGATAGTGGGTGGGGGGAACCTCCCCCATTTCCCGGCGGAAGCGGTAGGGCGACCCCATTCTTACATTGGCAGACGCCCACCCCCAGCATATACCTGGAGGGCCCTAGAGTTCCGGGGAAGCCATCCCTGAGCCCCACGGGCAAAAACAATCGCCACCTCTCCCCCTGGAAAAGCCCAAGCCTGGCTCTCAGTCATTCTGGGACTACACAGCTTTTGCTCGCTGGCCTCTGCCCCGATTGGCTTCCTAACCCCAGACGGACGCCATCCAAGTCACAAGAAATCCATTCCTGAATCCCCTACTTTTGTGACTACCCCCTGGCCTCACTCGTCCCCACGCAGAGGCACCCAGACCTGAGCAAAGGCCGCACAGCACACCCCCACCCCCGCTCCCTGTGCAGCCACACCCCCGCGCCACGGCCAACATCAGGAACCAGCGTAGCGCCGGGAACGGGATGTTCCAGACGGAATTGGGCTGACATCACAGCCGGCGCGGGGCCAGGGACTGGCGGGGGAAGAGGGCGAGCTCCGAGAGCCTGAAGGGGTCCTGCTGTGGGGCAAAGCCCAGGGCCGGATGAGCGACGAGGAAGATTTCCGGGCATGCCCGCAGAGGGTCGGGCGTGGGAACTGGAGGGTTGGGGTCCCGGGGATGGGGGCAGAGGTGGGTCCGGGAGAGTAAAGTTGTAGGAAAGGTAAGCTGGTCAGGACGCTGACTCCCAGTTCGGGGTGGGGAGGAGGTGGGCAAAGACCGAGTAAGCCAGCCCCACGCCGAGACGGGGTCTGACTCCAATGTGGCCAAGGAGATGCCTACCTGGACTCAGGAGCGCCCTCGGGCCGCCTGCCCGCCGCGGGTCCTGCTCACGGCGGAGTGCAAGCTCCGTGGGGCAGGGAGGCGGGTTGCATAATGCCAGGCACTGCCCCCATTGGCCCCCTGCCGGCAGCGCCACAGACCCCGCCCCCGTTTGGCTAGGGATTCCATCCGAGCGCCTGATTGGCTCCGGGCTGCCACTGAGGTCAGGGCTGTGTCACACACACACAGGCGCACGTGGATCTGGGTGCTGGCACCAGGCGGAAGGGCCCCAGACACCGCCCAGCCAATAGGCGCAGGAATAATGGGTGGGGAAGGGAGGAAAGGCAGGTGGCTTCTCTTCAGGGAAAATAGCCCAGTGCTGCTCAAAGAGGGTCTAGTTCCTGAACTGACTAGCCTTGCAGAACAGGGCCCCTGGGTCTTGCCAGGGTGGGGAAGTATTCATACCCCGGGAGGTGGGCATGAGGGGAAGTGGGGCAAGAGGCAGCAACCTGGCTTGGCCTTTCCTGAGTCTCCCCCTCCTAAACCTTGTCATCGTAATGAAGGCGCCCCTTTTGACAAAACAGCTCCTGCCTCCGATACTTCAAGTCCTGCCCCCAACTGGGAGGAGGGCAACTGAAGGGCCGCGTGCTGCCTGGGGGCCAACAGTGAAAGGGCAGTCATAGTAATGGAGCCCATGAAAGGAAACCATCGCAAGAGCTCTGTGGCCAGTCTGAGCAAAGGTCAGACTGCGTAAGGGTAGGCCTTCTTCTCAGGATGTGGCCACCCAGTTAGGGCTGGCCCCCAATTGAGGGGAGGCCAGCTTTCCAAATGATGGGGCACCTGGGAGAAGGCTTTACAGGAAAGGGTGAAATGGGCTGCATATCCCCAGGGCTAAGGGAGAATGCCAAGTGCAGGACTCATGATCAAAACTTACTGCCATTGAGTAGATCCCGACTCAGAGTGACCCCATAGGGAAAGACAGACAGACTGCCCCCATAGGAGTGAAAAACCTCATCTTTCTCCCACGGAGCAGGCAGTGGTTTTGAGCTGCTGACCTTGCTGACCCTAAGTAGCCCATCACATTACCCACTGTGCCACCAGGGCTCAGCTTGCTGTAGCAGAGGCCTACTTGCCTCATCCCTAGTGTCCCCAGCACCTAGGTCGGCTTGGCACATGGTAGGTGAGCATGTTGTCCCTAACAAGGAGATGGGTGAAGGGTGGGGTTTTTTTTTTTTTCATGCGGGGAGCACAACACTGAGACCTAGAAAGGGAACAGGACTTTGACTGGGGTGAGTGAAGGGCCGAGGAGGGCTGCACTTGACCGAGTTCCAAGACTGTGACAAGTAGAGATACCCCTGGTGGTGCAGCAGATCAAGTATTTGGGCAGCTAACCACAACCCTGGCAGTTCAAACCCACCAGGCACTCCACCTTAGTCGGCAGACTCAAGAGCGGGGCTCCCTGCATGTGGGTGGCAAGGGAAGAGGCCCCCAGCTGACATAATCAGCAGTGGGCACCTGCCCCTTACTGTCACGTGGCTTAAGCAGGCCTGACCAATGGTGTTTCCCATGGGGTGGGTCTTAGAGGAGGGGTCAGTAAAAGGCTGGGAGGCAGAGATGTTATAGAATAACCCAGAAAGGAAGAAGCAACAAACACAGCCCACAAAAGGCGGATGAGTTGAAATGCTCACTGTCCTGTCTTTGGAAAGATTCCTGTCCCTTCACATACTGGCTGCTCTCTCTCGACTGTAGTCCCCGGTCCTTGCCACATTTTCAGACCTTTCTCTAGATACCTTCTTTTACTTCCTCTTCAGTTCTCCTCAGGGATCTAGATAAGATCTTTCCCCACGCCTGGCTCGTCCAACACCTCCATATATCTATCTTCTGCTAAGGCAAGAAAGAAAGGGTCAAACGCCCTAGCAGCAGCCCAAAGCCTTGATTGTCCTGCCTCACGGTCCCCACAGTAACCAGGCCCAGCCAGCTGCCGTCAATGGAAGAGGGGCGGGAGACCGTGGTGATGTCAAAGCGGAGGAAGGAGGCGGGGCGCGGCAGCCGGGAATGTGGGGCAGGGAGCCTGGAGCGGCAGCGGTTTGGGAGGCGGCCAGCCAGAGAGGGCGGCGGCCAGCGCACTTAGGAACATCGTGTTCTTTTGGCTGGTGGCCCAGGACATGCACCCGGCCTGGGCGCCTCCCCCAGCCCACAAACAGCCTTCCTGTCCCAAAGCCAGTGATTCCTGGAGAGACGATTAGGAGAGGAAGGGGCTCCTCCCCGCTCCCCTCAACACTCACACTGGCTCATTCTCTGGTTCCTGCAGCTTCGGGCCCTGGCTTCCCTCCGCGCCCAAATTGTACACATCTGCTGGCCGGGGGCCCGAAGGTCAGGGAGGGGAAGTTGTAAACCCAGGTTCCTCGAGAGACCTCGTACCTTAGCTCCTTCCCTGCGGTCCCCAACGGGGCTAGAAGCTCGTGTTACCATGGCAGCCGAGGGGGAGGGGCAGGAAGAAGACGAATGGGTTTAGGATGGGAAATCGAACGGCGGCCGCAGTGGCCCAGCTGAGGGCCTGGGTCCTGGGAGAGGAATGGGAGGTAGAAGGAGGGCACTTGAGCTGCTGCTGGAAGACGAGGAAGAGTGAAGTGGGGAGGGAGATGCGCCGAGGACTTGAGAATGTGCGAATAGTTCCCAGCCACGGCATTCCCATACCTCACCCTGGCACTGTGGCTTTGTCGGAAAGGAGAGTACAGCCAGAGAGCCATCCTTTCAAGCTACAGTTCCTTTCTTTTTTAAAATGACCCAGGCTTCGTGCTAAACACTTTACATTGCTTAATTTAACTCCCTTAGCACCCCCGTTCTCCCGCAGATGACTACAGAAGCTGCCTCCTAAATGCTAGGTTCTCAGACTCCTACCAAAATTAACCTGGAGTTCAAATCTGAGTTCTGAAGGTGGGCACCTGGCTTTTTGCTCTCCAGAAACCTGAGCGATTATCCAACCTCGTCGCTGCACCCCAACACTAGGGGACCTACTGCTCTAAAGTTCAAGTTAATGTCTAGTTGGGTGCCTGGAACAATCCCATTCTCCTCCTCATGCCCCACCTCCACACTCACTTTGCACTCCTCACACCTCTGAAACCACCTCCTGGGTCCCCACGTGCTCACAAAGTCCTTGGGGTCATCCCAGCAGCTAACAGCCTCAATGTTTTCCCTAACACCAAGTCGTTTCACAGTCATTCGCCTGTAGGACCGGACAGAACTGCTCGGTTTCCCGGGCCTGTCACTGCCTAGGGGAATAGACAGACGAAACACCTCGTCGTTTTGAACTACTGACCTTGTGGTTGGCGGCCGAACACGTAGCCACGACGCCACCAGGGTTCCTAGGAACCTCAATTCCTCATTCTCTCACTCCACCCCAGGCCACTTGACCACCACAAACTTGGTGGCTTTTGCCAACGGATACCAGAGCACCCTATAGGTGCCTTCCCACACCCAGGGGGATCAATCAGGTAGACGTGTGCACAAGGCAATCTGCACAGACCCGAGCCCCGTCCCGGCTCTCAGGAGCCCACAGTTGCTCTCCCACCTCTACTCCCAAGGGATCCAATTCCTCGCTTTTACACCTGACAAAAACATGCAGGCACTCGGAGTCACACCATTCTTTCCCAAGTCACCAGGCCCACCCTCTGAGAGCCTGCACCCTACTCGACCAGAACGCCAGCGTCTTTCAGGTGCGTGGGCGCGGCTCCCAACAGCCGCTACGCACTGGTGCGCCCCACCAGCTGCTCGCACGTCGTCTCCGTGCCTCTCGGGGAGCGGGCACCCGAGCTCGCTCCGCGGCGCAAAGGATTCCGAGGCCTCCCCCGGGTGCAGCGATCCCAATAAAAGAGCCCACCCTCTTCCGCCAGAGCGATCGAGTTTGCGACTCCCATGCTCCCAAACCAACAAACGAGCGTTCCCTTCTCAGTGGTCACCCGGCTCTCCTCGCTCCGTGAACACCCCTCGAGACCGAACTCCGCCCCGTGGAAAACACCAGGGCCCACGGCCGCAGGCCCCGTCCCCAGACACTCACCGCTCGACAGCCCCAGAGTGAAGTCCCCTCAGGAAGAACCGCAGCCGCCCAGCACGGGCCCCGCAGCCCCGCCCCGCGGCAGGTCGCCACGCCCCCCGAGCTTATTGGCCTGGGGACGCCGACCCATGCCCCGTGCCGCGTGCGGCCGCCCGGCCCCCGGTCGGCCTCCATTGGCCCCGCAGGCCAGTGTCATCTTCTGATTGGTTCCAACGCCCAAGGACAGTGACTGCTCCACGTGCGGGAAGGACCGCCCCCCAGCGTTCATTGGACGTCTGACCGGAAACCCGGCGCCTCTCCACTTCCGAAGTTACCATTGGCTGCGGAAACAGTCCCCGGACGGGCCTCGATAGGTGATGGAAATGTCAGTCTAGCATTCCAGACTTTCTCATAGGCTGAGGGGTCTCGGGGCTGTAGGGGACACGTGCCGGCGGGCTCACGCGGCAGCTTGTTTACCTAGAAGCTGGGGATTTTCCTTGACGAAACGCTCACCCGGGGCCCTCGTAGTGTGCGCAGGCGCGGAGGCGCGACCAGCGCGCAGGCGCACCGGACAGCGGCAGCAGGGTGGGCGGAAGGCGCGGGCACTAGGGGAAAAGGCGACGTGCAGGGGGACCCCCATCCCACCGTCCGCGCGCTTCCCACCACCACCACCCTGTGCTGGAGCTCCAGCCCAAGGATCCGTAGGGTGCGAGCACTAGGGTGAAGCCGTCTAGAGATCTCAGCACTGCTCGCTTGAAGACGGCAAAGATGATAGCGTCCTTCTGATTAAGCGCTGTCTGTGGGCCGGGTCAGGCGCTTCTCGCAACTCAAAAGCTGCCTTGTTTACTGCCCACTGTCTCACAAATGAAGAAGAGACTGAGATTCCAAGGAGTGACATAATCCGCCCTAAGTAACACGCTAAATCGTGGTGCGATTTGAACCCACACCCGATTCCATAGAGAAGGCGAATTCATAGGACTTACGGAACCCTAAAACCTGGAAGGCATCTAGATGATGACCTCAGAAAGTCCTGAGAGGTGCCTGGCATCTAGTAAGCTCTCAATGAATGCTGGGCGTTTCTTTTGGTGCGAAAACCTTTTCTTTACATTGTATTATAGTGACCGCAAAAAGTGCCCACATACATTTGTCATTTACATGTCCTCCAGGATCATCTGTTATGAATCACAGATTCATCATTTAAGTTGCATCGTATTCTGTTGTGTATCTATCATTGATGGGCAAAGGTTTTCACTGCCTTTGTGCTAGTATGAATAGCTCTACAAGGATAGTGGGTGTACATGTGTACATTTGTGTCAGGCCTCTTAGTTCTCCAGGATATATACCAAGTATTAGGATTTCTGGATCATACGGTATTTCTATATCTAACTTGTCAGGGAAGCACCGTACTATTGTCCACAGTGGTTCACTATTTTACAGTCCCACCAGCAGTGTATGAGGGTCTTACACAAGACAAGGTTTACATGGGAAAAGAAACCATCTTGATGGTAATCAGGAGTGGGAGGGAAAGGGCTAATTACTAACTAGAGCAGAGGCCATCAACCTGTGGGTCTTCATGTCTTTGGGGGTCAAACGACTTTTTCACAGGGGTCGCCCAATTCATAACAGTAGCAAAATGACAGTGATGGAGTCACGAAAATAATTTTAAGAGGAACTGTATATAAGGTTTGCGGCATTAGGAAGGTTGACAGACTTATCCTATGAGGTGGCTTCAAACGTTTATAAAATCCAAACCTGAAGGAGGGCATAGTATCAGAGCTTAACTTGTAAACACTTGGTTTGCAGAAGGCTATGGATGACATGCAAGCCCCCAAATCCATTTGTAAGGTCCCCATGTGGACTTTCTGGTGACTCCCCCTTGACCATATCCTTGCTGTCAGACAGAGGGCATTATTAAGTCAATTACAGCAGATGGAGTTAGGTAAAAAAGGGAATGCTTTTATCAATTGACTTCCTTTTTGACTCATCTTAAAGTTGTTTTAGTTTTTAATTTAAAAAGACAAGTTCATGGAAAAACTGAATTAAAAGATAATGGATTTCTTTCTGTGAGCTTTTTTGAAGCCCTTTCCTATGAACTTGGGTGAAGGAAAGACAGACAAATCCGTGGTGGATGTTATGACTGTGTACCAAGAAAGCACCTGGGCCCCTTTGTTAGGATCTCTGAATCAGAACCTCCAGGGAGGGGCCTTGAAAATCTGAATTTTACAAAGCACCCTGGGGATAGTTCTTAGGCGCTGGCAAGTTTGGGAAAGATCTAGACTTCACAATGCTGGGTTTCTAGAACTCACCGAGCATCTTCTGTCCACTGTTGTTGTGCCTAAGGAATGATGGGGTACCACACTGGATAGGGGTGTCATGGACCTGAAGGCTAAGAGAGTTGGACTTGGGGTCTAGAGTCACTAGTCAGATAACACAGGGCACCGGGGTGGCAGGCCCTGGCCCTCTACAGCCAGCTCCCATGACACGTAAGGGGTGGGGCATCTCCCTAAGCTGATCATTTTAACAAGGGTTTGTTAAACCCTCTGGGAGCCCTGGTAGTGAGATGAGTTAAGCCAGGCCAAGCCAGTTAAACCCACTAGTTAAGCGGTTCTCAACCTGTGGGTCACGACCCCTTTGGGGAGTTGAACGACCCTTTCACAGGGGTCACCCGATTCATCACAGTAGCAAAATGACAGTCATGAAGTAGCAACGAAAATAACTTTATGGTTGGGGGGGTCACCACAACATGAGGAACTGTATTCAAGGGTGGCGGCATTAGGAAGGTTGAGAACCACTGAGCTAGTTGCTCCAAGAGACAGTCTGTTTCCTAAAGATACCGTGTTGGAAATCCTGTGGAGCAGTTAGTTCTATCTGCCCTCTAGTCGTGATGAGCAGAATCGACTGGAATGGAGGGGTATGGTTTGGTGCTGGGTGCTGGCCCGTGGCTAGATACAAATCAGGAACTCATCAAATGAGCTGGTAGACTACTTGAGTGGTCCCAAGAGTGACTGCCGAGCACCTGGGATTAAACTGGGGAAGCATGCTCCAGACAGACAGGGAGCTTCACCAGGATTAGGCAAGCTGCTGTCAGGAACACTTCTTCCCAATTACACACTCCTAGTGCCCCACCCAGTGGCTACTTCAGGAACCACACTTTGCACTGCCCAAGGTCAGGCCTGCGTTCCTGCAAAGCTAAGTCCTTTTTCTCAGTCTTCCAGGTTATAACTGTGGGTCCCAAACCCTTCCCCTGGTTAAGCAAAGATCTTGAGCAGACACCACCTGATTACTCATCACACATTTATTGTACATTTTCACAATCTGGATGCGCCACAGAATTGGGGGCACAGAATGGGGGGAGAGGGGGCAGGGGACACTGGGATAATATGGGGGGTCTAGAACACAGTGCCCCCACCCCCAGCATCTCTCCCTACCGTTTCACACCACAGCTTAGATGTCCCTGCTCCCCCACCACACAGAAAACCTCAAGTGTGTGGGGAAGAAAGAGCGTTTGGGGGGGGGTCCCCTCTAGTGGCAGGTTAAGGGACTGCACCCTCAGACCTTTAGAATTGTGCCATTTAAAAAGACATCTGACTCTTCATCTACCAGTTCACCTACAGAAGGGACCACTCTCTGGACTCTAGGACAGGGGCCCCCATTTTCCAGCCAGTCTCACATACACATTGGCAGTGACTAGTACTCCCACCCTGAATTCAGGGGGGCAGTCAGAGGAACTGGGCAGTGATGGGAGCCATAACCTCCCAGAGGAAAGGTTTTCAGTCCGACCCCCAGCAGGGGTTGGGCTAGAGAGGGTTTCAGGCAGGAATTGGGGGAATTCCCTGCCTTGCCCCATGCCTCCCCAAGGCAGTGATAGCCCCCCCAACACTGGTAGCCACTCCTCCCAAAGAGATCAGATTGTGGCCACACACACCCAATCTCCTGGTGGGAGGAGGAGGCAATCAGGCAGACGGGAGGGAGGGAGACCCCATGGGAATGTCAGTTGAGCACCCCACATGAAAACTGGGGCACAGGAATGTGGGGAGAGACCCCGAGTGGCAGAATTATTGGTCCATCATAACACACTGAACTCCAACACACTTACACACCAGCTGGGGAGTAGGGAGAAGAGGTGGCAGGTGTGGAAAATGGGGACAAGGGAGGTAAACTGGACTAGATGGGTGAGGTGGACAAGGAGGTGGCAATTCTGAGGGACCAGGACAGCCTGGTTCCCCAAAAGCCCAGGCTCCCCACCACCTGCAAGTGATGTCGTGCAAATAAAAGTGTGTCACAAGGACCAATGGGGACTCCTGGGTAAAACAACACAGGTGGTGAGAAGTGAAGAGTGATGGGACAAACAAAAGAAGGAACCCCCAAAGAGATGTCAGTATGCAAATGATATGCTAATCAACATGCTGGAAACTCCCAGAAGACCTGGGATTCTTAGGACCAAGTGGGGCCAGTCTCAGAGCCTCCCACTGAATGCCAAGGAAATGCACCCAGGGAGGCCTGGGCAGGTGATTTTTTATTTGAGGGGAGGGGTGGGCTGGGTTCAGGGTGAGTGGGAGGCCAGGGCAGGAGGGAGGATCAGCCAGGAAGAGGGTCTATTGCATAGCAGATGCAAATGAAGGGACTAGAGGCTGCTCAGGAAGAGAGGGGAAGGCCAGGAGGGGGAGGAGGGGTGGGAACCTCAGGAAGGAGTGTGTTAAGGACAACCGGAAAAAATCTTCTAGTAATAAAACTACAAACAGACCAAATATATATAATATTATATATGTATAAATAACAGCTGGCTATTTACAAAGGGACACACACACACATACACACACACACATACACACATGGACGGACACACACGGATCCAGGGAAGTGGGGGCTGGAAGATATGGCTGAGAGGTGGAGGAGCGGCTGGGGGTGGGGGGGAGTGGCCCCTCTCTGGGCAGGGCAGGCTCCTCAGGGGTTTAAGTGCTGAAGTAAACTGTGGAGAGAGGGAGAGAGGAGGAGGCAGAGGGGGTGTGAATGGGGCACAGAGAGAGAGAGAGAGAGAGAAACAGAGAGAGAAAGCAGTGTGTCAGGCCTGGCCCTGCTCCCCGTCCTCCCCACACCACCACTGGCTGATGTTCTGTCCCCTCTCTGGGCCTCCAGGGTCTCCATCTGTCAGAGCCACAGGGCTGAAGAGGTCAGCTGTGGGGTCCCTGCAACCCAGCAGGCATGGTCCTGGAGCTGCAGACCCTTAGTCCTCTAGGCTGTCAAGTCCACACGTTCTCAGACAGTAGAACGGGTGGCTTCTCATCTCTGGTCTCTTGCTCTCGCTCCATGGTACCCAGCCTGGCTTTCAGACCCAAAGGGTCTTCAGGAGAGCAGTGGGTGTCTACCAGCTCTCCTGTTTCCCAAAACTGCCCAGAGCCAGGCAGAGTGCAAACTATACAGCACCAGGGTTGAGG
The DNA here is from genome assembly GCF_000313985.2 of Echinops telfairi. Lineage (NCBI taxonomy): Eukaryota > Metazoa > Chordata > Mammalia > Afrosoricida > Tenrecidae > Echinops > Echinops telfairi. Next base: position 19,312,235 of record NW_022105908.1, on the reverse strand, counting down.
CTGTCCAATCTAGATCAACCAGGAAGTACTACTGGCAACTATCTATGCTCTCTGCTGACTAATAATAACAAGGTCAACGAACTTCAAAAGCCCAGATTCCACCGGGGGAAACCTCCTGAGAGAAAGGGCCCTGGCCCTCCCCACTCACCGATGATGATGATGAGGATGATAGCGCAAATCACTCCCAAGATGATCATCATCTAGAGACAAAGGTGGAGGGTGCTCAGTAAGACAGACTGCCTTACTGGCTCCCAGGCACCCACTGTCCTCCTGACTGCCCTCCGGCTGGGCCCCAGCCTTACCTTGAGATTTTTCCACCAGTATTTGCGTTTGAGCTTAGCTGCACTTGTTTCAAACTGGGAGGCCCCCGCCTGGAGCGCGTCTGCACGGTCGTCCAGCTCCGAGAGCTTCTGGTCCCGCTCCAGGACTTTGTCCACGTTCACCCTCATGATGTCGACCACCTGAGGGAGGGGCCGAAGAAGGAGGGTGTGTGTGTGGGTGGGTGGGTGTGTGTGTGTGTGGGTGGGTGTGTGCGCGCGCGCTGAGGGCTGCCTCAGGGAGGGCACGACTTATGGCACAGGCACCCCCAATGCGGTCAGGCTAACATGCTACGGGCACACAGAACGTGTCCAGCACACCTGAGGACGGGCACGTAGTAGCACACATCAGGGGCTTGCTAGTAGCTAGACACCCCCACCCCCACCCCAGATAACATAGCAGCAGCCCTTCAATCTATGCAGCCTCAGGGAGCCAGCCCATCACCAGAGCACACCTGCCCCAGGCTGATACAGGTGATTGACAAGCCAGAGCCCTTGCAGGTAACACAATGACAAAGGTGGGCATGGCATGGCATTGTCCCCACACCTGTTTGCTAGCCCCTAGGGCCCTCCCTCCTGGCTTGGACACCCGCATACTCACCTCATCCACCTGGGCCTGGGTCTGCTGCAGTCTCCGGTTACTGGTGAGGTTTGGAGGGGGCGCAGGGGGGCCACCCTCCCCAGCTGGGGCGGCAGGGGGGGCGGTAGCAGCGGTAGCAGACCTGAGAGGCGGGACAGGTTAGGACTCTGGGCCGGGGCACTGGCCACCTCGCCGGGGCTCCGCCCAGCCGCCTGTCCATCCAACCGCTCCTCCCTTCCACCTTCCCAGGAGGGAGGCCACCCGATGGGCGCCCCGGGCTCAGGCGCCTGGCCAGGCCTGGCCGCGGAAGAACTGCGTGACCTTGAGCGAGGCCCCCTCCCCCCTCCGGGCCTCAGTTTCCCTGCCTGTCAAGTGAGGGCGACTTTACAGACGCGGTCCCGGGTGGACGTGAAATGACCGGTGGCCGCGGTGACGAGGCAAGGCGGGGCGGGTGGACACCCGAGTCCACTGCCTCCTGCGGCCACCGTCCGCGGCGGACAGCCCGGGAGGCACGGTGCCCAGGGCGCCCGGCGCAGTCACGGGCGCT
>NW_022105908.1:19298267-19310402 GCF_000313985.2 Echinops telfairi | reverse complement strand
CCGCGCGCCCCCGCACTGGGCTCTCCGCCCCGGAGCCCCCCAGCCCGACGGCTGCAGGCCCCAGCCTGTGCCATGCCTCACGCACGCCGCAGGCGGGGCCGGGGGCTCACACCTCACCCGAAACCACATCCTTCCTCCGCGGGACCTATAAACCAGCCCCCACCCCACAGGACCCTCGGTCTCCCGCCACCGGGGCGCAGGTCCCAAGGCCTGGGGACCTGCCCTTGTCCCCTCTTCGCTAGGAATCTGCTGGGAGTGGGTGGGCACCAGATGGGCAAGTCCCAAAGGCCATGCGGAGGGAGGCGGGGAGTCTGCTGCTGAGATGGGTGGGGTAGGGGGTGGTCTGCACCCCTTCATCCTGTAGAGGAGAGTCCCAGGGGAGGGCTGGGTGGGAGGGCCCTGAAGAAAGAAGAAGGGCAGGCCAAAAGAGGGGCTCCGAGGGGTGAGAGGTGCCTCATTCACCTTGGGAATGCAGAGCCGGGGGGCCTAGGCAGGGGACGCTGGGGAAGGCCTGGGGAAGCAGGCATGACACTGCCCTTTTCTCCCCCCATGGTCGCTGCCGCCTGACTTCAAACTAGCTCTGCCCCTTGTTGGGTCAACGACAAAGGCAATGCCAGTTGGGAAAAGAGCTCAGAGACAAGGGCTGGGCAAAGGGCAGGAGGGTGGTGGTGGTGGTGGTGGGTGGGTGCGTGCGTGTGTGAGTGTGTGTGTGTGTGTTTAAGGGGGACAAGGGGAGCAGGCAGGGGCCACCCAGAGGGCTACACAGGTTTGCAGCAGCTTCACCTCCTCAGGGGTAGCTCTGGAGAGCTCTTGTCCTTGCTAAGGATTCACGCCAGGCTCATGGCAAGGCACTCCCCAGGATCTGGAGGGCGAGTCCGAAGGGACTAAAGATGGTAGTGGGCTTGAACTTTGCATGGCAGGGGGAGAGAGCATGTAGGGGAGAGAGGATGCTGCTCTGGAAGGACCCAGCAGCTGAACACGCGCCCACCCCACCCATCCTCAGCAGGCTGGCCCTTGGCATAGCAGGATCTGGAGGGGGACAGACACACAGGAGACTGCCTGTCCGGCCTCGGGGGAAGAGGGAGACATGTAGGAGAGGTTAGTACCTCTGGTACCCGGTGCACCGGGAGACCAGGGAAAGAGGTCTTTGAAATACACGGGTGGGCTCTGGAGGTGAGCACCTCACCATAACTGGAGCACCCGTCCTCCCAGCAGAAGCAGGGGGACCTGCGCAGTCACCAGAGGTGTCATTTCACAGCTGTCTGGGGGAGGTGAGTGAGCAGGGAGCGGGAGCGTGCAGGGTGTGGAGACTCAGCCGGATCTAAGATAACACATTCTGGTGCCCTCCCCCCTCCTGGCAGCAGCCACCTCCCTGGCCCTTGTGCACACGACACAGGCGGTCTGAGGTAGCTTAGCCCACGAGGAAAAGAAGAAAAGAGTCATTTCCATGGGGGTCTCAGATCATTCCATGGCGTGCTGGGGCTGCTTGCTTTTGGGCCCAGCAGCCGCTCTCCTTTCTAGCTAGCCAAAGATCAAAAATGCCAAATTCCCGGCTTTTAAGTCCAAATGGCTCAGTGTCAGGCTAGGGCTCAGGAAGATTGGAAGGCCTGGTGCAAACAGATGTAACCTGCCCCCCTCGCCCCTCCTCCTTAACCCTGGGCTCCAGCGGAGAGGCCAAGCTCACAAGCAGACAGGACTCTAAATGCTGATTAGGAGTGACTCTCATTTCCCTAGGCTGAGCCCAGGGCATGTGGGAGGAACAGAGCTCCAGATAAATTTGGGGAGCCATGGCCAGGCCATGAGCTCCTCCTTTCTTTTGTTGTTTCCAGACCGCCCCCTGCCCGAGAATCCTGCCACAGAGTGAAAAGGGGGACAGGGCAGGTGGCCGATGTGACCCATGGAGAGGAGGTGACCCAGGAGACACACCCACTGAGCAGCCCCTCCCGGCACACCCCACCTAGGGAATGCCCCAAATTGAGATCCCTGGTGGAGGCCAGCACAAGGCAAGGTGAGATGATTCCGTTGTTTACCTGGAATAGGAGGATGTTTCCTGCAAGCAAAGAGAATAAAGGCTCCAAAGTGCGCTAAATTGAACTCCAGAAAAAGGAAGTCAAGTGTTTGCAAAAGTGAGATAGGAGTGTGTCCACATTAACCTGCTTCGTGGTTGTGAGAGCACGTGCGCACACACACACACACACACACACACACACACACACACACTCCAGGTTCATGCCAAGGCGTGGGAGGGACCCAAGGTTGCACCTTCAACAAGCACCTGTGATTTCTGATGTAGCCACAGGAAACGACACTCTAAAACGGTTTTCTCATGATTTTTTCCCCCTCTCCTACAAACACAAACTGCCTTTCAAGTTGGGATGGAAGGCTGGGTCACTCCCACCCTGACTCATGATCTTGCCCCACCCACATGAGTCAAACCCGACTGAACTAGTAATTTCAGTCAGGGACCTCATGTGGCAACCAGCCTGTAATTAGGAGCAGAGGCAGCCGTCCTTGGGAATGCTAGCTCCACCACCATCACAGGCTTTCAAAGCCAGTACTCTCTGGCTGAGCCTTGAAGGCCAGAGGCTGCTGAGGTGGCCTGCCAAGCCCTGGTTCCCTGGAAGGAAGAAGAGCTACCCACTGAGGACCTACTATGTGCCAGACCCTTTAGATGGGCTGCAAGATGTGCTCCTTTTTGATTAGCGACACGAATGCTGTGACCGCATTCTGCGTGTGAAATATTAAGACATTAAACATAAAGCTGAAATCCCCCAGTCAGCCCCAAACCCACTCGGACCCCACGTGTTACACAGTAGACCTTCTCCATATTTTGTTGGTTTGTTGTTTTTCAACTGGAATCTTTATGACCCCCCTATTGGCATAGCAGTTACAGATTGAGCTGCTAACTGCAAAGTCAGCAGTTCAAAACTTCCAGATGCTCTGAGGGAGAAAGATGAGGCTTTTTACTCCCATACAGACTCAGAAGCCCACAGGGGCAGTTCTACCCTGCCCTGTAGGTTCACTATGAGTCAGAATTGACTCAGTGGCAAAGAGCTTGGGGCTTTAAAAAAAATATTTTCAGGCTTTATCTTCCAATGCTGCCTGTACTGTCCACCCATCCCACAGCTGTGGTCAGTGGAATTTGATTCCTTACATTTTTATCATGCTGCTGTTAGCTGCTATACTTGGTTGGCATAGTGGGTTATGTGTTGGGCTGTTAACTGCAAGGTCAGCAGTTTGAAACCACCTACTGCTCTGTGGGAGAAAAACGAGGTTCTCTATCCTTGTAAATATTCACAGACTCAATACTTACCTGGCAGGGGAGATACCATGATCCCGAAGGTGGTTTTCCCAGGGCGAGGCTTGTCCATTGCACTCCGGATGTGCTGACCCCTGCGATTTCCCCAAATGTGGGAAACTCAACCGCATAACTTGTGTTGTGGGGGACTGCGTTCTCGCTCTCCCCTGGGAAAAAAAGAAAGATGCACAGGCTCAGAAACCAAAGGGCCATCCCTACAGCATGGACTCCATGGCAGTGAGTTTGGTTAGTGACTGTCAAGTGGATTTCAACTCGTGACCACCCGTGTGTGCAGGGCTGTGACCTTTCAGAAGGCAATCACTAGGCCTGTCTGATGTGTGTCTGAGGCAACCTTTTGGCTTGGAGCGGTCAGTGTTGAACCCCTAACTGGCATTTGCTGACTCATAGCAACCCTCAATTAGAACTGCCCCATGCGTTTCTGAGATTCTAACCTTTTTTCTTTATCTTTTTTAAAGTCATTTAATTGGGGGTTCTTACAGTGCTTATAACATTCCATACATCAACTGTAGCAAGCATATGTGTACATATGTGGCCATCATCATTTCCAAAACATTTTCTACTTGAGCCCTCGGTATCGGCTCCTCTTTTTCCCCTCCCTCCCCACCCTTGCACCCCCTTGAATCCTTGATCACTTCTATACTGTAATTACTATTTCGTCTCTTACACTGTCCATTGTCTCCCTTCACCCACATTTCTGTTAGTCATCCCCTTTGGGGTGGGGGCTGTCTACCCAATGTTGTGATGGGTTCCCCCTTTTTCACCCTTCCCCCTCCCTGACCATCTCCCACCGTCATGATATTGATAGGCCCATGACTGTTCCTGAGGGGTTTATCTTTCCTGAATTCCATGTGTCTAAAGCTCTTATCTGTACCAATCTGTGTTCTCCGGTCTAGCCGGAGACTCTTAACTCTTTATGGGAGTAGAAAGTCCCATCTTTCTCCCAAGGAGTGGCTGGTGGTTTCAAACTGCCGAAGATGCAGGTTGCAGCCCAATGCCTAACCACTAAGCTACCAGGGCCCCTATCAGGATTCAAAAGTTCACAGAAAAACTCTTTCGTCTTTCAATTTCATTTCTCCATGAAATTTTTGAAGCTTCCTTATATATTATTTTATAGAGGCATTGGGGAGGAAAGATCTGACAGCTGCTTCTAAAAGGCCATAGCTCAACAGCCCTACTGAGCAGACAGTTCCACACTGTCCACACGAGGCCAACGTGAGTCAGAATCCACCCACTTTGACTAGTAAAAATCCACCGCTATCATGTCAATCCAGACTCAGAGCAGCCGTGCAGGACAGGGTAGAACTGCCCGTGTTTCCAAGGCTGCAACTCTTTATGTCTTTCTTGCAAGGAGCGGCTGCTGGTTTCGGAGTGCTGACCTTGCGGTTAGCAGCCCAATGCATAACCACTGTGCCACCAGGGCTCCTACTGTGATCAGTAAGCTCCTTTTATTTCTTTTATGTGTGTGTCTTTTGGGGCATTCACACCTGCCTTATTTCTCCTTCCTACTGAGTCCTAAGCCCAGAGCCGGTCACGTCAGCTCAATAAGTATTATTGAACTGACCACCAGGAGCCTTGGATTCTAGTCCCAGCTCTCCCTGTTGGCATGGTGTCCTTGAGCAAATGGCTTCCTTCTTGGGGCTCACTTCCCTTGTGAGATAACCACTTTTTGGGTCTATGATGCCAGGCCCAGCCCAGGGACTCTGCTGACATCAGAGCTACAGAAATGCACCAGAAATGAGGCTGTTAAGACACGGCACGATCCTTGCTGTAATGAGTGCCATGATCATGGCATTTGTCAACCCAACTCAAACCGATTGAAATCAAAGAGGAGCAGCTGATGACTCACATGACTGGAAATTGAGCTTCAGGCACCACAGGATCCAGGTGCTCAAATGATGTCACCTATTTCTCAGCTCTGATTGCCTCTAACTGAACTTCATTTTCAGACAGACAACCAGCAGCAGCGGCTGCTGGCTCATATTCTTTAAGAATCTCATCGTTTGTGTGTTGGTTAGAAACCAGTTTATGTGGTTCAAAGTTCAGAAAAATATAGAAGATGGTCTTCTTGCCAGCCCTGTCTCCTGGCCCACCAAGTCTTTCTCCCCACAGCCTCCTTCCAGAGACGTCCTACACATATGCTATCAATCACTCGTACAATGTTCTATCTTTTTATATAATGGAAGCAGACTGCGGTATTTTCTTATATTACAAACCCACATAAACAGAATGCATGCATACAATGTGCATGGTTCATAGAAAATGAACTCACAAAGGGATTGCACTGCAAAAATGTGTATCATGCACACTATTTGTGTAAAATACAGCGTGTGTGTGTGTACTGTTCTGCATCTTGCCTTTGACACTTAACCTGTCTTGGAGATGGTCCCCTAACAGTGCATAAGGTTTGCTTTTTCCTGCTTATGCTGTATTCTATTATGTGAATGCATCCCAATTTTACCAATAACCTGCTGATAGACTCTTAAAAGGCCTCCAGTCTCTTGACACCTGTGGCAGTTACACAATCTCCTGTCAACTTGCAAAGGGGAGGAGTCTAACCTGTCAATCAGGTCATAGCCAATGAGGCCTCCTTGTGGGCAAGGCCTTCTCCTGCAGATTCCATTATTCCTCCCTGGAGGCGGGTGACACTCTCTGCTTCGTATACCTGATGACAGGACACATGGAGCTATGCTAGAGCCCTGGAGCTGGAGGAGCCATGTGGGGACCCCTGCCAGTGCTGAGATGCTTCCACCACTGGATCCACAAGACTTCCCACTCACTGGCCTGTGATCTTCCTGCACTTGGAATCATTGCATGTGTTTCGTGAGTCTGAAGAGGGCTTTATAGATTGTCATGGGACATATGGGCTAATATCAGACTTATGGACTTGATCTGGACTGGACTTGGATGTTTTCTCAGTATTCAATTGGTCTTGTATATAAACCACATATGAGTGTCTCTGGATTTGTTTCTCTAGTCCACCCGGACTAACACAGCACTACAAGCAGTGTAGCAAAGAATAACAGATACATTCCTACTGTATACATGTGCAAATAGGACCAATTCCCAGAAGTGGGAATCCTAAGTCAAAGGGCACAAAGGGCTTGGGACTTTGAAGGATGCTGTTGAATTGCTTTCCGTGAAAAGGCCACCAATTTTTACCTTGCTAACAACCAATATGTGGGCTCAAGTAGCAAGCAAATGTTTTGGGAATGATGAGTACAAATGTGCTTGACATACAATGGATGGATGGTGATAAGAGTTGTACGAGCCCCCAATAAAATGAATCAAAACAAAAAGCAACCAATATGTGAGACTGCCAGTTGACCCCTGCCTTCAACGCCCCCTTAAACTTCTGGGCTTTGCAGATAAAAGTTGCACATCATTCTCAATGTCGTTCTAATTTTACATCTCTATTATTGTGCACAAGGCTGGATTCTGTCTCATCTCCTTAAGGGTTCTTTGGATTGCCTTTTCTGTGGAAGGTCTGTGAAAATCTTTTAGGACATTTTTTAGTGTGTTTTTTTAATTTCGATTTTTTTTTTCTTTTTTCTTTTATTTTTAAACATTTTATTAGGGGCTCATACAACTGTTATCGCAATCCATACACACATCAATTGTGTAAAGCGCATTTGTACATCCATTCTCAAAACATTTTCTCTCCACTTAAACCACCGACATTAGGTCCTCATTTTCCCCCTCCCTCCCCGCTCCCCCCTAATTTTTAAAAAAATCATTTTATTGGGGGCTCGTACAAGTCTTTTCACAACCATACATCCGTCCATTTTGTCAAACACATCCTTACATAGGCTGTCATCATCTTTTTCAAAACGTTTTCTTTCTACTTGAGCCCCTGGCATCAGTTCCTCCTTTTCCCCCTCCCTCCCCTCCCCTCTCCCATGCCCCCTTGATAATTTATAAATTATTATTTTGGAGGTTTGGGGATATTTTTCTTTTCCCCAACAGTTTTACTGGCACCATTCGCATATCATGTAATTCAATAGTCCAATCACATCAAGTTGTACAATCACCACCACAATCAGTTTTAGTACCTTTTCTTCATTCTCCTACTCATTGTCATTAACTCCCCATTTACCCCCAGCCTCCCCCGCCAGCCCCCTAAAGAACCATTAATCCAGTTACCATCTCTCTATATTCACCTGTCCTGGATTTCACACGCAGAAAAACACCCTGTTCTATTTTTGCAACTGTTTGGTAGCTCTAAAATCATTCTAAATAAAAAGGGTTTTTTAAATTAATATTAAGGTTTCTTGTATGCTTTTATTTCCTTCCCATGATCTCTGATCTGTCTGTAATGTCGGGTAAGGTATTGATACAGCTTTTTCTCCACATGGCAGCACAGATTTTATTGACTAAGCCCCCCTTTCCTCACTAATTTTAAATGTTATCTTTATCGGCTACTAATTTTTACATGTTGGGTCCTATGTCTGGGTTTCCTGTCAGCCCCATGGGTTACCAGACTCTGTGCCTGCGTTGCCCTTTGAGCACAGGGGCCCATCTTCGCTCTCTCAGACGTTCCAGCCCGAGTCCTGGGTGGTCAAGGATTTGGCTTTGTCCTTGAACCAATCTGTGTGCAGCCCGAGTCCTGGGTGGTCAAGGATTTGGCTTTGTCCTTGAACCAATCTGTGTCCGGGTAAGTGGGATGCTCTCAGACCAGGGACCAGGATTGGCCCACGGTGACCAATCTGGAAGCAGAGAGACTGATGGGAGAGTCAGCTGCATCCTAGCCACCTGGGCTGAGAATGGGAGAGGGGGCTCTTAGAGAAACCACGGGGATGCTATTCCCAGAAAAAGGAATGGATGTTCCACCAACCAAAATGAAATCCTCCCAAGATGGAGCCTCAGGATCTAAGGCAACTCGGGGGATAGGCACTGAGCAGCTACCATAGCCCGGGATTCCCTAAGCGCGCCTCCACCCGTGGATTATCTCAGTTCATCTTCTCAGCAAAGCCACGAGACACCAATTTGGTTCCTTTAGGGGGTGTCAGTAGCACTTTCCACCGTGCCTCCACTCTCACCTAGCAAACTTGGAAGGTTTCTGGTGCGAGTTCTGCCCCACTCTACAGGTGGTTATTACAGACAAGTGCCAAGCTGTCTTTGAACCCTGTAGGAAAGGTTCAGCTGGGCAGATGCAGCCAGGCCCCTGGCAAGCCTGCTGTCCTCGTAGAAGGCAGCTGGCAAGTCCGTCCTGAACCCAAAGGCTGGACTCCAGCTATAGGACTCACGCCTCAGGGCCAGCTCTCAGGGTGTGGGCAATGGGGCCTGCCGTTCTTAGTCTTTGGTCATGCAATGGTGGGAAGAAACCCCCAAACTTGAATAAGAAAAACTTTACCAATGAGAACCTTTTGCCCAAATCCTTCACACGGTGTCACCAACCATTCATTTCAAAAAGCCGCCCTTTGTCGGTTTGTCAGGCCGGGGTGGGTGGCTTCCGTGTTGCTGTAATGCTGGAAGCTATGCCACTGGCATTTCAAATACCAACAGGATTGCCCGAGTGCAGTGGAACTTCCAGACAAGAACCGACGAGGGTGAAGGACCAGGCAGACCACTTCTGGAGAAGTAGCCATCGGAAACCTCTGCGTCCAGCCGCATATGGTCAGATGTGGTGTTGGAGGAAGGCACGATGAAGATGAGTTGGGAAGAGCAGCCTCCTCACACGAGCCTGGCCCTTAATGAGGTGGGTGGGCAAAGCTTTCAGGACCTTCACTGGCTAATGTGGCAGGGGTCCAAATGAGACAAGACAGCTGCAAACGTCCGTTAATAATTAGAACGTGGACTGTCCAAAGCCCGAGTCTAGGAAACCTGGAAGTCAAAACTGGATGTTGATGGCCCAGACATTAGTGAGCTGAAGTGGACTGGCATTGGTCATTTAGAATTAAAAGCAAAAACAAAAGACGAGAGATTGACAATTTGAAGAGAAGTGGCAAGGCATGTGTGGTTGAAAAGAACACCTTCAGACCTGTCCTGAAGGACTTCACCATCACTGGCACGAAGCTCCAAGGAAGACCAGGGACTGTGACTGTTCCAATCTCCACACGAGCCAGTAGTGCCTGAGAAAGGGACCAACTTCCTGCAACTTCGCAAGTTTTCTTCCGCAAACCTTTTCCGCATGTTTACCAATTTCTGCAGTTGATCACCACACCTGCAATCAAGATGCATTGATCATTACTGGTGATTAGCCTGTGTAATCACAAGTTGCCAAAGGCATCAGTTATCAGGCATCAAAGAACAAAAAATCATACCATTGTGTGCTCACCTCCCTGATATGATCGCTGAAGACAAATGGGTACATAAGCAAATGTGGCGAAGAAAGCTGATGGTGCCCGGCTATCAAAAGGCATAGTGTCTGGGGTCTTAAAGGCTTGAAGGTAAACAAGTGGCCATCTAGCTCAGAAACAACAAAGCCCACATGGAAGAAGCACACCAACCTGTGAGATCACAAAGTGTTGAAGGGATCAGGGATCAGGCATTAAAGAACAAAAAATCATATCATTGTGAATGAGGGGGAGTGCAGATAGGGGACACAAGACCCATCTGTAGGCAACTGGAAATCCCCTTACAGAAGGGTTGCGGGGAGGAGACGATCCAGTCAGGGTGCAGTGTAGCAACGATGAAACATACAACTTTCCTCTAGTTCCTAAATGCTTCCCCCCGCCCCACCCACTATCATGATCCCAATTCTACCTTACAAATATGGCTAGACCATAGCATGTACACTGGTACAGATAGGAACTGGAAACACAGGGAATGCAGGACAGATGATCCCTTCAGGACCAGTGGTGTGAGTGGCGATACCAGGAGGGTGGAGGGAGGGTGGGGTGGAAAGGGGGAACTGATTACAGGGATCTACATATAACCCCCTCCCCTGGAGGACAGACAATAGAAAAGTGTGTGAAGGAGACGTTGGACAGTGTAAGATATGACAAAATAATAATTTATAAATTATCAAGGGTTCATGTGGGAGGGGGCAGCAAGGAGGGAGGGGGTAAAATGAGGAGCTGATGCCCGGGGCTTGGGTGGAGAGCAAATGTTTTGAGAATGATGAGGGCAATGAATGTACAAATGTGCATTACACAATTGATGTATATATGGATTGTGATAGAGTTGTATAAGCCCCCAATGAAATGCTTTTTTTTTTTAAAGAAAAGAAAAAGATAATTACTGGTGAATGGAAGGCAAAAGTTGGCAGCAATGAAGTACCAGAATGAATGGTCCTTTGGAGGAGTATGCTGCGACTTCTTCTCTCCGACTTCGGACATGCTATCAGGAGAGACTGACTCAGAAGAGGACATCCTGCTCCGTAAAGTAAAAGGACAGTGATGAAAATGACCTCCAATAGGCGGCTTGACACTGACTGCAGAAATGAGCTCAAATAGAGTAATATGAAGGATGGCACCGGACTGGGCACTGTTTTCTTCCGCTGACTTGGTGGCATCTCTAAACAACAGTAATTTTACAATACATGGAAAACCTACCTCCAAGCTGTGTTGGCAAACCTCTGGGGTCAATCAAGAAGCCGACCGCTGAAGGGCTTGTAGGAGCTACGTCCCAGAGTGTGGCCCTAGGAACGGAGGTACAGAGAAGTTAAGTGATATGTTGTCCACACACATCCAAGACAGAAAGAAGCTTCGCTGAACCTGTCTAGCTCCAGGCAGGCTTCTATAATCTTTGCCCTAACCTAGGACTCAAAAGGTGGATGGAGTCACCTAAGGAGTGGGGGTCGAGAGAGGAGACAACCTGGGGATGTGTTTCCAGTGACTGGCATACTGTTAAAACCCATTACTGCCCAGCGGATTCTGACTCATAGTACTTGCACAGGACAGACTAGAACTGCCCCATAGGGGTTTCAAGGCTGTAATCTCTATGTAATCAGATGGCCATATTGTTCTCCCATGGGGTCACTGGTGGGTTTTGGTGAGTAGTCATGCGCTTAACCAAAATAGTAAGTTTTATGTTATATATTGTGGTAGCTACATAATTTAAAAAAAATCATTTTATTGGGGGCTCATACAACTCTTATCACAATCCATACATATATCCATTGTGTTAAGCACATTTGTACATTTGTTGCCATCATCATTCTCAAAACATTTTCTTTCTACTTGAACCATTGGTATCAGCTCATTTTTCCCCTCCCTCCCCGCCCACCTCCCTCATGAACCCTTGATAATTTATAAATTATTATTATTTTGCCATGTCTTACACTGTCTGAAGTCTTCATTTACCCACTTTTCTGTTGTCCATCCCCCTGGGAGAGGGTTAGATGTAGATCCTTGCACTTGGTTCCCCCTTTCTACCTTGCCTTCCGTACACCCTCCCTCCTGGTATCACCATTCTCACCACTGGTCCTGAAGGGATCATCCATCCTGGATTCCCTGTGTCTCCAGTTCCTGTCTGTACCAGTGTACATCCTCTGGTCTAGCCAGACTTGCAAGGTAGAATTAAGATCATGATGGTAGGGTGTGGGGAACAGAAGGAATTCTCTTAAGTTGTCTCCCCAAAATATTTACCAGACTTAGCTGCTTTAGCGTGACTGTACAATAGGCAACGAAAGTAGGTCAGAGGTTATTCTCCTTAACATTGGCCATCTGTAATGGCTAGACTATTAGTCTGACTCACCCTGTATAAGGCCCACTCCCTTCTGATAAGGATAATGGTGGTCTATTCAGTTGCAAGAGATACCAGAGAGGGCAAACCCGCCCAAGGGTGACCAAGGTTAGTTAGCCATTATCAGCTGTCTAGATCAAGCAGACACCACTGCCTATTCCACAACCAATGTGGGCACACCCCTAGGTGAT
>NW_022105908.1:19295054-19297251 GCF_000313985.2 Echinops telfairi | reverse complement strand
CTGGCAGGGGTCTCTATGTGGCTTCTGTGGCTCCTGAGGTCTGGTTGCATCAGGGTAGGTCCATGTGGCTTCTCCAGCTCCCAGGGTGAAGCCCCATGTGTCTTGTCAGCTGCTATGTCTCCCAGGGAATGAGCAGAGAGAGAGATGTGTCTCCTGCCGCCAAGGAGGAAAACCAGAAATTCCCAGAATCCTTAGGGCAGCGGTTCTCAACCTGTGGGTCACAACCTCTTTGGGGGTCTAACAACCCTTCCTCAGGGGTCGCCCGATTCATAATAGCAAAATGACATTTATGAAGTAGCAACAAAAATAATTTTATGGTTGGGGGCGGGGGGGTCACCACAACATGAGAAACTGTATTACAAGGTCATGGCATTATGGGAAGGCCATGCCTACACAGAGGCCTCATTGGCTATATCCTGGTTGACAGGCTAGACTCTACCCCTACACTCTTCATCCTCAAATTGACACCAGATTATGTTTCACACCACAAAGGTCTTTCTCTTTATCGTTGCCCCTCCATTTTACCAAGTATGATGTCCTTCTCCAGGGACTGGTCTCTCCTGACAACATGTCGAAAGTATGTGAGACCAAGTCTCACCATCCTGGCCACTAAGGAGCACTCTGGTCGTTTCTTTTGGCCGTCCATGGTACTTTCAATATTCTTCTCCAGCACATTGATTCTTCTTCGGTCATCCTTAGCCAATGTCCAACTTCCACATTCGTATAAAGTGATTGAACCTACCCTGGCTTGGGTCAGGTGCACAGTTGTCCTCCAAGTAATCTCCTTGCTTTTCAACACTCTAAAGAGGTTTTATGCAGCAGTCACCCAGTGCAACGTGTCTGTGAGATACAAAAAGACTTTTCCCCAGCTCTGTCTCCCCTAAAGTTATGCCAAACATTAGAGGCCTTCTGCCAGCACATGGTGGGAGGTCAGATGCTTAGAGATATTCTCCCGGAAGGCATCTGGTCCACTGTAGGTGGGGCTCACACCCCAATGATAAGGATGGTAATTGTTTCCATGGGGATCCAGAGAACAGGTCAAACCTGCTCAGTGACATCCAAAGTTAGGCTGCCATCCTGAATCTAGGACACCCCCCCATTTTGTCACATGTGTACCCCCAATCCCTACCCTTCCTATTGCGTGTTTACCCTTAGATCATCCCCCTCCCATTACTGTATTACCTGTAGTACAACCCCTTCCTGTGACGTGTCTTTACCTGTAATTAGGGGGCTTGCATGCCCCCCAAAGATATATAAGCCTTGGTTAGAAATAAAGAGCTCTCTCCCCCTGGCTCTCTCCTGGTCCTCGCACCCCTTTCCCCTGTCCTCCTTCCCCTCCCCCTCTCTCCTGCCTGCTCTCCTGCCCTGCACCCCAAGAGGAGCTGCGGGAGCATGCTACCAGGAAACGTGTCTGCCTCCTTCATTGTACTCTCTCTCCTGTCTCCTCTGTTCCTCTATGACTCTACTATACGATTTACTTGTTATCGCTGTACAACTGCGCCTACAGGACCCGTGATTCGTTGTGAGAGCTGGCCTTCCCCCACACCTGTCATTTGATTTCTTGACTGCTGCTTCCATAAACGTTGATTGTGGAGCCAAGGAAAATGAAATTCTTGACAACTTCGATATTTTCTCCATTTATGATAAGCCCTGGTGGTGTGATGGACTATGCATCACACTGCTAACCTCAAGGTCAGCTGTTCCAAACCACCAACTGCTCTGAGGGAGAAAAATGAGGCTTCACTCCTATAAAGATTTACCATCTCAGAAACCCAGAGGGCGGTTCTCTGCAGCTCTATGGGGCAGCTCTCAGCGTGGGGGCTCAATATCTGTTGTATGTATCTTGAGGAGCCGCTACAACAGCAGAGGTTCAACAAGGGGAACTGCTGGTTTTAAAGCAAAGGAAGCAAGATTTCAAAAGGCAAATGAGGGGAGATGCCAACCTACTAGATGAGGATCAAGCTTGAGCCTGAACTTAGCGCCGATTTAGGAACAGGGATGGTAAGCAAGAACTCGCTTCCGAGTGTGTGACACGGGTCCTCTGGGGAAATGTGGATGTGGACGCACACTTCTCACAAAGTTTATTAATGTAAGAGATGATAGTGCAGAATTTACAAATAACTGTCATATAGAGATATGAAATATGCTTTGTTGCAAGCTGTACACAATCTTTTTTTTCTCCAGTTCTTTTTTTTTT
>NW_022105908.1:19290815-19293633 GCF_000313985.2 Echinops telfairi | reverse complement strand
AAAAAAAACAACGAAGCAAAACACAAGAAAGAAAAGCTTGTAGTTAGTTCAAGGACTGTTTTTTGACCTTAGGAGTATTTTCCAGCAGGCTGTACGCAATCTAACCATGACTTAATTGCATAGGAACTGCGAGTGTAGTCTCCACATGAATGTGGCTGGTATGCATATTTACATCTCTGAGTGGGACAAAATGGAAACAGCCATGGTGTTTTGAAACGTGTGGAACTCATTCCCTGGTGACACGAATACATCGCTCTCAGGTCCCGAAGGCAATTTTATGTGTGTGTTGTTCACCATGTTATAGCTACAGATAAGATGCTTGTAAATTTCATTTGCATCATTACCATTTTCTCCATCACGTTCTTAAATCTAGACAACTCACAAAGCCTTATTTGTGGTTATTTTAGTAGTTATCAAGGGCTGTAGTAACGGAAATATGGTTTTACCAGACAAAAATTTATTTTTCTAACAGTATAGGAGACTAGACTCTGTATTTAGGGGAAAGCTTTTTCTGTCAGCTCTGGAGGGTAAATTGTTTATCTCTTCAGCTTGTTTCCTGGTTCCTTAGAAATCTAATTGTAGCCTGGCATCAATCTTTCCTCACCTTCATCCGCACTGCTTGTTTAATCTCTTTACAATCTCAAAATAGATTGCCTCAAAATCAACCTCCACTAATCCTGTCATTAACCAAACAAAGACAGCCCGTTCCCAAGTGGGGATTATAAACACTGGCATAGAAGTTGGGATTTGGGAAGACATAACTCAATATATCATAGTAGTGTTCATCAATTTCTGTGGTTTAAACACTGCTACCAAGGCTGGTTTCAAATACCTGACCTGACCTTACTGAATGAGATGTACAGTATTGAGACATCATACAGCATTTCCACCATTCAAATACAATATACACAAGTAACCTCAAGAGCACAGGTAATAGTAAAATAATTAGAAAATGACAACTTTTGAGTATTATATATTCTAGTGTAATTTATTACATTGTAAATGTACATAATTTCATTTTTGATGGTTATGTTTAACACTGTTCTAGGGGGTAAAAAAGAGCCCAAACTCAAATATATTCCTTAGAGACCTCTTTTTTTAAAAAAAATCCAAACTCACTGCCATTGGGTAGATGCCAACTCAGGGTGACCCTGTAGGACAGGGTAGAACGGCCTGTGTGAGTTTCCAAGACTGTAAGTCTCTCTCTTTTTTTTTTGGACAGTTATAGTCTTTATTACAGAAAAGAGGGTGCACCTCAGCCCCTTCCATCATTAGCTGGAAGGTATGCAAAGATCCCACTGCCTTTTTTTAAGTCATTTTATTTGGGGCTCATACAGCTTTTATCACAATACATACACAATCCATTGTGTCAAACACATTTGTACATTTGTTGCCATCCTCATTCTCAAAACATGTTCTCTGTACTTGAGCCCTCGGTATCAGCTCCTCCTTTTTTCCTGACTGTGGGAAATCCCATCTTTCTCCTGAGGAAAAGCTAGCTGGTGGTTTTGAACCTCAGCCCGATAAATAGGGATAAATAGGTAAGCACTCCGCCACCGGAAACCTCTTCGTTAGCCTTCAACAGGCCGGTGACAAGGTCAAGACCAGCACCTGGACGAGACCATCAGTCCGAGACAGATGGAGTCCAAGTGAATGAATGGCCACAGGCCTAAAGATGCGGTGGGAACAAAGGAAATCGTGGTAAAATCCTAAGGCCAGCAGATTTACTCATCGCCATCAGCGGGCCGGCACCTGGAAAGGAGCGTAACTGAGCGACTTACCTGCACAAGGGCAGGATTTAAAAGTCTGCAGGACTGGTTCTGGGGCTTCAGCCCCCTGGCTATGGGTGGTTGGGTCCGCCTCAGGACCATGAGTCATGCTCACCAGGACTCTAACTTTTAATTCCAGCTAGTTAGCAGGGGGCTATTTCCGGCACAGCATTAAGGACACACTCAAGCAAGGTCCCTGATTCTGTCTTCAAACCGAGGGCAAGACTGCCTCCTCACCCTGGACTGGCCAGTTGTAGTGTACAAGGGGGCTTCAAAAGTTGATGGGAGAAAGAGGTGGGGGTGGGAAACTGGGAGGGTGAGGGAGCAAACAATGTATGTGGGAGGGAGCACTCACTAGAACTGATGGTGATTACACAACTCATTTTAAAAGTGATTTAGGGAGCGGGAAAATGAGGAGCTGACACCTAGGGCTCAAGTAGAAAACAAATGTTTTGAGAATGATGATGGCAACAAATGTACAAATGTGCTTGACACAATGGATGGATGTATGGATGGTGATAAGAGTTGGATGAGCCCCCATTTAGATAATTTTTTTTAAAGTGATTTCACCATGGAGGGTAGGGGAGAAAACGTTCTAAAATAGATTGTGATAATGATTGTACAATTCTTCCTGATGTGACTGAACTATTATTGAATTGTGGGATATGTGGATTTAGTGCCAATAAAACTAAAAAAAAAGTTCATGGGAAAGTGAAATTAAAAGGTAATTTCTTTAAAATTTTTAAATCATTTTATTAGGAGCTTTTATTACATTATTAAAATTTTTAATTTTTTAATTGTTTTATTACAACTCTTATCACAATCCACACATTACATCAATTGTGTGAAGCACATTTGTACATTCATTACCCTCATCATTCTCAAAACATTTACTCTCCACTTAAGACCCTGGCATCAGGTCATTTTTTCCCCTCCCTTCCGGCTCCCCTTCCCTCATGAACCCTTGATAATTTATAAATTATTATTTTGTCATAGCTTGCCCTGTCTGACGTCTCCCTTCACCCACTTTTCTGTTGTCCATCCCCCAG
>NW_022105908.1:19288027-19290208 GCF_000313985.2 Echinops telfairi | reverse complement strand
CTTTGTCTTCAGCGGTTGTGTTGGGAAGGTGAGCATCATAGAATGCCAACTTAATAGAAGAAAGTATTCTTGCATTGAGGGAGTCCTTGAGTGGAGGTCCAATGTCTATCTGCTACCTTAATCCTAAACCTATGAATATATGCACATAGATTAAAAAGGTAATTTCTTAAAGCCCTCTAGAGGCTGCTGTGGGAATAGAAGAGGGCCACACTGGTTTAAAACCAAGAAAGGGGTGTGTCAGGGTTGTATCCTCTCCCCATCTTTAGTTAATCCGGATGCTGAGCGAATCCTGAGAAGCCTGGCTACATGAAGAACGAGGTGTCAGGGCTGGAGAAGGCTTATTCACCACCCTAGATCGGCCCATGACACAACCTGGCATGCTCAAAGTGAGGAGGACTTGAAGCATTCGTTGAAGAAGATCAAGGAACAACTTAATGTAAAAAATCCTGATGAGGCCATGATAAAGGGAGAAAAACATTCAGATTGTCAAGGATTTCATCCTGCCTGGATGCACAGCCAAGGCTGGTGTAAGAAGCAGTCAAGAAGAGATCAGGCACACCAGCCGGTGTGATCCAGGGATGGCAAGTACTGTAACCCACCCCTGAAGGAGGGAATAGCAGCAGAGTTTAAATTGTGTTGCCTGGCTTGCACAAGGCCACAGATGACGATGGAAGCACCAAATCCATTTGCAGGGCCCACACATGGATGGATAGCCATGTGAATAGCCTGATCATCAGACAGAGCACTGTAAAGTCTGTTATGGTAGATATGGTTAGGTTAAAATGAAATATCTTATTCTTTACCTCCCTTTTGACCAATTTAAAAAGTTGTTTCAGTTAAAAAAAAAAAAGAAAGAAAAAACAGTGAAGGGGAAATCCACATGGGTTAATCCTCGAGAGAATCCCTCTGACCATGGACCAGGGCCATGAATAGCCTTGCTACCATGCAGCGCACTGGAAAGTAGATTATTTCAGATGTAGTTAGGTTAAAATGTTACACCTTATCATTTGATGCCCCCTTTGACCTAGTTTAAACTTGTCTTAGCTTTTCAATATTTTCTGCTCTCTTTCAAATTGAGGTTTTTCTGTTTCACTTTGTTATTGATTTTAGTCTTGTTGGCATTTTGTTGTTGTTGCTGTTGTCTTTGTTGCTTTGCTGTATAGGAAATCTAGGAGGTAAATCTACAGAGACCGAGACCGGATCCATGATTTCTTGGGGGTATGGCAGGTGGAAATGGGGAGCTAATAACAATGAGTACAAGAAAGAAAAATGTTATGAAACCGATTGTGGTGATGAGTGTACAACTTTTCTCTTGTTTATTGTATAATTCTTCTCGATATGCTTGAACTATTGAGT
The DNA here is from genome assembly GCF_000313985.2 of Echinops telfairi. Lineage (NCBI taxonomy): Eukaryota > Metazoa > Chordata > Mammalia > Afrosoricida > Tenrecidae > Echinops > Echinops telfairi. Next base: position 19,288,852 of record NW_022105908.1, on the reverse strand, counting down.
TGTATGATGTGTGTATTATGTGCCAATAAAACTATGAGCGGAAAAGAGCAACTGAAATAAAGAGGAGGAGCTCAAGCGATGCGCTGCATCGGGTCGATGTCTGCAGACGCACGCACTCCGTAAAGCGTTGAAGAGCCAGGATGTTACTCTGAGGACCGAGGTGCACCTGACCCAGCTGCAACTGTGGACCGGTGCCAACCAGGCTTCTGTGATCGTTCCCTTTATCCTCCCCAGCCCTACTTAAGCCTCCGATCCTCTGAAAACCCTCGGACGCCATTCTGACCATGTGGTAACGGTCGCCCTCATCCAGATGGTGTGTTGTTGTCTGTCTGGTTTGTGACTTAATAAATGGTCTCCTTCAATTATAGTGGAGAGTTGAGGGCTCTCTTTTGCACCCTAAATGAATCTGAACTTATGTCAAGACTCAAAATGGAGTTAGGGCTCCCTCTCTAAACTAGCTTTCTAACAAGCCAAGAGCTTTAGAATGAAGTTCTAACATCACACACACACACACCCCCCAAAACACTCACTGGACATGGTACAACTAACTGTATGGGGGACCAGCCTCCCCATAACTGAATGGGCCCACAGGGCGATTGTGTCATTGAGGGTTAATTAAAGAGACACGAGACAGGGATGTCAGGGCCCACCTGTTCCACGGCGACTGGAACCAGACTGCGGCAGTAATGTATTCTCTCACAGGCTTACACCATCCCAGGCATGCAAGTCCCAGTAAGCACATATGTAATAGGAAGGGGTTGTATTAGATCTGTGGTTCCCAACCTTCCTAATGCTATGACTCTTTCATACAGTTCCTCATGTTGT
>NW_022105908.1:19267571-19287278 GCF_000313985.2 Echinops telfairi | reverse complement strand
ACCATGTACTTGCAAGTAGCACCTTAACCTTGGGATGATTACAGGGGACATCGTGGAGAATAACTTTTACTTAGGGAAATGTGACTGGAAGGAATCTCCAACCTATGAACATGAACCTTCTCCCTCCACAGGACCCACCTCCCAGACTCCCTAACGTAGGAGGGTAGAGCATTTGACCGCATCTGCTCTCTTCCCAGTGTGGCTCCCCACAGAACTGATCCTGGGGGTGTCTGAGACTCTGCTTACAGGAGTCGAACACCTCATTTTTCTCCCAAGGAGCAGCTGGTGGTTTAGAACTGACCTTGTGGTTAGCAGCCCAAGGTACATGTAACCTACCAGGGCTCCCCACCGTGCCTGAAAAACAGCTCACTTTTATAGCTGGCAGGAAGACAAGAAGGTGAAGGTGGAAGCCAGATTGTAATGCCTGCGGCTTTCCTAACTGAGCACGCCTGTAACCATCTGCCTGCAAGGTCCACCTTCCTGGTCTTCCCTTCCAGCTGCTGTCCTATCTACCTCTCTGCTCCAGCTGTGTGCTCCAGAGCCTCACCCAAGCGCTACACCTCTCCCTCCGCCTGGGACTTGCACCCAGGTGGTACAAAGATAGCATCCCCCTGCTGTTAGGGAGCACATGGGGGCCCCTAAACTACCCAGCAGCGGTTACAATCCCGTTTGAGAATAGGTTGCCTTTGTTGTGTGAGGAGGTAGGATTAAAGTAGGGTGGATTTCTTTTGAGATATCGAAGAGATGAAGTAAGCAAGTGAGAGAAGTAGAGATGAGGGAAGAGTGATGTCAAGCTACAAGTAGATCTCCAACGAAGCTGACCGCATCTAACAGCAGCAGCAGCCAATAAGCATGTTTGGGAAAGCCATTCACCTGTGGTAGTGCTGTCAGAGCAGCCCCGGGACTACCAGCTGAAAGACGGAACTCTGAGCCCAGATCAACTTCAGACAAACAACAGAAACCTGAGGGTGGTGGTTAGAACCCACTCGGTGATGGCATGGAAGTAAAGGCCTGGCACCTGTTTCTATCAAGATTATAGTCAAGGGCACCTTAAGGGGCAAGTCTCCTTTCTAACACCTGGGACCATCATGCGCCAGAATCCTAGTGCTTTCCTAGCGTCGGGATGTCTTCTTTGCAACACGTGTCTGCCGAGAGAGAATTTGTTTCTTGTGGGTCCCTTTCATTGACCATAAGATATGTAACAGGGAGGAAGGAAGGGAGGGGGAGGGAAGGGGAAAAAATGAGGAGCTGATACCAAGGGCTCAAGTAGAAAGAAAATGCTTTGAAAATGATGATGGCAACATATGTACAAATGACACAATGGATGGATGGATGGATTGTGATAAGAGTTGTATGAACCCCAAATAAAATGAGTTTTAATCATAATAAAAAATATATATGACGACTTTTTTAAAAAAGCTCTGTAACAGCAGAGGCTGGGTAGTGGCATTCACATCTATTCCTGCAGGTTCTAAAATCTGAGGAGCATCACCAGAAAGCATCTCCTTGGATGTCTTTTGTCTTTATGAACCAGGCTGGATACCCCTGTGGGACTGAAAGGTGTGTGGGAAGTCCTCCCTAGATACATGCATCCCCTTTCCCCAGGAACCATGAACCCTGAGACATCCTCCCTCAACTCACTGCCACGGAGTCATTCCTAAACGGTCCCTGCAGATTTCTGAGACGCTACCTCTTTACGCGAGTAGAAAGCCTCATCTTTCACTGGAGGAGCAGCTTGTAGTTTTGAACTGCTTGCTATGCAGCCCAGTGCAGAAGCCATGACACTACCAGGGCTTCTAGTAGAACTTTAGGCTCTTGTAATGTGTCTGTTTAATGTCTACTAGTGCGTATGTGTTGTTGTTTTTTATCATTTTATTAGGGGCTCATACAACTCTTATCACAATCCATACACACATCAATTGTGTCAAGCACATTTGTACGTTCACTGCCCGCATATGTGTTTTAGGAACATGTCTTCATGTTCTTTCCATGCACTCGTGAGCGAAAGTGCACGTGCAGGTCTCAACTACTGACTGAGCATCTGTGTGAGTCCGGGTACTTTAGAGAGACAAATCCACAGAAACTCATGTACGAGAGAGTTTTATATAAAGGTTAAGTGCACATCAAGAAAACATCCCAACCCAGTGCTGCCCAAGCCCACAAGTCCAACATTAACCCATTAACCCATATGTCCGACACCAATCCACAAAGTCCTCCTCCATCTCACAAAACACACACTATGATGCTGACTGCAGGAGGAAAGCTGAGTCAGTGAGAGTGTAAGCATCTCAGCGCTGGCAGGGGTCTCCACACGGCTGCCCCAGCACCCAGGGCTGCATTGGGGTAGGTCCATGTGGCTTCTCCTCGGGGATGTCTTGCAGGAAGTGAGCCTTGTCAGTTGAAGCAGCGAACTGGCTAAGGCAGCTGCACCCTGGTGTGATCATCATAAAGCAAGAGACCTGAGAACTAGAAAGGCGAGTCTCACTGAACCACTTAACCCTCTGCCCTTCAATTAACTCCACGTGTGTTTATCGGCCAGGTTGGCACAATAAACTAACTCAGCATCGCAGATGTTTTGCCAAGTTTCTGGGTGGAGCTCAGAACCAGTCACTTTGCCATGCGATGGTGATATAGAAGACTTGTCCACAGACGATTTGTGACACCATGTGTGACCGATACTAATCATCATTTTATAGGGTCACGAGTGAACAGAAACCGGCTGGTATTCGTCATTTTTAACCCAGGCAATTATACGGTCTACTCTGCCGAGAAGTGGCAAATTGAAGAAGAAAGGCGTTGAGTTTGCTGTTAAAAAGAATATGTGAGAGCTCAGTGGAAACACCATGCAGTAGTGATCGGATAAACAGCCATACACATGCAAGGAGGCGCAGTCAGTACAACCTCTACTCACATTTGCACACCAAGCACTAATGACAAAGATGGAGAAACCAACTTCTGCAGTCTGAAATTAATGAATCCAGATCCACTGATAATTGATTGGGATGAGGAAGTTGAGGACAAAGGATCAAAAAGGATGACTAAGATGGAGCTAGTAGTAGTAAATACAGCGCTGGTAATTACATGATAGAATTTTGCAGGACCAAATTATTTAATCATTGCAAATATCTTTGAACAACTATATAAACCGAGAGTGGACTGCACTGGAAAGACGACAGAAGAATTAAATGGACTACATCTCTGGAAAGAAATGACAAAAAAGCGCAGCCTCATCAGTGAGAACAAAGCCAGGGGCTGACTGTGGAACAGCCCATCAGTTACTCAAATCGAAATTCAAGTTCAAATTGCAGCTGAAGGAAATTCAGCAAGTCCATGAACACCAAAGTAAGACCCTGAGAATTATTCCACCGGAATCTATAGACCATCTCATAAGCAGATCTGACACACTCAATACTAATGGCCCAAGAGCAGGGGAGCTGTGGATGACATCACACGATGAACCCAAACGATCACCATAAAGCTTAGCTGTCCTTTGAAGACTTAGATGTCACTTTGAAGTGGGCCTGATCCAAGTCGTGGCATTTTAAATCATTTTATGTGCACGGGAAACCTGGAGCATGAATCAAGGACAAGGAATTGATGCCTCTGGATTACGGTGTTGGAGAATACGAAATGTGCCACAGAATGCCACAAGAGCTAACAGCTCTGCGTTGGAAGCCAGAATGCTTTCGAATGGAGGATGGCTAGAGTTCGAGTCCCATACTTTGGACAGAGTGCCAGGAAGGGGCAGTTCCTGGACGATGCCATTCTTGTGGACGTCCCGTACTTTGGACAGAGTGCCAGGGAGGGGCAGTTCCTGGACGATGTCATTCTTGTGGACGCTAACGGACAAGAGGATTGACTTGGTGGCTGCAGCAATGAGCTCAAACACACAAACCATTGTGAGGATGCCACGGGGCCAGGCAGTGTTTCTTCTGTTGTGCACTATGAGCTGGGGGGTCGGGGGGTCACTATCAGAATCGACTGGACAGCACCTAACAACACTGGTTCTGGTTCACAGAGGAGACCGGGCAGTGCCCGTAGGTACGGTGCTCAACTGCAAACAGAAGGTTGGAACCTACCAGAACCTCTTCGAAAAAAGGTGTGGCAGCTGGCTTCTGTAAAGATCTCAGGCTTGGAAAACTATGGGGGCCTCGCTTCCATTAATATTTCAGTCTTGGAGATCCTGAAACAAGTCCTACATAGTCACAATACACACGTAGAAATAGACAACTGCAGTCAGTGGGTTTGGCTTCTTGTTTAATCATTTCATAGAGAAGTATGAGAGATGTACAAAAATGACTTTCTGCTTAAACTTACACTTAAAGGAGAATTTTAAGAGCGCCATTGCTAGAGTCCCTCCCAGACACATCGACGTCTTTAAAATCGAAGTCCAACAGCAAAATCTTAAACCACAGACAACTACTGATACAAACCAAGTAAGCCCTGCAAAAGGGCCACAGCTCACGCAAAACTTCTTTACTTACTAAAAAGGCCATAAGACGATGTTTCCTGTAAGGAAACCACACTGAAAACAAAGTTAAACCATAAAATCCTACCCAATACCGTCAACTTAAAAACTCGATCGTCAGAAAATCAGATAGGAGCAAACAGGATGTTGCAAGTCCTGCTCACACGGAGACGCTAATCACGTATCATGAGAGCTCCAATCATCATTTTATCTCTGTTCTCCAAAAGGAGGAACAGGTAAGGATTAACCTTACTGACGATAAATTGTAACATAGTGCCATCCTGTACTCAGTGAAACAGATTCCGCTATCATCTAGGGTGAGTTTAAAACTCCTTAGCTCAAGCAACCTACTCCTACTTACTTTTCTCCACTTATCTAGCTACCTTTCTCTGCTAATCTCTTAATATCTATCTCTATTTTTAATTTGGCTTCCCGAAAAGGAATAAACCAATCCCTCCCAGAATGCTCTATGCCCCGTACGTGCTGGAGGAATAGGAGCCACGTGTATCCCTTATTTACATATTACCGCCCACCCGCCTCCGCCAGAGGGCTACCGTAATCATCGAAATAAAAGCGATATCTACAATTCTAAGGTCTGCAAGGGTGGAAAACAGTGTTTTTTTCAGTAGTTTGGCCAGCCAGATTCACCCTTGACATTTTTATGTCTTTTAAACATATATATATATATATATATAGTGTTTTAGGGCAGACTATATATAGCGAATTAGATTCCCGTTTAACCATTGTTGCACAAACTGCTCCTTGACATTGGTTACAATATTCGCAGTGTGTCCCAATTCTAATGACTGTATTTCCATTCTGTTGTTTGGCTCCCATTGTCCAGCATTCCTGCCCCTCCTCGATTTTGCTTGTGATTAAACATTAAACATGGGTCGTTTGGTCTCCTGTAATTGGTTTGTTTTTTGTTTGTTTGTTTGTTTTTAAAGGGAGGACATTCCTTCCAAGATGATATGGTTTGAAAAATGTTACCATTAAGTTGTGATATCATAAAGTACAGTACGTGTTTTCAAAAGGGACTAAATAAAATACCTGTGGCCCTAGATTCCTGATAAAGTCCAAAATCCGTTTCAAATAAGGGAGAAATTTTGCCTTCCTGCTTGGCCCTCCTCCAGCTGGGTGCCTCCATTTCCCTCCTGAAGGTGATCACAAAGGTTTCTTTTTCAGTCCAAAGACAGCGACGAATAATGCCATTTCCGTGACAGCCGGGAGGGCGCTGTGGGGAGTAAGTGGTGGGTTCAGGGACATTTCATAAAAATATCCAAATCCCCAAACTAGAGACCTCCTCTAAAAGTGGGGGCAGCGACTTCAGAGATACCTTCAGAATCCAGGTAAACCTTCCTCCCCCGTCGCCAAACACCTCACCTGCAGAAGACAAAGATGTACCAGTAGGTGGTGCACTCCCAGCGCTCGAAGATGAAGAAGGACAGAGCCACGGAGGCACTACAGTGCGCAGCGATGGCTTGGGAGCACACGGGAGTCAAGGAACGTCTTGCAATGGGCAGGTGGTGGTGGGCCAGAAAACCCCTCGGTGGGCTGGCGTCTGTGCTCATCTTTAGCTCCCTGACTACACCGCCAGGGTAAAAGCCTGCAGCCCAGCCCACCTGGTACCCCAGGACACCCTCACCCCATCATTATCCGCCTGCACCCTCCAGGTTACGAAGTAAGCTACCCCAACTTTCAAGCCTACGGGGAAGGCTCTCAGCTCTACAGTCCTGCGACTCCGGGCTCCCCATTCAGGCTGCCAGAGCCTTCTCTGGGCCACGGCCTCCACTTTCTCTGTCTCTTTTGAGTTTCCACAGAGCATGACATCCTTACCAAAGCTGTAGGACAGAATCACACTGCATTACACGTTTGTCTGTCCGGACGTTTTACTCCCATTTCTGGATCTCCACTGTCTGGCGTGGAGCAGAGCTTCCTGGATATTTGAAGAGTGTTCGATCCTGCCCATTGTTTACGGGCGGCGAAGCTTTGTACTCCCATCAACAGTTATAATCTTGGAAACCCGCGCCCTATAGGGGAGCGATGAGTCCACACCGACTCCATGGGGTGAGTTTGGCTCCGGTTTGGTTGTTTAGGGAGCTCTCACAACTGGAAATGTTTTGTTTGGCCCCTAAAGCCAACTCTCGTGCCAGAAGCTCCTGGTTAGGGGCTGAAGGGAGCCCTACTGAAGCGGGAGAAGGGATGCGGCTGGAAAGGATACAGATGAGACTCTGGGTGCAGTTGAACATGGAAACTCCTGAGAAGAAGCCGGCCAACTCCACTGCAAAGAGGCCCAGCGTGACCGAAAGAGCGACCACCAGCCTGCACACGGAAAGGGAACTGGCTCAGCCCCTGGGAACTTTTTCTAAACCCTCCCCCCGCGCCCCTCCCCCAGCCCCCCGTTGCTGCATTCTGATCACCCCCTTCCACGAGCTTACTGGACATCCTGCTCCTCGTACTCCTCGGGAGTGAAGGTGAGAGGCAGGCAGGCCTGGATGTTACTGTCCTGGGAAGGCCCGCAGGGAGGAAGGCAGGTGTGAAAGAGGGGCGGGTAGTGGGACGCTGAACCACAGGCCAGGGGCGGGGCGGGGCGGGGCGGGGCCCGTCCCAGGTGGGGCGGGCCTAGGGGTGGAAAGGGGGCAACTACAGGCCTTACCCGCGACCAGAAGAGAGTGATGACCACCACCAGATGTGCCAGCAGCGTCAGGAAGCGCGAAGGCACGAGCCCCGAGACCCGGCCCATGGCCCCCGGGGACCAGGGACGCCGCCCGGAGCAGACGCCGTGGTTTCAGGGGCTGCAAGTTCTCCGCGGGTCCCTCCTGGGGTCCCCGCAGCCCCAGGCAAGCGCGCGCCAACGCCCGCGCCTCCTTTCCGCGAGCGCGGGCGCCCGGTTACCTGGGCAACGGCGTCGGCGGGTGCGACGCCGCGTTCCCTGGAAATCTCGCGAGAACTGGACTTCTCGGGTATCCCGAGCGCAGGGTCAAGTTCAAGCTCCGGAGGTGGTCGCGAGCCGGAAGTGAGTCCGCGGGCCACTTCTGGCGCTCACTGCAGCGGCGTGTGGCCGAGCCTGCTGCTGGGGGTCGCACAGCGCCGAGCCCAGCCCGGGACAGCCCCCCGCCCGGTGCCCACCCGGGGCCCCCACGCTCGGCTCCAGTGCGCAGGGCGACTTCAGGGGCGGAGACCACTGCCGCTGTCGCGCCAGCGCCGACTGGGGGGACAGTGCCACCAAGTCAATTCTGACTCGTGAGAAGTCCCGGTAGCACTTTTGCAAGTTTTCTGTCATTATTTTTAAATAAGTTTTTAAAATATTAATGAAAACTTTTGCAAGTGTTCTGTAATTATTTTTACAGACGTTTTTAAACTATTCATTAAAAAGCTGAAACACCTTTTAAACACCTTTTAATCACAAGCTTTTGTCAACATCGACAAAGTCATTCTAAGCTCATGTGGCCTGCTTTGTTTTTAAATCCTGGTTTGATTTTGTTTCATACTTATGTTTCACATTTACGTGGCTCTGTGGTAAACGATACCCCCCAAAAGAACGTTCAGCTGGGCAGTCATTACGGTCGTCCTGTCGAGACCATACAGCTTCCTTCTTAATGTTTATTATCAAATTTAAACATCGAATACTATGTGTTGGATATCATTGTAAATTGCTTACATCTTACATCCAGGCTCCCATGTAGTATTAGCTTGTGTGACCACAGCGGCATTGTTTTATGAAATCTCTCTGGCTTGAGTTGACAACATTATTAGTAACTGAGCAGAAACCTTTTTCAATTCGTTTTCACCTTTTATTCACTCTCAATAACTTATTGATAAGGTTCTTACAGTCCACTTACCACAAAATTGTAACCCAAACATCTGAAAACGTTACAAAATCAGTCAAATAAAATGCCAGAAAGCAATGGAAATAGTGCTTGAAGACGGAAAAACGATTTCCAGCATCATTGTAATTGGGTAATAAGGACAGCTGTGACCATAGTGCATTAGAAGGTTCAAAAGGAAGTTAGCATAGAGTTTCACCCCCATAGGTGCATTGATAACTATAAGCTGGGCCTATGAAAAATGCTTTCGTTGGTTAAAAAAGGCACATTTTTATTAAAAAATAAATTTCTGCCGAAACGCTGCATAAAAATTTTATAGACAGTCCTCTGACATTGTTACCCTGTTCTGTCCCACTCCCCACACCCTCTGTGAGGTGCCATTACAGTCAAGAAAGTCAGGTGTGTTCATCCGGGTACTTTAGAGAAACAAGTCCACAGAAACTGAGAGCTTTATATAAAGGTTAAGTGCACATCAAGGAAACATCCCAACCAAGTGCTGCCTAAGTCTAACATTAACCCCAAATCCATATGTCCATCACCAATCCACAAAGTCCTCCTCCATCTCACAAAACAGACGCAATGACGCCGACTGCAGGAGGAAAGCCGGTCAGTGAAGGTGTAATCATCTCAGCGCTGGCAGGGGTCTCCACACCGTTGCTCCAGCACCCAGGGCTGCACCGGGGTAGCTCCATGAGGTTTCTCCTTGGGGATGTCTTGCAGGAAGTAAGCCTTGCCAGCTGAAGCAGGGAACTGGCTAAGGCAGCTGCACCCTGGTCCGACCATCACAAAGCAAGAGACCGGAGAACTAGAAAGGCGAGGTTCACCGAGCCATTTATCTTTCCGCCCTTCAATTAACCCCACAAGTGTTTATCGGCCAGGTTGGCACAATAAACTAATTAACTACCTCATCAGGCCTCCACTTTGGGCCTCTCCCTTAGGTAAACCATTTTATTAGTTTCTGGTTTCTACTTCCATTTATAACACAAATACACACACATTCTTAATAGTACTTTTCACTTACTGCATGTTGTAATTGAACATTATCGTAGCCATTACCTGGCTTGATTGTGTGGGTGTGTTATTGGGCTTGATTAAAAAAAACAAACTTTCTATTGTGATATGAGTGAAGGTTACCAGGAAAATTGGTTTTCCCTCCAATTGTTCATAACAATTTATTCCATGACATTGCAGTTTGTACAAGGTAAAGCACTGCTCCACCTTGGTGCCCTGGTTTCATTTGGCCTTCCTTCCTGTCATCCCTGCCTTCAGAGGTTTATCTCAGGGCAATACTGTGTTTTACTTCCTATGCTTGATTGTTCTGTGGAGTGTATTGTACACCCTATAGGACTGTCTACTGTTTGGGGATGAGTTCGGTTCTAGGCCTGAAGACTGACCAAGGCCCATCATTTTAGGGGTTCCACCAGCCTCAGTCAAACCTGTTTTAGTAGTAGTAGTATTCATTTGAGTGTTGTTCACCATGTTTCTCCCATTCTATCAAGGACCCTCTACTGGGATCCCTTTCAGAGATGTCAGCGGTGGTAGCTGGGCACCATCTAGTTCCAGGCTCAGGGGAACGGGTGATGTCCACACGGTCCATTAGTTCTTCGGACTAATTGTTTCAAGGTGACTAATGTTCTTCCCGCTCCTTTGTTCCAGATGTGGGTGTTCTGTGTCACCCAGTTGGTTCCTCTCGGGGCCTGTGTACAGCAGAAGGAAACCCTGTTTGGTCCTAAACCATCCTCACCGTTGCTATTATGTTTGGACCCATTGTTGCAGTCACCGTGCCAATCCCTTCATTAAGGGGCTCCCTCTTTTTCGCGGATCTCCTACTTGACCAAGCAGGATGCCCTTTTCCAGAAAGATGCCCAGAGGACATGGGATGAAGCGCCTTCGCTGGCTGTTCACAAGCTTTACCGGCCTGCTGGGGCTGTTACTCACAAAAGTAGAGTGTAAAACATTGTCTTCATGACCTGCTGTGCCAATTGACCATGATGTCCCCAGCAACTATAGCCTCCGCATCCAGGCCCGGAGGGTTGGTTATGGCTAAGAAATGTACAGTATTTTTGTCCCCTGTCTGCTTTATTATAAAGCTTACAACCTATATAAATAACATCTGGTGACTTGTCTGTGGTCTTGACTGTACCCCTTTTCACCCAGTCCTCTGTTCCTCTTGCTGTCTGCCTCTGTGTCCATGGGTTATTGTTTATTTCTGGGAATGGAGGAGGGCGGACGTAATGGTATTTACACCTGTCTAACTGTGGAGCCACCCTCTGGAGTCTTCCTTTGGTTTAGTGGTATTGTGTTGGTCCCCCACCTCACCCAGCCTCTTATTGTATGTTGCCTTTTCTTTTACACAAATGAATACATACGTGTCTGGGATCTAAACGAGGAGCCTCGATGGTGCTGTTGGACTCGAAAGCCAATCAATCTCCTTGCCGTGAGTCGATGCCAATTCCTGGTGAGCCTGAAAAAGCACAAGAGACACCTGGGCCGTGACTGAGTCTGACTATGGCAGTGGAACAAGTCTGGTCTGCCTCCTGCAGGTGGGTCTGAAGTGCTGACCTCAGAACCGCTGCGCCACCAGAGCTCAGCAGGCCTTGGCCTGCTAACCACACCCTCAACCGTTCCAACTCACCAACTGCTCAGAGTGAAGATTTACAAGCCTGGAAACCCACCAGGGCAATCCATTCTGCTCTGCAGTCACTGTGAATCAGAAGAGACTCAATAGATGAGGGTTTTTTATGTTTGGTTTAGTTTGGTTTGGGAAGGGGTGGATCTGCTCCCACAATTTCCAGCCTCGGAAACCCTAGGCAGGGCCTCTGTGGGTCAGGCTCAGCTTGATGGCATGGAGTTTTATGAACTCCGACTTCATCTTCACAACTTCCAAAAGCAAGCTTGGTGGGAATAATATTCATTTTATGTAATAAACAAAGACTCAGAAAGGTGAAGAACTTGCCAAAATGCCAGCTAATACGTGACAGAGACTGGGATTCTCGGAGATCAAAGGTGCAATAATAGTACCCAGAGGAACCAACTAAGCTAGGAAGAAATTAAGAAAGTGAAGACCGTGTTGGAGGAAGGAAGGGTAATTGACCACGTGGAATGCTTTGTCCTTTAAAATGTGAAGTGCTGGTGGGGCAGTCCTTTGAACAGAACCAAGGGACACTGCATGGTTCAAAATTAAAGGGCTGGAAAAAATTGGAGGTGTGTGGCAGAGTTGTATCCATTGACCATGCGTATTCCAGCTATACAGCCGAGCTGGACCAGATGAAGAAAGTGGGGTCAGCATTGGAGAAAGTCTCCTAAGAACCTTGCCTGTCTCAAGTGAAGAGGATTGAGGCACTTCCTGATGAAGTTCAAAGTCTACAGCTTCCTCTATGGATTTCTCTGCAACATAAAGAAACAGACAGAAATCCTCTCAGCCACGCCAGAAAGTAACATCATGTTAAGCAGAAGCTATTGAAGTTGTCAACGATTTAATTTTATTTGGGGCAACAATGAACATCCATGGAAGTAGCAGTCAAGAAATACTATTGCATTGAGCAAATGTGCTGCACAAAACCTCTTTAAAATCTTAAAGAATGAGGGGGGCAGAGGAAGGGAGGGGGAGGGGAAAAAAAAGGAAAATGAGCTGATTCCGGGAACCCAAGAGGCAAGCGAATTTTGGGAATGATGAGGGCAACAAATGTATAGATGTGCTTTACACAATTGATCTATGTATTGTGATGAATTTTATGAGCCCCAATAAATTGATTTATTAAAAAAAAAAAGTCAATACCAAGAAAAAAAAAATCTTAAAGAATGAAAAGGTCACTTTGATGACTCAAGTGGACTTGACTCAAACCAGTCTTTCCCTCTGTGCAACCGAACACAGCGGTGCCATTCTAGCGACCGACCGTCACCATGTTGGAGCCTAATAACTGTCGTCGTTGCTGAGCCAGTTCGTCTGGTCCAGGGTCTCCCTCATATTCATCAAACATGACATCCTTCCCCGGGACGGTTCTGTTGCTGTCAGGGACCATCGGACTGGTTCTGACTCACTGGGACCCTGCAGAAGGAGACACTGCCTGGCCCCGCACCACACTCAAAATCACGGTCGCTTTCACGTCCATCACTGCAGCCACTGTGCCATCTTGTTGAAGGCCTTACCCTTTGCCTACTCTACCAAGCGTGAAGCCTTTTTCCAGAAACGGGTCTCTCCTGATAACATGTCCACAGTTCATGCGATGACATCTGGCTGTCCTTGCTTCTAAGGAGCATTGTGGCTGCACTGCCTCCCAGACAGGCTGGCTTGTTCTTTCGCCGTCCCTGGTGCCCTCAGTAGTACCAGCACCGCCATTCAAATGCCCTGCTTCTTTGATTCTTTTTTGGTTTTCCTGAGTCCGTGTCCGATTTTCACAAGCAGCTGAAACAATGGAAAATACCGTGGCTAAGAAAAAAGAAAGAAAGAAAATACCAGGGCTTAAGTCAGGAGCACTTCAGTCTTCAAAGTAACATCCTTGCTTTTCAACACTCTAAGCACAGTAAAACCCCAATCCATGTGAAAACAGAAGGTAATAGAAACCAGAACTCAAATTAAACTTTTAATATGACTCAAATTACTTACATCCCTGGTCAATGGCTCAGGGGAATTCAATGGAGGCTTAATCCCTGTAGGGTTCTGCAAATGGATTTTGGGCTTTTTTTTTAAATCGTTTTATTAGGGGCTCATACAACTCTTATCACAATCCATACAGACATCGTTTGTGTCAAGCACATTTGTACATTCATTGCCCTCATCATTCTCAGAACACCTGCTCTCTACTTAAGTCCCTGGCATCATCAGCTTCTCATCATTCGATTTCTTGACTCCTGCTTCCATGGGCAGCGCGTTGTGGATCCAAATACAATGAAATCCTTGACAATGTCAATATTTTCTCTCTTGATCATGATGGTTGCCTTTTCATGTTGGTTTTACACCTTGTATTTACTTTGTCTGCGCCACCCCCACCCGCCAGCCCCGGTCTGAATGAAAGCTTACTGAGCATGTGAGTTTCCCATTCAACAACGTCCACACCTTTTGTTCAGGTCTATTCGTCTCTGAGACATAGCCTGTGAGGCCTGCCCACCTGCTCCTTTCAGGGTACCCTGCGTCATCCTGCCCTCTCCCTTTGTCCAGTTGAGAGAGCTGAGCACGTTTGGAAGCAGGTGGCCTAGGAAGGCCACAGCCTTAGTTCGCCAGCATCAGGACCCTGTACAAGGCCTTCTGAGCAGGCACCAGGCAGGCACATTCCTTCCGGGTGAAGGGCGCAGCTACATCCTGCAAACGCACTAACTCCTGGGAGCTGCCCTTGGGGCTGATGCTGCCATCTTTATACCTTTCTTGGCGTGTGGGCTCCAGCGGCCCTGCTACCTTTCAGCCAACAGACTGTGGGCACCACAAGCTACTCCTCACTAGGAAGCTGTCTTTTGACCCCTGGTGGCCACCTGTGCCTCAAAATAGACCCATGCGCCCTAGGTTTTTTTAAAAAAATAGTTGTAATGGCATATACTTCACATGTCATACAATTTGATGGTTCGAATTCGATCCTATTAAGAAGATTTGTGCAATTATCACCACAATCAATTTCACAACATTTTCTTTCCATGCTCACTGTTGTTAGCTCCCCATTTCCTCTCCATCCTCCCCTGCCATGCCCTGTCCAGTTACTCTCTCAATAGACCTACCTTTCTTGGATTTCATATACAGAACATCATACAAAACACAAACAAAGGGGGCTGGGGGAAAAATACAAAAACAAAACAAAACACAAACAAAAACAACAGCCACTAGACCAAACATAGAAAAACCTCAATCAAAAAGCCCAGAGGGTTTGTTGTTGTCATTGTTACTAGACAGAGACCCATAAACTTTACTTTTAACTTCCCATTTAAACTAACATCTTGGATATACCCTCACAAGTACCTGCCATTACCTGATGCTTTTCCTAACTTACTTAAGTTTTATTTTACTGTGTTTTATCCACACATACTGATTCACATGTGTTTGGGAAATGATTACAACCTTGTAATTGAGAAAAATAATCTGTCAAGCATGGATAAGATGAAAAATACTAGAGACCAAAGGCAACAATTCATTCAGAGACATGAAACAACAGAATTTTAGGCATTAGAGTATTTGTGTGAAGCTAACCTGGGCAGAGAAAACATTTTAGCTGGCCCCCTCCCATCAAATACATAGATTCCCCTTCACTCTGTTCTCTAAATAAGAGACATTCAAATATTTCCTTGGGGGAAGCCATCCGTGACTTACATACATTGTCCTCTCTCCACCTCTCTCCAACATAGATTGCAGTAAAGCTTCAGACATTCGTGGGAAACTTCCTACGAATCATTCCAAGTTGCCGCCTAGGGTTTGCGTTGTATTAACTCTTTTAGTGTTCATTGGGTGAAGGTTTACAGACCGGGGACGGGGAGATCATCACTTTACAATCGGCAATCCATATACATTCTGATTCAACTCATTCATTGACATCTCCTCAATAGCCCATCGTCACCTGTTCCTTTCCTGTGTCTCCCATTTCCAGTCCTTCTTCCTAACCCTCTACACTTTGCCCCCGGGCAAATGTTGTCCCACCCTCCCCCCTTGACCTTAAGTGGTTGATTATTGTAACAGGGGGATGAGCTCAGGTCTCAATGGAGGTTCCACCATTCTCCATGTGGCCAGGAAGCCTGATTGCTGAGGATTTTGAACTCTGGCCCACATTTTCCGCCCACTTTATCCAGAACCTTCCAACGTGATCCTTTTCGAAGCTGTTGGTAGTGCTGGCAGGGCATCCCCTCCACAGGGGTGTCAATGGCCGCTTTAACTACAAGAAGAAAAGTAGACCTTAACCTCTAAACGTTTGGTTAGGAGGCGAGTCTGTTAGCCATTTGCGCCACCAAGGACTCCCCTGTCTGGGCAGGGGAAGCTGTGAAAACATTGCCGTCAATAGTGATGAAAATGTGAGCGAGGATGGCGGTTGGGAAGAGGGTGAGGATGGATTGGGGATAGGAGAGAACTTCTGGAGGGATGGAAATACACTATCTTGAAGGGTCGTGGTTGCACGGGTGTTTGCATTTGAAGTTGTACCCTTAAGATGTGTACATTGCACGATATGTAAATTATGCAAAAATAGTCATCCTATATAAATGGCTCTACCAAGGGCTGTTTAAATCCGAATTTCCGAGCATGGACTTGTGCGTGGTTATTTTCGAAGGAGGGGATTGAAGTGTGCAGCGAGGGAGAAGACGTCCTGCACAGGCACGTAGCCATCATTCCATCCCCTGGTTTGGACTCCGGAATAGCCCCATCCCATTCTGCCTGCTCTTTCCAGCTTTCCGAGTGCTCAGTCCCAGCAGGGCTATGAACTCCGGATCGTCCCAGTGACCAGCCCAGTGGCCTCTCATTCGGTTGTTTGCAGGACTCGGGGTCGGGGTCGGAGGGCTCGCTGACGCGAGCGGGTCACACCACCGCGGGGCAGCGGCCGCCTGCCTCCGCTCGCCCCCACTCACGGGTGGGAGGAACGCAAGCATCCTGGGGCGAGTTTTGAGATGGGCAAGAGTGGTCCTCTGCTCGTGCGCCTCGAGGGCCGGGACGTCCACCACCTGGATGTCCAGCGACCATAAGGCGACCTGTCCAGCCTTGCGGACGGCTGACCTCGTGGCGCAACGGTAGCGCGTCTGACTCCAGATCAGAAGGTTGCGTGTTCAAATCACGTCGGGGTCAGTTCTTTTCGTGGGCTACTTATTTTTTTTATTTACAACTTTTTTCGCAGTGCAGCACCCAGTCAGGAATGAGGAAGGACCGAGTCGAAACCCGGGGGACAGGGACGGAACTCCCAGGCCGCACTGTCGGAGGAGCACAGTGATCTCGAAGCGTTTTTTTCCCGACGAATCGGGGCGCCCGAAGTGTGGGTGGCTATCCAGGCTCCCGAGGGCAGGTGCCGGTCCCAGATCCAAGGGAGGAATGCCAGGTCCGGAGAGGGCGAGGACGCAGCTTCCGGACGCGCAGCGCGGACGGCGGGTTCAGACCCCAGAGAACAGATTCAGGCGCATTCCTCCGCAGACGAGGTGGCCGAGTGGTTAAGGCGATGGACTGCTAATCCATTGTGCTCTGCACGCGTGGGTTCGAATCCCATCCTCGTCGGGCCGCCGGCTCCGCTCCGCGGGTGGCGGCTTCGTGGTCCTTTTCGCTATTTCTACACCCTTGCTCTCTTTCAGCTTTGCTTTTCGTCCCTAAAATGGCTTTCTCCAATAGGACCGGAAAGATGCATCTCATCATGTGCTTGCATGTCCTGCACTTGACCTCCGCCAAGTAAACATCGCGGAAAACCCCGAGTAGTGGGCGCCGTGGCTTAGCTGGTTAAAGCGCCTGTCTAGTAAACAGGAGATCCTGGGTTCGACTCCCAGCGGTGCCTCCGCTCATACCCCTGGTTTTACATACTGCCTCTAGGCGATCGTCGGACCGTTCCTCCAGGACCGCTGTTCTCAATTCGCATTTTCTTCTTTCTTTTCATTTCAGGTTCGGGCGTGGTCGCTGCAGGTTCCCTGCCACACGAAACCCGTGTTTGCGCCTCGTCCTGCTCCAAAAGCCAGAGAGGCCATCTCCGTGCTCGACGTCCCACCGTGGTTATTACTTCTCAAATACTTAGCAAGGCCGTGTCTTCGTTTCATTGCAGGCACGCCTTGGAAACCAATTCGATCCCTTCTTGAGCTCTTGCAAGATTGGCCGGAACAGTTAGGTGAGTTTTACAGAGTTTTAAACGGCAACCCAGACAGCTGTCGGCCGGTTAGCTCAGTTGGTTAGAGCGTGGTGCTAATAACGCCAAGGTCGCGGGTTCGATCCCCGTACGGGCCATGGCCATACACATTTTTTAAACGTTTCTCTTAGAAATAAATACAACTAGTAAATGTTTATAGTGCAATATCTCCCAGTGGCTGCTACATACACAAAAAGAAATTAAGGTGTGTTTTGGTTTAAAGTGCTGTATCTAGAGGAGCCAGAGTCTCTGTAACCTTTTCAATTCTCTTAAACCCTAAGATGGGCTTTTGGAACTTAACACGCAAACTGTCAAATAGAATGCTGCCAAAAGCTGCACAAAAATTGTTTTGAGCTGTAAATGTGGCCATTCAGAATGTTTTCAGTGGCTAATTCTTCAGAAGTAGACAGCCTATTCTCCCTTCTTAGTCTGTTTAGTCTGGAACTTCTGCTGAAAACTGTTCATCTTGGGTGACCCTGCTGGTATTTGAAATACCAGTGACACAGCTTCCAGAATCCCAGCAACACATAAAGCACTACAGTAGGACCAAGTGACACAGGTCTCTTCAAAGTGTTGAAGAGCAAGGATGTCACTTGGAGGACTCAGGTGCACCTGACCCAAGCCATGGTATTTCTAATCGCCTCATATGCATGTGAAAGTGGGGCACTACATAAAGAAGACCAAAGAATCGATGCATTTGAATTAGTGTGGCAAAGAGTTTTAAAAGTTCCACGCTGCCACAAGAACAACCAGATCTGTCTGGAAAGAAGTGCAGCCAAAATGCTCCTTAGAAGCCAGGACTTTGTGTCACATACTTTGGATTTGTCAGAAGAGCCCAGGTCTGGAAAAGGACACCATGCTTGGTAAAGTAAAGAGAGCGTGCTTGGGCAGTGTAAGAGAGGAAGACTCTTGACGAGATAGTTTGATACAGTGCCTGTAACAAGGGGCTCAAACAGAAGAACGGTGCAGGGCTGGGAGATATTTCATTGTTGTACATAGAATTCCCGAGTCAGGACCAATTCAGTGGCACCCAACTACAGCGTAAACGTAGCCCTGATCAGCAGAGTATGGGAAACGAGCTAACAAGTAGTCTCCGTCTTCTTCTAAAGATGTGCCATCTGTCCAGCCCCTGCTTGTCCACTCTGAGAAGAAAGGAATCCTTCCCCGCCACCTTACCCTTAAATACCTTGTTTCCATTTCTGCTCTTACTGGATTTCTAGGCCAGAGTGCTTTGCCTTCTTCCTCAGATCAGGAACTATATCAGCCCCCACCCCAAAAGAGCACACCACCTCCCCACCCCTGCACCAGGCCTAGCCACAAGGAAATTAAAACAAACAAACACCCCACCCTCAGTCCCATTTGTTTGACTACATAATCCAGACCACCCCACACAGACTCAGCCTCAGTCGCAGCAGCAGCAACATTTTAATTCCACAAAACTCAGAAAGCCAAAATTTGATTAGAATACTCCGCAACAGGTTGGCTTCAAACCCAGCAACAACTCTCCCTGAACCCTGAGAGGAGTGAGGCGCCCCACCTCACTCACTTTATCATCTGATAGACTCCTCCTAGCTTCCTCCTTGGTTCTGGTTGGGAAGTTGGTATGCTCTCGGAGGGGCCAGGATGGACCCAGAAAGTTGCCCGCCTGCAGGTGTGCATTCTTCCTTGCAAGGAGTGTGGCTAAGGCCTGCTCAAGTTCCCAAAGGCCCTAACACCTGAGCGGTTGGCTACCGGAATCAGGGCAGCCGTAGTGGGGGTGGGGTCTTCTGTGTTCCCCTTTCAATCGCATATAGGAGTCTTGTTTCCCTATTCAAGCTGAGATCGAAAGCCCTAGCTTCCTCAGGATGGTGTTCTAGCTAGGAAAGGGATTTGTGGAGAACAGGGTAACTACAGATGGCCAAATGAATAGAAGCACAGCATCATTCCCTCCCTCCAAGAGAGCAATTACGAGTTACCCATACACGCTTGCTTAAGGCCCAACGCTTAGGCACCAGTCTACTAAATGCATCTGGAAGCATCTCCAACACAGAGATTTCCCCTTTTTAGACAGTTCCCGCCAGGGCTCCTTGAAGAGTCCCTAGGATCCTGTCCCAGTCTCCTGCCCTCCGGATCACTTGCATAGTGCCTCCAACACTTCCAATGTGCGTCGAATGTCTCGGACTTGGCGAGCCAGTCCCTGCACAGGCTGCAGGGCCCGCTCCAGCTCCTCGCAGCGCGCCAGCAGGGTGTACATGCCCTTGATGCTCATGTCCACGGCTTCACCCAAAGAGTCCACGGCGTCGCGGTACGTCTGGATGCAACCCACGCTCAGCGCCGTCAGCTCCTGGACTGCGCCACCCAGCCCCCGGAGCAGACGGTCCACGCGGCCGCCCAGCTCCCGACTCAGCCGCTCCAGGTCCCGCAGCACGTCGGGGTCGATGGGCGGGATGGCCGGAGTGGGTGCGGACGTTGGGCAGGGCCGGGAGGGGGCAGGGGGCGGGGGCTGGGCGGCGCCGCTCAGACGGATCTTGAGTTGGAGGTTGTTGGCCACAAAGTGGGTGAGGTCGCCGTGGCGGCTCACCGTGCCCTCCAGTTCCAGGGCACTGGAGATGGTGGCGCGGCGCCCGCCGCCTGCGCCGGCCTCGGCAGCCCC
>NW_022105908.1:19264037-19267339 GCF_000313985.2 Echinops telfairi | reverse complement strand
GCTTCCCGGGGTCCCCCGACAGCTGGCCGTCTCGGATGCAGGCTCACCCTCCGGCGGGTCAGGGTCCGGGCGCCCGGCGGAGGGGGGCGGGTCGTGCTCCAGACCTGGCGGCCCCCGGCGGCTCCTGGTGCCGGACGGCGTCCCTCGGGGCCCGGGCTCGTCCTCCCGAACCTCCCGTTCTGACCCGTGGGCTGCGGAGCAGCTCGTCGTCTTCGGGGACGCCCTGAGGTGGCGGCTCGCGCCCCTAACGTTCTCGGCCTCTTCCTTCTCGGACCGCCTGGTGTCTGAGGATGGCTCGGAGGGCGTCCGGCCCGGCCCTCCGCCGAAGATGGCGGCTTGGTGCTTCCCCAGAGCCGCGGGGTTCGTCTCGGGCCCAGGCCGCCCCCGGGACGACTCCATACTGCAGGTGGGGGCCGGAACCAGCGAAAGGGTCGCCCGGGTTCGGGAGACGTTGGCGGCGCCTTTAAGAGGCGTTGGTAGCCGCGCGCCGATTGGCAGCAAGCTGACAATGGTAAGGACAGGAAGAGCACTTTGATTGGTCGTGGCGACCAGAAATCCCGGAAGAGGAGCAGTAATTGGACTGTCGAACCCACGTGAGCTCCAAAGGGGTGGGGCGAAGGCGGTGACAGCCCCGCTCGTCGCCCCGCCCTTTGAAAAAGTTGAGGGGGCGTTTCTTAAAGAGGAAGGTCTGGAAATACCGGTGTCCCTGGGGGGCGGGGCCAAGACTTGCCCCGCCCACAGTGTCCCGCCCACAAACATCCACGAGAGATTCTTGACACGGAACTCGTATGGAAATCTCGTTTGGACCCTCGAGATGAACCTCACCTCCAAGGTCAAGAAAGACGGAACCAGAATTATCAGCAGAGCATGAATATGGTTCGTTCGGATGACAGATCAGCCGAGGAACTGCCTGAAGTGACTCGTGATCCGCAACAAGGGGTTAATTTAAGGGCTCCCTCATGCATTTGTCGCTCTGCCTTCTGTCCCTGCCCCTTTAACAGTCTCTCTTCCTCCGGAAGATGGGATGTTATTTTGCTATATAAGATAGGATGTATTTGCTATATGATTTTGCTATATAAGATAGGATGTATTTGCTATATAAGATAGATGTATTTTGCTATATTATTTTGCTATATTAGATAGGATTTTATTTTGCTATATATTATTCAATAAGCAAAATCACTACAACTTTTCAATTAGTTTGTTAAGTTTATTGCTGGTTTCCATCAAGTGGATTCTAATTCAGGGCAATTCTAATTCAAAGTGAGAAGTTGGTCTCCATAGGGTTTTAAAGGCTGTGACTTTTAGCAAGTAGTATGCCAGCTTTTAGTAGCCAGGCCTCCTCTTGATGGATTTGAACTGCCAACCTTTCTGCAAGTAGTCCTGGGAATAAGGTGTGACAGAAAATAGCTGAGCAGGCTCCAATATAGACAGGGGAATCAGGAAAGACCACTTAACTGAAAACCAGGCAGGGTGGAGGTGGGGGAGCCAACCATCTTCCAAGCTCAGCATATTCTCCACAGAGAGGAATATTTATGCAGAGACAGAAGTGGCTTGACTTACCAGAGAGTAGGGAATGGGGCTAAAGCAAAATGAACAAAGAGGGCTTTTGTTTGTTGTGCAATGAGATGATAAAAGTATGCAGGGACCACACCCTGCAGACCTTTGCAGACTCTTGTCATTCCCGATAGGTAAGGGAGATTTCCTCCCTCTTGGCAGAGGTGTAGTGGACACTGAAAGGATGTCAATCAGAGCACATAACCAACATCCCGCGACGTTGGTATTGAGTAATTACAAACGAGTTACTGAAGCTGTTAGCTGTGGTTGTTTGGATTCAAAGATGATAACAAAATCTAAATACGATGAAGGGAAAAGTAGCAGAGCCTAAATTGTGAACACCCAATTTGAAGAAGGCTATGGAGAATAATGGGAGCCCCAAATCCATCCCCAGACTGCCTAGTTAGTAGGCATTAGGATAGGATTAAGCCTCTGGCAGATCCCCTCTGGTCACAGTCCAGGGATGTGAACCGCTTTGCTATCAGATTATTTTAAATTCGATTAAGGTAGATGGAAATAGTCTAGTGAGACACCTAGTCAGTTGATCTCCCTGTTGACCCAACTTGAACTTGTTCTAGGTTTAAATATTCTCACTTGTTCCACGACAGAAATTTCTTCTCTGATTTATTTTAATATTGCTGGTGGTTTTTTTCCTTTTTCATCTTTATATTATCTTTTCTATTTTTTGTTTGCTTTTTATTGTTTCTCAGTTCAGGAAGCATAGGAAGAGAGGATGCATACAGACAATAACTGACGCAACGGTTTAATCTGAATGGGGGGAGGGTGAGGGGAATTGGGGAGCAAATAATGAATACAAAAGTGGAGAGAAAGCACTAGAACTAATTGTGATGTACATGCAACTCTTTGAAAAAGCAACTGGACTGTGGAAGTATATGATATGTGAATTTTATATCAATAAAACTATTTTTTGAATGAAAGAACCTGGTTGCTCTTATCCAGATAGAGAGCTGACCTGAGTCCCCGTCATACCAGCACTCAGAAGTGCAACGCCCCATCTGTCCCAACTCTCTGCCAGGGTCTCAGCCCGTTGGCAGCAGCTCATCCTTTCACCATCTCTCTGTATTTTCAGTCATCAGAGACTTGATAAAATCTGTCATTTCTCTGCTCTTAAAAAAAAAAAAGCCCACACATATTTGGATGGGGCAGATAGTTCTTAGAGGTTGGGGAGCTTTTCCTGAGAATGGGAAGCTGGACATAGGAACAGAATGATGTGATGAGCTTCATGTTTGAGGATCACTGATTTTCATGGGAATGGTTGGAGGCAGAAGGGAATAGATCAGGGCGGAGTCTGTTGATTCACCCAAGTACAAGGGGGCAACAACTGGGCTGTGGACACAACCTGGACATTTTTTTAAATACCAGGGTAAGTCCAGAAGTATTGCCTCAAATTCAAAGAAAGTATTCAAAAATATCAAAATGGGAAGGTAGCTCTTATTGGCGCATCCTTCATTGAGATCTATGTGCTTCTGAAATAATCCCAGTGTCCGTCAACAGATGAATGGGCAGGGAGGCTGAAAACAGGAGCTGGCACCAAGGACTCAAGTAGAAAGAAAATGTTTTGAAATGAGCAACATCTGCACAGATGTGCTTGATGCACTGATGTATGGATTGTTACAAGAGCTATAAGAGCCCACAGGGCAAGATATGACAAAATACCCATTTATAAACTATCAAGGGCTCATGAGGGAGGGGGAAAATGAGGACCTAATGTTGGGGGTTTCAGT
>NW_022105908.1:19257451-19263835 GCF_000313985.2 Echinops telfairi | reverse complement strand
GTTCCAAAATTGATTGTGGTGATGATTGTACACCTGTTTGATATGATAGCACTTGTATGTTATGTGCAAGAAGTGTCAATAAAACTTCAAAAAATGAGAAAAAAAAAAGAGCTATAAGAGCCCCCAATAAAATGATTTATAAAGAACAAAACAGTTGAATAACGAAATGTATCTAAGAGGGTGCTTCGAAAAGTTCATGGAAACATACTGCTGGTGGGACTGTAAACAGACGGTGTGGGAAGAGGTAAGGCACTTCCTCAAACAAATGGGGATAGAAAAACCCTATGGCCCAGCAGTCGCTCTACTTGGTGTAAAAAACTAACAAGCGAAAACAAGCTCACTGCCACCAACTTGGTGGCAACACATAATGATCCTACAGGACTGGGCAGCACTGCCCTGTGAGTTTCTGAGACTCATCATGCCTTGGAAGAAGTAAGATCTTTAGAGGCAAGGATGGCAAGGCTTCGTCTTACGTACTTTGGACATGTTGTCAGGAGACACCAGTCTCTGGAGAAGGACATCATGTTCGGGAAAGTGGAGGGGCAGCGAAAAAGAGGAAGGGCCTCAAGGAGATGGATGGACACAGTGGCTGCCACAGTGGGCGTAAGCACAGGCACAACTGTGAGGCTGGCACAGGGCTGGGCAGGGTTTCCTTCTACGGTGCATAAGGTCCCTACGGGTCAGAGCGGGCTCGATGGCACCTAACAATGTTAAATTAACTGCCACGCTCCCTGCTGCGTGTACATCAATAGAGGCTAGGATTTATAATACTTTGGATAACTACAGCAGATTACAAAATGGGAGGATAATTGCATTTTACTGAAAATACATGGCCTAGCCACCTTGGCATGTATTTGGGGGGAGAGGGGGGAGGGACGACAACGAGGGATATAGGAGTCCAGGGGTCCCTGGTGATGCAAACATATTCAACTGCGAACTCAAGGTTTGAATGTGTGGTCATTTGTTACAGCCGCTCTGGGAAACTAATACAGCATCCATACCTGGGATAAGATAAGATTTATTGATGTATAAATGATTAAAGAAGCAATACATGTAGAAAAAGCATTACATGAAAGTCAACATCCACTTATGATACAAGGCCATTATTTACAAAATAAAAACCTTCAGCAAATGAGGAATAGGATAGGCCTTCCTGAACCATATAAAAGGGCAAGATAAAGCTGTCTACTTCTGTAAAGATCTAAAGCCTCCGAAAGCCAATTGGACTGTTCTGCCCTGTCCTACAGGATCACTGAGTCAGAATCAAATCAATGGCAGTGAGATCAAAACAGTGATTTCAAACCGCATGGATAAACCTGGGAAATATTATGCTGACAAAAAAGGCAAATACAAAAGGAGAAATATGGTATGATTCCCACTTCAATATCTAGAAGGCCGAGAGACAGAAAGATTAGTGGTGATTGGGGGCTGGGGAGAACAAGGAATCGGGAGTTCTTGTTTAATGGCTGCAGTTTCGCTTTGAAAGATGACTATTTTGGGAACAAAGTGGTGATAGTTGCACAACATTTACGCCATGTGAAAGTGGCACATTCTATGTTATGTATATTTTACGATTAAAAGCCAAACCAATCTATAGCAAACATCATACTTAACAATAAAACCTAAGTCAGGAACCAGACAAAGCTGCCCCCCACCATCACCCCTGCTTCAATTCATCCCCAGGGCCCAGCACTGTTCACAGGCTCCTAGGATGGCCAAGGGGCAGGGGATGAACCAGGGGCGGGGAAGGCTGGAAGTCAGATGATCCAGAGAGAACAAAATGGACGAGAAGGTGCTCAGAGATGGCTGGTGTGATGTTCAAGGCTGGGACTGCGAGCTTCCTCAGTCTGCCAGGCCCCAGGCAGTCAGAGTCAAACACAGGACTGTGGAGGGAGCGTGGCTAGGCGCTGTTAAGCATGTTACCAGGGCCAGAGATGCATTCCTGGGACCCTATGTGGGCATCCCACCTCTCTCCCAAAGAGGACAGTTTCCCGTACCTATGAATATCTGCACACACCAGTATAAAAAAGGGATCTACTTTATTAAATAAACATCATTTCGGGGGGTGGGGGGTAGATGTAGTCCAGGGTGCCACACATCATCTTCCTCCTGGGGGTCAGGATATAGGGAGAGGGTGCAGGGGTCCCAGGGACAGGCAGCCTCTCCTTTCCCTGCCTGACAGCAGGGAGCCAAGGACAGTCGCTCCCCGCCCAGGGCCCCACCCACACATATAAATGGACACACAAACCAAGACACTGAGTAAATGACTGACAATTCAGGAGGCAGACTGGCGAGCAGACGGAGGCAGCACCCTCCGAGAGTTGGCTCGCACCCAAGGGTGGGCTGAGACCTGGGCCAAGGGCAGCCGTTCTGAAGGATTATGTTTGAGCAGCTTGGAGATGAGGTCTTGGGCTCCGGTGGGCACAGAAGGGGGGAACTTCAGGTCCACCTGCAGAGGGAGAGAAGGGAACTCGGCGTTTCAGCCCTGTTTCCATTTCCTTCATCGCCCACTCTATTCCGAGAACTGTGTAGGTCCCCTGGGTCTCACTCTTCCCACTCCCGGCCCACCCTCGTCCCGGCAAAGGGCATCAAGCCCACCTTGACGATCCGACGGTACGTCTCGTTGTGGGAAGCACTCTCAAAGGGCGGGTTTCCCACCAGCAGCTCGTAGCAAAGGACTCCGATACACCAAAGGTCCACCTTCTCATTGTGCGTGCGCCCTTCAATCATCTCGGGGGGCAGGTAGTCCAGGGTGCCACACATCGTCTTCCTCCTGGGGGTCAGGACATAGGGAGAGTGTGCAGGGGTCCCAGGGACAGGCAGCCTCTCCTTTCCCTGGCAGGGAGCCAAGAGTCCCTGGGGTGCTGACAGGCTTAGCACCCTGGGATCAGGGTGGGAGGAGGCTACACACCAAAGGCCGCCTGCAGTCTCTGAATCCCCTGAAAGATGCACCTTAGTAAAATAATCAGATATGAGGGCAGTGCGCATCCTGGCATTAAGGGAAAACTTGGGGGCACCTCCAATGTTTTATCAATACATGAAGTCAGATTCTCCTATGCAGCCTTTTAAGGCATTAAAAGTGACAGTGCAGGAGTGTTCTTCCTAATATGGAATGACAGCTCCCATATACGAATACTGGGGGGAAAGCTGGGAGTTTCCTATCTTTGCAGGAGTAGTCTGTGTGCACAAATCCTTCAAGTGCTCGCGGCTAGCCGAGAAGGAAAGGAGACCACCTCGAGGCAGGTACGTCTGAAGATCAGCATTGGAAAAATGCAGCCCCAAACCTGATGGAGCTCAGTGCTCTTCTGAGACCCTCTGGGGTCCCCTGAGCCACGGCTGATTCCACCACAACTGGTATATGGGCATGACCAATCCCAACCCACTGCCTCAGAGTGGGTCTTGACTCATTCGCCCTGTGTAAGGTTGTCAAGCCTGTGAATCTTCACCGGGCAGACCAAACTCACGGTCGAGTTGGCTGCAATTCAGAGGGACCCTATAGGACGGGGTAGAACTGTCCCTGTGGGTTTCTAAGACTAACTCCTTATGGGAGTAGAGTCTCATCTTTCTCCCACGGACTGCTGACCTGCGTGGGGCAGCCCACTGCAGAAGCCCTACACCTGCAGCACAGCTCCGCCCTCGTAGCAGTCGGTGGGTTTGAACCACCGACCTTGAGTGCCTAACCCAAGGCACCTCCAAGGTTCCTTAACAAACCCAAATATCTCGGGATAACAAGATTCTGGGTGGTTTTCTTTCCCACCCTGCATACCTCAAGGAGGGGGCGTGCACCGACCAGCCAAAGTCAGCAATCTTGAGCTCTCCCCGGAGCCCCAAGAGCAGATTCTCGGGCTTGATGTCCCTGTGGATCACCTTCTTCCCGTGGCAGTATAACAAGGCATCTGCCAGCTCCTCCATGATCTGCGGGGGCCCAGGACAGGTGGTCAGACAAGGCCGGCCCCCCCCCAGACCTGAGCCGTGCACCCCCAAATCGTGAGCCCCTGCAGGCGCCCCGGGTGCCCAACCGCCCGGACCGTGGCTGTTCGCTGCTCGTCAAAAGTGCGGCTCTTCTGCAGTTCCTTGTAGAGCTCCCCGCGCGGGGCATACTCCAGAATCAGGTAGACCCTCCGCCGGTCATAGAAGTAGTTGTAGAGACGCAGGATGTTGGGGTGCCTGCGGGGAAGCACAGGGGGGGCCCTCAGGCTGGGTCTTGCAGTGCAAAGATGGCAGGTCCCACCTGGGACAAATAGAGCCAGGCAGAGGGCACCAGCAGGCAGAACACAGCTGTGGATGGGTGAAGACTGGCCCAGTTGACAGCTACCTGGGCCCAGCGGCCGAGGAAGCAGCCTGGATGGGGTGGCGTGGAGAGAGGAGCTGGGGACTGGGCATGAGGGGCAGGGGGCTTTGCCGGGAAAGGGGGGAGGGGGGCGTACTGCAGATGGGCCTGGATTTCGATCTCCCTGCGCAGCTGGTGCTCCACACCCTCTTTCTCTATCTGCGACTTGAAGAGGACCTTCAGCGCCACGATGAACTGGCTCTTCTTCTCCCGGGCCAAGTACACGTTCCCAAACTTGCCCTTGCCCAGCGGCCGGCCGATCTCAAAGTCGTCAATTGTGAAGGACCGCCTGACAAGAGAGTAAGGGGAGGGGAGGCCACTCAACACCAGGGGTGATGAGTGTTTGCTGGTCTTAAAGTGTTGGCTTTCTCCTTATTCCCTCAGCCCATCCAGTTCTCCCTTCCCTTGGAAGGGAGCTGAGCACAGCCCAGGCCTGCCTGTCTGATAGCCGCCTGCCTGGCCTGGACCCCGTAGGGCAGGCTAGAACTGCCCCTGTGCGTTTCCAAGACAGTAACTCTTCTATGGGAGTAGACAGCCTCATCTTTCTCCCTGGGAGAGGCTGGTGGTTTCAAACTTCTGATCTTGCAGGTTAGCAGGTCGACGTGTTAACCATTATGCCACAGGGGTCTCAGCCCAGCCCTTGGACTTTATTGCTCCTATATTTTGCCTCCTCACTCACTATCCTTCCTCCTCTTCCACTCCAAGCCTTGGGGCACTTACATTAAGAGGCTGGGCGTCCCCTTGCTATTCTCCGCTGTCTTCTGACCAGGGGCAGCTAGGGAGAAAATAGGCAAGTTGAGACCCTCATTACTACCTCACTCGGCCGCCCTCCCAAAGGCTCCAGTCCCTTCAGGTCAATCCTCCCCTGTACGAGTTACCTGTCGGCAGGACATTGGAGCGGCTCATGAGGACAAGCCCAGAGGAGGTAGCAGGATCCTTCTGGAAGACTCTCTGGGGCAGGGTGCTCAGGCCAGATTGAGCCTGAGAAGGAGCAGAGGGGAGCTCTGAGGGCCCTTTGTCCTACTGACCAGGCAGGACTGTGCTGCGTGCAACACATCAACTACTTGCTGTGAAGCCACCCACCCACCCCCGGTTCTAAGAGAAATACGGATACCGCAGTTCTGCCACCCAGCCCCATGGCTCTGCTCAAAGCATCATATTCAAATGAGTTATTAATAAACAACCTAAGTTGGTCTTAGATAAGGGGTGAGGGCTTCACCCTAGAGCCTAACGTTTCATCAGTTTGGCCCTGGCCCTAATCACATTCTCAGGTATGAAGCTCTCTAGCTGTGACAGACCAGTCTATAACAACGTTCAGTCACCCAGGCCCCCACCCTTGGGGGGGGGCTACTGGATTGGGCCAATGAATACACCCACTCTAAGGAGTTTTAGCACAGAGGTTTTCTCACAGTCTCCCTCTAAAAGCTCAGTCTCAAAGCCATGGATAAGGTTCTTGAAACTTTGAATGTTGCAGCAGACACCAATATTGATCTTTTAACCGACAGGCTTTTCTAGTCACCCCTACATCCCCCATCCCCCCTTCAACTGCTCAGATTAATTTACACAGCTTTCTTTGGGGAGTGGCCAATGTAGAGGTGACAAAAGATTCTTATTTCGCCTCTGGGCTTGACAATGTCCAGGAGGGAGGGGGCTCATGGCCAGGGGACAGGTGGGCCCTCCAGGATGCCTAAGCTCTACCAGCAAGGGTACTAGGTCCTTGCAAGTTTTCTTCAGCCAAGAGAAGAAAACCCAAAAAGTAAAACCCACTGACTCATAGCGACCCCAGTGCCCTCAAAAATCTGTCCCAAGGTGGCAACAAGTTCAAGAAAATACACCCACATAAACGTGGGAAATTATATCTTCAATAAAACAAATACATACTAAATATATAACAAATACATCAGATGTATTTCAAAGCAATGAAGATCAGCATTGGAAAAATGCAGCCCCAAACCTGACGGAGCTCAGTGCTCTTCTGAGACCCTCTGGGGTCCCCTGAGCCACGGCTGATTCCACCACAACTGGTATATGGGCATGACCAATCCCAACCCACT
>NW_022105908.1:19254608-19256324 GCF_000313985.2 Echinops telfairi | reverse complement strand
CTCTCTCTCTCTCTCTCTCTCTCTCTCTCTCTCTCTCTCTCCCTCCCTCTCTCCCTCTCTCAGAATTTATCTGTGTGTAAGAGTTAAAGTCAAACAGCTGGCTCGCCCGCTGTGCGAAGGTAAACTGCCGCATTCTCGACGTTACTGAGCGGCCAATTCTGTGTTCGTTTGCGTGGGGTCTGTTAGCTATCATCATGATTATTATCATTATTTGGGTCATCTTAATGTGTATGAAGTGACACCTCCTTGTGATTTTGAGTTGCATTTGTCTACTGCCTTATGCTCTTGAGAGGAGCCCTGGTGATGGAAGGGTTACAGGTGGTAAACTCACAGGGGCAGTTCTACCCCGTGCGATTGATCGTGTCACTGTGAGTCAGCTTTGACTCGATGGCAGGGAGTTTGGCGTGGTTGTTGGTACGATGGTAAACATGTCGTCATGTTTTATCAGCCATTTGTATGCCTCCCTTATAGAACTTGCTATTCAAATCATTTGCTCATTTAAAAAAATCAAGTTGTCTTCTTTTATTCCGCTCATGCTTAATAAACAAGGAAAATAGTGGGAAAAATAAAATAAATCATTTTATCTGGGCTCTTACAGCTCATATCAATTATTTTGTTCTTAAAAGTCACACACACACACACACACACACACACACACTCACTCACATCCCTAGCAGGCATTACAGGAGGTGGTGCGTTGTTTGAACCCATCCCCTCTTCTTCCCGGGTCAAAGGTTTAGTGAGGCAGGGGTGAAAGGCAGTGGAAAAGAGTCAGGTCCCATCAAAACCCTAAAGAAGGCCGGCCTGTTCTTGTTGCTGACCTCTCTGACCAAGTGCCGGTGCTTCCCGATGTCTGATTGCCAGGTCTTCCTTTAATTCTGCTACCCACCCATCACACTTTCGTTTCCGGCGCAATCAAGAAGTGGACTTCTATCGCTGACACCCCCATTCCTAACTGATGGAGATCTGTTGTGACACTGGGGTGACTTAGCCAGCACTCATTCTCCCAACTACTCCCCTTCCTGAAAGTACCTAGAGTTTTGTGGGCCTGAGAGGGAAGTGGACCCCCTTCCAGGCCCAGAGGTTGGCTCTGATGAATTACGTAAATCAATCAATGCCTTCCATTCCTGAATCATGTTCGCTGGTGCAGGGATGTGACCCAAACGGATGCATGAATAGCAATCCTAGAAGCTTTGGCCAGAGCAATGTGGAGAAGTCCTTTTCTTCTGGTGAAAATGGACAAGACCACTCCCACCGCCTCTGGTTGTGCTCCGAACAGTGATTGAAAGCAGCCTTTACACAGCAGACCTCTGATGCATTAAAAACGGTTTGTTTAGTTAGACAGTTTTATTACCACTTCATCCACATATCACACAAGTCAATAGTACAACCATATCAAGAAGAGTTGTACAATCTTTACCACAATCAATTTTAGAACAGTTTCTTCCTTGTACTCATTATTAGTGTAATCATTAGTTTTAATTGTGGCAAAAATATACACAACAAGACATTCTCCCAAAAAAACCTCCAGTTCAACAATTTCTACCTGCATCATTCAGTGCCATTGATGATACTCTTCACGTTGTGCAGCGATTATTGATATTCTTTCCCAACTTCTTCCACCACCATTCATTCACAAAAACTCAGTGCCCCTGAGCAAACTCTCATCCTCCTTCATCCATGGTCACCGTTGGTCAACTATGGTTTATTTAAAAA
>NW_022105908.1:19252051-19253316 GCF_000313985.2 Echinops telfairi | reverse complement strand
GAGGGGCTTTGAAAAATTCGTGGAAGAATGGAATGAAAACGTTGTGGAATTTTCCCACAAACTCTTTGAAGTCCCTTAGCATTATTGTATTTCAACTTCCGCGCATCATCACCACTATTAAATAAATCTTTCATTTCTAGTGTCATATCTATAGTATGAGGAGGAGAGAACTGACAAATGGATAGTGGTCAAAGCGGACTTGAGCTTCTTAGATGATAGTTTGCAGAATTAAAAATTAATAATCTAATAATTTAAAAAAGCTGTACACTGGCTGAGGGGCACAGCTGGTGCTAGAAGCCAGTTTCATTTTATTTATATACTTTTTTGACAAGGATGCCAAGACTATTAAGTGGGGGGGGAAAAGTCTTTTTAGCAAATGGCGTTGGGACTTTATATTCACAAGTAAAAGAATGAAGTAGGACCCTTACCTCACACCACATTAGAAATTAACAGAATGAATCACGAACCTAAATCTTAAAAAATTTTTAAAATAATAAAAGAACCTATGGAGACAACAAATGTACAAATGTGCTTGACACCATGGATGTACATATGGATTACGATAAGAGTTGTACGAGCCCCCAATAAAATTATTTCACTAAATTAAAAAAAGAAAACCCAAAACAGTAATAATAATAATAAAAGAACCTAAATATAAGTGCTAAAACTATGAAATGCTTAAAAGAAAACATAGGGTACCACATCTACTTGAGTATAAGCCGAGCCGGGTATCAGCCGAGGCACCTAATTTTACCACAAAAATTGCATTAAAAATGTGCTGACAACCAGGGGCCTGCCCCCACCCTGCGTACCCATCACTGGCTTTTGGACCCTGGAAGGGGAACTCAGCCAGCCTGCAATTCCCAGGGCCCCTCCAGCCCAGGACACCCCACGAGGACCGCCCCACTACCTGATGGCTGCAGTCCGTTTCTCTTGACCACCAGGGCCCACTGCCCCCACGTGCCCTGGGCCCCCAGGTCTGACCGCTGGCCTGGCTGAGTCAGAGGACCAGGGGTGAAGGAGCGGAGCGAGCTGGGCCAAGCCCCTGCCTGTGGTCTCCCCAACCTACCATATCCACATCTTGGCTTCTGGATTTTTGTTTTTGAGCAATAAACCGAAAATCATCATTTCTAACTGGGCTGCTGGGTTCCGGGGGCAGCAGGTTAAACTGTCCGTCCCTGGGGTGTGGGGTGTGGGGGGGATGGCCACGGCAGCCTCTCTGGAGAAAGCGCCGGAAATAGAGAATGGAAATCTAAAAGGAGACC
>NW_022105908.1:19244669-19250305 GCF_000313985.2 Echinops telfairi | reverse complement strand
AAAAGAAAGAAAGGATTCACAAGTATTGGAGAGGATGTGGGGAAACTAGAACCCTTGTGCCCTATTGGTGGGAATGTAACATGGAACATGTGCTGTGGAAACGAACCCGTTCCTAATAAATGTAATATGGGACTACCACACGACTCCGTAGTTCCACCCTGGGGAGAACGGAA
Source organism: Echinops telfairi (assembly GCF_000313985.2). NCBI lineage: Eukaryota > Metazoa > Chordata > Mammalia > Afrosoricida > Tenrecidae > Echinops > Echinops telfairi. The sequence goes on along the minus strand of NW_022105908.1, from coordinate 19,250,132 downwards.
CACAAGTGCTCCAACAAAAGCTTGTACATAAATGTTCACAGCAACACTCTCCACAACACGTACTTACAAGGTAGAAACAACTGAACTGTCCATCAACAGATAAGTGTATCAATAAAATGCGGTGTATCTATGCCATGGGCTATTTATTGTCCAGTCATAACAAGATAATGAAGTTCAGAGACACGCTACAACATGGATGAATCTCAAAGGTATATGCTAAATAAAAGAAGCCAGACACAAAGTGTCCCCTGGTGCAGGATTCCATTTCTGTGAGCCATTAACAATAATCCGATCCACAGAGACAGAGGGCAGATTCGTAGTGGCCGTGGGCTGGAGGGAGGGAGGAGCGGGAAGTGGGTGACTGCTTAATAGATAAACTCTGGACATAGACGATGGTGATGGTTGCCCAACCTATGAATATAATGTGCTTCATACGACTGAACTGTAAGTGGTTCATGGAAATAGTTCAAATGGTCAATTTTACATCATAGAAATATGATGTATCTCCAAATGAGTATTCTTGAATAATTTTTTTAAAAAAAACAAAGAACTGAATTTCTTAGGAGATGGATCCCCAGAAAACATCTGATGGTGATCAGGTCTGGGTGTGTGAGCTTCCCCGTTTGCTAGGATTACGGCATTTTTGTGTCTGTGTCTGCTCTCTTACAACTGTTGATATTCACGCAATACTCTTTTAAGGCACCTGCATAACCACCGCTCAGTTATTAAAATCCGAACTTTTTATCATACTTGCTTCTAATTTGTTAAACGAAATAAAGACCCAGTATTTCAAGACTCTGACCTTCCTATACTGTTTCACGAATGCTTTCTCTACTGTCGTTTCCCAAAACTCACCTCGGAGGCAGAGCGGGGTTGTTCACTCGGTCCTCCACATGCTTTACTTCCTTTAAAAACAACAAAACCAATTCTCTGCTCTGCATTTGGGGTCCGTTTTTGAGTCCTCTCTTGGAAAGAGCAAAATCTTCTCTCAGTTTGTGCCCGGTTCTCAAGTAAAAGCTAGATTTATTTTATCATAACATCTACCATTCATGTGTAAGATTTCCAAGTGATCATCTGTATCGAACTAATGATTTTCCTGAATGTCTATCTTTGGCTCATCATTAAAAAAAAAACTTTTATTGGGGGCTCTTACATCTCTTATCACAATCCAGACATTCCTCCAATGTGTCAAGCACGTTTGCACATAGGCGACCATCATCATTTGCACAGAATTTTCTTCTCCATTGAGCCCCTGATATCAGCTCCCCATTTCTTCCCCCTCCCTACCCCACCCGCCCTCCCTCATGAACCCTTGATAAGTTAGTTTCATGATTTTTTTAAAAGTAGGAAGTATTTCTTTTGTTTCTTTAAGCATCCTAATCATATTTATTGTAAATTGGTCAGACTGTTCCATAAACATATTTCCATCAGCCTGAATCCATATTTCCCTTCTTAGCCTTTCCAGCTCTCTAACGGTGACATATCTTCCTATGTTTGGGGATTTCTGTTTGTAACTTGGAGGCGAGGTCTTTTCATTTTGTTTGAGTTCCCTCTCTCTTCCTGGTCATTACTCAGTGACCAACAATTGGGCCATTGCTGTTAGCGAGCCTCCTTGCTGTCAGTTAGCAAATACGTCTTCTAGTGATATTTTGGGGCACTTGCCCCACTGTGATAGTGGGGGTATCTCAAGAGCAGAGGACAAGTTGATGTGGTTCCTGATCCTCAGGTCCATCCGGCCCCCTGATGTTTGGGGGCCTAGAGCTCCAGGTAAAGAGTTGGTAGCGCATAACCTCCTTTTATGATCTAGGGAGTCCATTCCTGCTCTGGCGTCCCATCGCCTGGCTCTAAGCCTCTGAGTCCCCAGTGAGTCCCTGTCTCCCTAGCAGACTTGAACAACCCACTCCTGCTAGTCCCTTCCAGGTCCCAAACCCTGCAGACCTGCAACAGTCGCCTAGCTCAAGATTTTACATTTCTAATACTGGCTTGTTTCATTGGTTCTTACAACTGGTTATGACTCTTTATGTGTGTCTCTCTCTACTTTTTAACTACGCTACACCATTTGAAGCAAAGGGGAGCAGGGGGCAGAGGGCAGAGGGCAGAGGGAGAACTTGCTGTGTTCTGTCTACTAAAAACCCAAGACCTTTTCTGAATGCCTGGCTTGCTGAGTCTCTGGCAGCCAGCGTGGTGGACGAACCCAGTAGCCCAGGGGCGCTCACACTTGTTCAACATGCGAGCTACTCATAAAATGATCACGTCAAAATGATCTCCCAACGACAAACATGCAAAACCTATATTTATTTTTATGTATTTGTTTATTACATTTATTCATAAATGCATTGAGAATTCTTTATATGTACAATGTATGTTTAGGTACCTTGCATAACCACATGAGTCCAGACAGCACAACACAACACCATTAGCTGTGTACATTTTTTGTCATGACCTGAGTTTACTCTGACGACTTGCACGGAATGGAATGAGCCAGGGATGCATAGTCCGGACAGTAGCTGCTGACAGCCAGCCTCAAGCACATGATCATCAGTCCTGATGGAACGGCACTTGGACCTAATGATCTTTATGTGGGAAAAGGCTGACTCACATAATTAAGTAGAGCCGAATAATGCAGTCAAGGAGGTAGCACATGTTCTCATGTTTGGGTACTTTCCCTCTGCGAGTAAGTTCCAGAACTGTTCCTGCCTCTGGACTTCAGCTGAATGTCGGCTTGCAGTGTCAAAATCTCCCATGCCGCATGAAAGTGACACTTCTTTGTCTTCTCACTTGGTCCAGCTCCCCACTCATTTTAATACCCTTTCTTACGTTTAGGAGAAAAAAACAAGGTCTAAAACTTGGCGATCACTTAGCTTGTCAGTTTTGGGGCACTTAGTGGCATGCGTTTGACACCTACGATTACATCGGATTGGCTGCGCTGTTTATCAATTAAGTGGCAGGATTGATGATAGGCCTACGTCTATTTTTTTAATGCCATGCGATCTACCCGCACTACATTTGCGACGGACATATCGCGCACCCCTGCAGCAGACCAAGTAAGATTACAACAACCGGAGCTCAACTTGAGTGGGGAAACCAAGGCAGAGTGGTGGGGACTTTGGCACATGGACGCCTCAGGGGGCACGACAATGTGCAGGTAGCCTTGATTGCCAGGGGACGCTGGTGGCGGTTTAAGTTGTTAAGTGGCTCCAACCCAAACCCACCGGCTCTTCACGGGAGAACGACGAGGCCGTCTGCTCCCACGGTGATTTGCAGCCCAGGAAACCGCAGGCCACAATGCTGCCCTATGGGGTCACTGTGATCAGAATGGACTCAATGGAGGTGGAGCTGGGCAGTGCGGATTGTTGGGAGGAGTCCGGGTGGAGTACTAGTTATGCTAATCGCAAGGTCCGCAGTTGCAAATCACCAAAGATGGAGAAAGATGGGTCTTTCCAACACCTGTCTAAGCAGGTACAGTCTCGGGAACCCACCTGGGAAGCTCTACTGGGCTGTAATAGGGTCACTACGAGGAGTCAGAGCCAACTCCATGGCGATGAGGGGTTTTTTGGCTCCTATTGGGCAGTGTAGTTCAAGTACGGGGATGGGGATACAGCTCTAAAAGCAAGAGCCAACCTGTCGAACCTCGCATCCCAGGGATGAATTTGGAAGACAAGCTCAGTGATGTTAGCCAATCTCATAAAGACTCCTACTGCCCGACAAGACCATCACAGAAGGAAGAAAAAAACTCAGACAAAGTGGTTTTCACTTCAAAAGAAGCCGACTCTGAAGGCTATGGTGAGGCTGAGGGGGAGAGAGGGAGGGAGAGAGGAGCGGAAAGCAAGCTCAGGCCCCATGCAGGCAAGGGGCTTTCTGGGACGCTGTCACTGTGCAGCAGTGTTTTGCATGCTTCTATGTGTCTGTTCTACTCCACGCTTAAAAATACAGTATGAATGAAAAGGGAATTCTAGACCTGCATGGTTAATTTACTGAGTTGTCAATGTGCCCGCTATGCATTATCACGCCATGCTGTGGGCTGGATTTGATCCTCGGACTATCAATATTTAATCTCTAGTCTGCCCAGGCCTCTGGAGGACTGTCTGCCAAACGGCATGACCATCCTTCCCTGGTCAGGATCACACACCTCGCTCACTCACTCGCCACGCAGGCCTCCATGCAGCACCTGCAGCAGAATGTCTGAGAAAGGGCCTTGCATGCGTGTCACACGCTGTGTTGCTTAAGCAGCATGTTGACTTCCTCTGTGTGGACGTCCTACACTGAGCTTACTAACAGTGGCGTGCGGGGCCACGGCCAGGAGTCCATGAAATAAGGTCATTGAGACTCGGAGAGAGTGCCTGTCACCCGGTGATCCTCAGTGTCCAACTATTCTTTTTTTTCTTTAAATCGTTTTATTGGGGGTTCATACAACTCTTATCACAATCCATACGTACATCAATTGTGTAAAGCACATTTATACATTCATTGCCCTCATCCTTCTCAAAACATATGCTCTCCACTTAAGCCCCTGGTATCACCTCCCTCCCCACCCTCCCCACTCCCCCAATTATTCTTATGATTAAAAAGTCATTTGGAAAAAAAAAAAGTCATTTGGTCCCACTGAATAAGAGAAGATTTTTTTTTTAATTTTTCAAATGTTTTTTTTTTAATAATCATTTTATTAGGGGCTCATACAACTCATCACAGTCCGTACATACATCATTTGTGTCCAGCACATTAGTACGTATGTTGACTTCATTGTTCTCACAACACCCGCTTTCCACTTGAGCCCCTGGTGTCAGTCAGATCCTCATTTTTCCCCTCGTGTGATTTTAATTTTTTTTGGTATATGGCATTTATTATGCTGAGGAGTTTCCTTTCTTTTCTTTTAAATCATTTTATTGGGGATCATACAATTCATCACAATCCATACATACATCCATTGTGTAAAGCACACTTATACATTTGTTGCCCTCATCATTCTCAAAATTCGCTTTCCGCTTGGGTTCCTGGAATTAGCTCCTCAGTTTCCTTTTTCCCCTCCCTCTCCCTCCTCGCTGCCCCCTCCCTTAAGAGAAGACTCTTTATGAAGAAACTGCAGCTAATAAATGTAGAAGAAAAGACAGAATTAGAAAATGACCATTTTGTGACATTTTATCAGCCACGGAAGGTGCTCTGCTTTGGGGGAGTGGCTGAGAGGCAGCAGGGCTGCCGGACCACTTGCCGCACACCATCCCCATTAGGTTGCCAGAGTGGCTGCGCTACAGCCTTGTTAAGCCACCAGCAGGTCTTCATTTGCAGCAAGCATAGCTTCTGCAGCGAGGGCCAGTCCGTGGTCTGCCTCTGTCTTCATACATATGATTCAGTGTCGGCTCTGTGCGAGGCTGGCCAAGGGTAGCTGAGACGGGGAAGAACGTTTCCAGCCTGGGAGGAAGTCTCCTGGGTAGACAGATGATGGTGACTAACAAAGACAGACTTCCT
>NW_022105908.1:19240981-19242211 GCF_000313985.2 Echinops telfairi | reverse complement strand
AAAAAAAAAAAAGGAAAATACGTGTCTTAAAAGGGGGACTTGGATTAGCTTGGTGCTCTTGGTGAATGCTAAGGACACTTAAGTCTGAAAGAGGTTTACAGTTTTCTAAAACGACGTTAAGTAGAAAGTTATTGTTAGATGGAGAGGAGGATGAAATGTATTCTAAGATTTCTGGGAGGTCTGTTTGAATGCGGGCGGAGGCAGCTGGAAGGAGCTAAGGAGTACGGCTGGGCGACTTGGTGAGGTCACGAAGGGTCGCAGAGAAGGAAAGGTGGGAACCGTTTTCTGTCTTTTTCATTTTTCCTATCCTTCCTTTCTTCCCCAGAAGAGTGTTTTACTTTTTATTTCCTTTCCCTACTGGGTTGCATGGTGTGCCCTAACTGCCACTCCGAAGGAGAAAGATGAGCCTCTCTACTCCTAGAATGAAGAGTTATCTTTTGGAAACGCACAGGGGCAGTTCTACCCTGTCCTATTGGGTCAGAATGAGTCTGAATTAACTCGATGACATTGAGTTTGGTTTGTGCCTGAAGATATAGTAGTTACATGTTGAAATGAGAGGGATTGAGTGACTTGGTCATGGTTGTGAATTGTTGATTGTAGGGCCTATTCTCACTTTAAACTTGGACCAATATAAAGATGTAACCATGGGGATTTAGAACGGTGCAGTTGTTTCTCCAGAAAAGAAATTAGAGGTCAGATGCGAGAGCAATCCATCCTTACTATCTCACTTCAATAAAGTACACGTTCTTAGATGAAAACTAACTTGGAAGCATACACATAGAGAAAGAAATGCACTAACCCTTCCTTCCTTTATTTTATTAGATGTGTGATATTGAGTGGCAGGAATACTAGTAGGTGTGAGAGTAGTGAATTACTCGTTTCTTAACTTGACTCAGCTCAGTCAATTTGGCCTCTTTAAATACCATCACCACATGTGAATATATGTTAGCTATCAGAATTTTTCTCCAGCGGCATTTTTCTTCGACAATCAAGGGTCAAAGAGCCACAGGTTTTCAACGGTGAAATGGTTCTAGATATTTTTATTAATGCCATAGTCCTTAAATGTGATGGGGGGTATACACTTTAAAATGAACGTTTTGGAATTTAATACAAATATCATTTTTTAAATGCTCAGAAGATTGCATATGTAAGTTTCTGGGTTGCCCATATTTTGTGTTGCAAAATTTTTAGAGATTAAATAGTAAAAGCATTTCATTTAAATTGCTTGAT
>NW_022105908.1:19209111-19235006 GCF_000313985.2 Echinops telfairi | reverse complement strand
GTTGGGATGTTTTCTTGATGTGCACTTGACCTTTATATAAAACTCTCTCTTATACATGAGTTTCTGTGGATTTGTTTCTCTAAAGTACCCAGACTAACACAGGAATTTAAGAAGAATTAAAGGGGAACCCTGGGTTGACTCTTCTTCAGACTCCACATCAAGTTAGTCATCAAATCCTAGGTTTCTTTGTCTTAATAAAGATAAACAAATCTTGAATTTGTCCCCTCCCCTCTACCTCTCCTTCAACCACCTGGCAACCCCCCCTTGCTGTGCCACATACACATACACTGATGATCCCTTGTGTTATTTGTCTAACTACAATGGATTAGCATACTATGTAATTTCATTTTGATTTTGTTATGTTTATCAATTAATCACCGCTCCCTCCCTCCCTCAATATAAACTCCAGAAGAAAGACATTTTCTTCGGTTTTGTTCCCGATGTTTCCCTGACACTCAAAACAATGCTTTAAATATAGCAGTTATTAAATAGACCAGATGGCAACTTCTTCCTTGGTCTTAAGACTTTAAACTTAGTTTGCTTCATTCAGAAAACCTTTCCTGACCATACTCTACGTTCTGCAAACTGATGTGAAGTCCTTTGCCCCCCCCCACCCCCACCCCACAGACACATACACACTCCCACAGCACCCAGACCCTCTCTGTCGCCATCCTCAGCGAGTCGGCTTGCATTTCCCTGAGCGTGTTTTGTGAAAAACAAATACTCATTTGCGGCACAATGTTCAGCCCTAGGTTTCCCACCAATGTGGTTATCAACTCTGCTGCATCCCTGGTTGGACCTGTCAACCTGAGACGGAAATTCTAACGCAAGCCCACACTTTTGCTCAGACATGTTCCAAAGGTTCTCCAGCTTCCTGCCTTTCTTCCCGAGGAGGGAAGTTTAGGACACACAGAGGGCCCACGGATCCTAGCTTTCGGCTCCTTATCCCCAGCGTGCACGGCGACTCTCCCCAGCCTGGTTCAGTGCAGCGGGCGAGCTCCTGGCCCTATTCCGCCAGGATCCCTGGAATTTTGTCCCCACGTCTCTGATAGAGGCAGCTCATTCCGAGTGTGCTGCGGTGTGCACTTGGAAGCCCTATGGCCCCCTCCCCAGGAAAGACGCCTAAAGCCAAAGAGCAACACCTACCGTCTTCAGGTCCTAGGAAGACCCCTGGGTTGGGGGGCAGACGCCCGGGACCACTCGGGCCAACATAAATGTAGCCATGCCAGGACTCCAGTCCCAGTTCCAGGGAAATCCGGGCGATCTTAGTGCAGAATTTGAAACCCTAGCGACTCTAGTCCAAACGCAATTTGAGACGTGGCTTCTTGCAGTGACAAAATAAATGCTTCTCCCATGGCCGGGATGAAGGCACCGCTGGGATTCGAACCCAGGATCTCCTGTTTACTAGACAGGCGCTTTAACCAACTAAGCCACGGCGCCAACGCTGGCAAGGGGTTCGTGGAAACTGCCCTACAGGAGAAGAACGTGCAGGGCTGGCCACTTCTTTTCAACTTTCTCAGACTATTCTAAATCTAATTTGACAAATTTCGTTTTCGGTCCATCCATTCATGCACTAAAATCTCCTATTGCTAAAAGAAATTCATCAGGGCAAGATATGACAAAATACCAATTTATAAACTATCAGGGCTCATGAGGGAGGGGGAGCGGGGAGGGAGGGGAAAAATGAGGACCTAATGTCGGGGGTTTAAATGGAGAGAAAATGTTTTGAGAAACGATGTACAAATGTGCTTTACACAAATGATGTGTGTATGGATTGGGATAACAGTTGTATGAGCCCCTAATAATATGTTAAAAAAAAAAAAGAATGAAGAAGATGGTCTAAAACCGACTGTGGTGATGATTGCACAACTCTTCTTGATGGGATTGAACTAGTGAGTTGTAGTGTATGTGAATTATATGCCAATGAAACTTTTAAAAAGAAAAAAAATAAATTAAATTAAATAAAAGAAATTCATCAAAGAAGTTAGCAGCAGACTCAAGTTGAATTGTCTGTCCGGACACTCCAGAAACCAGGAACTTCCGGGGATTGCCAATACAGGCCCAACGAGAATTGTGAACAGTGCAGAAAAACGATGCGTAGTCGGCAGGATTCGAACCTGCGCGGGGAGACCCCAATGGATTTCTAGTCCATCGCCTTAACCACTCGGCCACGACTACCCCGTCCTGCAAGCAGCTCCTGGCCTGTACCTTCCCGAGCTTCCAAGCACTGCAAACCCGTCACTTTCGCCCCGCCGCTTTCCGTGCTGGGCCAGCCAGCCTTCATCGATCTCGGCTGGGAGCTTAAATAGAGGGAACGCCAAAGCGGGAAAGACACAGAATCTGCTTTCGCTCGCAGCCCTGACCCACTACGGTCCGCCTTCCTAGAATTCTGATCCCGGATCCCGGATCCTTCCTATTCTCGCACCGGTCTCGCAACATCCTGTCTGCCCAGCCGTCCAACTCCAAGCCTTGAAATGCGCAAGGAACTTAGGTTGGTAAGAAAGCCGAGTATCCTATGAAATTTTGGCTGTGGATACACAATTATCCGTGAGATGAAATGAAAGAAAAAAAGACGAACACAAGCCTGGCCCGTACGGGGATCGAACCCGCGACCTTGGCGTTATTAGCACCACGCTCTAACCAACTGAGCTAACCGGCCACCAGTAGTGCAGCGCGAGCTAGCTTTCCTATATGTAGTAACCTCAAATTATGTTGCCGATAGTCAACCAGGAAATCTTGTTGTGTGGACCTGCAGGTACTACCAAAACCCCAAAACTAAAACTGAACCCGCAGGGACCAAAAGGAAGACCCCTGAGCAGCTCTGAAAGGCTTAGTGTCTATCTTTTCAGCTACCCCACGTGAAGAAATGGCTGACCACAAGCCAAATGCATGAGCACCCTAACATGGTCGTCGCTGCCACCTGGTTAAAACCTCTTGAGTGGATTTGGTTTCTGCAGATGTGGTGTTGATCTACCAGCCATCTGCCCCTTGCCTGGTGGTCCCTCCTCGTAGGAGCACCCTTTGCTCACTTGATCTCCAACCCCCTTCCCTCATCTATGGATCCCCAACAACTCTCCTGTGTCTTCAAACTTCTCGGGACCTTCATAGCCATTTCCTGCCTTGCCCCCTCCCTAATTTGCTCTTCCTCATGGTTCCTTCCTGACTCCTGGTACCATTTCCTCTGAGGGACCACAAGCTCTTCCAGGGTGGGCGACAGCTCCCCTCCAAACCCCTGCAAAGACTCAGCCGCTGGTGACAAGTACAAGCGACAATGAGAGTGAAGGATGGGCTGGCTGCCAGGGGATCAGGAGAAGGAGGGCCCCAGAAAGGATCACAAGCCAGCAAGAGCACTAGAAAGTTTTATTGTAGGTCAAGGGTCCGGCACCCTGCACCCTCTGCCAGGACAAGTCTTCTGTTTCCTTCCCATGAAGGCAGGGCCCAGCAGCTCCGAGCCACCTGTGAGGACAGGTGTCTTGACCCTATCCGCAGAGGAAATATGAACAGCACCATGATTTGCCTGTTGCTACAATTTCCCCTACATGGCAGGCAGATTGGCTCCGGGATGCTGGGACCAAGAAGAACTGACAGTCAGGTAGCAGCAAGCTGTGAATCCAAGGATCTGGGCTCCTGGCTCAATCACAGAATACGGGAGAGAGCTAAGCTCCAGTTCTTAAGTTGTCCAGTAAGGCAGGGACACCTTTCAGGGCATCTCTGCAGGCCAGGCTATGGAGTGGAAGCAAAGGTCCCCAGAGAGCCAGAGGGCTCTGGCTCCTGAACTGAGAGGCACGTCAGCTGGAGTCTGGGGTTCACGCGAGTCAGGAGAGGGGAGTCCCCACAATGGAAGCGCTGTAGCCGGGGAGGTTCTAAGATGAGGAGAGAGAAAAACACATGCTCGGGGTATGTGGTTTGGGTCCTGGCTGCCTTTCTCATTGGCAGCTGCAGAAACTCCCACTCCCTCGTCCCTCTCCTTCCTGGGTGTCACAGCCCCACCCCCCCTGCCCCTTACCTAATGGAAGGATCTTGGAGGGTTTCCTTTGCAGCTCAAAAGACAGCTTCACAGGGCGGAGGACGGAGAGGCTGTTACAGAGTGTCCAGAGGTAGTGGGTCAGGGGGTCACTGATCCCCGCTGAGGACTAGAAAGGAAAACACAGCTCTAAACCCTCTACCACCCCCATGGAGCGTGGGACTCTGAGCCCCTACCTCCCAGTCACATCTCACCTCAAGCTGGGCTCCTGGCCCTGTGAAGTGCAAGGCCACTCTCCCTGGGCCTCGGACCCACTCGAGGAGGGCAGTCCACTCAGGAGGCTGCAGCCCTAGTGCTTGGGCCACTTGATGATCCCGACAGGTCACAACAGCTTCAGCAGTCCCATCCTCCACCAGGAGCCTGGGGCGGGGCAGGCAGACGGCTCCTGAAGCCCACAGCAAACCCCGGTGGCCAGGATCCTGGACCGCCGATGCTTCCCCACCCTGCTTCCAGTCTGCGCTCACCTTGACCCTCATTCGGAATATGAGCCAGCCACTATGCTCACTCACTGCCTTCAAGTCCATTCCGACTCTTAGTGACCCTTTCCGAGGCTGTCAGGAGTAGAAAGCCTCATCTTTCTCCCGAGGTGCGGCTGGTGTTTTCAAACCGCTGACCTCACAGTGAGCAGCCCAACACGTTACTGCCACCGGACCAGGGCTCCTACAGCTATGCTAGCACTAGGATAGCAAGACAGCCCGATTCCCTGAAGAGCCTAAGAAAGTAGGGCGAGTCACAGCATCTGTGAGGAAGGAAAAGGTGTGGTGGGCCCACCATGTGCTCTCACCTGACTCTGGCCTGGCTTACAGATGTCTGCGATGGGCAAGGCGGACCTTGATGAGTACACTTTCCCTGGGATGAGAAGCCAAATGGTCAGCGAAGCCTTCTCAGTCTCAGCCAGCCCCCTGCACCTGCACCCAGCGTCTCCTGTCCCCTCACATACCTGGAGGCAGAGGCGGTTACAATACGCACATGCCCAGAGGAGCTGAAGGCTGAAGACAGAAACAATATGGCAAGAGGCAGTGGCCTGGAATGGGGCCTGGCGACCCTGCAGCAGCTCGGCCAGGTAGATGTGAGGCAAGGGGGTACTGAAGAGAAAGACAGGTGTCAAGGAACAGCAGCGGGGTTCTGAGAACAGGATGGGTCTGGGAGGAGGTAGAGGTGTGGAGGCAGGGGCAGACAACCCACCCGAGGGTCAGTGTCCTCTTGGAAACCCCTAACATCCCCACGCCATGGTTCTGACGTTTGGTTTCTGACCTCTGACAGTCAGCCTTACTTCTCAGGCACGACCAAGTACAACAGTCTGGCCGAGGAAGAGAGATGTGCATATTCAGAATGAAAAGCCGGCAGGGCCTAAATCTCTGCCTCTCAGTAAAATGACAGGCCCTGGGCATTTTAACCCAGGGCCGAGGAAGTGCTTCTGATTCTACACATTCTGCTGGGCGTTGGGAGAAGCCTACATGTGGGGCACAAATTCCAGGGACAGGGGCGTATGGATGCCAGGGGGTGAAGGTGGACTTGGGGCCTGGGGCACCGACCTGATGGTGGTCTCCTGGGGAAAGCTGAGGACCTGAACGTAGGTGGACGCCCGGAAACGACAGTAAACATTGTGGGATCTGCCGGCGCAGAGGGGAAGAGGAGGAAAGGAGTCAGGCTGGGGTAGAAGCCGCACTGTCCAAGATCATGCATGCATCATAGCTTGGCCCCCACCCTCAGGGCCTCCCTGGCTTTGTCAAAGCTGAAGAAGGGTGAATTTGCAAAATCGGGTCTAGGACATCTCATGGGGACGGAGGGGGTGAAAGGTGGGCAGTATCATAGGGTAGGTTCCTGGCAGAGCGCCAGCAGCCAATACGGTTCCTGTCGCTGAGTTGCCCGTGGTGTGTACTCACCACCATCAATTCTTAAATTATCTACATCTAACTCCTAATCAAAAGGGGGGAAAGGCACCGCGTCGGTGGGGAGGCAGCCCTTCACCTGGAAACCCTTTTCTCCAGCTGTTTGAAGTAGACCCGCGCCCCTGGCAGGAGGCCGAGCGGGGGCGGCAGGTGCGGCTCCTCGATATAGATGGCCAGGTGAAGAGGGCAGTCGCGGGCGGCCATCTGCAGGGCCACAGTGAGTTTCACACAGCCTCTCGCAGCGCCCGTGCTCCCTGCGGAAGGGTCGGGAGGGGAGAGTCAGCCTCGGCTGGCAGGGCCACAGGGTCCCCTCCTCCCCCTTCCCATCCAAGACAGTTTCGTCTCACCAGGCTTTCTCCCGAGCGAGGCTGGAAAGGGCGCGCACAGCGTCCGTGACAGAATCTCCGCTGGGAAGGACACCAAGGAATCTGTGAGGCTGGCGGGCAGAGGAATGAGGTGTAGCAACGCTCAGGATGGAGACGGGACGAGGCCCACGCACAGGCATGTCCGCAGCCCTGGAAAACCTCACACGCTCTGCCCGGCTTTGGCACAGTCAAGGAGACAGGGCATAGGGGTACAAGGTGGTGGCAGCAGACATCTGACTCAAAACAAAACCCACAGAATTTGATAACTGGAGCCCTTAACCAACCAACCAAACTGTAGCAGGTTCACGTCGTGTGTGCGTGTGTGACCATCAGTGTGTGCGTGTGTGACCATCAGTGTAAGCTATCCTACGAGCTTACTGAGGCAGGCAGTGATTCCTAAAGCCATTAACTAGCCACATCTTGCACTAAAGGAAGGCCTTTCTTTAGATTTTTAGCTTTTGTTCCTCGTGTCTTCTGTTGGCTTGTTTGTTCCTTTTCTTTGCTAAGACCTTCCTTCCCCTCACTGTGGAAAGAGCCCTGGTGATGCAGAGATGAAGCGCTTGGCTGCTAACCAAATGGCTGGCAGTTCAAACCTACCCAGGGCCTCTGTGGGAGAACGAGGCAGCAGTCTGGCTTCCTCGAAGAATCCAACCTTGGAAAACTAACCCAATGGGAAGGGGCTACTCTTTCCTGCAGGGTGACTGTGAGTGGGCATCGACTCAACAGAAAAGGGACTTGGTTTGAGTGGGCCTCTGGCTTGTGACAAAGTTTGCCTACAATCACACCAAACAAACGTGTGGGGAAGAGCAGGTAGTGAGCCCACATGGAAGACACATCCGCTGGGGTCGAGAGCAGAGGTTCACCCCACCCCAAGCCTGCTAGGGGGGAGCAAGCAAGCAGACCAGCGAGAGGGGAGGGCATGTACTTGTCACTGAGGATGTCACTAATCGAGGATTCGGGAAGTGCCTCCTTGATATCCACCACATCCGGGACATCCTGGGAGCGCCCAGGCTCCAAGGTCCACTCGTCCCGGACAGTGAGGCAGGAAGTGCAGCCGGCCAGCTCCAGAGGCCGCTGAGATCCACAGGATGACCCCTCCTGGAACAACGCCGGAATCTGCCAGGAAATGGGAGGACGCGCTGTCTGAGGCTGGCCCAGAGGGAAGGTGTTCAGAGAACATGGCGTCCCAGGCTTGTCTGCTTCCTTTCTGGAGTCTGGCGGCAGAAGCGCTTTAGACACACGGGCCTTCTCTGTCTCTACATCTCCACTTCTGCTCGGAATCCTCCAGAGGGGCCTGGTCCTGGCTCACCCTCCCCAACACCTCCAGCCAGGAAAGAATTCGGGGAATGAGTATGCAGGAGGAGGGCACTCACTGGGGGGCCTGGAGCCACAAGTCGGTACACTCTGCCCGGGTGCAAGAACTCGAACCAGCGGACAGATGAGCCAAGAAAGATGAGGAGCACCTGAGAGGAGGCAGAGCAGGAAGCTGGGGCGCCCAGTCAGGGGCTGGGCCACAGGAGGGCTGCTCCTCCGTCCGTCCGTCCCTGAAGTCCCAGTTCACCTTTTGTTCCTGGTTCTCATCACCCTTGGGCTCAGGCGGGCCCCATCCAGTCCCCTCCTTCCTCTGGGTGTTCCCAATCCACCTCCCCGACACATGGAAACTGAGGGTGGGCCTGGGCACCACCACACTGGCTCCTGGGGGTATACAGAAGTTCCGCTTCATCAGGGCCTCCTTGTGGGAAAGCCAGAAGAGCCGGCTCTGTCCTTGGTGTGGCCTGTCTTGGCCCGTGGGTTCTGTCTGAGGAACTCTGCAGGAGGTGCTTGAGCGATGGACGGGTCTGGGCACAGGCACGACCAGGGAATCGGCCAAAAAGAACTGCACATAGACTCTGTTGGGAGAGTCCAAGGATACATTGCACCCCTCGCACCACTCACTGCCCCTTCCCCCAGACTGGGTGCACACAGACTCTACCCCAAGGACGCAACCTGGCCTGCTGCTGCTGGATGAAGCCACTCAGGCTCAGCTCCCTCCAGGATGGGAAGTTGCTTCTGACATCCCTCTCTACAATCACCTGGAACTTCTCCGCCCGCACCACGCAGCCTGGAGGAAGGAGAGGTTCCTTTTGGCAAGAGAACTGTGGGCTGGGGCGTGGAACAGACCCCAGGGCTCGCTGCTTAGCCCGTCTGCTCCCCTGAGAACGCGAGCGGAGCCCACCTTTGAGGGATCGAGACAGAAAGCAGTCCATCAGCATGTTCGAGGCAGCCTCTAGTCTTGACGCGGACTAACCCTTGCTTCTCCTTTCTCAGCTCACCCCTAAAGTGCCCATGGCTATATTTAAGAAACGTTTCTCTCCAGGGTGCCCCTGTCTAAAAATCCCAGCAAGTCCAAAGAATGGGACCCAGGCTTGGGATCCTGGTTTGCAATGTTGAGCTCTAGGGTGGGAGAAAGGAATGCTGGGAACTGTAGTTCTGGCTAGGGATCCCTTGCTTTTTTTTTTTTCCTCAAGCGGCCAATGCAGATCTACCAAACTTCTCCCCCCAAATTGTTGTTTAGCTTATGCTGCTTCAGGATTCTAGCAAATCCCTGGAGGGGCCCTGTCTCAGGCTCCGTACCTATGAGCTGAGGGTCAGCGATGGGCTGCGAGTGCTTGTCCAGGAGCAGGCAGGACAGGGAGCCACTCTGGTCCCGCAGCAGCAGAGAACCTTTATGCGATGATGGCACTAGAACTCCGACTAAAACCTGCAAGGATAGAAGGCCCGGTCTGAAACAAACACTGCGCATCTCCCCCAATGTGCCGGGCAGCACGCTCAACAACAGAGCTACAAAGGGGACAGAGCTACAAAGGGAACACAAAAGACATCGTCAGACCTCGTGGAATTTCTATTCATGTGGAAAAAGAGACTTGGGGGGGAAATGCAGACATTAAAAAGTGCAGAGAAAGTGGTACACATTTAAGGTTAGTGGTAGGAGACCACACTGAACCTTACAGGACATAATGAGGAGTTTGGGTTTTATTTCATATGCACTTGGCAAACTCTGAGAAGGCTTAATAAGCTTAATATAGTCCTAGGGGCATTCCCCACCGCCACCTCTATCGTGTCCCTGTCTTAGGAGAAGAAATTGGAGAGGGCCCAAGAACTTACTCACTCTCGGCCATCAAGTGGATGCTGACTTCTAGCCACCCTATAGGGCAGGGTACAACTGCCCCTGTGGGTTTCCAAGACTGTCACTCTTACGGGAGGTTTCGAACTGCTGACCTTGCAGTTAGCAGCCCAACTCATAGCCCTTACACCAGCAGGGCTCCTTTAACTAAGGCTGGACAGGTTAAAAGAGAATGGGAGACAGAAATGGACTGTGTGGCTAACTGCCTCCACGAACAACTGCCTCCTTTGTCAGGAGGCCACAAGAAATGGATTCTGCCCAGCTACCACGACTGAATGTTTTGATCGAAGATCCCATAGAAGACTCCTGATCAGGAAGGGGGTAAGGCACAACAAAATTTGCAATTCTCATGAAATTCAGACTCTTTGGAACCATGGAGGCTGGATGAACCCTGAAACTATTACCCAGAGATAACCTTTAAACCAGAAATCAGAAACATCTCCTGAAGCTTTACTCAAAGAAACAACAGTTTAGCTTAACGAGTACAGTGTGTCTGCCCTGAGCATTCTGCTCTTTCAAGGTCTACCTGGCGGGGATCAATGGAAGGATTAGGCAGGGGGTTGACATGCGCTGGGAGGAACTGGGAAAAGGAAAGTGAGAAGGGGTACACGACTCACAGAGCATGATCAAGGTCACGGAACTGTATGTGCCACGTCTGGAATTGGGGCACGGTTTCCCCTGCGTCTAGTCTTAACCATCGCAAGAGTAAATGACTGGGAGAGAAACAAAGACAGGACCGTGGCCTGAACAACACCGGCAGTGCGGGAGGAAGCCCAGATGGAGCCCCACGTACCGGGGTTGGCTGGAAGGCAGAGGGCAACAGGCAGAGCCAGGACCAAGCCAGGCGGTGGTTGAGCTGGCAACTGAGGAGGTGGGAAGCCTCTGTGAGGGGAAGGAGGGCCTTCGGGTCAAAGGAGTCCCAGGCCTTGGCCTGCCCTTCCTTTTCCAGGCTGGCCAGAGTGGGGAAGGCACAGGGAGCCCGCAGTCGGGTGTACTGGTGAGAGAGAACAGAAATCAGGTCATGGGGCCCACAGGTCCCCTGGGCAGCCTTTCCGATGCACTAGCTGGGCCCCCTCCCTGCCCCTCACACCCTCGTACTTTCTGGAGGGGACACTGATGAGGCTCTTCAAGGATCTCCTTGTGTGCGTTCCGCATGGGGCTGCATGGGCATGGCAGGGCTAGAGCATCCAGGGTGGGAGCCAGGAGCTGCAGCCCCAGGTTGGGGTTGCCGGGAGAGGAGTGCTGCAGGAACTGGCGGTGCCGCAGCACATGGGGACACAGCCTGGGTCAGGGGAAGCGGCCGTGTCACTGCCCTGAAAGGCACAAGGCCACCGCCTCCTGGCCACGTTTCTTCTGGATCCGCTTCCTTTACGGAGGCAATCTCCCACCTCCACCACTCCCCACCCCAAAGCCCCATCCTCCTTACTTGCAGGCCAGCTCCTCCAGGGCCCTGGTGACCCACAGGTAGAGGGGAAGTCCTAATTGTCGTTCCCAGAGGAGCTGCATGTACAGGGAGGCCCCGTGGGCTTGCCGCGCCAGCTGGATCTTGGGGTTCTGACGAGAGAAGCCCCGAACGAGCACGGCGCTGCCGAGGCAGGTGGCGAGCACAGGCCTTTTTGTTCCTCCTCCCACTGACTGCAGCAGGTGCACATCGCTGAGCTAGACAAAAATTGGACACGTGAAAAGACAGGGGGACGTCCCCCACTCAAGGACCTCAGGCAGGGTGAACTGCGGGCTCCGGGAGGGACAGCCGGGGCGTCTCCAAGTCCCTTCTAGCCTCTGAGCCTCATCTGCCATGGCGACCCACTTCCCCACCCGCTCCACTCGCCTCCCTGAGGACCTGGTGCCCTGCAGGCTAGGGTGGCGGAGGTGCCCCACCAGGCCACCTGGGAGCACTCTGCACCCGACACCTCGGGGCCAGCTCCAACCATCCCTTCTTCCAGTCAGAAGGCCCTTCTGTCACACAGGCGTTCTGCTGAGCAGACGTGAGCCCCTTCTGATCCGGAAGTCGCTTCCCAACAGTACTCTCCGAGTCCATACTTAAGACACCGGACACTTGGTTTTCTTGTTAGAGAGGGTCCCATCTTACTTAAAAACAAACACCCCCAAAACCTCCAAAAGACCAGTCTATAGAGTTAGAGAAGTTGCTGGGTGGGTCTTTTTTTGTCACCAGCCCTGTCCCTCACACACCTCCAGAGAGACTCCCGGGCGCACCACCCGCCGGAATCCGTGGAATGGCTGGTAGGCAAGACAGAGCGCCAGTTGCCCATCCAGCTCATAGAGGCCAGCGGGCTCATTGAGCACGCCCGTGACGGTGCCCTGCAGGCAGAGGAGAGCGGGTCAGCGGCTCCTGCTGCTTCCTCTCTGAAGCCCCAAGCTGCCCACCCCCGAGACATGGGATTCGCCCTTCTGCTCACCACGTATGATAAAAGTTTTGAGTCCTGGACCAGACCTTGCCTCTCATTGGTGTCCCGAGAGTCACTGGGCACAGGTGGTGGCTTGTCGCCAGCCTCCAAGAGGGGTCCTTCCGGCTCCAGCTCCAGCTCCAGCTCCCGCACACACTCTGGTTTCAGCAGCGCCACGTGGGAGGAGGGACTGGTTGTCCACACACAGTGATGGTGACCATGGATCTTGGACACTCGCAGCTCTGTCAGCACATAGGATTGACCAGGCCGGAGAACACGGTGCCACACCAGCTGGGCAGGGACCTAAGGATAGCAGGTGCATGAGCCACTTCTCGTGGAGGCTGCCCCTCAGCCAGAGCCCCTTCTATTATGACTGGACCTCCGTGTAGTCTGTGTAAGCTCGCCCTACACTGAGGCTGCCTCTTGAACACAGCAGACAACCACGTCCCAAGGGGAGCAGGACCACTGGTACAAGCACTGCAATCAAGCTGACTTGAGTAAGTAAACAAAAAAATGCCGCCACCGAGTTTACTCCGACTCAGAGTGACCCACCCCACCCCACAGGGCAGGAGAACATTTCTCCCGAGCGTTTCCCAGGTTGTCACCTTTTCATGAGAGCTGACAGCCTCATCTTTGCCCCCCAGAGTGGCTGACCTGATGCCTAACACACCATGCCACAGCACTCCTTATCTGGACTCAGTGATCCTGTCCCTGAGGCTTTATGAGTGTCTATCCTCACCCCTGTCGTCCCAGGTGTAGTCTGAACTCGCCGCAGCAGCTCTACTCTGCATGCACGGGGTCACCAGGATTAGACAGCAGTGCTACTGTCCGGTGCAAGGAATGAATAATGGCTTCACTGACGGACGAACGGACTGGCCATCGGTGCTTCTGCTCTCCGCCCCTCTCCCTTTATACTCATGAAGCTTACATCCCCACCTCTCACTCAGGGGGGCTGGCAAGTCAGCTCCGACTCACAGTCCCCCTCAGTACAACAGAACCGGACACCCCGCCCCTGCGCCATCCCCTTCACATCCCTCTGCGTGAGCCCCCCGCAGCCATCACTGTGCCAGCCCATCTCGCAATCCCGCAGCTCCTTCCCTTCCAGGCTCAAGTCTAGAACCGGAATACCTCTCCTCAAAATCCTCCCCTCACTACCTTTTTACATCTCCCTACAGCTCTGTTCCTTCCAATTCATCTCTAAGGCAAACCCCACTGGAGGAAGACGGAGCCCTGCCACCCCACCGCCCCACAGTTGGTGCGCAGCGGGGGCCACCACTGCTTGGCCATCTCTCCTCTGCGCCCCGCACAGCCTTGCAAGGCAGCTCTCGCATCGTCTCCGAGTCCAGACCCTCTCTTACGAAGAGATTCCAGGGGTCCCTAAAGAAACAGATCTCAAATTCCGTCCTCTCGCCAGCCCATCAATAGTCCTCTCCACGAGCGCCCCCACAGAGCACTGGCAGTTGCTGACGGACGTATCTGGGGGAGAGCTTCCAGGGGATAGGGTCGTCTTCAATCCCGTACTTCTGAATTGATCAAGGTGCTTACTCTGACCGCCCTATTACGGGACTCGTTAGGCACACCACGTATCTGACAACTTACTTATTATTTTGAATGAATGTTTGCTTTGTCAAACAAGACGACACAGAATCTCCAGGGTGATTACAAAGCACTTGAAGGACTTGCCATCTGTAGAAACTCAGGTGTGTTTCAGCGCTCCCTCCCTTGGCATGTAATACAGGAAGGAGCCAACCCCGCCCTTCAGAGAACTCCCTAGGAGACTTAAAACAGGCTGTCAAAGAAAAAAAAGCATCTCTTCTTTCACTCAGGGAGAAGAGAACAAGATCAGAAATCTGGGCAGCCTCTAAGCCAGGGGTTCTCAACCCTCCTAATGCTGCGACCCTTTCATCCAGTTCCTCACGTTGTGGCAACCCCCAACCATAAAATTATTTCTGTTGCTACTTCATCACTGTGATTCTGCCACTGTGATGAATTGGGAGACCCTGTGAAAGGGTCATTTGACTCATAGGTTGAGAACCGCTGCTCTAAGCCTTTGACTTCTAACGGGAAAGGAAAACACTGGGCTTTTACTATTTTTCATTTCTTGACATTCATTCTACTTCAGGCTGACGGCACAGACAGGCGCACAGACGCTCTGAGAATTCTTGCAGTGCTATTAGATTCCCATTTCCCGTTCTAAGATAGCGTTTCCGTCCTTTAACTGTCTTGAGTACTTTTGAAACATTTACTCAACTAAGTGTATGAGACGTAACATTATGGCTAATGTAAAGATCAATCATTGTAAAATACCATCACCAGGGTCTAAAAGATTGAACGATCAGTTTACTGAGTTTTTAAAAGAGCAGGTATTCAATTCCTCAGGCCAGTGGTTCTCAACCTTCCTAATGCCGCCACCCTTTCATACAGTTCCTCATGTGGTGGTGAACCCCAGCCATAAAATTATTTCCGTTGCTACTTCATAACTGTCATATTGCTACTGTGATGAATTGGGCAACCCCTGTGAAAGGGTCGTTTGACCCCCAAAGGGGTTGCGACCCACAGGTTGAGAACCGCTGCCTTAGGGTGTTACGCTAAGGCTTTTCCTGGGCTACTCCTAGCTCATCAATGGCCGTCTGTCCGGATTCGCCTAGGACACAAAAACTGTCTACTCAAATGAATCGTCCAGCAGCCAAGAAAGCCCACTGCCCACCACCTGTACACAGAGAACATCACTTCCCTCAACAGTCCTGCTTCAGAAAGCAGCCCTCCCCACAGCTCTCTCAGACGATGCTGTCTGTCCTGTTAGAATGCTGCCCATCCTCCCACATCCCCTTGCTACTGAATGGACCCAAGTCCGCACCTGCACAAGGATGGGCACAGGGCTGACACCTGGGGATGAACCACCAAGAAACAGCACAAAGTAAGTTTTCGTGGGACTGTTCACCAGAGCACTCAGTCGAACCAGCTTCCCGGCCAGATTTCGCCGCACATCTCTAACCTTGTTTCTAGAGAAGGGAGGAGGGAGGGAGTTGGGTATTTTTAAAATAAATCATTTTATTGGGGGCTCTTACAACAATCCATACATCCATTGTATCAAGCACATTTGTATATATGTTACCCTCATCTTTTTCAAAACATTTTCTTTCTACTCGAGCCCTTGGTATTAGCTCCTCTAGTTTTTAATTTTTTAATTTTCTTCTTTTCCCTACAAATGTCATCCCTTCTGTGCAAAGAATAATCGGACGATGATGTAAAACTTCCCTGGCCTAGAGCTAACACTCTAAAAAGAACCTCCTTCTAACTCTCCCGGTCCTAACTCTCTTGAAGGGCTTTGCTCTTAACTTTCTCGGAAGCCCCATCCTAAAAACCCAAACCCACTCTGCCGTCCAGTCCATTCTGACCCGCAGAGCCCCACGGACAGGGCAGAATGGCTGCCGTGGGGGTGGCTGAAGCTGTGAATCTTTCTGGCAGTAAGAAGCCTCCTCTTTCTCCCCGCGAGCGGCTGGGGGGTTTGAGCTGCTGATCTTGGGGTTAGCAGCTGGGGCTCCTGAGAAGCCCTACAGTCCCCTCGTTGCGGAACATTCCATCTACATTAAAACCCTCCTTTCTCTCTTGCCATTGACCTGCCCGCAGCTCCCAAGTCTCCCAGCACTCCCATCTCAGGCTTACCTGTGCCTGAGCAGGCGGGAAGCAATCTCTGGGTAGAGGACGGGAACAGGTGTGGCAGGGCCAGGACTGATGGTCAAGGGGAACACTGGCACGGGGGCAGCCCAAAGCTCCAAGTGCCCTTCCCTTGAGGAATTCCACTTGGCAGGAGGAAGGTAACACCAGCTGGGGAACAGGAACAGGTGGCCCAACCAAGAAAGGTCCAGGTCTAGGAGCTAGACAAGACCAGGGTCAAGGGTTAACCAGGACCCTACCAGCCAATCGACCCTGCTGCCTTGCTCCTAGACACCATTCTTGAAGGGCCGAGGCAGCAGACTGCCCCTCCTTACTTACCTCACAGCCCAGGAGACCAGTGTTATCTTTCACACAGAGGATCCCATCCCTGCCTTCCTGGTCCAAGGCCCCTGATAGATCTGTCAGTGTCCCTAAAAGTAGCAGTCGCTCCCGGGGCAGGGGGTCCCCATCTGGTCCAGCCTCTTGGGCCCAAGCCTGATACGAGCTACTGCTCCAAGACAGATGGCTGCAGCATGGGAGGCGCTGGTGGGTCCTGAGGTCCCGCACCGAGACGAAACTGTAGAGGGAAGGGAACAGAGGCCGTGCAAAGCTAGGTCACCCTGCTCCCCAACACATCCCATCAGGAAAAGTCAGTCGGGCACACAGGCCAGGAGATGAGTTTGACTGGAGGGAGGGGGAAAGTAGGCGCCTATAGAAATACAGGGCGGCCTGGGGGCAAAGGCTAGGGAAAGAAGAGACAGAGAGAGGAAGGAGAAGGAGGAGGGAGAGAAGAAAGAGGTAGAAGAGGAAGGAGAAAGGAGGGAAGCAGGCAAGTGTGTGCGTGGGGGGGGGGGGGGGGGGGGGGGGAGTGTTGAATTGTACCTTGAACAAAATGGTGTGGGGAATAGTTCTGACCCCAGAAAATGAAACAGGAACACGACAGGAGCCAGAGAATGGAGAAGCCTGTACAGTCCCACAACACAGCTGCCTTAAAGCCTCCGGCTCGTCGAGTCTACCCTTGCTGCCAAGGGGACTTCAGGGCAATCACCACGCCCTCCACGACCATGAGTTGACACGCAGCTTGCCAGTCCCCAGGCTTTTTGCACACTAGCAAGACCACTTCACACGAGGTTTCGGTCTATGTTTAAGTAAACAATGAACGGAGCCTAAGCATCATGGACATGAGTGAGAGATGTAGGGAAAAAGGAGCTGTAGTCCAACAATGAGAAGAGTCAAAGAGGAGAAAAAGAAAAGGTTTAAGGTAAGAGTGCTCTTAGAACTCACTCTGAAATTAAATAACAAAATACCTTTTACTATCAAATAAACAATCATTTTTAAAAAACCCAAAGTATCAGATTCAGAAAAAGCTGAAGATAGACATGGTATGCTGGTATGTGTATAAATTGGTATATCACACGCAAGTAAAGTCTGCTATGGTAATCCCAAACTACTGGCATATTACACCAGCTGCCAAAAATTCAGGTCAGATCTGAAGAGGATGTGAAATATTGCAATCACTGCTGGCATCCCTGGATGGATACTGGGTGGAAGCAAAGAATGCCAGGAAGGGGGTTACTTGTGTTTTCCTGACCATGCAACGGCATTCGATTGTGAATCCTAACAGACTATGGGTAGCATTGCGAAGAATGGGAATCTCAGAACACTTCACTGTGCTCGGGCAGAACCTGTACCTGGATCAAGACCAGGGGTTCTAACAGAACAAGGGAATTTGTTTGCTAAAACAAACAAACAAATCTGTCTTGGAAGATGTACAGACAAAATGCTCCTTAAAAGTGACTTCATCTCAAAAGGACTCATAGTGACCCTACTGGACCAGGCTACCTGTGAGTTTCCGAGACTGCAATTCTTTACAGAGACAGAAACCCTCCTCTTTGGTGGATTTGAACTGCTAACCTCACAGAACACAGCCCAATGCCTAACTGCACCACCAGGGCTCCTTCAGGAGAGACCAGGCCTTGGAAAAGGACATCCTGGTTGGTAAAGTACACGGGCAGCTAAACTGAGGAAGATCTTCGACGAAGAGGGTTAACACCGTGGCTGAAACAACGGGCTCAAATACAGCAATTGTGAGGATGGGGCAGGATTGGGCAAGGTTTCGTTTTGTTGTGCACACAGTGGCTCGGAGTCAGAACTCACCTGCTGGCCCCTAACAACAACAACAACAACAACAACAACGTAGCTGTGGTTCTTATCCCATTTGGCAATGTGTTTTCTCTGTTAGGGTAGCGTTGGGTTTTGAAAGGAATCTCTTTGGAGGTAGATGAAACGGCAGATGAAGTGAAACGACATGAGGGGGGAGAGATGTCGTGGCACAAGAGGGTTACCAAGGAACGGATGCCGAGAAAAAGCCAGGACCTTCCCCAGAAGGGACAGAGAGCCTCGTCTTAGAGCTGGAGCCCTGAATTCGGCCTTCTACCCACCTAAACTGTGAGAAAATAAACCTCTGTTCACTGCGGCCACTCAGTTACGGAGTTTCTGTTCCAGTAGTACGAGATAAGGGAAGACAAGGTATTTCCTTTTCAAACCCAAATCCAACCTTCGGCCAGCCCCGGCCCTTCCTTACCTGTAGCTGAGGGGCAGTGTGAAGCCTTGATCCTGTCCTCGGGATAACCAAGTGGTCTTCACGCAGTCAATTACCATCTCCTGCAACTGGACATTGGGCTCCTCGCCGACGGGGCACAGGGTCTCTCGGATGAAGGTCTGGGCCGTCTCCAGCCAGGCTTGCTCCTAAAGAGAGTGCGCCTGGTTAAAATGCCTTCATGACCACCTTGCCCACAGAGAAACTGTTGGGGAAGAACAAAGGAGTAAACACCCACAGCCATCAGGTCAGTTTTGCTGACCCTATTGGACAGAGTAGAACTGCACCTGTGGGTCTCTGAGTCTGTAAATCTTTATGGGAGTAGAAAGCCTCATCTTTCTCCGGAGGCATAGCTAGTGGCTTTGAACTTCTGACCTTTCAGTTAGCACCCCAATACAGCTACCACACACCACCACTACGACACTTCCGAATACAGGGATAGGAGAATGGGGGTGGGGTGGGGTGCGGGGCACAAAGAATGCATGTGAGATGCGGATGAAAAGTAACGAGGTTTAGGATCGGAAGAAACCTCCCAAGTCTTAATCCAATCAATAGTCGCCTTAGACCAGGGGTAGGGGAGATTGGCCTCGAAGTCATCAATAGCAGCTACCATCTCATGCCCCCCAGAGGAGAACAGTTCCAGCCATCAGTGCAAAGGCAAAACTCAAACTCAACTCCCACTCACGCGAACCCTGTGAGACAGGGTAGAACTGCCCACGAGTTTCTGTTTTGTGGGACTGCAAAATCCCATGTGTTCCCCGATGCGGCTGGCGGTCGACCCGCCCAACACCTAACCACTCATGTTACCAGGGCTCCCGAATCAAGGAAAGGGTCCCGGCCCTTAAACGGGAGGCCATTCAGCTTCGAGCTCAGCCTTTTCTCTGCCTAGCAAGCCCCTTGCTAGTTGCCACACAGCAGGCCCCCGACGCCTGGCAACCCCCCGGCGGAATGGGATTGGCTTGTTGGGATCCATGAGGGGTTTGCCCAGGGTGCTTCTCCGAAGTGCCTTCTCCCCAGCCTTAGTCTGGACGCTCCGCTGGACGCTGGTCAGCAGCAGAGACACACAGGCCTCCACTGAGGCTGCGCGGGGCTGGAGGAGCACTGGTATGAAAAGCCTGGACCGATCCTTCCCCCCTCCAGCCAGCCTGGCTATCTCTCTGCGGCTCCTTCCTGGGTCTGCACACACAGACCACCATGAAGATGAATCATCTCCAATACAATTATTATTTAAAAAAATTTTTTTAATAGTTTTATTACGGGCTCATACAACTCTTATCGCAACCCATACATACATCAATTGTGTAAAGCATATTTGTACATTCATTGCCCTCAGCATTCTCAAAACATTTCCTCTCCAGTTAAGCCCCTGGCATCAGGTCCTCTTTTTTTCCCCTTCCTCCTTGCTCCCCCCTCCCTCATGAACCCTTGATAATTTATAAATGATTATTTTGTCATATCTTGCCCCGTCCGATGTCTCCCTTCACCCACTTTTCTGTTGTCCGTCCGCCAGGAAAGAGGTCACATGTAGATCCTTGTAATCGGTTCCCTCTTTCCAACCCACTCTCCCTCTATGCTCCCAGATCACCACTCACACCACTGGTCCTGAAGGGAACATCCACCCTGGATTTTCTATGTTTCCAGTCCAATAAAATTATTAACAAGAAAATAAGATCAATCATCTCCAGGTATAACTGTTTCTCATGGACGGCAGGTGATCTGGTTATACAGTCTGCAGCTGAAAAGCAAGGCTGGTCAAGATCACCATGGTGGTGGTGGGGGGATCCTTTAAATTTCCCTTACCAAATAAGACAGAGTGCTGCACAGTATGTATATATATATATGTATATATATACATACATATATATATATCCCCTTTATAGTTTATTTAGTCTAGGGTATATCCTTGCATTTCCACCTGCTAAATGCATGGAATATAGAACCCAACTACATTTGTTTCCTGTTCTGTATTTCCAGCTCCAATGTGGGCTTCCTAAGACAGAGACCACCTTTAAATATCTGACAGATTCTGGATGCATTAAAAAAAAAATCACAGTGATTGAGTCCATTCCAATTCCTAATAATATCCCTATAGGGCAGGGCCGAGCTGCTCCCCAGAACGTCTGAGACTGGACATCCTGACAAGAACAGTCAACTCTATCTTTCTCCTACAGACATGCCGGGGGAGGGGCTTGGCTTTAACTGCTGACCTTACAGTTAGTGCCCAGTGCACAGCCCACTACACCATGAGGGCTCCTTTGCAGACGTGCCCTTAGCCAAGGGTCAAGTGGGGGACAATGCGCTTGGGTTCATGAAAGAGGAACTAAAAACAGGTAAGATGGGTTGTATGACTTCAAGAATGTAATCAATATCACCGAATCGTACGTGTAGCAAAAACTGTTGGTATATATTTTGTTGCATGTATTTTCAACAACAAAATCTATACATATATACACACATATATAAACATAAACCCTGAAACCAAACTCACGGCCATCTAAGCAGTTCTGACGTATACTCAGGGTGACCCTATAGGACAGAAGAGAACTGCCCCTTTGGGTTTCCAAGCCTGTCAATCTTTATGAACTTCAATTGCCTATGGAGTGAATGGTAGGTTTGACCTGCTGACCTGGCAATTAGCTAGCAGCTCAAAGCCATCGCCCACTACATGGCCCGGGCTCCTGGAATGTGTCATAACCAAACCAAACTCACGGCCATCCAGTCCATTCTGGCTCTTAGCGACCCTATAGCACAGGGTAGAACTGCCCTTGAGGGTTCCTGAGACAGGAACTCTTTACAGTAGAAAGCCTTGTTAGAAAGAGACAAGCCTAGTAGAAAGAGCCAAGTACAGAGGACCTAAATCTTTTAACTAATAACCAAAAAGAGCCCCTCAAATCCAATGCTAGCTAGTTAATTCCAACTTACAGTGACTCTACAGAGGGTTCTGAGGTCAAAGATCTTTTTTTTTTCTTTAGCTCAGGTTGACTAGAGAAACAAATTTATTGACATGTATATGTATCAAAGAAAGAGCTTTAAAGAGCAATTTTATACTAAGAAAACATCCTAGCCCAGATCAAGTCCCTAAGTCCAAGATTAGCCCATATGTCCAGCACCAGTCTGTAAATTCTTCAGACTCATGCAAAACATGCAATGATGCCGAGTGCAGGACGACCACAGGCCAGTGGGTGGAAAGTATTGTGGATCCAGTGGTGGTGGAAGCATCTCAGCTCCGGCAGGGGTCTCCACGTGGCTCCTCCAGCTCCAGGGTTCTAGCATTGCTCCATGTGTCAGCAGGAAGACAAAGAAGAGTGTCTCCCGCCTCCAGGGAGGAATACCAGAGTCCCCAGCATCCTCAGGAGAAGGCCATGCCCCCACGGAGGCCTCCTTGGCTATTTGAGAGGTTAGATTCCACCCTACGGTTATAAATCTTTACAAGAGCAAGATAGCCTTTATCTTTCTCCCTTTGGAGTGGCTGGTGGGTTTGAACGGGCAACTTTGTGGTTAGCAGTTCAACACTTCCCTGACAGCACCACCAGGGCTCCTTTATAACTAATAAAGTAAAATCATGTAATATGGGTAATTTAGACTTTTCTGGTATTTGTATTTTAAATGTAAAAAGAAATTGTTGGGGAGAAGGGAAAAAACACTAGAGAGGGAAACTAACTTGGACTAGTCTCACTGCTAACTAACTTAAAAAAACAACACTTTTTTTTTTTATTCGTAACTACAGTGGCACTTAGGGAAAGGATGTTTGTCCTTCTGGATCACCAGTTCTACTTCTAAGCCATTACAGCTTCCTCTCGGTTCCTCTAGAAGTCTTGGTGCCACTGTTCGACTGCTAATGGCAAGGGGGGTGGTTCAAACACACTGGCTGCTGAGCGAAATGGTGGGTGCCGCCTACTTCTGTAAAGATTCAAACCCCTACATAGGGTTTCTGATTGGGATCAACTCAATGGCAGTGAGTTTGGGGTTGGATTCCTGATGGCCCATCCATTGATTGGTTCTTGGAATCCCACTGCTTCTCAAAGTGGTACCACTACTTTAGAATCAGACTCAAGTTTTGTTAGAAATACAAATTCATAGATATGGTGTACTGAAGAGGTGCATCGGTGGCATAGTGGATTGTGCTAACAGCAGTCATGCCACAGAAGAAAGATAAGGCTTTTTACTCACGCAAAGAGTTAAGTCTCGGATACCCACAGGGACAGTTCTACTCTGTCTTAAAGGGTCGCCATGAGTCAGCAGGGACCCCAGGACAGTAGAGTTTGGGTTTTTTTGTTTGGTGTATTGAGTGGTACAACTATTAATTTGGTTGTCATGTCGTGAATTGGGGGAAAAGAAGAAACAGGGGTATCTTAAATAAGCTCCCCTGATAATAAAATTGATGTAGGCTGAAGTTTGAGAACCTGATATACTCAAGGACCTCATTGATCGCAACTGCTTTAATGGCCATCTTCGATGGTGATTTGTCCCAAGTCTCTGCTCTAGCTGAGATCTCTCTCCTGAGTTGTTCTTGCTTCTCCACCTGGCTGACCTATAGAAACCAGACCCTGAAGTTCTCCCCAAACTCACTCCTATCAAATTGACGACAGCAACTTGAAAGATTAGGTAGGAGACTTAGAGGACAGCAGGCTTATGTTCCTGGGGAAGAAACGCTTCAGGATGGGTGGGTGAGAATGGTCGTCCCACTCAATGAATCAGTGTCGTTGAACTGTGCATATGAAAATCCTTCAACTGGCGTATATTCTTAATACTTTAAATAATACTTAATACTTTAAAAATAAACAAAAACAACGCACGCCTCCTTCAATGTTTACTAACGTAGTAGACGGCAACCTAACCAAACAGTTGTTGGACCCTGAAACTGGGATGTCCGTCTCCACGTCTTTTACATTTGATCGCCTTGATACCTCTGTGCACTGGCTTCACCTCCGCAACGCCACGGTTGGGGTGCCCAACGCCTCTCGCTTCCTTCCAACCTCCGTCTTCAAATCGGTTCCCGCCGATGCACGCTCCTCACGGCCACCAGAGGAAACCCAAGCCCTTATCAGACTAATCACCCGTCGATGAAAGCCGCGGCTCCGCTACACTGTCCAGGGAGTTAGGTCGGCGCAACCACCACTCAGCTGACCTTCCTGAGTTCTCCAAAGACCCCTGCTTCCTAATGATCAGTTCCCCACTCCCCTACAGCGGCGGCAGGGATCCTTCCAGGAACCTGGGATCCTGCTACCACCTCCACCGGGGGGCTGACGGATTCCTGGCGGGATGGAGCCCCCGAGGTCCCACGCGCACGGAGCCAGCGAGGCGGGTGGGAAGGGACTGCCAGGCAGGCCCCCCTCCGCGGGGCCAGGGCGGCCACGGCGGCCAGAGGGCCGAGGGCACGGCCACGGCCACGGCCGAAGACAGAAAACCCAGCACAATTTCAAAAGGGATGAAGGGCGGCAACACTCACGGAGAGAGAGGGGCGGGCCCCGCCGGCCGCCATGATGCGCCCGAAGCTCCACCCCCGGGCGGTGATTGGGCGGCAGGCCGCGCGACGACGCGGGGCCGTCCCGTGACGTCACTGGGAGCGCGCCCGCGGTTGCCCCGCCTCCTCGCCGGCTCCCGCCCTAGACCTTTGGGGGCCGCCCGCCCACGCTGCCTCCCCTTGAGTCGATTCCGACCGGTGATGACCCTACAAGACAGGGTAGAGCTGCCGAGACCGCCAGTCTTTACGGGAACAGAAAGCTTCATCTTCGTCCTGCACAGCAGGTGGTGATTGGGAACTGCTGGCCTTGCCGGTGGCCGCCCCCAAGTCACTACGCCGCCAGGCCTGCGGGAGCTGGCTGAGGACCCCCTAGAGAGCACTAGTGAAGTCTTCGTTAGTGCTCAGCTGCTACGTGAACAGTCCGCCCTTTGAACCCCCAAATGGAAGAGAGATGTGCCAGTCTGCTTCCATAAGCATGTCATCCCTGCAAGGGGCAGTTGTCCTCCGTTACATAGGGTCACTGCCCGCGTGGACTGGAGGACAAGGGTGTTTTTGGTTTTAGAGACTCTTGGCTTTCAGCTCCCGGTGCTTCCCACCCATTGGAAGTCATCGGGTGGGATATGGCTGCGGGGGCTCAAAACAGCAGGCCTAGTGGGTACCGCCTAAGCATCCTCCGGGGCAGGGCTGGGGTGGGGGTGGGGGGTGTTCCTGTAGCTAGATTGAAGGCCTTAGGAAAAGTTGACTTTATAGTCGGGAAGTGAAAGATTCAAAGGATGATCTCGGGAAGAATAGACAAAGGGAAAAGCAAACGTCTCTGTGACAGGAAGAACTGCCAGGAAATCGGTGTGACCGGAAGAGAGGAGGAAGACAAGACCAGAAAGTAAAGTGGAGAAGGGGTGTTGAAGACTGGTTACGTTTGTACGTGCACCAACTCATTTTGGGAATAAGGCAAATATTGGTCATGATATAATAAGCATAAACATTTTAGGCAAGAAAGTTCCAACAAGAAAATAAAGACTTTAATCCTACAAGTTATGGTAGCCTCTAACTTGTCGGAGCCTGCCGACGAGTCGAATGGTCCTGAAAGGGGGAGTGAGGATTAAGGAAGAAGAGAGGCAGAAAGTATTGGGAGGGCAACAGTGAATACGGAAGCCCGAGTTTATTCTACATCTTCCTTTTATACATGCAGAAACAACCCGGGGTATAATTAGTCTATTATGACAGTATATCAGAAACTCTATTTTCTGCCAAGTCAACGATTCTTTGATAAAAATTAAACATTCTGTTTTCCCAGAATTCGTATACGTCTTTGTTCTTTTTCTTAGTCTCAAGGTCAAACCGCAGAAGCAAACAGCAGATACTGACACCTGGGTCATGATATCTCAGCCGTTTCAAGTCTGAGTCTTAATGGCCTTCAACACTAACTCTATTTCCCTTTGGTTGCAAACTCTTACTCTGTTTTGTACAAACTCGGTAGGCAGTTCTAAAGAGAATCTTTGTGGTATCAGAAGTTCAAAAACAAGCAACCAAATCTATGTGAAGGGGCGTGGATGTAGTGGAGACCCAAAACTCACTTGTAAGATAATTGGACAGTTGCTCTCAGAAGGGCCACACGGAAGGGATGATAAATCCAGGGTGCAGTATAGCACTGATGAAACATAACTATCCTCTAGTTTTTTAATATTTCCTCCCCTTACTGTTAGAGTTTTTATTTGTTTTACCTCATTAATCATGTTAGACATGCATATGTTCATTTGATAAATTAAAGATCGTTCAGTACATGAAAGCCAAAGTAGATAACCCTTCAGAAACAGTAACAGGAGTAATAGTTCCCTGAGGATATGGAAAGAGGATGGGGGGGCGGGGGGAATGGGAGCTGATAGCATTATTGATTGTATAACCCCTCTTGAGGGGAGTGAGCAACAGAATTGTATGTGAATGGATACATTGAATGGTGTAAGATAGGCAAAAATAAAATGAAAAAATAAGGCTTTCTGTGGGGGAGGGGGGAGTAGGGAGGGGTTAAAGAGGTGCTGATATCAAGGAGTTCAAGAAGAAAGAAAATGTTTTGAAACTGATTGTGGTAGCAATTGTACAATACTGCTTGATGTGATTGAACTATGGAGTGTTATTATATATGTAAGAATGCCCAATAAGATGATTAAAAAAATTAAAAAAAACAATCCTTGTTTGCAGTTATTTCCCAATATTACACAAAGAATCTGCTTCTTTCCACCTAAGCCACAACAGTTAAAAATCCTCCAGAGCTTTGCGCAGTGGCAATATCGTAGCCAGTGAGGTTTATCCAAGGCGCGATTATTGCTAA
>NW_022105908.1:19206196-19207577 GCF_000313985.2 Echinops telfairi | reverse complement strand
CAGGGCTTAGTATCTATTAACTTGCCCCCTGGGAGGAAGATGGGTGTGGTGGTCTGATGCCATAAAGGTTACAGCCCTGGAAACTCAGTGGGGGCAATTTTACTCTGTTTTAGGAGTCGAAATCCTCTTGATGGCAACGGGTTTGAATTTTTTTTCAAAATCATTTTATTGGGGGCTCGTACAACTCTTATCACAATCCATCCATCCATTCATTGTGTCAAGCACATTTGTACATCTGTTGCCCTTATCGTTCTCAAAACATTTGCTCTCTACTTAAGCCCTTGGTATCAGCTCCTCATTTTCTCCCTCCCTCCCCCTTCCCTTCTCCCCCATGAACCCTTGATAATGTAAATTATCATTATTTGGGTTTGAATTTTGATCATTATTAGTTACTGCTACTAGCGAGAGTATAGACATTTAAAACTGTGCCTCCAACTATGGATTTAATAAAGTCATGGATTCAAAAAAACTAAGCGAAAGGGATTAGAGGGAGGGAAACGGAGTCCTGCATGTGAACCAGGCTCCCTTCTCTTCCGTCTCTTGCATTCAAAGCACCCTAACCTCCCCCGCAGTCGGCGCGGGGACTCGAGTGACCGAGCGCGAGGCGGTGCCGGCGCCGGCCCCACCCCCAGATGGGCGGGGTCAACACGAATGGGCGGGGCTAACACGCGCCCGCGGCGCGCCCGCAGGCCCCGCCTCTGCTCGCGGCGCACGAGATGACGTGGCGAGCGCGCCAGGATTCGTAGAACTTCGCGCTGGAGATCGACTTCCACGTGAGTAGGTCTCCTCGGGTCCCGGTTGCATCCTTCGCCACTCACCGAGACCGTGGTCCAGGCCGCTCTCGTGTCCCCTGCAGCTAAGCCGCGTCCAGCGGGCCTGCGGGCCTTCTTGAGAGCAGGCTCCGTGCTGGTTTTCGTAGACGCCGGCAGAGTCGGCCCCACGCAAACTCAGCCCGCATCCCTCATTTATTCTTTCGTCTAAGAATTCTGCCCATCGCCTGCTTTATGCCCCCCATTGGGCATACAGCGGCGACCTAGGCAAGCTGTATACCCGACTCTGGGGGCTTATGTGGGTGGGAGTGAGCGATGAAAATGTGGAGAGTCTCAAATGTCACTGATTTTAAGGTAGCATTTTAAGGGCCCATATTTCTCAGCCCACACTTAAAGAAACCCGCTCTTAATTTTTGGATGCTGTCCCCCTTCACCTTGTACATGAAACGCCAAACATATAATATTGGCATTCATCCCCTCGTCGAACTCTTCACTCGTTCTTCCCATCAGTGAAAGTTGGTACTCAACATTCTCTGTGTCGATAAAACGCGCGTGGGAACAGTAGATTTGATGAAGATCTCATTTTTCCATGCCGCACTGGACTTGTAGTC
>NW_022105908.1:19203444-19204515 GCF_000313985.2 Echinops telfairi | reverse complement strand
GCTGCCTGGGGTGGTCTGGCTGCGGGGGTGGATAGGGGAGAAATCCAGCCGGAGTTCTTGTTGCTCACCTGTGCCGCCTGCCATGGGCTCTGCCTGGATTTTTCTAGTCTGCGCAGAGGTGCCCATGGACTAGTAGTGGCTCCGTCTTGCAGGACCTGGAGGACGGAGGGCAGGTCATTTCTCTCAAGAGCCTCAGCTGACCACCCCCTGCCCTCTGTGTGTCTCTGCCCCAGTTTGCCCAGCTGCCCCCAGCTGTGGTGAAGACCGCCGCTCTTGCAATCCTGCATGACCGGATGACCGAGCAGCACTTCCTGCATCCCATCCAGAGCTTCTCCCCCAACAGCACCCCGGCCCCGCTCGATGGCCCCATTGACATCCTGGGTGGGGGCCGCCCTGCCCTGGAGAAGGCCAACCAGGAGCTAGGTGAGCCAGGGTCCCTGGGTGGAGATGGAGAGCCCAGGATAGGCTAGCAGGCATGCTGAGTGCTGAGACAGAGTGACCTAGGTCCCCAAGCTGTTCTGGGTTTTGTTTCCTAGGCTTAGCCCTAGACTCCTGGGACCTGGATTTCTATACCAAGCGCTTCCAGGAGCTGCAGCGGAACCCCAGCACCGTAGAAGCCTTTGACTTGGCTCAGTCCAACAGGTGGGAAGGAGTGGGGACACTAATGTCTGAGGCCCTGGTGGATGGAAGGGAAAACCCAGGGCCTGCCCTTGTGAGTCTTCCTCGGCTTAGAAGCCTCTCTGCATTCATATCTGCCTTCTACCTCTCCTTTGGGTCTGGGTCACCCACAGTGACTGATCGCCTTTGCCCCCGGGGGCAGGAGGGTATGTTTTGGGCTGTTCCCGACGGGTGAGTCGGCTCTAGCGCCGCTGTGAAATAGTGTTGAGTGCCAACGAGTACCCGCTGACTGAGGGCAACCCCGTGCACTGGTGCAGGACGTGCGCTAGGGGTTTTCAGGCCGTAAGCGCTCTGGGTTGGTGGGGTTACTGTGATTCCGAACTGACTCGATGTCCATGAGGTGTTTGTTTTCAGCTTTGCAGGAGGAGCCCTGGTCAAGTAGTGGGTTAAACC
>NW_022105908.1:19181012-19202191 GCF_000313985.2 Echinops telfairi | reverse complement strand
GGGGGTCAAAGAGCCATCTGGGTGCCCTTCCTTGGGAGCCGGGGCTCTAGAGTAACAGGCCTGTCCTGTGCCATGACCACAAGGAGTGTAGACCAGGGGAGGCCAAAGATGCCCTCCTGGCAGTGCCGAGCTACCATTTTCTCAATAAAGAAACACCCACTTGCCAAGAAAGCATGGTACTAAGTTGCTTTTATGACCGTCACCAGCCTCCTAAATCCACTTTCTTAGGACCTATGTGTGGAATTCAGGCTCGTGTGCCTGTGAACCCTGATGGCATAGTGGTTACATGTTGCGCTGGTAACCACAGGTCAGCAGTTCGACACCACCAGCAGATCCACGGGAAACAGATGAGGCTTTCTCGTCTTTCCTAAAGATGGATGGTCCTGGAAACCTGCAGGACAGTTCTACTCTGGCCCACAGGGTCGCTGCGAGTGGGAATCAACTAGAAGGCTTGGGCTTATTTTTGGTGTAGGACATTTTTCGGACTCTGCCTCTTACTGAGAAGACTAGGTGGGAGGGGAGGAGCTCCCCCAAGCTTGATGGCAGGTTCTACATCCCCCAAGATGGAATTTCCTGAACGGACCTGCGCGGTTCTTTGATCGCTTGGATGCAACTTACAGATTCTGGCTCCTGCATCTTCCTGCTTTCTAGTCCACTCTCTTCCTTCCCTCCTAGGTTACAGCCTGCCCTGGGAGGACCCGAGTTTTCAGTATCCTGGGAACTTTGCCCGGCCCCTGGAGGTTGCCATTGAAGCCAGTAACGGGGCTTCTGACTACGGCAACAAGTTTGGAGAGCCGGTGTTGACAGGTGAGGCTGGGGGCTGCGGGGGTGGCCGTGATTCCTAGCACTGGAGTGGGCTTCCTGGCGGACCCAGGAGCTCTGGGTGACAGGATGCTGCCCTCCCTCTCTCCAGGCTTCTCTCGCTCCCTGGGCCTCCAGCTCCCTGACGGCCAGCGGCGGGAGTGGATTAAGCCCATCATGTTCAGTGGAGGCATTGGGGTCATGGAAGCCGAGCACGTGAGCAAGGATTCCCCTGAAACAGGTGAGCCTGCCAACGACGCAGCCAGCAGTCCGCAGGGCCAGGATTTAGGAGTCACCGCAACCCCTTGCTTAGTTTTTCCATCTCCTGGGACAGGGCTCTTGGCCAGCCAAACGGTCTTGGTCTTTGTCGCCTCCTTCTCATACAGAGCAAGGACCCACCTCACTCACACACCTGCGGTGCTTCTGGGTCACAACTTGGTACATCAGGTGCCTGCGGGGACCAGGGCCCGTGGCTTAAAGCTCACATCAATCAAGCAAACGTCGACAAGCCCTCAGTCTGCTCTGGGTGCTGTGTGAGAATGAAGATAAAGCCTCACTGCCATCGAGTCCGTTCTGGCTCACAACAGCCACTCTGTAGGCGAGGGGACAAGTGGCCCTCCGGGCTCCTAAGGGTGTCATCTTTACACCGGCAGACTGCTGCATCTTTCTCTCCCGGAGAGCAGTGCATTTGAACCACCGACCTCCCAGTCAGCCCAGGGTGGCCGGGCTCTTAGAGTCTCAGAAACCCCTCCTCGCCCACAGCCATGGAGTTGACTCTGACCCCCGAGGCTTTCTACTGAAGAGACTCACCGTCCAGGAAACCTGGGGGGCAGTTCAGCTCTGTCCCACAGGGCAGCCCTGGCGGCGTAGTGGCTACACATTGGTCAGCTGTTTGGAACCACCAGCTGCTCCTCCCTGGCAGAGTGAGATGAAATCCAGGTTCTGTTTATGGATACGTGGTGAGGGGGTTCAAATCCAAAGGACAAAGGCAATTACAATAGAGGAAAAATGTTCCCGTCCTTGTCCTCCCCTCCCCCGCAGCCACCGGGTCCCTGATGCACAACCCCATTGATTGCTTATTTTCCCTCCCGACCATGGGGTGTTCCCACTGTGGAGAAGCAAGCTTCTATGTCTGTGCCCTAGTTTTATAAGCAGATGGCATGTGTGCACACTTTTTAAAAACAACCACATATTGAGAGAAAGTTCACATACCACGAAGTCCATCTACTGCCTTTTTGAAATGTCAGGATAGATATACAGATATACATGATACATATATATCGGTTTTTCTTCATGTTTTCACTAAGTTGTGCATCAACCAGTCAATTCCAGAATGTCTTCGTCCACCCAAAAGAGAGCCCCGTGTCCACTGTTGTGAGGTGCCATCGAGCCAGTGCCAACCCATAGCGACTTTATGCTTATGCACAACGGAAAGAGACACGGCCGGGCCGGTCTGCCTCCTCCCCTCGGGTCACTCCCTCCCCTCCCCCAGTCCCTGGAAGCCATAGATCCGCCTGCCTTTCCTTTGCTTTCCCTGGCCTGCACATCTCGATGGAGTCACGCAAGGTGGTAACTCTTGTAACCGGCTTCCTCTGATGGCGTCCTGTAATATTTCCCCGTTTCGTCCATGGGGCGGAACTTCCTCTTTTCATGATGTACAGTGCTCCACTCTGCAGGTTAAGTCACATTTCGATTGGTCACTTCCTCCATCTGTAGCCAGACATTTGAGTTGTGACTCCCTGCGGCTATTCCGGATGATGCTCGTGTTCGGTCTGTGCGCAGAAGGGCGGCTCGGCTCAGAGCGATGGCGCACAGCCGCTGCACCGTCACTAGATTTCTCCAGCAGGGGGTGAGGGTTCCATTTCTCCATGTTCTTGCCGTCACTTGTCATCGTCCATCTTTTTATAGCCATCCCCTCTCACGTCCATTGAGTGGATTCTGAAACATAGTGACCCCAAAGGGCACAGGAGAACTGCCCCTGTGGGTTTCTGAGACTGAATCTTTCTCTAGCAATGGCTGGTGGTTTCAAACTGCTGACCTTGCAGTTAGCAGCCAGATGCATGACTCACTCAGCCAGGAGGGCCCGTTACATCCTCACATGGGTGCGAAATGGCACCTTATCCTGGCTTTGATTTTCTTTTCCCTGATGAGTAATGATGTCCAGCATCTTCTCATGTGCTTACTGGCCACTGCCCTTTCTAGATCTTTGGAGGGAAATGTCTATTCAGGTCGGTTGCCCATGTTTAATCGGATGGTCTTAGCCTTGAGTTGTAAGAGTTCATTATGTATTCTAGATATCAGTTCCTTATCCGATAGATGATTTACAGTGATTGTTACCATGCTGAAGACTGTCTTTTCCCTTGATGGTGGCCTTTGAAGCACAGCTTTTTAACGCTGGTAAAGTCCAATTGCTTCTTTTCTCTGGTTGCTTGCTACATCTTGGTGCCATTATCTAAGAAAACCATTGCCCACTCCAAAGCCACAAAGATTCACTCTAACATTTGTATCATTTTAGCTCTTACACTGAGGCTTCTGGCACATTTTGAATGAATGTTTAGGTAAGGTTTTAGCTGTTACACTGAGGCTTCTGGCACATTTTGAATGAAGGTTTAGGTCAGGTGTGAGGTAGGGTCCCATGTTCTCTTCATTTGCTGTGTGAATATCTAGTTGTTTTTGAATGGCTTCTGTTGAAAAGAATTTATTTCCTCCATTGAATGGCCTTGCGTTCTTGGAAAACCAGGTGACCATAGATGTTTGGGCTTGTTTCTGAGTTCTAACGTCTACTGGTCTCCGCGTCTTTCCTAAGCCACTACTAAAGGCCCCAGTGGCACAGCGGGCCAGGCATGGAGCTGGCAGAGAGACGAGGCTTTCTACTCCAAAAAGATTGGCAGTTTGGAAACCCACAGGAGCAGTTCGCCCCTGTCTTGTAGCGTCACTGTGCTGTAGTGAGCGGTGAGTTTGGCTGCTACCAGCAAGGGAAGTGGTTCACTTCTCAAGATAAAGACGAGGCTTTCTGTTCCCGTAAAGATTTACGCCTGGGAACCCACAGGGGTAGTTCTCCCCCGTCACGTGGGCTCTGTGTGAGTCAGCATCAGCTCCATGGCGTCAGGTAGATTAGGCGATGGGAAGAATGAAAGAAGGTAAAGGCAGAAAGTAGTCTCAAAGGTTTATTTCAGAGCCCCGGGGGTGAGGTTCACTGGTCCCTAATTAGGGCCAGAGAAGCCTCGCTGTCCGTGTGAGAGGGGAAGAGTTTTATAGCCCAGGTCTTGGGAGGGAGTAGCTGGGGAATTTCCCGCTGCAGTTTTGCTGGGACGAAGCAGCAGTGCTCAGTGTTACCTGCAACAGTTAGCCTCCTACATCTCCGAAGGGGAGGGGAGGCTTGGTGTTTGGCAACGTCCTTGGGGTGTTTTTCACTTGCCCAGGGCCTTTTTCCACTTGCTTGCCCACCAACTCCCATTTCTGCCTCATACATGGCATTGAGTTCCCTGATTGCTAGCATTTAAGGTATTTTCTGTCTTTTACTAACGAAAACAATGCTGCCATCTTTCAGACTCTTGCCATGGGTGAGTTTTGTACCTGTATGCATAAATCTACCCTTGAAGTATATGTTCCCAAGGCCTATGCAGCATATTTGCAGTTCGGATTGATGCTGTGAAATTGTGGAAGTTGGGCCATTGCACTCACTCGCCCATCAACCCAGTAAGGATGGTAGTGGCCCTCCCCACCCGAGAGGTGTAGCTTCCCTTGATCCTCACACTCCTCGGTGGTGGCTTCCAGTGTTCCAGTGCTGCCTTCCTTCCTCACAGGCATGGAGGTGGTGAAGGTCGGGGGCCCTGTCTATAGGATCGGAGTTGGGGGTGGAGCTGCTTCGTCTGTGCAGGTGAGCGGCAGGAACTGAAAACGGGGTAGAATGCTGGGCTCCAGTGGTGGGCCGCTGACACCGTCCTCAGCCTCACAGAGCCGAGCTCTGTGCCTTACGTCCCCCCAGGTGCAAGGAGACAACGCCAGTGCCCTGGACTTTGGCGCAGTGCAGCGGGGAGACCCAGAAATGGAACAGAAGATGAACCGAGTGATCCGGGCTTGCGTGGAGGCCCCCGGGGGGAACCCCATCTGCAGCCTCCACGACCAGGGGGCTGGTGGCAATGGTGAGGGAAGGGACTGGGGCAGGGTTGCCCTGGTGCCCTGCCGGGTTTGGTTTAGGGAGAGGTATGGAGGATTTGCAATTGCTTGCCCACCCAGCTCCGGGCCCCTTACTGCCCCCCTCCGGGTCCTGGGCAGGGGCAGCGTGGGACTGGGAGCTTTCCTCAGCGGGGTGACTGATGGTCATAAACCACGGAAAGGGCTCCTGTGAGGGCTGGGAGCTGTGCTTCGTGGGCCAGTCTCTGATGCTGGCCAGCTGACCACCTCCCACTGCAATCCCACCAGGCAATGTCCTGAAGGAGCTGAGTGACCCGGCGGGAGCCATCATTTACACCAGCCGCTTCCAGGTGCGCCTCATCCCCCGCGGTCGGGAACTTCCTACCTGGACCCCGCCCAGCAGGCCCCCCACCCATTCCCAGCCGCTTTCCAAGACGCATCCTGCTTCTCCTCCCCCCACGTGTGTGCAGCTTGGAGACCCGACCGTGAATGCCCTGGAAATCTGGGGGGCCGAGTATCAGGAGTCAAATGCACTGCTGCTGAGAGCCCCCCACCAAGACTTCCTGAATCAGATCAGTGCCCGAGAGCGCTGCCCGGCTTGCTTTGTGGGCACCGTCACGGGAGATAAGAGAGTGAGTGGGCCCAGGGGCCGGTTGGAGCTCTGGTTGGCAGGGGGTTGGGGTTGGGGTGGGGGTACAGGCTCCAGGGAGAACCTTGGAGGGAAAGCAGCGATCAGTGGGGGAAGGGATGGGGATGTTCACGGTGGGTGTGTTCTCTCTCTTCCCGCCCCCTTCGGGGCACAGATAGTGCTGGTGGATGACCGGGAATGTCCTGTGGGTACAAGCGGTGGTGGGGACACCCCCTCCTCGCCTCCCCCGACCCCTGTGGACCTGGAGCTGGAGTGGGTGTTGGGCAAGATGC
Organism: Echinops telfairi; assembly: GCF_000313985.2. Lineage (NCBI taxonomy): Eukaryota > Metazoa > Chordata > Mammalia > Afrosoricida > Tenrecidae > Echinops > Echinops telfairi. Next base: position 19,196,332 of record NW_022105908.1, on the reverse strand, counting down.
CTCGGAAGGTGAACGGGGTGGCGGGAGGATGATTCTGCCCTCTCCGACCCCACCCTTGCCCCTACTCCTGCTTTGCTGCTTTGCTCCTTGTGCCCCGGTGCTCACCCGCCGGGTCCCCGTTTCTGTGTTGCAGGAGTTCTTCCTCCAGAGGCACACGCCCATGCTACGGCCGCTGGTCCTGCCCCCGAGGCTGAGCGTGCGCCTGGCACTGGACCGGGTGTTGCGTCTGCCGGCCGTGGCCAGCAAGCGCTACCTCACCAACAAGGTGCTCCGGCCGCACCGTGTGGACTGCTCAGAGGGAGATGGGGCGGGGCGCAGGGCACCTTGGGGTGGCACTCTTCCTCCATGCCAAGAGTGTGCTCCAGAGGGGGACGGGGTGGTGTGGAGGAGTATGTGCCACCCTGTCTCTTGTCCTCACGACCCCACCGGTTTTGTAGGTGGACCGCTCAGTGAGCGGCCTGGTGGCCCAGCAGCAGTGTGTCGGGCCGCTGCACACGCCTCTGGCAGATGTAGCCGTTGTGGCACTGAGCCACCAGGAACTCGTGGGGGCTGCCACGGCCCTGGGGGAGCAGCCGGTCAAGAGCCTGCTGGACCCCAAGGTCGCTGCCCGGCTGGCTGTGGCAGAGGCCCTCACCAACCTGGTGTTTGCGCCCGTCACGGACCTGCGGGTGAGCCCCTCAGCTCCAGCCCTTTGGGATGCTCCCGTGTTCACGCCCCTCCCACCCTTCTCCCCGACCCCAGCCTTCCAAGTCCTGTGCTCACGGGACCCGGAACATCTCCCCTCCCCTCCCCACCCCCAGGACGTGAAGTGCAGCGGCAACTGGATGTGGGCTGCCAAGCTCCCCGGGGAGGGCGCCGCGCTGGCCGATGCCTGTGCGGCTATGGTGGCAGTGATGGCGGCCCTGGGTGTGGCCGTAGACGGGGGCAAGGACTCGCTCAGCATGGCTGCCCGGGTGGGCGCTGAGACCGTGCGGGCTCCAGGTGAGGCCCGGCTGAGGGGGACGGGGCTGGAGCAGAGCCCGTGGTCCAACTGCCCTGCTCTGTCTTACTCCTGGCTCCGCAGGGTCCCTGGTCATCTCAGCCTATGCCGTGTGCCCCGACATCACAGCCACCGTGACCCCCGATCTCAAGCATCCTGGAGGAAGAGGTATGGTGTGCGCCTCCTCCCTGCACTGAGGATCCTGGAGGGCAGCCCCTGTGTGGTGTGCGAGCTGAGCGCTGGGGCCGCGTTGCTTCTGGGACCAGGGTGGGGGGTGAATTCCATCACCCACGCAGCCGCCCTGCCTGCCTAGGTCACCTGCTCTACGTGCCTCTGAGCCCTGGGCAGCACCGGCTGGGGGGCACGGCGCTGGCCCAGTGCTTCTCCCAGCTTGGGGACCAGCCTCCTGACCTGGACCTGCCCGAGAACCTGGTGCGTGCCTTCAACATCACCCAGCAGCTGTTGAAAGGTGCGGAAGGGGTGGCAGGCAGGGTGGGGTCGAGAACGCCGAGGTCCTTCCCTCTGGTACTCTGTGTCCACATTCTCTCTCGCTTCCTGACTACGTGCCCCTCCACAAGGCGGCTGGGTCTTGAAACGGCCGTGCCCTTTTTTTGTTCCCCCTCCAGACCGCTGCCTCCGCTCGGGCCACGACGTCAGTGACGGAGGCCTCGTCACCTGCCTGCTGGAGATGGCTTTTGCTGGGAATTGTGGGCTCGAGGTGGATGTGCCTGCCCCTGGGGTTGATGGTGAGCGCCCTTGGTCTAGGCTCAGGCTTGGGTTACCATCCCCCGTCTGCTTCTCCAGGCCTAGCACAACGTGCAGACCCTGCCTCCTGTTTGCCAGTGATATGTCCCCAGCCTGTCCCCTCAGCTCCCCGCTGCCCTCCCTGGTCAGTGCCCCGATGGCACCAGTGCCCCGATGGCACTGCTAGGATCCTGGCTGTGGCTTCTGGAGCAACACGCCTGGTCTCATTCTTTTAACCTTCACTCCACCTCAACCCTTCGCCTTGACCGTGTGCCTTCTGAACGCCCACCGACCCCGGAACCACTCTGACTCCCCGCTGCTCTCCCCTAGCTCTGTCTGTGCTGTTTGCTGAAGAGCCAGGCCTGGTGCTGGAGGTGCAGGAAGCAGACCTGGCCCGAGTGCTGGGTTGTTACCTGGATGCTGGCCTGCGCTGCCTGGAGCTAGGCCACACGGGCGATGCGGGACCCCACGCCATGGTGAGGGGGCGCCCGGTCGGGGGGAGAGATGTCGGAGGGGGGGAGGTGTGCAGGCCTTCTTTCTGCCAGCCGGGAAGCAGCAATGCATTGGGCCCCATTTCTCAGAACCCTGAATCCATTCACCTGCCTGCTAGGTCCGGGTGTCCGTGAACGGGTGTGTGGTTCTGGAGGATCCCGTGGGGCAGCTGCGAGCCCTCTGGGAGGAGACGAGTTTCCAGCTGGACCGTCTGCAGGCACAGCCGCGCTGTGTGGCAGAGGAGGAAAAGGGGCTGAGGGAGCGGACAGGCCCGAGATACTGTCTGCCCGCCACCTTTCCCAAAGTCTCCGTGCCCCGGGAGCCTGGTGAGAGCATGTGTGGCTCCCTGGGGTCTGGAGCCAAAGCTTCTCCTAGAAAATGTTCCCGGGGCGGGGGTGGGGGGGGGTGGCCTCTGGCTCACACACATTCTCCCCTTCCAGGTGGCCCTGCCCCCCGAGTGGCTATCCTGCGGGAGGAGGGCAGTAACGGAGACCGGGAGATGGCCGATGCCTTCCATTTGGCCGGGTTTGAGGTGAGCAGGGTGGCTGAGCAGAGCTGGGGCCACACTCAAGCCCTGGGCTTTGTCCCCTGCCTGACACGCCGCCTTCCCGCCCTGCCAGGTGTGGGATGTGACCATGCAGGATCTCTGCTCTGGGGCCATTGGACTGGACACATTCCGGGGTGTGGCCTTCGTGGGCGGCTTCAGCTACGCAGATGTGCTGGGCTCTGCCAAAGGTCAGCTCCCAGGCTCCTTCCCGCCCTCCCTCCCTGCTTCCGAGCTGGCAAACCGGAGAGCGTAGGAGCCTTTGTCCTGGGCCGGACACCACCAGAGGGCCTGCAAGTGGGGGGCGCGGGCAGGGTGCAGGTGACCCTGTTTTTCTCCACAGCTCCAGGGCTTTGTAGAAATCTGAAATTTAGCCTTAGCCATCTGTCCCTGGGTAACACACAGTTAAGCCCTCTAGCCGACCCACCCCGAGGCACCTTGCAAGACCAGTTTGTGATGGTCACCTTCCGAAAGGTCAAGGCCTTGACAGCCCTGTGACACAGTTCGACTCTGACACTCCAGCAGTTGCCGTGAGTCAGAAGTCACTCCGCATCAGTTGTCAGCAGTCCGAGTGACTGCTGGACAATGGAAGACAGGTGTTGGAAGTATTCTGCTGGCCAAATGAGACCCTGCCTGTGGGCCAGCTCTGCCCCCCACCCAGGGGGGACTGCTGACTGAGTTGAACACACTCATGGCTCCCCTGTGCTTGCCCTGAGCTGGGCAAGATGTGGGTGCTGGGAGAGCAGCCATCCTGCCCTTCCCTGGGTCTGAACTTCCCTTTTCTCCCCCCAGGGTGGGCGGCTGCCATTACCTTTCATCCAAAGGCCGGGCCAGAGCTGTGGCGCTTCCGGAACCGACCAGACTCCTTCAGCCTGGGGGTGTGCAACGGCTGCCAGCTGTTGGCTTTGCTGGGCTGGGTCGGGAGCGACCCCAACAAAGAGGTCAAGGCCATGGGCTTTGATCCCAAGCCCGTCCAGCCAGGCCTCCTGCTGCGCTACAACCTGTCCGGGCGCTTTGAGTCTCGCTGGGCCAGCGTGCGTGTGGGGCCGGGGCCGGCCGTGATGTTGCGAGGGATGGAGGGCGCTGTGCTGCCTGTGTGGAGCGCCCATGGGGAAGGTCAGGGTCCAACCGGAGGGGGGGGGACCTGGGGGAGGTGTGTGTGGCGGGGGAAGCTCGGAGGTGCTTGACTCTCACATCGCCCCCCCTTTCCAGGTTACATGACATTTTCTCCTCCGGAACTCCGAGAGCAAATCGAGGTCAGGGGGCTGGCTCCGCTGCACTGGGCTGATGATGATGGGAACCCCACCGAGCAATACCCCCTGAATCCCAACGGCTCCCCAGGCGGCGTGGCTGGTGTCTGCTCCCCTGATGGCCGCCACCTGGCGCTCATGCCCCACCCCGAGCGGGCTGTGCGGCCCTGGCAGTGGGCATGGCGGCCCCCTCCGTTTGACGCTCTGAGCACCTCCCCCTGGCTGCAGCTCTTCATCAACGCCAGGAACTGGACACTGGAAGGAGGCTACTGAGCAGGCTGGGGCAGCTCGCCCGGGGCTCCTGTTTGTCCCCAGGGCGTCCGCTGCGCTCTCCCCAGTCACCCACAGCAGCCCGCTGTCCGTTTCCAACACTCTTCTAGAGATGGGACTAAAATGTCAAAGAGCGATGCTAATTTCCCAGTCTGCCCGTTTCTGCCTATTTCCAGCTGCCCCACTTGGACATGTGGTGCCCTTACGTGGGCCCAGGAAGCAGCCGGCGGTTCAGAGATGCAGTGGGGGGGTCACCTCATTGGCCCTACTTCACCTTTCACTACCGCAAGCCTCCTGCCTCTCATTCAGGCCCGGGAGGATGTTTGATCCCCTGTTGTCTTCACTGGAGTTTATGGGATGATAGGGCAGCTCCTCGGGACCTCGGTGTTCTCCGCTCCCCCCTCCCCCCCAATGAGAGGAACTTTCTGGGTTTCTCTGTGAGCTTCTGGGCAGTGCTCGGCCCTGACCTCTGAACATAGCAGTCCTGTTTTACTTCTGGTTTAGCAGTTTCCTTTCTGACTAGGTGGTCAGCACCCTCCTGCCTTGATCTGAGCCTTAGCATATGTGACTACGACCTCCGACCTCTGCCTTCACAAAACATGGCCACTGCCGCCGGCGAGTCGACAGCCTCATTGAATTTAAACGAGCCGATGTGTGTCAGGCATTGTGTGTGTCTGAACTCCCTGCAGTTCAGTAGGGTCAACAACAGCCCTTTCTACCCAGGGAGACCCCAAACCAAACCCCCGCTATCAGTCGTCCAGCGCCACACAGTGTCAGAGCCAAACTTTGCATTGGGGACTGGCTCCCGAGGCCATCGCTTACCCATGGTGGCCTCCCAGCACCATCTGTCCCGTGTCCCAGGAGCAAGGTCATGAGGATTTCCCACACTTGTCTCTTGTCCGCCCTGGGCCGTGGCTTCCTTTCTTTGCTTGTGTGTAGCGGTCACTTCCTTGTGACTGCTCTGTTACGGATGGGAGACAGTTTGCCTTTGAATGTGTTTGTTTCATTTTGATCAAATGATTTTAGTTATTTTTTTTTAGATATAATCGCCTCAATAAAATTCACCCTTTTCAGGGAGGGTAGAGGGAGAGTGGGTAGGAAAGAGGGAACCGATAACAAGGAACTATATGTGACCTCCTCCCTAGGGGATGGGCAACAGAAAAGTGGGTGAAGGGAGACGTCGGACAGGGCAAGATATGACAAAATAACAATTTATAAACTATCGAAGGGCTCATGAGGGAGGGGGGAGCGGGGAGGGAGGGGAAAAATGAGGACCTAATGCCGGGGGTTTAAGTGGAGAGAGGAAATGTTTTGATAATGATGAGGGCAATGAATGTACAAGTGCGCTTGACACAATTGATGTGTGTATGGATTGTGATAAGAATTGTATGAGCCCCTAATAAAATGATTTTTAAAAAAAATTCACCCTTTTAAAGAGTTCAATTAAAAACAAACAAAAAGTTCAATTCAGAATGATCACAGTGTTGTGCAACGTCACCACCCTTCATTTCTGGTGTGTAACGCCCCCCCATACACATGAACGAGCTGTCATTCCCAGTCTCCCTCTCCCTAGTCCTGGTGTTAGCCGTCTGTAAGTCAACTCTGACTCAGTGACCCTCCAGGACAGTGTAGAACCACCCTAGGCTGCATCTCGGGGGAGCTCACCCTGTCTTCTAATGTAGGTCAATGTCTTGGTTAGAGCAGTCTCAGGTCCTTGTGGAGGTAGGGCTAAGCATTGTGCTTCTATGAGGGGGTGAAACTAACAGTGAAACCCAAATTATAGCGATTGAGGTCCCCAGGGGGTGCCAACAACCAACAGCAGGAGACTGTCCCCCCAGAGGGACCTCTGAAGCCCATACCTCATGATCTGCTTCGAACAAAATCAGCCACGCGGAATTTTGTGGAGCAAAGTTCTCTGACATCTAGAGAATTGCCTACCGTGAGTTGGAATGAAGGCTCTGACGACCTTTTCTTTCTTTTAAAATCATGGCTGTGGAGGGAATAGCATTTCAGGTTGGATTCTCGTTCCTTTGCAAGTCAATCCGCTCTCTGCAGGGACACCCACTCAATGCCATCAAGTGAGGGCTGACGGACAGGACAGCAGCCCTCCAGGACGGGTGGATCTGCCCCGGGGATTCCCAGACTCCTAACTCTGGATAGAGTCCGAAGCCTGTCTCTCCACGGGGCAGCTGGCCGCTTGGCAATGCTGACGTGCTTGCAGCCCAACCAACGGGTTACCAAATCTGAGCCTTTCCTCCTGACCCGGGGAGGCAAATGTATCAGTGTTTTAAATTTGTAGCTCATTTCAAATGTACGGTCTGGGTAGGTACTAAGGCTTTGCTGTGTAAGTGGGATTGTGTGAGAGGTAGACTGAGGTGGATAAATAAGGCCCTTTGCTGCAGTTTGGAAATGGAACCAGTTCTGGTTGGGAACTTCAATCCGATCCAGCAAGACCCACCCTCCCCAGACAAGACCAAGTACCCTCTTCCTCTCACCCCCGATTTCATCCAGCACACCCACAGGTCAGTGCTTCCTGGCTCCTGACCCCTGCTGTCACGTCCCTCCTGCCCCTTCCCCAAGGCCTTTTGCCAAATTCCCATACTGCTTCACTCTGCTCCTCCTTTTCATGGTAAGACGAGGGTAAGTCGAACAACTTTGATTAAAACCGTAAAAAAATGAAGCTCTGGCTCCTCACCACACCCTCCATCTTAGTCACACTTCTGAATGGCGTTTCCGTCCCCCGACCCCGACCCCAGAGATTCTTTTTCAATTTACTCAAAATAGTAGCTGGGGCACCCTCCAGGGCACCCTCAGGCTTGGAGGGTGGATGGAAGTTTTCCCAATGAAATCCTCAGGATAAACCCTGCTGCCTTCAAAGAAAGCAAGGCCCCCCCCCCTTTTATTTTAAAAATCATTTTATTGGGGCCTCGTACAGCTCTTAGCACAATCCACACATCCTAGCCCAGTGCACCTTTGCCCCCTCTTCCCCACATCCTAGCCCAGTGTCTACCCCTATTAGGTCCTTGCATGTGGAGCAAATTCGTAAACAGAAATTAGTGAATGTCACTGCTGAGTGAACTAAGTCAATAACAAAATAACAAATATTGTATGACCTTGTTCATAAGAAATACTATTGGGGGGAGCGGGGAGGGAGGGGGGAAATGAGCTGATACCAAGGGCTCAAGTAGAAAGAAAACATTTTGAGAATGATGATGGGAACAAATGTGCAAATGTGCTCGACACAATGGATGGATGGATGGATGGATTGTGATAGGAATTGTATGAGCCCCCAGTAAAATGATTTTAAAAATAAAAGAAATAGCTATTCGTGATGACCAGGGGCAGGAGGGACAGGGAAAGGAAGAGTCATTGTGCCGGAAACGGTTTCTATGTTGCTGGGAAATGTGGGGATGGATATTGGTGATGGCGACACAACATGGTTAATGTAATTGATGTCACTTAACTGTACACATGGAAAATGTTAAATTGGCAAATGTATTTTATACAGGTATGTTTTACAACCATTGGGAAATTAAAATTTGGAGACGCCCGGATACTCCCTTCCACCCCCATTAATGGAAGAGTGTGTGGTGACTTTGCTTTGCTCCGAAACACACCTCTTCTCGCCTCGTTTCTCCAGCCGTTTGAGAGTTCTTGTTGTGGGTTCAAATGGAGGACGTGGCCTCTGCGCATGTGCACACACTGGTGGTGCCAGACAGGATGTGGAAAGACAGGGAGGACCAGTGAGTCTTTTCTTTCTTAACACCTGCCTGGCAGCCAATTAAAAAAAAAAACCCAAAAAACTAAACATGTTGCCTTTGAGTTGATTGACTCTTAGTGACCTTATAAGAAATGGAACTGCCCCCTATAGTTTTCCACGTTGTAATCTTTCTGGAAACGGATTACCTTGTTTTTCTCCAGAGGAGGTTTTGGCAGCCAAGTCCCTTACCTGTGCCACTGTTTTGTGGAAACGAGACGCAGCACTGAACTGGGCGCGTTACTGCCCCCTCTGGGAGCACACAACGTACTGCGGGGAGCACCTCTAACCAGGAGTGGCAGCGAGACAGCAGGTAGGGGTCTGGGCACCGAGAGGGAGGGATATGTGCAAGAGGACCAAGATGGGACCACCTGGGGAGGGACACTCTCGTGAGAGACTCCCCAGTCAGGTTACCTTTTCTAACAGTTAACCTCATCCCTGGGACTGCTGCCGGGAACCTGCCCCTGGTCCAAGACTATCAGAGGGGCAGAGAGTGGCAGGAAGGAGGTGGGTGTTGGGTGATGTGCATCTCCTGGAGGAGGATGACTTCACCAGCAGCTGAGCCTGCAGCGTATCCCCACACCCACCACCATCGAGTAAGATTTCAGAAACGAAATGCTTATGGGAGCAGGGAACCTCCTCTGCCTCCCATCGAGCCGCCGGGGAGTTTGAACCACTGACCTTGCAGTTAAGAAGTCCAGCACCTCGCCCCAAATACAACCAGGGCACCAGTGGCCTCCAAACCAAACCAACCCCCCTGCCATTGAGTCAACTCCAACCCAGAGAGACCCTCCAGGACAGGGTGAACCGGCAGGGCCTCTGTGGGTTTTCGAGACTGTAGCCCTTGACAGGCGTAGAAAGCCTCATCTTTCTCCAGAAGAGCAGCCGGTGGTTTTGAACTGCTAACCTTGTGGTTATCAGCCCCACCAGAGATGGGTAAGCCTTATTTCCTGGGTCCCGGGCCCCCTGGTGGAAATCAAAGGATTCTGGACTGTGTCATTGGACACTTGGGGGCAGCAAATAGCTGGACGGTGGAAACAGTGGAGCCAGCCAGGCCTTGGGGACCCCCCATGTCTGGTTCAGAAAAGCCCTTCTGTGAGCCATCCAGGAGGAGTGCCTGCTACTTGGGGCCACTCTCTGCGGAGGAGGACTAAGTTTGTGTGCGGCTTCGACCTGGCTGAGTTAAAGGGACAGCTTCTGGCCACAGAAAGGGACAAACCAGCCTAAGCGGAGCCCACTGTCAGGAGCAGCTCTTGAAGTACAGGGCGGGGGGAGACAGACACGAGTGATTTCAGGAAAATGTGCATCTCGGGGAAGCTCAGGGTACTATCAGAGCCCACTGCACAGGACGCAGCCCAGCCTGTCAGGATCAGAGAGGGATTCCTGGAGAAGCCTGAATGGGAAGGACGATGTTACAGACCGAACTGTGTCATTCCCTCCCCCACCCCACCCCCAAATGTATGGAATTCTTGGCTCCTTTACTGGTAGAAGGAACCCCCACTGGGCTGTTAACCACAAAGGCAGGAGTTCGTATCCACCTGCCTCTCTGAGGGAGAAAGAGGAGGCTTTCTACTGCTGGAGAGATTCTGTTTCAGACACTCACAGGGGTGTCCTGCTCACAGGGTGTTTGTTGGACTTGTAGATGTGATTTTGGGGAGGGAGCAAGGTTTTTAATGTCCTCCTCCCCTTTCCCACCAGTGCAGGGTGAATCATAAAAAACGGAAATCATCTGAGTTAACAAGGAACAGCACAGCCATAGACCCACACGCATCGGGAAGACAGACACCAGGAAGAGACGGAGCTCTGGAGACTCCAGATGAGAAAAGACCTCCCCCAGAGTTCTGACCCCACACCGCCCCAGTGGAGAAACTAATGTCCTGCTCTCTAAAGCTACCCTCTGAGATTTTTTTTTAAAGTTGTATTGCATACACTTCACATAGCATACGATTTAATCACCCAGTCATACTAACAAGATTTGTGTGATCACCACAATCAATTTCAGAACATTTTCTTCTCGTCCTCATTGTTGGCAGCTCCCCATTTCTCCCATCCTCTCCTGCCGTGCCCCCAGGGCCTTGTGACAGTTTTGGTTAAAGCAGCGCTAGGTGATGTGGTGACGTGAAATTTCTACCTCGTTCTCTCCCATCCATGGCTCAGCGGAGCCCGAGTGGTGTAGGGGTTACAAATTGGGCTGTTAACCACAAAGTCAGCAGTTTGAAACCACAGCCCCTCCAAAGGAAGATGAGGCTCACTACTCCTGGTCCCCTGAAGAGTGACAGTCTCAGGAAGGCACGTGGGTGGGTGGGGTGGGCAGTTCTACCCTGTCCTATGCTTGTTATGAGTTGGCATCAACTGGATGGCAATGAGTTTGATCCTGTCTCTGTAAGGCCCGCCATGCACAGAGGGTTTGTGAAGCAAAAGGAGAGGGGATTGACGGTGCGTTAGGGTTGCTCTTCCTCTGTATAAAAGAGAGTCACTACATATAACCCCCTCCCCAGGGGATGGACAACAGAAAAGTGGGTGCAGGGAGATGTCAGACAGTGTAAGATATGACAAAATAACAATTTATAAATCATCAAGGGTTCATGAGGGAGAGGCGAGCGGGGAGGGAGGGGGAAATGAGAAGCCAGAGGCTCAAGTAGAAAGCAAATGTTTTGAGAATGATGATGGCAACAAATGTACCAATGTGCTTGACACAATGGCCGGATGTATGGATTGTGATAAGAGCTGTATGAGCCCCCCCAGAAAGCAAATGTTTTGAGAATGATGATGGCAACAAATGTACCAATGTGCTTGACACAATGGCCGGATGTATGGATTGTGATAAGAGCTGTATGAGCCCCCCCAGAAATAATTTTTTTAAAAAGAGAGAGAGCGTCATTTCAGAAGCAGTGGAAGAGAGAATTCCTGGGACCCTCAAGGAAGACTAGCCTCCCCTGCCAACCTAGCACAGGTCATGCCACACAGAGTATAGAAGCCAAAGCAAGGTGACCACGGGAGAGAGCCGAGGAGCGAGCAGCGCCAAGATGATGGTCAAGGCTATAAGGCAGAGCCGCAGGTGAGCTTCCTTGTCTACTGATGGAGGCAGGGCCAAGGGACCACATGGCTGTCATAGAAAGAAGACCAAGGGGGGTGGGGAGGATTCCCCCCCAAAGCACAGCACCATTTGCAAAGAGACGTGGTGAGTTAAACTAAACAACGATGAGGGAATCTTTCCGGGACTTCAAACACCAAGGGAAAACTGAGAGCTGGCAGAGTTAAAATCCTAATCGACCGTGATAACAAATCTGGACTGATCGGCAGAGCAGTGGGAAGGCGCCTGCAGGAGTTTAGGCAGCGGGAGGCTTGACCAGGTGTACACGTTTGAAAGGTCGCTCGGGTCCCATGCATACAGAACAGCTTTGACCGAAGAGATTTCTACATCTGTGGGCTGCAGATACGTCAAAAGGTTCGTGGGAAAACTCAGGTATCGCTCGACTCCATTTTCCCATGAACATTTGAAGCCCTTTCATAGAAATCTGAACGTAGTCGAGCCTCCAGGGGGCACAGTTAGGCGAGGTCACCAAACAGACAGTCAAACTTCTTAGACATGAGCAACTGGAGGGAATGAGCTGCTGGGTCTCCGGGCTCATCTTGAGGACACTTAGGCAGCTAGCATACCCAAGCCACACAAATAATGTTCTGCATCATGTTTGGGCAAGTAGAAACTACTCAGGGTCTTAAAAGCTATGAGTAGCCATTTAAGGAGCAATTATTGGTCCTTCCCTGCCTGGAGCAGAGCGTGAAGAAGCCCAAAGATGCATAGAACCAGTGAGTCCAAGGGATAGGCTAATGGACCGTGGGATCCCAGCCTCTCTCACCTGGACACAAAAGGACTGGCTGCCCCTGCGGACCGCTCTGAAAGAGATCACAATGGGAAGTCATGGATAGAGTGGGAGGAAAAGGTGGACCCGAACTCAACAATCATAAAAAGACACACACCCACAAGCTTGGGAGAGAAACCCCGGGGACCTGGGGAGAACGTGCTCAAGGTCTCTGTCTGAAGTGGTGGAGGGCTCGAAGAGCAGACGTCACAGACTGTAGCGAGACCCCAAAAAGCTGCGCCTTCTCCTCACCTGGCCTGAGACGATGGGTCTGTGAGGTACGGACGGCAAAAGGCCGGCTGGCTTCCCGGCCTATAGTGGAAAAGCCTAAGACCACGGGGCTGAGACGGAGGACGGGAGAGAGACTTGGCTACCATGTGGCTGAGAGGCCTTGAACCAACCTGGATACACTTGATTGCTGGCTTAGGAGACCAGTGACTGCATCTTCACAGTTTGCTCATCCTGACTTGTGGCAATGGGTACCAACTGCCCATCCTGGAGTTGTCAATAGATTGCTATCTTTTTTGTGTGTGGCCACTTTATTGAGCTTATACAGCTCTTATCACACTCCATACATATCCATCGTGTCAAGCTCATTTGTACATTTGTTGCCATCATTCTCAAAACATTTGCTTTCTACTTGAGCCCTTGGTATCAGCTCCTCGTTTTCCCCCACCTTCATGAACCCTTGGTAATTTATAAATTATTATGTCATATCTTATACTGTCCGATGTCTCCACCCACTTTTCTGTTGTCCATCCCCCAGGGAGGAGGTTATATGTAGATCCTTGTAATCGGTTCCCCCTTTCCATCCCACCATCCTAGTATCGCCACTCTCACCACTGGTTCTGTCCTGGATTCCCTGTGTTTCCAGTTCCTGTCTGTACCAGTGTACATCCTCTGGTCTAGCCAGATTTGTAAGGTAGGATTGGGATGATGATAGTGGGGTTGGAGGGGGGAGAAGGGAGGAAGCATTAAAGAACTAGAGGAAAGTTGTAAGTTTCATCGTTGCTACACGGCACCCTGACTGGCTCGTCTCCTCCCCCCGCAGCTTGCTATCTTATTGCTGCCCTGGGATTCATCAACCATGACAGGCAGAACCTGCTGTCTGACTTGCTGATTGGGTTCCTTGGCTCCCGAAGCTACACGCGTCGGGAGAGGGCTCCAGAAATCCAAGGTAGACACACGAAAACGTTTCTTCCCAACCCTCAGTGAAACCCGCCGTGGCCTGAACACCGTGAGGGCCTTTGAGGCTGATCTTGAGGGCAGCCTGGTATAACCATGGGTTACACCAGAAGGACTTAACATTGAGACCCGCCCGGCAGAATGAACTGAGTCCTGCCTCCAAGCTGCCTGCACCTTTGCACTGAGGATTGGGGTACTCAGATGGCAGAGGAAGTGGAGTGGCCACCCCGGACTTGTGGAGGTGGCTGGCAGTCATTGGGCCTTGGGGGGAAACCCCAGATTGGTGCATGCCCAATGGAAGGGGACCCAGAATCACCATATATCTGGTAGCTCGATGCCCCCCCCTCACAGCGACATGACAAGTTTTGATCTGTTGGGTAGGGGTTGGAACTTGGAAGAACCGATCCAGGAGGTTTCCCCCTGGCACCCTATCTATTGGGAGATGGAACTGTGTGGAGCACCAGTTCCTGGGTGGCAGCTCCCAGTGGGCTTGGCCTTGCTTAGACTCCTCCTTTCCACAGTGTCCAGTGACCTGTTGTTGGGAAAATGGATGTGTGACAAGTGCAATCACCTTAGATCCCAGGGATGATTCCCCTTTCTGTTTCGATGGAGTGTTTGATTCCCTGCCTTTAGTCTGCTTGTTTTGTTTGTTGTTTGTTGTCTGCTAGCTGGTTTGTTGCTTTTGTTGCGGTTGGTCTTATGGGGTTTTTAATTTGTCACAATACAACCACCAAAATAAACCGGAGTCATGCATATCCCAGGGACAAGCAGATGGATTGTGGACCCCCACTTAACTCTCGCCCCAATCCGAGAACAGTTGGTTCTCTTAACATGGCCCTGCTCGATATTCACCTTCATGAAATGATCACTGAAGATAGGGGTACAGCAAAGGGTGGTGAAGAGAGCAGACGGTGCCCGGTTATTAACCGGAATAGTGTCTGGGGTCCTAAAGGCTTGTCTTCAAACCAGCAGCCGTCTAAGTGAGGAGTCAACTAAGTCCACATGGAAGAAGCACACCAGCTTGTGTGATCCAAAGATGACAATTACAAAATTCAAATATGACATAGGGAAAAGTATCAGAGCCTAAATTGTGAACACCCAATTTATAGAAGGTTTTGGGAGCCCAAAACCCATCTGCAGAGTCCCTGGCCTGTTAAGCTGCTGGAAGATCCCCCACGAGATTTTTCCTGGTGCCCGTATCGCTTGCTTGTTCCATGACAAAAATTTCTTCCCTGACCTCTTACATATTCATGGTGGTCTTTTCTTTCTTACCCACTGTTTGTATTTTTATCTCTGTATTATTATACTTTCCTTACCACTTTATTATTTTATTTTTGTTTTTTTACGGTTTCTGTTTCGTTTTCCAGTTTTTGAAGCCAAGGAGTGGGGCATAGAGGTCAGAACTGATACAAGGGTTTCTAGCGTGGGGGTGGGAGGTGGGGAAGGTTAGGGGGTCGGGGGAGCAAACATATATGTGGGAGGGGGGAGGGAGCACTCTCTAGAACTGATGATGATTACCCAGCTCAGTTTAAAAGTGACTTAACCATGGGGGCGGGGAGAAAATGTTCTAAAATTGATTGTGGCGATTGATTCTCATCCTGATTGAACTGTTGAATTGTGTGATCTGTGGATTAAATGCCAATACAATGCGTTTTTTTAAAAAAAAATCCACGAACATGAAGCTTGCCCACCTGTACAACTGTGTGAGGTGTTTTCTTGATAGAAACCTTTCTCTATCAATACAGAGGAGGAGACCTGGTAGTCCTGTCGGTGAAGGGCTGGGTTGGTAACCACTAAGTCGGCGGTTTGAACGCCCCAGCCACATCTCCTGAGGAAAAAGAGACTCAGCTGCCCCAAGATCGACCCCCTGCAAAGCCTCAACAGGGTCCTGAGGAGTCAGGATTAACTCCGTTGGAGGGAGGGGGCTATGTACATGTCTGCATCTCACTGATTGTGCTGCTCTAAAACCCCAGCATAAGACTGCCAGTGTACCTGCCCTCACACATCATCACGGGTCCGGTAGGTGCAACTGTACAGTGATAATAAGTAAAGATTATAGGTTGCCTGCCCCTCCCCCGAGAAGAATTTATTTCAAAGGATGGCACTGAATCTGCAGCTTCCGGAGAAGGATATATCTGACCAGAGCACACAGGAGCAGATAGGGGGAGGAGGAGAGACTGGAGCACATCCTGGCCCACCAGGCCTTGAGGACTATGACCCCAATTAGAGCAGCCAG
>NW_022105908.1:19175778-19177696 GCF_000313985.2 Echinops telfairi | reverse complement strand
AGGCTCACCGAGCCATTTATCTCTCCGCCCTTCAATTAACCCCACATGTGTTTATCGGCCAGGCTGGTACAATAAACTATCTCATCTGGCAACCGACTGCCTTCAGGGAGGATGTCTCTAAGCATCTGACCTCCCCTCATATGCTAGCAAAAAGCTCCTAATGTTTGGCATGTCTTTGGGGGAGACAAAGCTGGGGAAAATTCTCCTTTCCCCCACCTCCCCCTCTTCCTTGTCCCCCCACCAAATCATCGCAGTCCTGATGTTTTCTCCTCTGGATTGTTTATCCCGCCTAGCTTATCTAAATAGACATGCAGAGACAATAATAAGCACAAAAACAAGCCAGAGCAAAACAACAAAACAAAAAGTGTATAATTAGTTCCAAGTCTGTTTTTAGACCTTTAGGAGTGTTTCCTAGTCGAGTCTGATGGGGTGCCACGCCCTGGCCCCAGAGTCTATTTTGGTATTCCCCAGGGACTTCATTGCTTTGTTCCCCTTGCTGCTCTGTTGCACGCCCTTAGCGTTTTGCCCAGTGTGGTGGGGTCAGATCAGGCACAATTCCCACACCGTGCCTCATAGTGCTATGGGTCAGTGAGGGACATTGTGTCTAGTGGTGGGACCAGCCCTATGGTCCTCTCTGTGCACTGGCTGCTCTGAGCAGGAATATCATCCTCGGGGTTTGGTGGGCCAGGATGTGTTCCATTCTCTCTCCTTCCCTCTTTGTTTGCTCCTGTGTGCTCTGATCAGACCGGTCCCTCTCCCTGAGCTGTAGCTTCAGTGCTCTCCTCTGGGGTGAATTCTTTGAGGTGGTGGTGGTGGGGGTGGGGGTGTTCATGTAGTTGGGATTGGGGCTGGCCCCGGGTACTTGTTCTTTAAACAAATAAAAAACGTACTCATCTGATAGATATAGATGAACCCCAAGACACCCTTAGATACCTATCAAGCTTGGAATTGAACTCACTCCGATGGCTCAACTGTTAGCTAAACTGTAGACAGGCCTATAAGGTGAATAATACACACACACACACACACACACACATATATTCTTGTTAGAACAATCAACCATATGTTACCAAAAGGGCAATATCTGCCCACGGAGAAAGCGCAGGAGTCAAGAAGGAGTAGTAGGAAATAAGGACCCAGAAAAATGGTGATGCCACGGAGGACATGAGGAGGGTGTGGCTACATTGGGGGGGGGGGTGATCAATGTCACTAGGAAAACTAGGCATTGCTGAATGGAGAATCAATTTGCTCTGTAAACTTACACCCAAACACAGTTAAAAAATATATATATGTATATTTTAAATTTATATATATATATACACACATACATACATACACACACATATACATATATATGTTTCAGGAAAGCATGAGGGGAATAGGGAGCCTCTGGGCTATTCAGTCTTCAGGCCCCAAACCAACCCAAACTCAAATACCCAAAGCTGGCCTGGGCTAGGGTGGTGCTAGCAGAGATGGAGAGAAAAGGAAGAATTCTATGGCCATCAGGAGGTAAGTCACCAGGAACTGATGTAGAGGGAGGAGAAGAAGGGGTCAAGGAGGATGCCCAAGCTCCTTGGTTGGACAATTGGGTAGATGGTAATTTCATGAACTATGTTAGGAACAGGGGAGGTGACCCCATTTAAGGGGGAAATGGATCGATTTGCTTCGAACATGTTGAGTTTGAGGTGTGGGTGGGACCCAAAAGTGGGGGTGTCCAGGAGGCATTCAGAAGAGGGCTGGTGAAGGAATGAAAAATGGGGAGCCATTGGTCAATAGGGGGGTAAGGTTATTTAGGGGTAGCGTAGGGCAGTTTCAAAACCAGCCGCCCCGCAAGAGAAAGACAGGGCTTTCTGCTCCCATAAAGAGTTACCGTCTTGGAAACTCCCAGGAGTTCCACCCTGTTCTGTACGGTCACTAC
>NW_022105908.1:19173867-19175010 GCF_000313985.2 Echinops telfairi | reverse complement strand
AAAAACGAAACAAACATCACCATTGACCCAAGAATAAAGTTCAGAGGGTTAGGAAAGAAAGAGGAACGGAAACCGGAAACGCAAGGGAGGAAGTGGGGTAAGAGATGATCCCTGGAGGGGGTGCAGTGAATGTATTGAATCAGAAGGTGTATGGATTGACTGTCAGCTACCATCTGCTTTGAAAACTTTCAACTAATTCACAATGAAATACTTTGAAAACAGAAAGAAGAATGCAGGACCCCCGCCTCAGCCCAGCCGCACCAGAGTCCAGAGTGTTGTGGAAGCCTCTGGCCTCGCTTCAGCCTCAGGACCGGCTACCGCGTGTGACTCTCCGCCATCACACACCGCCTCTCCCAGGAGACGGATCCAAACTGCTTCCTCCTCTCACTTCTCCAAGATCTATGTGTGTGAGTTGAGAAGTCCAAATTGGACGACGCTAGAGCCTAGTGGGGAGATGATGTGACTGCGGGCTCGCTCCAGACGCAGGAACCTGATGAACCGATGTTCCAGAGCTCCACATGCGGTGCGGCCATGCTGGATACGCGGCCTGCTGATGACCTGACATTGAACAGGGATGAATGACAGAATCCGACATTGGACTCCACTGTGGGGGCCTGAGGGTGGGGGTGGGGTGGGGGGTGAAGGGCCTGGGGTCCAGTGATTTCCTTTTGTGGCCCTTTGCCTTGGTTCTTTGGGAAAAACTGCTCGACCCAGTTCCCCTTGGTGCTGCGGCCTGCGTGTCTGTCAATGCGCTGTGGTGGTGGTAGGTGCCTTGAGTTAGTTTCCGCCCATAGCAACTCTTAGCCCTGAGTAGCCGTGACTCTTACCCTGGTTTCTACCCTGGGGGGCTTGTTACTTCTGTTCAGGTTGATTGCCATTTCCCAGGGATGCTGTAAGTAACGACTTGGTTTAGTTTAGTTTTTTTTTTAATCATTTCATTGGGGGCTCATTATAATCCAAACATACATCAATCGTGTAAAGCACATTTGTACGATCATTGCCTTCATCATTCTCAAGACATTTGCTCTCCACCTAAGCTCCTGGCATCAGCTCTTCATTTTTTTCCCCTCCCTCCCCGCTCCCCCCTCCCTCATGAACCCTTGATAATTTATAAATTGTTATTTTGTCATAGCTTGCCCTGTC
>NW_022105908.1:19171588-19173578 GCF_000313985.2 Echinops telfairi | reverse complement strand
TATTTTTCATCGTTGCTACATCGCACCGACTGGCTCGTCTCCTCCCCAAACCCCTCTGTAAGGGGATCTCCAGTGGCCTACTTTGGATCTCCACTTTGCACTCCCCGCCTCATTCACAATGAGAGGATTTTTTGTTCTGATGATGCCTGATCCCTGATCCCATTGACACCTCATGATCGCACAGGCTGCTGTGCTTCTTCCACGTGGGCTTTGTTGCGTCCCTGCTAGATGGCCGCTTGTTTACCTGGTTTAGTATTTTTATCGGCAGACTGTGGATGCGTTACTGTACCTCCTCCCTACACTAGCACTTAGTCTAGCTGTGGGAACAGTTGACTGCCTTTCCCTCTCCGGGAACTAGACTGGTTTGTCAAAATACGACATTGTCATTGTCGTTGTTAGGTGCCTTGGAGTGTTTCCACTCGCAGCACCCACACAACGAAGCACTGCCCATTCCTCTGCCATCCTCACAATTGGTTGGGCCTCTTGCTGCAGCCACTCGGTCCATCCGTCCCCTTGAGGGCTTCCCTCTTCTTGGGCTGCCCCTCCACGTTCCTGAGCATGACGTTCTTTTCCATGTGCTGGTCTCTCCTGATCACGTGTCCAAGGTACGTGGGACGAAGTCTCACGTTCCCTGCTTCTAAGGCTTCTAGCTGTGCTTCTTTCAGGCAGACTTGTTCGTTTGGCAGCCCGTGGGACTTTCAATATTCTTCACCATCGCCACAGTTCGATTCTCCGGTCTTCCTTATTTATCCATGTCCAACTTTTACATACATAAGAGGCAAATGAAAGCATCGTGGTTTGGGTCAGGGGCACCCTAGTCCTCAAAGTCACATCCTTGTTTTCCAACACTTTAAAGAGGCCTGTGCAGCGGATTGACCCAATGCAGTGCCTTGTTTGATCTCTTGACTGCTGCTTCCATGGGCCTTGATTGTGGATCCAACAAGGCAAAATCCTTGACAACGTCAATCATTTCTCTATTTATTGCGATGTTATCTATTGGTCCAGTTGTGAAGTTTTTATTTTCTTTACATTGTTGTAAGCCACAGTGAAGTCTGCAATCCCTGATCTTCATCAGCCAGTGCTTCAAGTCCCCCTGTCACCAAAGTTGTGCCATCTGCGTATCTCTAGTGATTTCTTCTTGGACTGATTATTTTTAAGTTCCATATATTTTCAAATGTGCTCCTGTTAGATCTCTCTGGTTAGATATACCTCGGTCCTTGGCTCCGTGCGAGACAGAATTCACGCCGAAGCCTGGTTTGTGATCCAAGTGAGTTTTATGAGCGTTAGAAGGTTTCAGGTTACACAGGCACCCACAGGACTCCTCCCGAACATGCAGCCTGCCTGGAAGCTGCTCGCAGAGCCTCGCAAAGTGTACTGCTTGACTCTGGGCTCCTGCCTTTTCAAGGATTCCATGGGAGGTGTGGTGGACGACCCCTGATGGGCCCCATTGGCTGACTTGAATTCACCTGGCCTAGGTGGGCCAATCCAGGTGCAGCACCCACCCATGCCGACCGGCGGGAAACCTGAACCTATGAGCATGTGCAGTCTGCCACTCCTTTGTTTCTGTAGCTTGGCCCTCTGGGCATGCGTTAACGGACATCCCCCAGCCCTACGCTAGCCTACCTAACACTACCTCTCACTTCTAGCTTCATTCCCTTGTGACTGGAGAAGATATTTGGTGTGCTTTTAATCTCTAAACATTTGTTGAGGACTGTTCGATGGCACACCATACAGTGTATCCTGAGCAACGTGCATGGACTTGAGAAGGATGTTTATGGGAAACAGAAGGATTTCTCCCAAGTTGTCTCCCCCAAATATATGCCAAACTTAGCTGCTTGTGAATGACTATACACTTGGTCATCAGGAGTAGCCATCTAGAGCAAGCAGACACCACTGTTTATCCCACAACAAATAGGGCCCACTCTCTTCTGATAAGGATAGTAGTTGTCTGTTTCCTTGTAGGAGACACCAGAAAGGTCAAACCCGCCCA
>NW_022105908.1:19151139-19167855 GCF_000313985.2 Echinops telfairi | reverse complement strand
TTGACTGGACTGAGACTTAGAGGAAGAAGCCCTCAGAGAGGCGAGCCTCGCCGCTTAGCAGTCTGTTCCTGACGTTTGTCTCTGGCCTCCTTCATTCTCTTGGCCCCCTCCTGGTTTCCTCTTGGCATGCGGTTTCTCCAGGGCGATGCGCGGCGCTGTGCCGCAGGACCTGCGGAGTCACAAGAAGCTGCACCTTGGGCCCTGGGTTTCTTGCCTTCTTGGCTCAGGGGCTCTCTTACTACACTTCTGAGAGACTGAAAAAGGTGTGGATTCTGGGCGCTAGGTGACAAGGTACAAGGATATCAGCCCTCAGTCCTGGGATATCGTTCTCCCCCTTTTAAGAAAAACAATAAACAAGTTGAGAACACTCACGCGGCCAACGTGCAGCCAAGAGCGCCCCTAACTCAGCAGCAGAAGGACGCAGCCGTGGGTCCAGACACCTTGCTTCGCGGGGCAACCTTGCTTGTCGTTCCCACCACTGATGGAACGACTTAGCCCCTCCGTTCATCGCCCAGCGCCTCCGCGGCGACTTCTGTGGGCATTCGCTTCTCATCACAGGTGCCCAGTTTGCGTTCATCCATCCACTGCAATGATGGTGGGGAAGGAGACGGTCAGCGTCCTGGTGAAGCTGGCGATTGCCTCCGTGGCACCACAGAAAAGAGCTTCATGTGTGTTTCTAAGCTTCTATGCGTTTTTTTGGATTTAAAAATATGATTCTGAGTAGGGGCTCCTGGGCTTCCACAAACTGCCAAAGGAGTCCGTGGAAGGAAACCAAAGGTTAAGTATCCCTGCTGAATAGGAATTCCTGTTGCCCTAAATTCTCCCACAGGGATGCCTGACTTTGTGTTGAGTCACCTTTGTCTTGAGCATATCACGTGCATTTCGTAGGAGTCTACAAAGAAGGGGACCTGGGGCATCTGTGCCCCGGACAAACAATGGCACCAACTGCAGGCAAGGCACTGGATAGGCCAGTGGACCAGGGGGACAGGACCCAGCAGTTGCAGTCTTATTTGCATCAGTGAGCTGAGAACTGGACCCACCCACACACCTTCCTGCCGAAGGGGGCCCAGGCCATTTCAGGAGGCTGAGCTGATTAGTCCTCTAGCCTCAGAAGTGGCCCAGCAGGGCAGCTTGCCAAAGGATAGTTTCAGAATGGTAATTAAAGGGTCCAACTTGATCCTGTCTCCTGGAGAGTTTGGATTCGAACACCTGAGAGGGCCAGTAGAAATTGAGAGACATAGAGTGGGAGAGGCAGAGATATGGAGATACAAAGGGTAGGGTCCTCTTAAGTCTGGCTCAGGGAGGTCTGCTTCCTAGCACCTGGAAGAGACTCTCTAACAGTGGTTCTCAACCTTCCTCATGCCGCAACCTTTTCATACAGTTCCTCATGTGGTGGTGACCCCCCCTCCCACACCATACAATTATTTTCACTGTTACTTCATCACTGTCATGTTGCTACTGTTATGAATCGGGCGACCCCTGTGAAAGGGTCGTTTGACCCCCAAAGGGGTCGACTCAAGACCCACAGGTTGAGAACCGCTGCGTTATAGCCTCTGCCCTGAAAACTCATGGGATCATGGAGGACCCTGAGTCCACTGGCTACACAAAGCTTACAGCAGAGGATATGCCAGAGACCCAAAGAGCAAGTGGGAACTTTCTTCCTCATTGCCTCCAAAATTGAGAATGAGCTCCTCCTGGTCAGGAATAGGCTCTTAGCCCACTGCCTAGCCAAAGGACTCGGTGAACTTCTATGACCTTGCAGGTGCCTTTCCAAGGTCTCCCTAGCTTCTTAACTGCCCTCAAAGCAGCCAGAGCCAACATAGCCCACAGCAGAGGCAGGCAGTAGACGGCAGGCCAGCAGAAATGAAAGGGGAGGGGAGAGAAGTCTATCACCGGATTTCCAAGACTGTAAATCTTTAAGAGAGCATACAACCTCATCTTTCTCCCAATGGAGCAGCTGGTGGGTTTGAACTGCTGACCTTATGGTTAGTAGCTTTATTCATAACCAACTACACTACCAGGGTTCCTTCTGGATAGTTTCGAAACAAAACAAAAACCCACTGCCATGGAGTCATTTCTATCTCAGAGTAACCCTATGAGTTTCATCCTGGTAGCAGAAGGCCTCTGCTTTTCCCCAGAGCAGCTGGTGGTTTCAAACCACTGATCTTGCAACTAGCAGTCCGAAATTTTTACCCACTACACTACCAGTGCTCCCTTCTGGAAAGGTCAAGGGCCTATAAATAGGTTCCCATTGTCACTAAAATGCTTAGGGTCCAGAACTATGGCCAACTTTGGAAGCCTGTTGGATGGCCACAGGTGAGAATCTCTAAGCTGGCCATTGGCTGGTAAGGAAGTAACATCTAGTAACATCTAGTCCCCTTTCAGCATGAACAGGCCCCTGGATTCCGACAATTGGCACCAAGCGTTTCTTCAATCGCTGTGCCATGGATAATAGATCTGTTATGCTCAGTACACTGGGAGAGGTGCTGGGGATCAAGAATGAATGGAGAAATTAAGTGGGAGGAGATACTTGAGCTGAAATGTTATGCTGCAAAAGAAAAACAACAGGGTGTTTAAGCTGTCTTTCCATCCAGGTGTGTGAGGCCCCACTGCGCTCCCCAAGCGAAGAATTGAGGGGTGTTATGTACCTAATCCCTTGATTGGGTCTCACTTTCAGGAAGGTGTAAGGTCTGAATCTTTATCTGGATTCACACCTGCCCCAATTGTTCTCCTAATTCCCAGCACTGGATCCGGGGAATAAGCGGTCTGGCTGCCAAATCATGCACCGTCCTTACACCCTCCGGGGGACCTAGAAATGACTCTCCCCACCCCCACCCTCTGCACTCCAGGCCGCACACATAGATTTGGGGCTCTTACACAAACAAGCCTCTGCCCCGCTGAGTGTCCGGCGACTGATCCCTTTAAAAGGAGGAGACTGGAGGAAGTCGGCTAGTGACCGCAGGACGCGTCACAAATCCTAAACCGTCCTCCCCGTCCTAAACTCGACCCCACAGCCCCAGCCGACTGCTTCCGCCCGGAGCGCCCCCGGGCCCCCCCGGCGCAGGCGCTGATTGGCCAGCGCGACGGTGGGCGGGGCCGAGCCTTAAAGGGTCCGGAGCTGAAGCTGCAGGGAGCGGGCGGCGGCCGGCGGCTGGGAGCTGATGCCACCTGGCCCCAGGTACTAACATCCACGGCCCAGGTGGGCTTCTTTTAAGCCGATCTAGTGCCCACCCCTACCCTTATGCCCATGGAGCCCTCGCGAGCCTACCCACTGTTCGGGGGCGCTTTCTCCGCCATCCTCCCGCCCGCGACCATTGATGTAAGGTAAGGAGGCGGGGCGCCCAAGGAAGGCGACCGGGCGCGTTGCGACGAGACGCGGTGGGCGATTAGGGGCTCTCTCGCTTCGCCCCAGTGACCTCCGGCCGGTCCCGGATAATCAGGAAGTTTTCTGCCATCGCGCGACCGATCAGAGCCTCATCGTGGAACTGCTGGAGCTGCAGGCTCACGTGCAGGGCGAGGAGGCTGCGCGGTGAGGGAGGCGGGCCTGCGGCCAGCCAATGGGGAAGCCGGAGCCCGGGAAATGGGCGGGGCCGGTCGCTCGACGGTTAATGGGAGCTCTGAGAATCCAAGGGCAGGACTGCGGGAAGCTTGGGATATAGACGTTCCTGGGGGACAGGGAGATGAGGGGTAGAGGGGGAAATGCCCCTGCCTGATCCTGCTCTTCCCCAACCCAGGTACCACTTTGAGGATGTTGGCGGGGTGCAGGGAGCTAGGGGTGTGCACGTGGAGGCTGTGCGGCCCCTCCCTTTGGAGAACCTGGCCTTAAGGAACTGTTGTCAAGAGGCGTGGATCCTCTCTGGCAAGCAGCAGGTAGCGAAGGAAAACCAGCAGGTGAGAGCCAGGGAAGCACGGTAGGGAAGTGTGGTGGGCAGGGTAGCCCCGGGAACCATGCAAGGGTCCTGACCGACTCTGATCTCTTAAGGTGGCAAAGGAGGTGACACTACACCAAGCCTTGTTGCGACTGGCTCAGTACCACACCGACCTCCTCCTCACCTTCAATCAGCCCCAGTAAGGACCAGGGAAGGAAGAGGCTGGTGACTGGGTCATGACTGGGTCCCCTGGAGAAGAGGGCCAGGAGGGCCACAACAGGCAGACTGATGGTTGGGGTCTCAGAAACTCAAGTCCACTGGGAACTCCCAAGCCTGGACCTGGGTAATGTTCTTCTCTCTTCCCCCAAGCCCCGAGAACGGATCTTGTCATGGCCCTGAAAATGTATCATCCCTGCCCTGGAGCCTGGGCGACTTTGAACAGCTTGTGACCAGTCTGACCCTTCATGATCCCAACATCTTTGGTCCCCAGTAAAGATGCTGAAGCAAGAAGCCGGAGCCTGTGCCATGCTGCTACTGTGGACCCGTGGGCCTACTCCTGCGAGGGGAAACATCAGACACTTCCACTTTGCAGAAATAAACTTGCTTTATAATCAATATCATTTATAATCAATATCATCATTGTGCTTTTAAATCTAACAGGACATCTGGGTCCCTCCAATTCCCTTTGGTCTTGGAGGGAGGGGGGCATTTAAAGCAGTGCATGGGAGCAGGAGGGACCCAGGGCCAGCAGTGCGGGGGAGGAGGAAGTACACTTTGGAGTGACTGGTTCAGCCCTGAGAGTGGGGTGCAAAGTGAACTCAGGGTGGTTAGGGAAGCCACGACGCCCAAAGAGGAGGGGAGGGAAACTATTCCCTGCAGTGATTCAACCCTGAGAAGAGATTGGGAGTGGGGCTGGTTGTCCCCCTCGATGGATCAAAAGGTCACAAGTCTCCAGGACCCAATTACAGAGGCAGAAGTTGGAGGCAGAGGAGTGGCCGTTATTTGGTGTACTTGGAGTAGAGGGAGCGCAGCTGGTCCCAGAAGAAGAGGGAGAGGATGGTGTGGGGACCCAGGCGGAAGTAGGAGGCCCCTATGCCCTTGTACATGCCCCAAATGCCTTCCGTTCGAGCTGTCTGCAGCAGAGCATCCAGAATCCCTCGGTACATGAGACCCTGAGAGGAGGTTGGAGAAAGACAAACAAGTATGTCAGAGCCCAGTCACACCTGCTTCCCCCCACACCTTCTGTCCGCCTGCATATCAGAGCACTCTACCTTGCCCCCACCGTCTGTGGGCTGGTTGTAGAGTCTTGTACTGGCCACGTCAAAGGGTGTCATGGCCAGGACCACCACAATGCCACTCACCATAGCTGCAACCAGAGCCACCTTCCAGCTCTGGGAAGGAAACACCTAGGAGGAGGGCAGGAGGAAGACTTGTCAATCAGCCCATCGTGCAGCACCCAGGACAAGACAGACTTTGTTCTGGGCATGTCGTACGTAGAGAGTTACCGAGATCTGACACTTCATGGATTCCCACCACACTGTGATAAGCAGTGGAGGAGCAAGGGTAGGGTGCCTCCCCCACCCCCCAGGACTTAGATACACCTTCTTGGAGGAAGTGACAAGAGAACTGTCAAGAACTGACATGAGTTGGGAAAAAAATAAAGAACTGACATGAGTCAGTGACACTCCCCACCCCAGCCTCCTGTTGCTCCCTCACCTTTGAATATGGACAGTGCCCCCTTTAGGGTCTCTCCCCCAGCCTGCCCGCCCTCCCCCTTTTCAAGGGCAGTACCTCCCATTGGCTGATGAGGTCCTTGGTAGAGGAGAAGGTGCACAGCTGGGCAGAGGAACCAACAACAACTCTGGGCAGGCCGCCCAAGGACCCGCGCCACAACCCCACCAGACCATGTTTTTGGCCAATCTGGGTTAGCGCCTGAAACATGCCCTGGTGGGAGGAAGGCCGTGGGGTAGGCTTCAGTCACCCCAGCAGCAAGAGCACCACCACCTAACACTGCCAAGGAGGGCTCCTTACAGATACCTGTTGTCCAGACAACCAGTTCCAGGTGGGCTTAGAGCTAGGATGTAGCCCCTCCTTGGTCTACCATCCCCGTGTTCCCTCCTTCCCTAAGACTAGAGGGACTCGGGGACGTGTTGGGGAGCATTTGGGTGGCCCTCATGGGCAGATGGGCTGAACTGAGGAGGAGCTGGGCAGAGCAGAGGCTGGGACTAGAGCTGTCCGGACAGGCAGAAAACTGCGGGGTGGAAAGGGCTGGGACAACAGCTGAGGGGGTGGGAAGGCCTCACCTGGTGCTTATACTGGGGCAGAGGGAAGGCCTCACCTGATGCTTATACTGATGTCCAACTGCAATTGCTGAGGCTGCCTGGGCCTGTAGGTGTGTCTTCACCTGGGGACAACAGAGTGAGTGTCGCAGCTATGCCCCAGTGGCCTTCCTGCCCTTTCACAAACCCCAATACTTGACCCTCTCACACTTTCTCTAGGGCGTCCAGCAAAGAATATCCTAGTAATCTGATAATTATTGTTGTTCCTACTAAGCAAATTGGTCATAAGACTGTTTCCCTTGGCTCCAGTCCCAGGGGATGGATCTTAACACAGCAAGACACCCCACCCCCTCCACATCCTCCATCCCTTGGGGGTGGGGGAGGGGAGTAGAGAGGCTGGAGAACAGCACTATTTCTTAAGACTGTTCCCTTCCGGAGGACCTGGGTATCAGTCTCCCCATGCTAAGGCCATTCTCAGACCAGCTCTCCAGCAAACATGAGGTCCAGGTTCCAAATCAGGCCTTGAGCCAGGTGATGAGGGCTCCTCTGTGTAACTTGGCCAAGAGACAAGGGTTTGGCTGACTTTGGAGAGGCCCAAGGCCCGGAATCTCACACCCTGGGGGTCAGAACAACCTGCCTCCCCACGAGTGGAACACAGTGGCTCCCAATGTCTTTTCAGGTGCACGAAACAGGGAGCAATTTGGAGCAAAAGGGGCACTGGTGGCAGAGTGGTTACGTGTTTGACTGCTGCCCAAAAGGTAGAGGTTTGACTGAACCCACTCCTCCTGGGGAGAAAGATGTGGCTGTCTGCCTTGGGAAGCCTGTGGGAGCAGTTCTACTCTGTCCTATAGTGGCTCCGTAGTGGGTCCATGTAGTCCCGGAAGGAACCACCTCGGTGGCCCTGAGCTAGTCACTTCCCCTCTTTTGGCCTCAGCGTCCTGGCCCTTCTCTGCAAGGGCAGCCTACAGGGACCCTCCTGCCCCTGGTCACCTTCCACGGACCTCAAAGGGACAGGGAGACTCATTCTGAGAAGCCCAGGATGGATGCCCCTTTGCTCCTAGTACTCGTCTTGTTAATGTTATTCAAATTCTTTATCCTCCTCTACTTAAATCCACCTCCAACCCCAACATCATGTACCAGCAACTAAATTAGATCAAAACAACACTACCAATGTGTAGTAAGAATTTGTGCCAGTGCGGTCCTTGTATTATCTCCCCTATCCGACTCAGTCCTGAGAATCACACAAGACCCTGCACCAAGGGTCCTCCCAGAAGCTGGCCGGTGGCATCTCTTCTTACCATGTAGATGGGGCTTCCCAAGTAGGCTCCCAGGACCCCAGCCAGGGCCCCAGCTGCTGCGCTGCGGGGAGGGCTGAGGGTGCCTTCTGCTGTGCACAGGTAGCCCCCAGCCTCAGCCAGCCCGTATGTGCCCAGTCGGATGCCGTTCATCAAGAACTGGTAAATGAGGGCGGGGACCAGACCCTTTTGCAAGGCGGCCGGTCCATCAACTTTGCCAATGGTGATGAAGGCATGGAAGACGTTTCGGTAGTGCCGCTGGTAGCTGCCAGGCGCCTGCAGCTCTCCCTGCAACTGCATCCTGGTCTTCACCACCTCCAGGGGGTTGGTGAACACACAGGCTCCACACGCTGCCAGGCCACTCAACAAGAAGTCCATAGTGGGGGGAGCAGGTGGCGCTGGTACCTGGCCAAGGGTGAGGAAGTCAAAATGGGCCTCAGGGGGAGACCTCCGTTTGGGCAGCGCAGGCTGCAGGAGGCAGGAATTTAGAGATCTGAAGTCAAGGGTGCCAGGCAAAATGTCAAGAGGTCAAAGATTAGCTGGAGTTTGGGGATCAGGAGATGGGAAAGGGGAAAGGAAGAAAAGCTTAGCAGAGTCTACTGAGGAGGCCTTGTTGAGCAAGGGATTTGAGGTTACAGGGGGGCGGGGGGGGGGCGCAGGAGCAGGGAAGGTGGCAGGTGGATGCTCAGGATGGCCGGCTTGCCAGCGGGGCTGGAGTCCGGGAGGAAACCACCGAGCTGGGAGAT
The DNA here is from genome assembly GCF_000313985.2 of Echinops telfairi. Classification (NCBI taxonomy): domain Eukaryota; kingdom Metazoa; phylum Chordata; class Mammalia; order Afrosoricida; family Tenrecidae; genus Echinops; species Echinops telfairi. The sequence continues at coordinate 19,159,666 of NW_022105908.1, read as the reverse complement.
GGGAGCGTGGGAAGGAGCGCGAAAGAAAACCAACAGGTTACGGAGGAGAAGGATCCGGAAGAGGATCTGGTGGCGACCCCGGGCCAGCAAGGAGCTCTCGGTCCGGGAAAGCAGTCCTGGTTCCGGCCTGAGCTGAAAGTCCTCCGGCAGCAGCCAGAGCGCGCAGCTGCTCGGCCGGGGGTAGCCAGCGGAGGCCGGGTCTCCGCGCTCCAGTCGCTGCAGCGCGGCGCCCAATAAGGAGCCTCCGAGAGGCCCAGCCGAGAAGCACAGCCAATCAGGGCCGAGCCGGCTCCGCGGCCAGTGGGAGGTGTCCTCCGGGACCGGCCCTCCGGATGGGCTGCGGGGAGGCCGGGGTTAACTCTCGCTGCTCCGAGCCCGGGCTGGGCCCGGGCTGCGGAGCCACAGCTTCGGGAAGGCTGCCCCGGGCCCCCGGAGGGTTATCCCACGAGCGGGGAGATGGAGGGTGGACCTGGGGGTCCAGGATGGGCGCAAAGGCTGAGCCTGTGTTTGGGCGACGTCCCGTCCCTCGTCCCTTCTCTCCCGGGTGGGTAGTAGCTCCTCCGGCTCGTCCTGGAGCCCACGCCCGGCTCCGCTCCCGCTGCGCCCATGCCTGCGGCGGGAGAAGGGACCGCGACTGGGGCGACAGCTGATGGTGTCCCCAAGGATACGGAGAGTGTTGCAGGTTGTGGCGCCGCGCAGTTTGTGGGCGCGGAGAGGAGGGAGCCTGGAAAGACCGGGAGCGATCGAGGTCACCTTCCGAAGCAAGTTTAGCTCACAACAATCGGGAATGCAAGGCGGGCGGGCGGGGGGCAGGCCGGGACGGGAATTGAGATTCCTGGAGAGCTGGGCCGTGGCGGTGTCCTAGGGAAGTGTCCGACTGCTCATCTTAAAGTGATGGAACCCACCTGCCACTCAGCGGGAGAGAGATGACCGCTTCCATAGAGGTTCACAATCCTGGGCAACCGACTGTGTCCTATAGGGTCTCTGTAAGTTGAAATACATCCCCCCGGGGGTGGGGGTGGGAGGCTATAGTTAGGCGTGTGTGGGGTGGTGCAAATGGCCTGTGCTCCGCTATCAAAAGCTAACCTGAAGGCCGTCGGTTTGACGCCAGTAACACCAACGATTAACCCAGCAAACCTATGGGAACAGCCCTACACTGCAATCTGAGTAGGCAAGCTTCCATTCGGAGCCCTGGATGTGCCGAAGCTCTGCGCAGTGGGAGGCTTACATCCATGTTTGTGTCCCCACATAGGGTCAGGCTCCATTGAGCTCTCTCGCCTTCGACGGACTAGCTTTGCCCAGAGTGTCTGGGTAGTGGGTTACTTAGCACTTCCCTCCACAGCCCACAGCCGGGGGAGGGGACTTATCTGGTGTGTCCTTTCTGCTCCCTTAAACAGTTATAGTTGGGGAACCTACAGGAGTTCTACTTGGCCCTATAGGATCCCTGTGAGTCGGAATGGACCGGACTGCAGTGAGTTTGGAATTTGGAGTTGGAGGGTTAGGTAGTGTCATGATCCTCACCCTGACTGCTTTGGTCAGTGGGCCTTGAATCAATCTTGTAAGCTTCTCTAATTGGCAGAAGTCTAACTCTCCCAATCTCCGCCTCTTTCCCGTTCTGTAGCACCCCCTGGGACTTGATGAACTGACCTGAGCACAATCATGATTTTGTGAGAGTCCTCTGTGCTCCATGACCTATTTAAAGGCTGCTTTTCTGTAATGCTTGAACGCCTTTATGGCCTTGTGTTGATGGTCTCTCTCGGCCGATGAGGTGCCTTGGTCATGTTTAAGACTTAGTAATCATTTCCACAAGTTACACTTGAATTTGGAGAATCTTTTCTCTCCAGTTGGAATCCACCTGCTGGTGCCAGGGTCTTTTATAGCTGGGCTTAGGTGACACAGGGTTAGCAAGTGATAGGAGAGACCCTGAAACTGCAGAACTGGCTTTGCTGAACTCAGGAGTTTAAACCCACCAGGTTCTCCATGAGAGAAAGACAAGGCTTTTATACTCGTTTTTTTTTTTTTTTTAATTCCTGTAAACTGTCTCAGAAACCCACAGAGACAGTTCTACTCTATCTTCTAGGTTTGCAAAACATCCAAATTGACTGGACAGCAACGAGCTTGGTTTATACTTTTTCTTTATTTGCTGCTGATGCGTCAGGGATGCTTAATCGTAGAAAGGAACTGATTGTGATGCTGTATCTACAACTCTTTAAAAAACTATTTAACTAGGGAAGTATATGAAATGTGAATACTATATCAAGAAAATTGCTTAGAAAGAAAGAAATCAAACTCGACCAATGGTTACAATAGGTGAAGAAGGAAGAGTTGTTGCTTAGGGGGCGTTGAGTTTATGTTAATAGTGGTGGAATCATTTGGAAAACGATATCCGTTTGGTTGTACAACATGAAATGTACAACCAATGGCATGTAGAAGTTGTTGAATCGGAGGATGTTTTGTTGTGTATATTTTTGCCACCGTTTTTAAAAACATGAATAACAATGAGTACAGGGCAGAAGAAAGCATTCTAGAATTGATTGTGGTATTAATTGTACACATCTTCTTGATATCATTGAATTTTTGAATTTGATGACCTGTGCACAGAGTGCCAATAAAACTGTTAGAAATAAATAAAATAAAGAAACTAAGGAAGCTGGCTGGAAAGGTATTGAGGGAGAAAGTTCAGGGCAAGAACTCTGTCCTCTGGGGCAGGAGGGCGCAGAAGCTCACTTGTGTGAGAGGCAGCCACCAGACTCAGCTCACTGTCTGAACTAGTTTGGGGTTTTTTCAACATGACCTTGGGCTGAACATCTGAGCGCCTTCTCTGTGAAACAAGAATGGTTACATCAATTGCACATGCCCCAGGGCAAGTATAGGGTTTGTATTATAGCTCCTGTGACCCCAGTCGGTACTGACTGATGAAGACCCCTCAGGTGCCAGAGAAGAGCTGCACGCCCTAGTTTTCAATAGCTTTAGATTGCCAGACCTTTCATCTGTGTACTGCTGGGTGTCCCTTGGTCTGCTGAACGCAAGGGCAGCAACTTGAACCCACCAGCCACTCCATGGGAGGAACACAAAGAGGTACTTCGACCTTATCCTATTAGCCTCACTATTAGTTGGAATCAACCGAGTGGCTGTGGATATTTTCTTTATTTACTTGTTTGCTTATTTATTTATTAACTGAAGTAGAAACCATTTGCACTACCCATACTCGAAACAGCATCAGCAGCAAGAACAAAAACTCACTGCCACTGAGTCAGTTAAGACTGGAAGCGACCCTATGGGGCAGTGGAGAACTGTCTGTGGGTTTCTGAGACCGTAACTCTCTACAGGAGTAGAAAGCCTCATCTTTACAGGAGTAGAAAGTAGAAACTCTTTACAGGAAGAAAGTAGAAAAGGTAGAAACTCTTTACAGGAGTAGAAAGCCTCATTTTTTACAGGAAAGCCATTTTTACAGGAGTAGAAAGCCATTTAGAAAGCCAGGTTTACAGGAGTAGAAAGCCTCATTTACAGGAGTAGAAAGCCTCATCTTTCTCCTGCAGAGCGACTGGTGGCTCCAGATAGCTCACCTTGGTGGTTAGCAACCCATTTTGTAACAAACACACTGTGCCACCACTCGCTCATTCACTGCATTGAGTCCATTCTGACTCATAGTGACCCTGGTCAGGGCCCAATCACTCCGAAAATTCCAAATTCAAAGCCACCCAGTCAATTCTGACTCATCCTGACCTTGTAGGTTTGGCTTTTTGGTTTGTTTCTTTGTTTTACATTTGAGATTGTGTGTTAGGGCTTCAATTACGAGCACTGGTTTTGCTGAATGATGTGTATTACAGTGAAAGCCTGAAATCCATTGTTTTGAGTCTCCAGTGGAATTCTTTCTGACCACTAACTAGCGGGAGTGAATAGTTTGCCCTCAGGCAGACTCTGTTCGAAAGTGGATTGCTACCACTCCCCTCACCAAGCCTGGGAGGAGTAGGCTAGCCTTTAGGAATCTGCCTCCGTGTGCCCTTGATGGAATTTGGAGTATTAGGGTCCCCATAGCCTGCCTAAAGTGCCTTATACACAGGCCTCTTGAACCACTACTGCAAGCTTTTCTACCTGCAATAGTGGACATACACAGACCCCACTCAGGGTTCCTTTCTTGTTTCTGTAACCCTGCCTGCAATATAATGGACTTACCTGCCACAAACATTGCCTGGTCCTGCACCATCGATGTCCGAGTGGTTATGCACCAGTGGTTTTGTTTGAGCTCATCCTTGCAGCCACTATGCCAATTCATCTTGAGTGTCTTCCTCGTTTTCTCTGGTCCTGTACTTTATCAAGCAAGCATGATGTCCTTCTCTGGGAATTTTGCCTTCCGAATGACATGTCTAAAGCACACTAGAGAAGCCTCCATTGCATCTCGGCTTTTTGTTCAAGATCAAGTGTAGAAGTCTTGACAGCCTCTTGTCTATGGAGTATTCCGGCTGTACTGCTTCCAGGACATGTAGGTTTCTCTTTCTGGAAGTCCACTGTAACTTCAACATTCTTTGCCAATCCCATCATTCAAAGGCATCACTTCCTCTGCAAACTGAAAGCCGCATGGCCATCTAGTTGACTCCCATCCATCGGACCTCTCCAGTCTTCTGTATCCACCGCCCAGCTCTCCTTGTCTGTATTCCTTGTCCACATGCAGATGTGGCCGGTGAAAATTCCCTGGCTTTGGTCAGGTGCATCTTAGTCCTCAAAATGACATCTTTTTCTTTGTAACATTTAAAATAAGGAAAGAAAAGGAAAAAGAAAAAAAAACATTTAAAATGGGTGTCGTATAGCAGAATTGACCAATGCCAAATGTCCTGTGGTTTCTTTAAAAAAAAATAATTCTATTGGCATATATTTCATATATCATACAACTTAATCATTCGGTCATATTAAGATTTGTGCAATTATCACCATAATCCGTTTCAGAGCTTTTTCTTCTCATCCTCGTAGTTAGCTCCTTACTTCCCCCTATCTTGCACTGCCATGCCGCTATCCGGTTACTTTCTCTATAGATCTACTTATCCTGGATTTCATAATGTCCATTGATTTCTTGACTGTTATTTCCTTGGGAATGGATTGTGGATCCAAGTAAAATGAAATCTTCAACAACTTCAATATTTTCCCCCCCGTTTACCATTGAGGCCAAGTGGTTAGGTAAATCCTTTGGAATTCTGCTTGGAAGAGTCGCCTCTTTTTCCTTTCAAGTTTTGGCATTACAGACTGCTCCCCGTTTTTCCTTCTCTATTTCTGGCCCCAGGCTGAGCAGTAGCCATTCCTCCAAGGACGAATAGTACTAGATATGTTAAATACTAGATATTGTTTTCTTGAAGAATGGTGTTAGAAACCAAGATCTGGACACCTGGTGTGTTTGTTGCTCTGGGTGTGCTTCTGGACGTATCTGTAAAGACAAATTCCCAGGGCTGTTGGGTTGATTCGGGCTCACAGGGAACCTGTAGGGCAGAGTAGAACTCCCCCACAACGTTTCCAAGGCTGTCAATCTTTACAAAAGCCAACTGCCACATCTTTCTCCCATGGCTGGTGGTTGGTGGGTTGGCACAGTGGACTTTGCCACCTCATCAGGAACACTCTTGTTTTGGCTGATATTATTTATTCACATTTTATTAGTAGAGGATTGCATTGGCATAGCCACAGCCGTGTTGCTAAGATGGCTAACGCTGACTGCCACATTCCAGGGACTTTCCTTTTTTCCTTTTTTAAATCGTTTTATTGGGGGGAGGAACACTTTGAATGCAAGTATTAAAAGCCCCACTGCTATAGAGTTGATTCCAAAACAAAACAACCTTATATCAGACAGACTAGAACTGTTCCTTAGGGTTTTTGAAGTTATACATCTTTACCTTTTTTCCCCTTAAATAATAGAATCATGATGGCAATTTTATTTATTTCATTTAACATTTTTATTTATAAAAAAATCATTTTATTGGGGGCTCGTATTGCTCTTATCGACTTGAACCCTTGATATCAGCTCCTCATTTCCCTCCTCCCCCACCCTCCCTCCCTCATAAACCCTTGATAATGTATAAATTCCCCCCTCCCCCCATGTTTTACACCAACCGCTGGCTTCCTTTGCCCACTTTTCTGTTGTCCATCCCGCTAGGAAGGGGTTATATGTAGATCATTGTGATCGGTTTCCCCTTTCTCCCCCTTGGTCTCTCTATTCTCATTATTGGTCCTGAGGGGTTTATCTGTCCTGAGCTCCCTGTGTTGGCAGCTCTTATCTGTAGCAGTGTCCTTGCTCTGGTCTAGTCAGATTGGTAAGGTAGAATGGAGGTCAGGATAGTGGGGGGAAGGAAGCACCAAAGAACTAGAGGAAAGTTGTGCATTTCATCAAAGCTATACTGCACCCTGACTGACTCATCTCTTCCTTGTGACCCTTCTGTAAGGGAATAAATGTTCAATTGTCTACAGATGGACTTTGGGTCTCCACTCTGTGCCCCCCCCCATTTTAATTTTTTATTGTGAATGTATTACAGGGCCGATCATCCGTTTTGCATTCTCCAATCCACGCACATGTTGTTTAAGCCCCCCTGCAGTCCATCGCTTGTCCCTCGTCCTCCTTGTCTCCTGCGTCCCCTCCTTTCTTTCCTAACCCGCAGAACTTTGTCCTTGGACAAATGGTGCCCTTTTGATCCAAATGGCTGATGATTCTAAGGTCTGCACACCTCACTGGTGTTATTGTTTGACCAGAAAATTTCCAGACTTGAAGGGTTACTAATGATTACAGTCTCTACTAATCTTTCTCCTACCAGCAATCCTGGTCTCTCTTTTGATTTTGAATTTTGTGCCCTGTTTTGTTTTTTTCTCTCACTCAATCCAGGACCTTTTAAGTAGTCCCTTTCAGAGCTGCGGGCACTGGTAGCCTGGGACCATCTGGTTCTTCTGGTCCCGTGGATGTGGAGACTGATGTGCACGTGACTCTTCAATCCATTGGAGAACTTGTTTCCATTTGTATGTGCCTTTGGTTCTCATCACCCTTCTTTCCTCCAAACAGGCAGAGGCTGATAGTTGTGCCTCAGCTGGCCGCTCAGAGTCTTTCAGGACCCCAGCATCTCCTCATCAAAGGAGGATGCAGAACGTTGTCTTTGCGGACTGTGTTGTGTGCGTTGAAGTTTGTATCCCCTGAGGTTATAGTTCTGAGTCCCCAGGCCCAGTGGCTCATTCCCTCGAGGCGTTTGGTTATAACTAAAACATTTTCATAACTTTGTCTCCCATATGCTATACCATATTCATGAACATATTTGCAGCAAAGGTAAATCAATCCCCATGTACAAATATCCTCCGTCCAACCTCTGTGTACTTGTGGGCAGACGCCCGCTTTCGCTTCCACGCCCATTCAGCCTGCATGTCTATCCATGCAGCTACTTTCCCAAACACGCTGCCATCCAGTCGGTTCAGACTCACAGGGACCCTACAGGACAGAGTAGAACTGTCCCTGTGGGGGTCCACGTTGAGTCCTGACATAAATTTAGGCTCTTTGAGTTTGTTCTGACCATTACCCAGCAATGTGAAAAGCTTTGTGCTCAGGCAGTGTGCTTGAAACTAGATTCTATTTCCCTGGGCCAGGCCCTGCAGGGGCAGTCTTGCCTTCAGGGAACTCGCCCAACCATGCATGGCCTTAATGATTAATGATAGATATGTGGAGGGTATAGCTCAGGGGGGTTTGGTCATGAGTCATACCCCATGGACAAGTAACCCAAGGGCCTCAGGAGCAATCCTGTAAATCTCTGCATCTACAATCGTGTATGCATTTTGCTCTCTCCCTCCCACTCCCACCCTTGCTTCTGTTTTCCCACCTGCAGTAGTGGGACTCTATTCAAAGGTGGCGTTCCTTGGGTCAGCACCCTTCCTACACCCCTTTATTGAGATTGTTTTAGACATTTATGATAGACTTAAGATTCGCTTGTCACAGTTTGCATTTCCATCCTGAGACTCCCCCCGTCCTCCTGAATTATTATTCTTTAAAATGTGCCAACGTTTCATTCTTTGTGCAGGAAAGTTCTATGGGTTTTGACAAATGTGTACTACATCCACCAATACAGTATCATAAGGGGGGTTGGTGGTTTAGTGATGACTCTGGGCTGCCACCCACAGGTCGGCCTTACGACACCCCCAGCTACTCTGTGGGAGAAAGACGCAGCTTTCTATTCCTGCAAAGACTGACAGTCTTGGAACTCACAGAGGCGTCTCGTCGGGTCGGGTCGCTCTGGTTCAGAACCACCTGGATCGCAGTGAGGCAGGATTACACGAGATTGCCTCACAACCCTTCAAGAGAAACCCCTTGTACTTGACCTAGCCAACCCTTTCTGACAACCAATGGTTCTTGTCTACTCTCTGTAGTTTTATTGTTTCCCAGAATGGCAGGTATATCTACTCCTCACCTACTGCTATCTGACATTTCACATTTATGACCGTAGTGCAAAATCTACTGTGCATGAATGAGAAGTGTCTGAAAGTAATGAACGCCAGGTTCTGGACAAGGTTGTGATGA
>NW_022105908.1:19147464-19149457 GCF_000313985.2 Echinops telfairi | reverse complement strand
AAATAAGGAATCCTACTTCGCGGAATTTCATTTATCATGGTAGGGTCTAGAACCGATTAACCGTGATAAATGAGGGTTCACTGTATATCAACATTCTGTGACAATATCTCCTATCCTAAGGGTAGTTTCCTTGGGCCAACTTGGCCATTGACAATGTTACATGGGGTTGATAAAATTGGGAAATGGTCTCATATGTCTTCCCAGCTCATTTCTGTTTATCACTGACTAATAATCCACTGTATGGGCGTACCACAGGTTGTTTATCCCTTCACCTATTGAAGGACATTTCAGTTGCTTTGTTTGGCATTTGCGTTTTCAGCTAGGTTGTTTAGGGACCCGAAACCAGTGACATTCAAAGATCTACAAGAAGGAACTTGATATCCAGAAGGCGTCACAATGTTCCCTTATGGTCACAATATGCAGAGCCCGGCTCAATCCACACGTCTGATGCCAGCCAGGGGCCCTCCTCAGACACGTGCAGCTGCAGGTGGTGATGCAGAAAGGGGAAGATCCCAGGCAGTGGTTATAGCATGGCATGGATCCAAAGTCGGTGGAAATAAAACATAGCAGGGGTGCAGACACCTACCAGGTTGTCTCTTCGAGTCAGCAGCCCACGCAGGCAGCACCTGGAGGCAGATGCAGAGTCCTCGGGAGCAGCACGGAGGGCAGAGCAAGGGGCCTAGGAAGGAGGGAGCAGTTCCTCACTGTCTTTCTGATAGAAAAGGCCACGCCCCCGGCGAGGCCTCCTCAGGCCAGCATCAGATTGACAGGTTGGACTCAGAGCTTCAAGGGGCCATAAAATCGAAGGACCATGGCACCCATGACTAAAGCTGCTGTAAACATCTGCAAGCCATTTTGTGTGGGGGTGGGGGGGGAGAGGAGCCTAGTTTTCAAATCAGTTGGGAAACTACCAATGAGCACTACTGCTAGAATAGATGGAAAACCTATATTTAATTTTGTAAGAAACTTCTCTTTTCCAAAGCTGCTGTCCCATTTTGCATTCCCAACGGCTGCACATCCTGGCCCGCATTTAAATGCTACGCTTCAGTTATTCTAATCGGGTGTGCTGGTATATCCGAGACTTATTGGTTGTTTGCTTGTCTTGGGTTGTTTCTTTTAATATTTTCAAGCTGTAAGAGTTCTTTGTGTATTTTGGAAACAAGTCCTTTGTTAGATACATATGTAGTAAATATTTCCTCCCAGTTTATGGCTTGTGTTTTCAATCTTTGGAGCAGAAGTTACTAATGATCATAAAAAGTATCAATGGATCATTTTCTTTTCTGATTGGTGCTGTTGGCATAAAAACGTATCCCGGAACCCGACACCACCTCTCTTTTCTCATAGAAACGACCTAGTCATACGGTTCACATTTAGGCCTAAGATCCATTCTGAATTCAGTTTCTCTAGCAGGTGATGTGAGACCTGCGTCGAGATAGGTTTTTTTGTTGATTTTGTTTGCAGGGGGTTGTACAATTGTTCCAGCACCTTTTGTTAACAAGCAGTGCCTCTTCTCCTTTGTCCAAGATCAGTTACACATATTTTTTGTGGGTCTACTCCTGGGTCCCTTACTCTGTCCCATAGAGCTCTGTGTGGGTGCTTTGCGGAGCACCACACTCTCTTGACTACTGTAAGCTGTTAACCTTCCCCAGTGTCCGAGAGTGTCCGAGACAGGTTCGAGAAGCGTGGAGAGGAACCCGAAGGACTGCAGGTACCTGGGGGGTGGGGGCAGCAAAGCCATTGAGCGAGGAGGGAAAATAGCGCAGGTGATGGGCCGGCATCCCTTCCACACGCTTCCAGGGTGGTTCCCAAACCGGGCAATGCATTTCGGCTGCCAGGCCTCTCACCTGAAGGCTTCAGACTCCACCTGGTGGCAGATTGACAGAATCCTCTGAGCGTCTCAGCACCTTGATAAGACCCCACGTGGATCTCCACTGCCGACCAAGCCCTCCTGACTTCGCTGCCACAGCACAGGCAGGTACTGCACCCCGAGGAG
>NW_022105908.1:19145555-19146836 GCF_000313985.2 Echinops telfairi | reverse complement strand
AGTGAAGCCCAGGCTTGATGACCCAGCAAGTCGGATAAGGATTCCTGGTTGGGGGGCGGGGAAGGGGGAGGATGTCCAGGTAGGTGGGGGCTGGGGGCTGGGTAAAAGGGAGCTGTGTCAAGGAGTTCAAGAAGGAAGAGAATGAATGCTTTGAAGCTGACCGTGCCAGGGACTGCACAGTACCGCTCGCTGCGATGGAACAAGAAGACAACTGTATTAGCCCCAGAAAAATGGTTTTGGAAAAAACCCCAAACATTCCGTATGATAAAATACGGATTCTGATAAGAGAACATTTTTAAGGGTGTCAATATTTTACAATCTTGTAGTTTTTATTTTATAGTTTTCCTTTCGTTTTCAGGAACATTTTACTATGATAAACATTAAATTATGAATATTTAAAAACAGAAAGCGAGTGGAGTTCGTTTTATCCCCATTTTAAAAATCTTATTTGTTTTTCAATAGTTTTATTGGCACATAATACATATATAATTCAATAGTTCAGTCATTTCAGGAAGAGTTGTGCAATGCACTGTCTTTCGATTGAGGTTTCTCTCTGTTTTACTTTGTTATTGTTGTTAGTTTTTGTTGTCATTTTTTTTCTTGATATGTGTTTCTTTTTTTTTAAATCATTCTATTGGGGGCTCATACAACTCTTACCACAATCCATACATCCATCCATTGTGTCAAGCACATGTGTACATTTGTTGCCATCATCATTCTCAAAACATTTGCTTTCTGCTTGAGCCCTTGGTATCAGCTCCTCATTTTCCCCCTCCCTCCCTCCCCCATCCCTCACATAAATAATTTATAAATTACTATTCTTTTGTCATATCTTACACTGTCTGACGTCTCCCTTCACCCACTTTTCTGTTGTCCATCCCTCAGGGAGGAAATTATATGTAGATCCTTGTAATTGGTCCCACTTTCCACCCCACCTTCCTGGTATCCCTAATCTCACTCCCCGCCTCTGTCCTGAAGGGATCATCTATCCTGGATTCCCTGTGTTTCCAGTTCCTATCTATTTCAGTGTACATCCTCTGGTCTAGCCAGATTTGTAAGGTAGAATTGGGATCATGATAGTCGGTGGGGAGGGAGGGGCAGGAAGCATTTAGGAACTAGAGGAAAGTTGTATGTTTCATTGTTGCTACACTGTAACTGGCTCATCTCCTCTCCAGGACCCTTCTGTAAGGAGATGTCCTTTTGCCTACAGATGGGCTTTGGGGCCCCACTCTGCACTTCCCCTCTTTAACAATGATATGATTTTTTGTTCTTTGATGCCTG
>NW_022105908.1:19139852-19143966 GCF_000313985.2 Echinops telfairi | reverse complement strand
TCTTCCATGTGGGCTTTGTTGCTTCTGAGCTAGGTGATGCCAGCTCTTTCAAGGCCTAGGCCTCAATGCACCAAAAATCATCCTGCACATTCCATCCATCGGAGCAAATCACAAAGCCGTCCCAGATTCACTGTGAGAGGAAATAGATTCTGCCTCTTCATGAGAGTAGGGGCAGTCCGATAGTACGTAACAAGGACATTTGGGGTGGGAAGTGTGGACATCTTTGAAAACAAACTACCGCAGAGAATACAGTCTCTTTCTCAATAACCTGAGCAGGAGTCTTGTATGGACCAATGCTCCCGCAACCCTGAGCAGTCTCTGTGGCTGGAAGAGAGTGTGCTGACTGGCTGCTTCTAGGTCATGCATTCCCTCCAGTTGGGCACATGGACTGCGCATGATGGAGAGGCAGTTTGCCAAAGGGAAAACGAGAGAGGGATGGAAGTGGGACTGGTTAAAACTAGTTTATGATGGAGTGTTTTTATAGTGTATTGTTTTTCACCGTTGTATGATATGTGGAACGAGAATAGCAGACGTCCTAGCTTTGTTTTTATTTAAAATGTTTCCCCGCAAACAAACAACCACCACCACAAAAACATCAGGGGCCCACTCCCTCCCTCCCCTGCTCAGAAACTTCCAATGATTCCTCAGTGCCAGTCCCAGCCTGCTTGCTGGCCTACCGTCCGACCTCTTCTCACCCTTCAACCTCATCTCCCTCTGCTTTCCCCAAGCATCCCTTTCCCAGTTCTTAGGATGTGTGTACTTTACCTCGTCCCTGACCTGTGCTTCTCTACTCCCCCCAAAGGTCACCCACCTCTTTGCCACTTGGCCTGGTCAAACGCTGTCTGATCTTCAAGGCTCAGGCAAAGTGTCCCTGCTCCATGAACATTTTCCTCAAGCCCCAAGTGAGTGATACATCCATGGTTGGGGATTTCTGATGTGGAGACAGAGAGGTAGACCCCCCAGGACTCCTCCGCCCTTCCACAAGGGCATCTGCAAGCAAAATCAAGAGCCATCACATCGCACCACCTGTTACTACCTCCTTAGAGGATAGCTCTGGTGTAGTGGTTACACGTTGGGCTGTGATGCTCAAGGTCGGCAGTTTGAAACCACCAGCTGCTCCATGGGAGACAGACTGGGCTTTATACTCCCTTAAATAGTTACAGTCATGGAAGCCCGCAGGGGGCTTACTAGGAGTGAGCATGGCCTTCAGGGCAGTGCATTAGAAGAATATTTCAAATGGAAAGGTGCATAGTTCCGTTTTGTTTTCCACAGAGAGGTTCCTTGTTGCATTATTTATCATGGTAAAAAACTGGACGTTACCCCAATGCCCTGCTTTCGGGAAAGGCCAAGATTCCTTCAGCAGTTGGTGACAGAAACTCAGCTCACTTGCTTTATGGCAAAAGGGGATGTAGCGGCTCAGGTCACTGGGAAGGCGAGAGGAGTGTCAACTTCCTCCCCTGTCTCTTGGCTCATTTTCTCCCATGGTCGACTGGTTTCTTCCAGTTGTCGGGAGTGGGACTTCGAAGCACAGATGGCTGCTCCATTAACCGGATCTACTGTTTGTGATCTTGGAGGACAGAATGCCTTTGCTTTTTAGAAGCCAGCAGCCCTGGGAGTGTAGTGAGTTACACCTTGGGCTGCTGGCCTCAAGGTCACAGCGGGAGAAAGATGAGGCTGTCTACTCCTGTTAGGATTTACGGTCTCTGAAACCCACAGGGACGCTCGACCTTGACCTATTAAAGTCACTGTGAGTTGGACTCAACACAAAACTCTGCTATTGTGAGAGGGAAAGGGCCGCCCAGGCTGGAGTGATTTGTTTATTCATGAGCCATTCTCTAGGGCCCGAGGAATAGAGTGCTGTGATTGGCCAAACCTGTGCCAAAAGGCCTTGAGGAGGCTGCTGATTGGATGCTCTACTGGAACGTCCTTCTGGTGGAATGGGAGACCAGTGTCATTGATTTCCCAGCTATCAGCACTCTGGCAAGATAGAGTTGGTTGTTGCAATATTATATTCCAGGAAAATTCCATGTAGCAACATGGAAACTAGTTACAAGAAGAAGGCCGAATGAAATATGGAAAAATAGCGAACGTTTGCTCTGCGTGAGCGGTAGGAGGATGAATTACTGCAATAACATTTTCAGTACCTTTGCCAAAATATTTGTTCAATAAACACATGTTCGTGGAAAAATAGCCTGCTGTCTACTGCATGATATGGTGATATTCAGAGCTCCGTTTCTTTTTGGAACAAGAGTGGGCATAACTAAATACAGGTTGGTTTTGCTAGATCTGAAAAGCCATTGTCTTTGTGCTTACTTTGAGGAGGGAGCCCAGTGGAACCTCTTTGTTGGGAGTGTTGGAACATTCTCCAGGGAGTTACCCAAAGCATGTTCCCCTGCATGCCTTTGGGAGCTGAAGTCTCCCCAACAGATGGACGAAAAGTCTTCAGGTGGATCTGTCTGCTGGGGAGAGAAAGAGTTAGAGAAGGTATGCTCAGACCAAACAGAGAGGACTGAGCTCAAAGCCTTACACCTGCCCCATCTACTCAACGCTTTGTCCCCCTCCCTAGAGATGCCCCGCTCCCCACTCACACCTGGAGTGATTATGACAGTACCAAATACCAACCATATTTGCAGCTAATACCCAACACTTTGGGGTTAGTGCTATCTTTTAAAATGTTACTTTCATTTAAAAAAAAATCATTTTATAGGGAGGCTCATACAACTCATCACAATCCATATATCCATTCATTATGTCTAGCACATTTGTACATTTGTGGCCATCATCATTTTCAAATCATTTGCTGTCTACTCCCCTGCCCTTAATGTTATTTTTTAAGTAGCAAAATGAATTAAGACAGCCCTGTTTCAGCATAAATGAAACAGGATTCATTTGGTGCTTTCTTAACAGGACTCCTGGAGGTTGGATGCGTGGCTCTGGAGTGTGTGTATGTGGTATGTGTGTGTAATGGGAATCTTGGTGGGATCAACAAAATTACAGAATGATCTATAGCAGCGGTTCTCAACTGCTGGTCTTAGGAACCAATACACCGCTCCTCCATCCGTCTCCAGGCGGTCCGTCCACATGCAGATACGCTCACATAGGAGTACTCAGCGTGAAGACTGTTACCCATGCTTCAAGACAATATTTCATTGATTTGTCATTAGAAATAAATATTTCACAAGATATAATTGCATATTGTTTTTGTGATGAATCTCTATGCTTTAATTATGTTCAACTTGTAACAATGGAAGTACATCCTGCATATCAGGTATTTACCTGACGATTCATCACAGTAGCAAAATGACAGTTATGAAGTAGCAATGAAAATAATTTCATGGTTGGGGGGCACTACAACATGAGGAACTGTATGAAAGGGTCACGGCATTGGGAACCCTGAGAACCACTGGTCTATAGGGAAAGGGTACAGGGTCTAGTTGTGGGCTGTCCCAAGGATTTAACCGAATCTAGTTTAATGAATCAGATATTTATTAGTGCCCATTATACTCCTCCCTTTGCCAATGGGTTGCTTCTGACTCACAGGCAGCATATGCATTGTCCCTGGGGCTGTGAATGGTCATTGCAGCAGATAGCTTCATTTGGCTCCTCCAGAGCCGCTGGTGGATTTGAACTGCCAACCCTGTGGCTAGCAATACAACACATACCTGACGGGGCCAACAGGGTGGCTGTGAGCGGGAGTCAACACAACAGCAGTGGGTTAGGTTTGGATTCTGAGTGGTGTTCCTTGTTGCCTCGGGGTGGAAAGGGCAGTCAGGCACACAGCTTAATCTCAGCCTCTGTGCCTTCGCTACCCTGTCCTTACCTCCACCTCTTCTCTGTCCACACATGGAAGAAACATGGCATACACAACAACAGGAAGGCAGAAAAGGGGGCGTGACTCAAACCTTCCCTTCAGAAGCTTCTAGAAGAAAGGTCTGGCGACCTGCTCCCAAAAGGTCACAGCTACAAAAAGCTAATTCTGGAAAACCAGGGTCATCAAGAGTGGAAATCTACTTGATGGCAGTTGGTTTATTTTTTTTAATTAAAAAAATATTTTATTGGGGGCTCGCACAATTCTCATCACAATCCATACATCCATCCATTGTGTCAAGCACAT
>NW_022105908.1:19124710-19138997 GCF_000313985.2 Echinops telfairi | reverse complement strand
GGGCACGATCAGCTTTCTTCACCACCTTTGCTTATGCACACGTTTGTCTTCAGTGATCGTATCAGGAAGGTGGGCACCCACTGATCTGATTTTTAGTTCTTTGATGTCTGATAACTGGTCCCTTCAGGCAGCTGGTTTCTTGTGTGCTGACCCTGTTCCCGATCGGGAGTGCATCCATGAACCAAACAGACGCTCCTCGAAGCTCTGGCCTGGGGTGCTCCCCTGCTAATGTGAAAAAGGCATCAACTAATTATACTGTCAGTCACCTCAGGTATTTGGCGGTGGTGTTGGAAGGTGTGTGTGTGTGTGTGTAGCACAAACAACCCCTGACTTCACTGGTACCATGGCCCCAGGCTGTCTGTCCATACTGGAGTGACTTGCTCATCCTGTGGCCTGAGGAATGGGGAGCACTGTGATTGGCCAGACCTGGGTCGAGAAATTACCTATAACGATTGCTATGTGCTTGTCGAGGGAGGCCTAGGCTGGGCCCTGCGCTAGAGGGGGCTGGAATTTTGAAACCATGATCAGGGGAAGATCTCTTTAGGAAGGTGACCTTTAAGCAAAGACTTGAAGGAGGTGAGGGAATTGTCCAAGGGGAAGTCTGAGGAAGGAGGCTTCCAGGCAGAGGGAGCAGCCAGGACAATGGCCCTGAGGGAAGAGATAAGGGGGCAATGGGGGATCATGGGGGCCTGGTTGGTCACTGTGAGGATGCTGGTTTCTACACTGAGGTGGAAAACCAAACCATAACAATAGCAACAACTTTTTAAGCAAAATCTCAGCTTTCTGCATTCGTGTACCAGTCTCCTATGTGGAGTGTGTGTGTCTGAAAATGTAGCAAAGTTGGGTACTTAGGTGTGGACAGAGCATCCCCCCTCCCCACCAAGTTCACAAATGTCCTGGCATCTTCTTTCCACCACCCGACTTCTCAGGCAGGGGTGTGGCTCATTCCACCTCCTCAGTTGCTGTAATGACACTTCCAGCCCTGGGAACCCAAGGCTTCACACAAAGCCCCAATTAGGCTAGAGGGACCCCTGCCCGCCCTTCCTAACCACCAGCTAACCGTAGCTAATGGCACCCCGTTGGACTGAGAGAGCTAGGGGCTGGGGTCCAGAGAGAAACAGACTGAGCATGGTGAGCCGGCCAGGGCTGTCCCAGTACGGTAAATGGCATACAGTCTGGAGACTGGAAGGGACAGATCTCAGTTTTCTGTCCCCATCCCTGGTCTGTCCTCCCCCCCATCCCCACCCCCTTCTTTCTTACACACAATCTCACACATCGCCGGCTGCCTGACACAATGGCCGGGTGGGGCTGAGGAACTAGCTTCCTCTGCGGAGATCCCAATCGGTTCCCGTCCCAGAAACAAACACCCGGAGTCTTCGACATGCGGCCCACTGCACTCCCAGCTCCAAGGCGCTGCCAGGACAGGGCGAAAATAGAAGTGGCTTCAGAAAATGATAAAGGTAAATTCTTGGGAAGCTAATGCTGAGAGAGAGAGAGACACCGAGACAGAGTGACAGACCGAGAGAGAGACAGAGATGGAGGGAAAGAGAGAGTGATAAGTCGTGGCTGGCTCACACCCAGGGCCACAGGTTGGGAATTAAAGAGACAGGCTGTTGTGGGAACCATGGGAGAGATGGCCTTAGGAACAACACCGTACCTTAGCTGCGACAGGTGCTTTTAAACAGCCTGTCCCCCCAGCACCCCATCCCTGCAAGTCTAGCCCACTGTTCACGCGAACAGAACAATGGGGGCAGAACAGGTCCCACCAAACAGCCCCCACCCCCTTCACCCCAGTCTGAGTTCCTCCCTCTCCCCAGACTCCATTAACCCTCACGTCTCCCAGCCCGAGCCGAGCCCAGCGTGCGCATGTGGCGTGCCCCGTGGTTGTGTGTGGGGGGGTGTCCGGTTGGGAGTAGGATGCGAGTCCTGTTTCCTGCCTCTACTCACTCAGGCCCGGGAGGTGACTGAGAGCGGAGTGGAGGGAACTCCAGGGTGAGTGCTTGGGGCTGGAATACCTGGGCCGGAGTGGGAGGTGGGGGAGGGAGCAAAGGCCAGCACCTGAGGGGGGAGGAGCTGGCCAGCTGGAGAGGTGCTGCTGGAGCCACCTTGATCAGGCACTTCCTGGCAGACAGAAAGACAGAAAGCTGGGAGACTCACAGCCCCCAGCCCCTGGAATTCTTATACAACCTCATCTTGGGCCTGGACGCCGTCCGACTGTCCAGCTGCCTCCTGAAAGGACTCTGGGATACCCTGCTCTTACCCCTTGACCCTGCACTCTCATCCCCTGCGGGAGAAAGCAACACCCAGGCCCCGTGGTCCTGGCCGCCCTGGCCTTTGACTTCAGTCTGGCCTCCTGACCGCTCCCCAGGCATCTTGGCAGGACCCAGGCCTCTAGTGGGACCTTTCTCGGTGCCCGGATGGTCGGGAGAAGAGACCATGCCCAGGGCCGCCCCGGGTCAGAGTCTCCAGGAATCTTTAGGGCAGGAAAAGGAGACTAAAAATAATCCGGAAAGGGAGAGTCCGGAGAGAGGAACTGGGAAATGGGGGGCGGAGGGCCGGTTGGAGCAGGGAAACAGTGATGCATCCTTCACAGCTCAGGCCCAGGTCTGTACACACACACACACACACACCCCTCTCCACACTACATTCCTACCCACTGTGCGCACAACACACGCACTCTCTCATCACATCACACAGGTCCTCAGCACTGCAAGCCCATCCACCACACACACACCAATCACCACGAAGGGTCCCCATTTAAGCACCCCGAGCAAGCAGGCAGAGGCCTCCCTCACTGACCCAGCGCATTTTCACACGCACCCCCTCGCAATCCAAGGTCCCCGACTGGGTCAACCGAAGCCAAAAGGAGACCTTGGGGGCTAGCCCAGAAGTGTCCAGGAGCCTCAGGTGGTAGAATGAGAAGGAGGGGCAGGAGGTGGAGAAAAGAGAAACTGAAAAAGCAGGACTCACTGCCATAGATCAAGTCCATGCCAACTCACAGCCCCCCTATAGGGCAAGGTGGGACCACCCCTGTGAGGTTCCGAGGCTGCAGAAACCCGGTCTTTCTCCCCGGAGCAGCTGGGGGTGTGGAACTGCAGTGCACTGTGTCAGCCTGAGGCCACCAGGGCGGAGAAGGAAGTGGGACAGAGCCGGAAGGAGAGGAAGCACCAGCCTTCCCTCCAGGCACTGGGATCCTGGCTCCTTCCCTGGCACACCGCGTCTCTCTCCCTTGAGGACTTGAGTGGAATCTACTGGGCGCCAGTGGGTGGGTGTGGGGGAGTTGGAGTGCTCCTAGGCGACAGGCCTAGCCACCTGGTGGCCCTGGAAGACCCTCTCCCTCCCTCCTCCTCAGGGGATGACTTCTGCACAGTGCCTCATTCTCCTGAAGAGTTCTGAGAAAGATGTCAGCCCAGCCCCTGCCCACAGCAACACCCCCCACCCAGAAGCCCCCTCGGATCATCCGCCCTCGCCCTCCTTCTCGCTCCCGGGGGGCCGCCCAGACCTCAGGGCTCCCCCACAATGGCTCCTCCCCACAAGAGCTGCGCCCCACCTCCATCGATGCACTGAACCAGATGTGCACTCCCATCTTCTGGGAGCCCCCAGCGGCATCCCTCAAGCCCCCTGCCCTTCTGCCTCCTCCAGCTTCTAAAGCCAGCCTTGACCCCCCAGCTTCCCCAGAGTCATCTTCCAGCACCCCCAGCCCAGTGTCCCGACGCTCTGTCTCCCCAGAAACTGTTCCCCGGCCTCTGTCTCCGATCCCCCCTCCAAAGCCCTCCGGGTCACCTCGCACCCCTCTGCCCCTGCCCTCTGGGACCCCGCCCCAAGATGGCTCTGCCTCTGCCCCTGGCACTGTGCGGAGGCTGGCGGGCAAGTTTGAGTGGGCGCCTGGTGGTAGGGGCCCGCCGGCCGATGCCCTAGAGCTGGAATCTCAAAGTGGAGTGGATGTGAATGAGGAGAGAGAGGCTCCCCAGAGCTTCCTCAGCGGACGTGGGCCTCAGGAGAACGGACCTTCGGGTAAGTGCATGGGTGGGGAGGGGTTGGGGTGGCCCCAGCCCAGCTCATCTCTTTTTTCCATGCGTTCAGAGGGGATGCTCTCAGAGGACTTGGCACGTCTCCTTGGAGACTCCCTGAGTATTGGGAGGGCATCAGAGTCAGAGAGATACATGGTTGGGGCGAAAACCCTGGTGGTCCCACGGCTGGTGGAGAAGGTTAGGGAGGAGGCTTGGGCAGGGCCAGGCCCCTGAGGACTTTCACCTTGGACTTCTCTGTGTTCCACAGATGTCTCCCTGGTCTGCCCTCCCTGTTGCCCCTGTGCGTGCCACGCAGCCCGGCCTGGCCTGGAGCTCCGATGGGTGCCTGTGCGGGCCTGTGAGGAAGGCCCCAGGGCCCCCTGTCGGGCCTCCCCACTGCGGACCTCTCGTTCTCGCTCCAGCGCCCCAAACAACAGCCACCCCCCAGTCGTCCTCACATCCTACCGCTCCACAGCGGAGCGGAAACTCCTGCCGCCCCTCAAGCCCCCTAAACCAGCTCATGCCATCGTCCCTGGGGACCTCCCACAGTCAGACTTTGATCTGCCCTCTGAAGATGGGATTCAAACAGGTACAGGCCCTGGGAGTGGACCTCTGGGATTTGAAGGGCAGGCGTGGATGGAGGTGGGGCTTTCTGAACATCGTTGTAGGTAGACAGCTCTCAAAGGGGCTGTCTAGGCATTGTGGTTTTGATAGGAGCTGTCTCTGCAGCCCTGGCTGGAGTTAGGAGTCCTGGGTTGGGAATTCTGGAGGTCTGTTCTCCTCACTCCGAGTTCTTTGTCTAGGGGACAGTCCTGAGGAAGCACCTTGCAACACTTCTTCAGTAATCATGGAGGCCAGGTACCAAGTACCTCCCACCCCTGCTCCCAGCCTCCTCCTGGGCTCCTCTCGAAGGGCTGGCTAACCGTCATGCCCAGTGAATGTGAAGATGGCCTGGGATTCTAGAGATAAGCAACGCAGGTTTCTGGTCTCAGTTCTGTCCCTTTGTAAGTTGTGTGATGTGACATTCTTCTACAAGGTTTGTGAGTCTCGGTGCCCTTGTCTCTAAAAGACCTATGAAATTCCCAGCAAACCCATCGGCAAAGCTGTTTTCTTTCCTTTCCAATTATTGTCGTCCACACATCCCCTGGTGACCGTCAACATCCCTTAGCGTCCCCAGCCTTAGCAAATTGATCCTCTTACTGCCGTGGAGTGCATGCAGACTCAGAGCGACCCCGTTTGTGGGAGTAGAAAGCCCAGTCTTTCTCCCGCGGAGCTGCTGATGGTTTTGAACTGCCGACCAGGGCTCCGTGATTAATCCTGGCCCATTCATTTATTCAACCACCCGTTACCGGCATCGTGGGAGAACATGCTCCCAGGGCTTGCCGCTGGAGGGGTGGGTGGGGGACCGAGTGGGTGACCAGAGCAGGGTCACAGAGGACCACAGGGAGTGGTGGGAGGTGAAGCGTTTACGTTGGATCACGCTGACTTTCCTGGAGGCTTCCACAGGACAGTCCATGGCTGCTACAAGGAGCTGGGCTGCTAATTGCAAGATCAGCCGTTCAAAACCACCAGCCTCTGCGTGGGAGAAAGACGAGGCAGCTGTCTTAAAGAGTTACTGTCTCAGAAACTCACAAGGGCAGTTCTACCCTGTCCTGTAGGGTGGCCGAGAGTTGGCATCGATTCGATGGCAGTGGGTCTGGTTTGGGGTTGGTCTGGTGCCTTGTCCGGGCATGGTTATGCTGGCTGGGCACGCCCTTACACACAGAGTCCCCGGGAGGTGTGCAGACGCTGGGGTTCTGGTCCCCCATCCCTCCTGTCTCTCCACAGGGATGAAGAGGGGCTGGAGGGGCTGAAGGAACAGAACTGGGAGCTGCCCCTGCAGGACGGTGAGGCTTTAACCTGGGGTCCCTGTCATGGCCATCAAGCAGAAGGGAGGAAGCCTGGGACCCTGGCTCCCCTGATGAGAAACTCTGCTTTCCAGAACCCCTGTACCAGACATATCGAGCCGCTGTCCTCTCAGAGGAGCTGTGGGGGGGGGGTGAGGGCGGGAGCCCGCTGCCCACAAACCCTGGAGACGCCCCCTCATTGTCACGGCTCCCTGGACCTCGCAACACACTGTGGCAGGAGCTTCCGGCTGTTCGTGACAGCGGCCTACTGGAGACCCTGAGCTCCCAGGAGAGGCGCATGCAAGAGGTGGGTGTCCCCTGGGGGTTGGGACTGGCCAGCCTGTGTGTGAGTGAACAGCTTGGCCTAAGCTGTGGATTGGCCCGGAGCTGGGCTTTCCCCTCCTGCCCTATCTGTCCTTCTGTAGAGCCTGTTTGAAGTGGTGACATCTGAGGCCTCCTACCTGCGCTCTCTGCGGCTGCTGACCGACACCTTTGTGCTTAGCCAGGCACTCCGGGACACGCTCACCCCTCGGGACCACCACACCCTCTTCTCCAATGTGCAGCGAGTCCAGGGCGTCAGCGAGCGGTCAGTGGGGGGTCCCTGTCCCTGTAGGGGACCAGGCCCCAGGGTCTGAGCATTCTCCTGGCTGCTTCCTGGCCCTTCCCTGGAGAACATAGGAGCCTGGCTCTCTGTCCCCTCCACGGCTCCTCGCTCTTTCCCATGCCTCCAGGTTTCTAGGGACATTACTGTCCCGGGTGCGCTCCTCTCCCCACATCAGTGACCTGTGTGACGTGGTGCACACCCACGCCGTGGGCCCTTTCTCAGTGTATGTGGATTATGTCCGGAACCAGCAGTACCAGGAGGAGACCTACAGCCGCCTCCTGTAAGGGCCCCTCAGTGGGCTGACCCGGGGCTGGAAGCTGGGGACCCAGCTCAGGGTCTAGGAGGCTGGTCATAGTGGTGAGCCGCCAGGTCTTACTTCTGCAGGGACACGAACCTACGCTTCTCTGCGGAGCTGCGGCGGCTGCAGAGCCTCCCCAAGTGCGAGCGGCTCCCGCTCCCGTCCTTCCTGCTGCTGCCCTTCCAGCGCATCACCCGGCTGCGCATGCTGCTGCAGGTACTCAGCTGGAGCACTCCCCCAGCAGCTGGAGCACTCCCCCAGGCCGCTTGCTTTACTCAAAACCCAAACTCATCCCCATGGAGTCCGTTGGTCTCCCTGGGAGCAGAACGCCCCATGCCTTTCTCCCGAGGGTGTTTAGGGACATTGTCCTTTCCTCTAGCATCTCACCCCGCCCCCTCCCGCCCTTTGAATCAACTCCCTCCCACCCTGGCCAACTCCACCTGCGTCAGAGTAGAACTGCTGGCCATTGTTTTACAGACAAAGGTTGCCAGTCCTTTCTTCGGAGGCGCCTCTGGGTGGACTTGAGCCTCCACCCTCACTCACACTTGGCAACTGAATCCGTTAACCATGTCTACATGACCCCCAACTCACTGCCATCGAAGTAATTCTGAATCATAGTGATTCTGATTCATTCGAAGTACAGTGAACCCTCGTTTATCACGGTTAATCGGTTCTAGACCCTACTGTGATAAATGAAATTCCGCGAAGTAGGATTCCTTATTTGTAAATCAAATATTTTCGTAGTTAGAGCATAGAGGACATGAAAAAACACCCTTTAGTCACCATTACACTCATATTACCCAATTTATTAAATGAAAAAGGGAAAATACAGTAAAACATTTTGGACATTACAATTATCATTTATTATTTATTATATTATTTATGGCATCAAGCATGTACAGTATGAGCCAATCAGTGGCAGTAATGACAGAGCATGCGCTGTTACGCAAAAACCGCGATAGAGTGAAGCCGCGGAAGTCGAAGCGCGAAGTGGCGAGGGTTCACTGTAATTCTGATTCAGAGTAGAACTGTCCCTGTGGGTCCCAAACGGTAAGGTGACCAGATTTTAACATTGGTAAAGCAGGACACCATTGATAAAACTCATATCCTGGCGAAACAGCCACATGGCAGCCGAAAACCGTATACCCTAGCTTGTCGTGCATTCTTTCAAAAAATTGGGATGTTTTAAAAATGCTGCGGGACGCAGGAAAAATTGTTAAAAAGCGGGACTGTCCCGCCAAAAGTGGGACGTCTGGTCACCTTAGAAACGGTAACTGTTGAAGGGGGTTGAAAGCCTCATCTTTCTCCCACAGAGCAGCTGGTGGTTTTGAACTGCTGACCTTGCAGTTAGCAGTCTATTGGGCAACCACTGTGCCACCAGGACACCTCTCAATGCCAAAGCCCTAAAAACAAAACAAAACAAATTTCCTACCACTGACCCTATAGGACAGGGTAGAACTTCCCTGTGAGTGGTCCTCTTTCTTCTCCCATATCTCTGTTTCAAACTGCTGACGGTCTGGGTTATAGCCCAACACATAACCTACCAGGCCACCAGGGCTCACAGCTTCTACTCAGGAGTCACCGGGTGGCTTTTACCTGGAGTTCCCCGGTGGTCCCAGGGGCAGGAGGGCGAGAGAAGAGAGGGTCAAGTGAGAGGCATGAGGACTAGATGCTGAGACCTTGAGCTAGTCCCGTCCTTTCTCTAGGTCTCAGGGGGACTCGGGGAGGGACCTTCAAGGTCATCTCCAGCTTCTACTGCATGCATTCTCAGGGAGAGTGACATTACTCCCACGGAACAAGATCAAGTGGGAGCTCTCAGGCATTCCAAGGGTCGCCGTGCACAAACAGATTCACAGTTGTGTCTGTGGCATTGGAATCTCATGTTAGGGGGTGGGAAAGAAAAGAATGTCTTTAAAAGATAGATTTAAAAGCAAACCACCAAGCCAGTTGTGGTCAAGCCAACACCCACACTCACGTGATCCCCATGTGTATCAAAGCAGACCTGTGCTCCACAAGGGCTTTTAATGAATAGAGTTTGGGGAAATAGATGATCAGACCTTTTTTCTGAGGCGTCTCTGGGTGGACTAGAACTTCTAACCTTGAGATCAATAGACCATTTCATTGGCAAGCAAGTATCTTAACCAACAGTATCCCCTCTCACTGCCATCGAGTCAATTCTGACTCACAGGGCAGGGTAGAACTGCCCCCTCGGGTTGCTGAGATGGTCACTTTTTAGGGAGTAGAAAGTCTCATCTTTCTCCCTCTCTAGGAATTCCAAAACTTTCCTTATCTCCTTATCAGAGCGAACATGCGCAGGGGAGAAAGGCTAAGAAGCACTTATTTATTGCTGGCTAGAAACCTTGCCCACCTTAAAACCAAGTCCCTTAATGCAATGGGACTCTCGGTGCGAGGAGTCCCCAGCTAGATGATCAGCTTCTCCAAGTTTAATTCGCTTTGTGCAGTTCAGTAGAGCCAACACAATCAAATAGTGATAAGAATCGTAACAGCTACATGTCTATTGAATATTCTAAGTACTATTCTAAGCTATGTACCCATTTGACCTTCCCAATAAATGTGTTTGTTTTTTTAACTTTTGATTGTGAATTGGGTGAAGGCTTATAGAACAAATGAAGGGTTACATCAGTTATATGCAACAATTCATAGGTTCATACACATTCTGGTTCAACTCATCTATTTAACCCCCTCAATGCACCATTCACTTAGCCCACTTCCTCCCTGTCTCCTCTTATCATCTCTCTTTCCTTCTCCCCAGACGTTGTCCTTGAGTAAATGCTGCCCTTTTGATCCCAAATGGTTGATTATTCTAATATGGAAGTGGGTTCAGTTCCAGACCTGAGGGTCAGCTTGGGTCATAGTGTTGAGAGTCGTCTCACCAGGGTTCATCTGACCAGAAAGCCAGTCATTGTTCATGATTTTGAGTTCTGTTCCCATTTTTCTCCTATTCTTTCCAGGACCTTCTAAGGGATCCTCTTTGGAGCAGTTGGTAGTGGTAACAGGGCACCATCTAGTTCTTCTGGTCTCATGGTGATTGATGTTTGCATGGCCCATGAGCCCATTGGCTAACCCACTGTTTCTGTGTGTCTTGACTCTCTTTGTGTGTGTGCATGTGTGTGTCCTTTGGTTTTCATCACTCTTCTCTCCTCTGGATGGCGAGAGGACCAAGAGAGTTGCACCTTAGTTGGCTGTTCAAGGAGTCCTGGTAGCATAGTGGTTATGCGTTGGATTACTATCTGCAAGGTCAGCAGTTCAAAACCTTGAGCTGCTCTGTGGGAGGAAGAAAGACTGGGCGTTCTAGTCCATTAAAGAGTTACAGTCTCAGAAGCTCATAGAGGGAGTTCTACCCTGTCCAATAGGGTCACGATGAGTGGCATCCACTCAGTGGCAGAGACCCCAGTCACTACAAACCAAATTAGGGCGCAGAACCTTGTCTTTGTGGACTCTATGTCTGATCGACATTGGTATCCCCAGAGACGACGGTCCTGGGGAAATTTACCCCATTTTATAGTTGCGAAAAGTGGAAGAAGGGGCAGTTAACGAACTTTCTCCAGGTCATGCAAATAATAATTGATTGCGATGATACTTAAATGTACTCTTTAAAAAAATTAATCACTTAAAAAAATTATTTTATTGGGGGCTCGTACAATTCTCAACACAATCCATCCATCCATCCATCCATCCATGTGTCAAGCACAAAATTTAATCATTTTTATTGGGGGCTCTTACAGATCCTATAATAATCCACAACTCAATTGTATCAAGCACACGTGTACATAGGTTGCCATCAGCATTTCCAAAACATTTTCTTTCTACGAGAGCCCTTGGTTATCAGCTCCTCTCTTTCCCCCTCCCTCCCCCTTAAAAGCCCTCTTAACTACTGTGCTAGGCTGTTTGCACTGATAGTTGTGGTTAATAATGATTAAAATACAACCATTGCTACCCTCTTTTCAGCATTTACTGTATGCTCAGACAAGCTAAGTCTGTATAGAGATTCCGTTGCTGAAAATGCTCACAGCATGCTATGAGGTGGGCCTTACTCCCATTTTACAAGTGAGGAAAACTGAGTCCCAGAGAGGGAACCCAACTTGCTCTGGGTTCTGCGGATAGGGCGTGGATGGATTTCTCTATCAACCCTGGGACTGCCAAATGGAGCATTTCTCCAAGGGAGCAGTGGCCTCTGAGCTGTGGCCTCTGGGAATGAATCCCAGGGCTACCAAGCAGGGGGTCTAATCAGCCTTCCTCCCTGTCCCCAGAATATCCTGAACCAAACAGAGGAGGGCTCCAGCCGCCAGGAGAACGCCCAGAAGGCCCTTGGTGCTGTCAGCAAGGTGGGTCGGAGGGGTGCTGAGGTTGGGCGAGGTGAGGCGGAAGGGGTGGCAGGGAGTAGGGGCTGCCTGCAGAGGTGGGTGACCTGGCTCCCCTTATGCAACGCAGATCATTGAGCGGTGCAGCGCCGAGGTGGGGCGCATGAAGCAGACAGAGGAGCTGATCCGGCTCACCCAAAGGCTGCGCTTCCACAAAGTCAAGGTTGGTTCCGGCCCAGATGCCCCACTCTCCCCAGAGGCCTCAAGGCCACGTCCTACAGAACCTCCTGCTTCCTCGCCCTGCAGGCCCTGCCCTTGGTCTCCTGGTCTAGGCGCCTGGAGCTGCAGGGGGAGCTGACGGAGCTGGGGTGCCGCAGGGGTGGCGTACTCTTCCCCTCGCGCCCCCGCTTCACCCCCCTCTGCCTGCTGCTCTTCAGTGACCTGCTGCTCATCACGCAGCCCAAGAGGTGGCTCCCAGGGGGCGGGGGGCGCCCAGGCGGGGCGGGCGGGCGGGAGGGGTGAGCCCCTAATCTCACTCTGAGCCTCCTCTTTCCTGGACAGTGGGCAGCGGCTGCAGGTGCTGGACTATGCCCATCGCTCCCTGGTCCAGGCCCAGCAGGTTCCAGACCCCTCTGGACCGCCCACATTCAGACTCTCCCTTCTCAGCAACCACCAGGGCCGGCCCACCCACCGGCTCCTCCAAGCTTCATCCCTGTGAGTTGTACCTCCTTCAGGATCCACCGGGGGACCCTCCCTGACCTCTCAGCTGTCACTCGGCTCTTCCCCAGTCTCTCTTCTCTGTGAGGCCGGCTTAGCCCCTGGGTCCAGCTGTGACCCCTCCCTATGTCCTCACCAGATCAGACATGCAGCGCTGGCTGGGAGCCTTCCCTACGCCAGGTCCCCTTCCCTGCTCCCCAGACACCATCTATGAGGACTGTGGTGAGTGTCTGGAAGGGAGGAGGGAAGGTGATGTTAAGGGAGGAGCCTCAAAGAATCCTGACTCTATTGCATTGTCATCCTCACCACCACCCCCACCCCCCAAATCAGAATGTTCCCAGGAACTGGGTTCAGAGCCTTCTACACCTGTCAAGACAGAGGGACGGAGTCTGGGCTCTAGGAGTCCCCCCAAGCCCCTGCACAAGGGTCCTGAAGGTGAGAGATGGATATTTGGTCATTAAATGAATATTTATTAAGCACCAACTGAGGAAGCCCTGGTGGCATGGTGCTTGTGCCTTGGGCTGCTACCTGCAAGGTCAACAGTTCGAAACCACCAGCCGCTCCTTGGGAGAAAGACGAGGCTTTCTAGAGAGTTACAGTCTCGGAACCCCACAGGGGCAGTTCTACTCTGACCTATAGCCTTTTGACCATTGCTCGATGGCAATGGCTTTGGTTTTGTTTCTGGAAGCACCAACTAGGTGCTGATCATCACCGTAGGACATCCCTGTGAGCCAAACACAATGAGTCCTGCCCCGCAGAGGAGGCAAGTGGACTGAATAAGAAAATGACCTAGTGCACGAAGACCCACCTGACTCACAGCCACCCTGGAGGAGTTTCTGAGACTGTCAATTTTTTTTAATTAATCATTTTATTGGGGGGGCTCTTACAAATCTTATAACAGCCCATCATTCAATTGTATTGAGCACACTTGTATATATCTTGCTCTCATCATTTCCAAAACATTTTTTTTCTACTTGAGCACTTGGTATCAGCTCCTCCTTTTCCCCCTCCCTCCCCCACCGTCCCACCCTCATGACTCCTTGATAAATTTCATATTATTGTTACTTTGTATCTTACACCATCCGTTGTCTCCCTTCACCCATAATTCTGTTATTCGTCCTCCTCAGTGGGGTGTGTGTGTGATATATATCCAGCCTTGTGAGCAGTTCCCCCTCTCCCCCCTCCTCCCCTCATGGTATCACAGTCCCATTTCTGAACCTGAGGGGTTAATCTGTCAAGAGCTCTTATCTGTACCAATGTACGTAATCTGGTCTAGCCAGATTTGTAAGGTGGAACTAGATCATGATAGTGGTGGGGAGAAAGCATTCAGGAAGTAGAGGAATGTTGTGTGTTTTGTCAGTGCTATACTGCACCCTGGTTGAGTCGTCCCTTCCTGTGACCCTACTGTGAGCGGATGTCCAATTGTCTACAGATGGGCTTTGGGTCTCCACTCCAAACTTCCTCGTTCACTTCGACATAATTGTTTTGTTTTGGCTCTTTTGATACCTGATACCTCATCCCGTCGACACCTCATGATCACACAGGCTGGTGCGTTTCTTCCATGTGGGCTTTGTTGCTTCCCTGCTAGATGGCCGCTTGTTTAACTTCAAGCCTTTAAGACCCCAGACACTATATCTTTTGATAGCCAGGCACCATCCGCTTTCGCCACATTTGTGAGACTGTAAATCTTTAGGGGACCAGGTGGCCTCACCTTTCTCCTGGTGGCGTGGCTGACCATGGGGTTAGCAGCTAATACCTAAGCCAGCACATGCTTAATGTTCTTTGTACAGTGCATTCAAAGGTGATAGGTGTTATGGGCAAACTCTCCGCCACGGAGTCAATCCGGCCTCCTAGCAACCCTCTAGGACAGGGGCGAACTGCCCCTGTGCGTTTCTGAGACTGTAACTTTTTTTTGGGAGTAGAAACCCTCATCGTTCTGCTCTCTTGGAGCAGCTGGTAGTTTTGAACTGCTGACCATCAGTCCAATGTGCAACCCACTATGCTACGAGGCTCCTTGGGCATGTGGGGCAGAACCCCAGAACAACGCACTGCTTTCGAGTTGATTCTAGGACAGGGTCTCTGAGAGTGTGACCGAGACTGTAACTCTACAGAAGCAGAAAGCCTCATCTTTCCCCAACGGAGTGGCTGGTGGTTTTGAACTGCTGGCCTTGTGGTTAGCAGCCCAAAGTATAACCTGCTATATCACCAGGGCTCCGGTGAGGAATTTCACACCATGGCTATCTGGAGGTAAAGCATCCTAGTCAGAGGCAACGATCGTGCAAAGGTCCTGAGGCCCGGGCTAGTTTGAGGAACAGCAAGGAGGCCCGTGTGGCTGAAGTGATTGAGGAGCGGGCAGAGAGATGCAGAAGAGATCATAGTGATCACCGGAACCAGATCTCATGGATCCTTCTAGGTGGTTGTGGAGGACCCATGACGACCTAGTGGGTTAC
>NW_022105908.1:19114361-19122953 GCF_000313985.2 Echinops telfairi | reverse complement strand
ACAACTGGAGTGTGATGCTAGCCCAGCAACCTGAGAGCAAGTTGACAGAGGCTGAGGCTCCCTGTGGGCTCTGCTTGCCTCAGAGTCTGACCTCCAGTGCCCTTGCCAGACCTCAATGTGTCCCTACCAGAACGACAACCAGCCTTCACATCTGATATGGGTCCCAGGCTTGGGTGACCAAGTGGCAACTGTGGATCAGGGGAACTTCTCGACCTTTCTTGCCCTCATCCTGGTCCTCTCCCAGGAACACTAAACTAAGCAGGGGGGCGAGGATGGAGAACTAGCGCTGATGCCCAACTCCATCCACAGCATCTGTTTCCAGATGAGAAACTGCCCCAGAATGATGCCAGGCAGAGGTGGAGGGCAGTGGGAGTGGAGCAGACAGTGGCTGGGCCCAGGCCTGAGACAAGGCCCTTCCTGGGTTAGACCGTGCACCTCTCTCCTTCTGCTCATGCTCGGCAACTTGCCACAGGAGGCGCAGGGACTCTCGGAGGCGGACACAGGCATTTGGTATGTCCGTGACTAGCCCATGCCCAGCATGTGGGAAGCCCTCTATAAATGTTGGCAGAGCTCTACTGGGGAGTGTATGGTTCAAGGGGCAATGGTTTTATAAGGGGTGGGGCTGGTTGGAAAGGGATGCTTCAAGAGTACAGGCCAGTTCTGCTGGTCACTGGGGCTCAGAGACCAGGTCAAGGCCTGAGAGTGTTGGCCCATCTCTAGCCCCTGACGGCTCTGAGATGGCGGGCGGGGGAAGGAGGACTATAAAGGAGGGCTGTAGGCTGGGGCAGAAGACTGACAGGGCCAGCATGGCTGGGACTCCAGGAGGGGATGGAAGATGCAGAAAGGACAAAAACAAGTCAGCAGCAATAAACATTCTTTATTGACTAGTCAAGTAGCTCTGTGGTCAATTCAATTCAACAGCTATTAATTGAGTGCCTTCTCATGGGGCAGGCACTGTTCCAGGTGATGGGCAAGCTTGCCCTCAGGCAACTTATGGTTCTAGCTGGGGGACACAAAATGTCCCTGGGTTACAAATGTCCCTGGGTTACAAAGTTTTACTGACTTACCTAGAAGCTCCAGTGAGCAAGTGAACACATTAGTAAGATAAACCCAGAAAGTGGAAGAAAATTCAGCCCTAGCTGTGATACTGTGTTGGGGTGAGGGCAGGGACAGGGGACATTTAGTTAGGGGCAGGGGCAGCTTTAGACTAGCTGGTGTAGGGCAAACAGTTCTGAAGGGAGGTGGTGTACAGTCTGGAAGTTCTATCAGTGAGGCTGAGGGGCAGGACGGAAAATCGCATCCAAACTCACTGCCATCGAGTCAATTAGACTCATAGTCACTCTATAGGACAGAGTAGACCTGCCCCTGCGGGTTTCTGAGACTGTAACTCTTCCTTGTTAACAGTTTTATTGGCACTTAACCCACATATCACACAACGAGACTATAACTCTTTATGGGAGTGGGAAGCCAAGCCTTTCTCCCGCGGAGCAGCTGGTGGGTTTGAACTACTGACCTTGTGGTTTGCAGTCCAACGAGGAACCATCATGCCACCAGGGCTCCCGAGAGGCATGAAGTAAGCGATCATGAGAAAGGGGCAGTGTGTGTGTGGCTTAGGGGACTGGGGACATAGTGCCTGAGGAGAAAGGGATGGGAGATGGGGATGTGGTCAGACAGACAGGAAGGGGAATGATGGGTGGGTACAGGTAGGCTCAACCCGAAGCCCTGCCCATCCCCCTTTGTCATAGCCACCCACAACCACTCCTTGCTGGGTTGCTCTGCACGCGTCTTTCCTCTCTGGGCTGCCTTCTCAGAGTTCTGGGTCAGTCCAGGAGAGGCTGGGGGAGGCGAGGTCTCTCACTGATGCCCAGGCCTGGGGGTGAGAATGGGGGCGGCAGCAAATGTCCCAGGAGGTAGAGTTTGACTGACTTACCTAGGAGTCCTGGAGCTCCAGCGACCCAGTTCCTTCAAGTTCTGGCATCCTGGGATGTGGGGTAAGCATTGGGCTGCTAACCAGAAGGGGGGCACTGGGAACCCAGCAGCCATTCCTTGGACGAAGAGGAACCAGTTTGCTTCCATCAAGAATTACAGCCTTGGAAATCTGTAGGACAATTGTGCTTTATCTTACAGGGTCACTCTGAGTCCAAGGGCAGTGTTTTGTGTGGTTTGTTTTTTTTTTGGAGGGGGGAGGTTTGAGAGGCGGAAGAAGCATTTTCACAGGTGTAGGAGAGGCATAGGTGTGTTTCAGGGGGGAGGGAAGGTGTCAGAGGGTAGGGCTACTGGGCTCTTGCTGGCTTTCTCTTGCTTGCTGACTAGCTTGGCTGCCTGCATATCCTTTCCCTCTCCACTCCTCCCCCTTCTTTCTCTATCCTCCCTCCCCCTCTTCTCGGGAGTCAGTGTGTGCGGTGTCTGCTCACAGCTCGGCTCCGGTCGGTCAAGTTCACAGGGCACCGTCTTCTCGGGCCCTTCTATGGGCTCTGGCCTCGGCCTTTATTAGTAGTCAGTTCGGACGGCTTTACACTCAAAGGCACAGACAACGGGTGGCTAAGAGGCTCCCCCCCTTACACACACACCTGCTCACTAGCTCTGGCGCCCCTGCTCCCCCAATCCAGGCTGCTTACGATGCTCACTAGTTCTCGCCCCTCTTCCAGCGCCCCTCGAACCCACTTTCTGCGCTTCTTCCCAGAGTCCCTCAGCCTGGCCCAATTCTCCCAGAAGAGGCAAGCTCTCTCCATCCCCGACGAGAGCTCCATGGTACCGGTTCTCCAGACTGGCCAGCACACCCGCCAGGCGCACCCCCCTGTCCCTCCCTCCGAAGACGGCCCCCAGTAGCCGCCCGCCCCGGCTTGGCCAGCACGCCCTCTCCCAGCTTCGAGAGCACCCAGGGCAAGACTGGCCACGCCCTGACCTGGCCCCGACTTCCCCGGGATCTAGAGGGATGCCGTGGCCCCGCCCCGCCCACGCCCCTTCGATGCCACGACCCCTCCTGCTGTTCCCGCCCCTCGAGGCCTCCCGCGGTCGGGGCGGAGCAGTTTTCCTCGTTTTTCAGCGCTCCCTTTCCATGCGAGGCAGGGCTTGCGGGGCGCAGGAGGTGGCCAGTCCCCACGAAGAATTGGGGCGCTGGCTGTCTCCCCAGCACCGGTGGGCGCTGGGTGTCCTGCCCCCAATGCTAAGTTTCGTCGGTGCCATGGACTAGGGTCGGCTTTGGTGACCTTCACTCCTAGCTCTGGCGGCTTTTCCCACGGCTGCCTTGGGCTCCATCTCAAACTGCCCCACGCCCCACTGTCCTAGGGGGAAGTCGTCACAAGATTACAATCATGGGGACAAGGAATTCTCTGCGGCATAGAGGAAAGAGAGGTGGGAAAGGGGCGGACACACCAGCAGAGCCAAGACTGGTCGAATTCGAAAAGCCATACAAGATTTGCAGTTTTCATACAGTTGCTAAAAGGAGCCCTGGTGGCATCGTGGTTCCGTGTCGGGCTGCTAACCGCTAGGTCAGCAGTTTGCAACCACCGGCTGCTCCACATCTCCTTCCGTAAAGGGCCACATCCTCAGAAACGCACAGGGGCAATTCCACCCTGTCCTCTAGGGTCACGAGGAGTCGGACTCCATGGCCGTGAGTCCTTTCGATACAATTGGTAGTGGTTTAGCATCTTACAACAGATGAGACTGACACTAACTTCTGCAAAGCCTTTGTCAAACGCTTTAACAGCCAGGAGGGGTCTCTTGTGATCCATCCAGCCGGGATAGGGGAGGTGGACCTCTTCTCTCGGCATACCTTGGTTTGAGATGGAACTTTCTTATGTCTGCCCTTATTCTTTGTCTACGTTCCCCCTTCACCTATCTGTCTATTCAATGTGTAGCTTCCTCCTCTGTCCCTTTTACCCAATAGCCAATAAGATTGTTTAGAGCCACTGTCCTGCCCTCTTCCTGGGACTTCGCTTTGAAAGCTTGGTGGTCAGAAAAATGAATGTGGGGTACTCAAGATGGCATTTGGATTATTTTAAGGCTTAGGATGAAATTGGGGCTCTGCCAGGACTGCCAATGTGCTCACATGATCAGATCTGCATTAATTGGGTAGCTATGTAGCTGTGCCTACCTTGGAATAATTTGGGATCCTGGTGGCAGCGTTTACCCAAGAACAAAGTTCAGAAGGAGTAGGAAACCAGGAGGAACAGACAGGAAACAGAGAGGAGGGGGGTCCCACACTTAGGGATTGCAATGAATGACATGAAACAAAATGTTCACGCATCAGTCACTGCAAAACCGATGATCTGCTTGGTAATCTTCATCGGATGCACAATAGCAAGTGAGAGAAACAAAACGAAAATGTGTTGGAATCCTCACCCCTGTGTCTATGGAAGAAGCCCTATTGTGTTGGCTGAGTGTTGGGCACAAGATGAGACACTCTGCTCACTACAAAGGATCGACAGCCTTGAAAACCCTATATAGGGTCTCTGTGGGTTGGAACCAACTTGATGGTTGTGGGATTTGGGTATAACCATGGCTGTAATTCTGTTTGGAAATAGAATTTCTTTTTAAAAAAATCACTTTATTGGGAGCTTGTACAACTCTTATCACAATCCATACACACATCCATCATGTTAAACATTTGTACATTTGCTGCCATCATCATTCTCAAAACATTTGCTTTCTACTTGAGCCCTTGGTATCAGCTCCTCAGTTTTTCCCCTCGCTCCCTACGCCCCTTTGCTCATGAACCCTTGATAATTTATAAATTCTTATTGTCATGTCTCTAAAAAAAATTTTTTTTTTGGTCATGTCTTACACTGTCCAACGTCTCCCTTCACCTGCTTTTCTGGAAACAGAATTTCTTTGTTATGTTTATTGGATCATACATGAGTAGGGTGGCTTATAAAGAAGTTGTGAATCGAGTAGATTAGATACAAACGTACACACAATGGAGGAAGAGAGATGGCATGAGAAGGGTCAAGGACACAAGGAATGGCCGGGACTAGTTACAAGAAAGGAATGGAAAAGGTTTAAGGAAGGTTTGTTAACAATCTGCTTTTTGCTGATGACACAATCTTGCTTGCAAAAATGAAGAAGACTTGAAGCACTTGCTGATAAAGATAAGATTACAGCTTTCAGTATGGATTATAACTCAATGTAAAAAAAATTCTCACAATTGAACCAATAGGTGCTTTCATGATAAATAGAAAAAAAGATGGAAATTGTCAAGGATTTCATCTTGCTTGCATACATAATCAATGCTCATGGAAACAGCAGTCAAGAAATCAAATGACACATTGCATTGGGTAAATCTGCCACACAAGACCTCTTTAAAGTGTTGAAGAGCAAGGAGGCTACTTTGAAGACTAAGGTGCACATGACCTAAGGTATGATATTTTTAATTGCCTCATATGCATGTCAAAATTGGACATTGAATAAGGAAGACCAAAGGATAATCGGTGAATTTGAATTATGGTGCTGGTGTAGAATATTGGAAGTACCATGGGCTGCCAAAGGAACAAACACGTCCATCTTAGAAGATGTACAGCCAGAATGCTCCTTATAAGTGAGGATGGTGAGACTTTGTCTCATGTACCGTATATAATCAAGTATAAGCCAGCCCGAATGTCAGCTGAGGCACCTAATTTTACCACAAAAACTACATTAAAAATGTGCTGAAAAACTCAGCTTATAAACGAGTATATATGGTACTTTAGACTTGTTATCAAAATAGACCAGTCCCTGGAAAAGGACATTATGCTTGGTAAAGCAGAAGGGCAGCCAACAAGAGGAGACCTTCAGTGCGATGGAATGACTGCAATGATGGGCTCCAATACAAGTAAGCATCCAAGAATGGTGAGGATCATTCTCGACTCTTCTTGCATGCTGTGATGCAGTCGTTGAATCAGAAGTGACTTCGTGGCACCTAGCAATGAAAGGAGTCCTGGTGGCACTGTGGCCTAGGGGTTGGGTTGCTCACTACAAGGTTGGCAGTTCAAGCACACCAACTAGTTATAAAAGACTTCTTTTAACAAGCAAAGATGTCTCTTTGAGAATTACAAAAGTGTGTTGACCATAACTGTGTACAGTGAAACTGGGCAAAATAAAAGGAAATCTGAAGAAGAACTGATGCCTTTGTATTAGAGTGTCAGTGAAGAATATTAAATATGCCACGAGCCGTCTGGGGAATTAACAAATCTATGTTAAAAGAAGTACAGTCAGGATGCTTCTGAGAAGCAGGGATGGGGAGACTTCTCACATACTTCAGGCGTGTTATTCAGTCCCTAGAGTGGGACATTGTGCTTGGTAAAGTAGAGGGTCATGAGATTAATTGACACAGGGTTTGGAGCAATGGGCCCAAACATAACTACTCCGGTGGGATGGCCCAGGACGAGTGTTTCATTCTGTTATACATGGGATCCCGATGGGTTGGCGCTGACTCAACCGAACCTAGGAACAACAACAGCAACAATGTATTCCTGGATGGCACCAATGCTTAAGAGCTTCGCTGCTAACCAGAAGGTTAGCTGAGTCCACACAGAAGCTCATGGAAGGAAGGCCTGGTGATCCACACATGAAAAGCCAGCCAATGGTTTTCAATGGAAAACAGTATGGAGCATAGTCCATGAGCCATAATCAACTTGGGGACAACTGGTTTTCTGGAGAGACAAAGGGGCCAGTACCTTTTATGAAATACAAGGGGAAAAGTACCCCTTCCTTCAGTACTACACAGCCCCCTTCAAGAAACATGGCTTCTTGAACTGAATGCAGATTGAATTCAATTCACCTTCCCCTTCTCCCCTGTTTGCCCTTATGCAGTGCACATCCTGCACAACTTTATATGGAGGCCCTGATGTCAGCTCTCCTACCCTTCCCTTCAGTTCCCTTTTCCAGTTTATCTCTTCTAAGCTTTTCTTGAGCCACATAGATGATAACAGCTATGTTTATTGTGAGATATAAAAAGACTTTACCCCAGCTTTGTCTCCCCCAAAGATATGCCAAACATGAGAGGCTTTTTGCCAGCACTTGGTGGGAGGTCAGATGCTTAGAGTTATTCTCCCTGAAGGCATCTGGTCCACTGTAGGTGTGGTTCACACCCCACTGATAATGGTTTCTACTGAGAGCCAGAGAACAGGTTAAACCTGCTCAGTGACATCCAAATTAGGCTGCCTCCCTGAATCTAGGATCCACCCATCTTGTCACATGTGTACCCTCATTCCCTCCCCTTCCTATTGCTTGTATGTCCTTAGATTCCCCCCTCCCATTACTGTATTACCTATAGTACAACTGTAAAGCCAGATTGCCTCCATGACTGGTTCCGTGATCTCAGGTAGGCTTTGGTTTCATATTTCCTACAGTACAAAGTAGGACGAACCTGGAGAGTGAGGCTAGCCAACCCGGGAGCTGCACAATGAGCCCAACTGCCGAGGGGAGGACGACATGGCCAGCGCGGGAACTGCACAAAGGACCAGACTGCCAATCTACCTCAAATCAGCCAATCAGTGGATTGACGGGAGGTGGGGCTGGGAACGCCCCTTTACGTATATCTTGTAAATAAATACTTTGGAATTTCCTTTGTTCAATGCTCTAGCCCAAGACAGTGCACATAATTAAGCACCTGAGGACTGGAGCCCTGGCTTAAGCTAGCATAGTAAAGTCTCTTTGTTATAGCAGCCTTGTGTTTGATCTCCTTCCAATGAAAGGGAAATCGCTCCAGGTCCCAAACACAACCCCTTCCTGTGACATATGTCTTTACCCGAAATTAGGGGGCTTGCATGCCCCCAAAGATATATAAGCCTTTCAGAGTCTGAATACTGGATCTTTGCTGACTGGATAGTTTTAACTAGAGCGTATTTTCTCCTTCAGAATCTTTGCAATATCAAATGTTGTGGAACAAAGCAGCTGTTTCACAAGCATGCAAAAATGCAAAAGAGGGTATAGATACAGTATAGGGGTTCATCAGTGGCTAGGAGATGAGAATCACATCACAGTTGAATCACAACTACAGTTTACTGAGTAGGAATTCACATAGATACTTGAGGTTTGCCTATAGGCCTGGGAGAAAATAATACCATCCGGAAGCAGACGGCCAAGTTACACGGCAGTGAAGCAAATAAATGATGGGCCTTATATAGATTTTATATCCAGCTTACAGGATGTTGTCCACAAGAATGTGGCAGACAAAGGAGCTGGAGATAATCTTATTCTTACTTTAGCATTTGAGAACTTGAATATATTATGTCAATCTGCAATACACCCTTTTAGGGAATGGAGCATGCTGCTAGATTATAACAGGATATACAGTAATGTAGGGACAGATGAACACAGGGCCAACCTCATGGCTGCTGCTTTGGCAAATTACACCAGACCAAAGGGAGATGCTTTACATGTGGAGAGGAGGGACATTTTCAGAGAGACTGCAGGCAGATATTACAAAAGAACAGGACAAATCACAGCAGAAAAGATCCAGGGAAAGAGCCTGAGACGGGTTCCAAGGAACCCGGGCTCTGCCCCTGAGGCAATAGAGGCAGACAGACACTGGGAAAAGTAGTGTCATTCAAGGTTTAACAATAGGGGACATTTATTTACCAGGAAGTAACGTCAAGCCAAAAAATGCATAGC
>NW_022105908.1:19112496-19113451 GCF_000313985.2 Echinops telfairi | reverse complement strand
GTTTTGAGAAACGATGTACAAATGCGCTTTACACAATTGATGTGTGTATGGATTGGGATAACAGTTGTATGAGCCCCTAATAAAATGTCAAAAACAAAACAAAAACAAAAAAAAACAAAACAAAATGGATGTATGTATGGATTGTGATAAGAGTTGTATATGAACCCCTAATAAAATGATTAAAAAAGAGAAAAGATTAAAAAACAACAACCACATAGGTTGAGAAAAATCAAACATAAAAAATAAAAGTCTTTGAATGGCAGCAATCACAGATATCCCTCAACCTCACAGCAGGAAACCAGACCTAACCAAACTTCCAAAGGCCCAGTCTCAGTGCTCGCTGCAGTAAGTTTGACTAACCAAGGAAAGGCTCAGAAGCCCTCACAACAGCTTGTTGATTCTAAAAAGCAGGAGCCTCTTATTGAAAGAGTAATACAGTTTTTGTCAGGAAGTTTTAACCTAAGTACTTAAGGAATTCAAATTGATACTGAAATATGGGGATATGGGGTCATTTCCTTCGGGCATTCAGGAAGGCCTAAGACCTGCCCACTAACTTCCTCTAAATCCAGCATGGAGGGAATGAGAGAATTAACCAAGACAGAATATTGCAAGATGGTAAAATCCTACAGTGTAAAAAGCCTGAAGGGCAATACAGCTTAAATGAACCTGAACCTTGCTGGTAAATTTAGAGTAAAAATGAGTTTGGTAAGTTACTTCAAGAACAGCTGGACAAATTTATTAAGCATTTTTTTCAGTCTTTCAAATCATCCGGAGTGTGATAAGAAGTTCTCACAATTAGTCAGCCCTTTCCATTCTCTGAGAGCTGGGAGCCGACGCTTACATAACAATAAGCTCTATCTAAGTAGTTATGCTGGTTCTAAACTTAACAAGTTAACTGAGATTGCTAGCAGTGCTTTAAAATCTCCATTGTTTAAGTGGAGAGCAAATGTTTTGA
>NW_022105908.1:19101478-19104883 GCF_000313985.2 Echinops telfairi | reverse complement strand
AACTCTAAAACTATACCAGTCATAAATAGACCTGTTTCCACTAGCCCAAACTTGAATCCACACAACTCCTCGCTCTCCCTCTTTCCTAAGCCCCTTCAAGTTGATGCATGGCAGGACTAATTTAATCAACCACACCTTACCAGTCACACTACCACCACTGGCAAACTACTTACCCTATCTCTCTCTCTTAAATACTTTTCTCCAAGAACACACAGATGTCTACCTGCCCCTGATCCCGCACAACTGGACCTACCTGTAATCAACCCAGAAGACTCTGTTCTGCTGAAAAATCTCCATCCTCAACTTCTGCAACCCAAGTAAAAAAACCACACATCGTCGTCCTGACGACCCCACAGCAATCAAAGTCCTCGAAGACCCCAATTGGCATCATCTGACTTGGGTGAAATTAACCCCCTAACCCACACCATGACCATTACTCCACTCAGATGGTGGGCCTTACCACCTTATGCTTTACTAAAAGTTCTTCTACTTGACTTCTTACTCAATTCTGTTACACCCAATCCCTCCCTAGTCTCAGACACATACATGTAGCAATTCACAGTTCAGGAAACAATCCCTGAACAAAGCCTGCTGACAGAACACACAAGTTATTATAAAAGCCAAACCCGAGTCATCACCACAGCTACTCTGTTCCTTCACAAATCAGGATGAAAACAGCTTTTCTCTACATAAAGTTTACAAGCATAATACAACTGTTAGTACACCAGCTCATTCTTACACTCCTATATTCACTACAACAACTCGTTCTCACGCTCACATTCTCACACTCCTATATTCACTATTCGTACAACATTCATTTACGTTCCGTGCACATGCCTGCACACACTCACACACCCATGTGCCCACTCACTGATTGGTACAAAATCACTCACTTAGGTTCATGAATCCACATGCCCACGTCTTCACACTCACCCATCAGGGCACAGCATACTCCAAACACAGAACTTTAACAAACAACTCCAGCTGGCCACAAACTCCACCTCTAAGTCTCTCACCTCCTGGCAGCAACAACTTACAGGCCTGGCACAGGTAACCCTTCAAAATCGTCATGCATTAAATCTGTTAACAGCTGACAAAAAGGTATGTACACTGTATCAATATGTCAAAAGTAGTTAAATAATATGCTAAAGCGCCCCGCAACACGGCTGAGGAAATCAGAAAATGCCAGTGCGGCACCACCAGACCTTCCTCGTGGTTTCAAAGTCCTGTCATGACCTGGATTATGCCCCTCATAAGACCTCTGATAATAATCTCTGTACTATTACCTTTAGGTCCCTGTATGTTTAAATTTTTGCAGGAAAGAATGAAAGATATCTCCAATCTGACCTTCAATCAGCTTCTCCATCTTTCAGTCTGCTGCCAACAGGGACCAGGCCAAACCTTTCAACTCCTAATCACCCCCTTCTTTGTCCTATCTCAGCAGGAAGTAGTTAATACAAAAGATGGCACGCATTACCACTATTATGACCTTTCCCCAGCTCTGTCTCCCCCAAAGATATGCCAAACATTAGAGGTTGTTTGCCAGCACACGTGGGAGGTCAGATGCTTAGAGACAGTCTCCCTGAAGGCATCTGGTCCACCGTAGGTGGGGCTCACACCCTACTGATAATGGTTTCTATGAAGAGCCAAAATTAGGCTGCCTCCTTGAATCTAGGGTCCACAATCTTGTCACATGTGTATCCCCAATCCCTCCCCTTCCTATTGTGTGTATACCCTTAGATCATCCCACTCCCATTACTGTATTACCTATAGTACAACCCCTTCCTGTGATGTATGTTTTTACATGTAATTAGCGGGCTTGCATGCCCCCAAAGCCTTGCTTAGAAATAAAGAGCTCTCTCCTCCCTGCCCTTTCTCCCAGTCCTCCCCGCCTTCCCTCCATGTCCCCCACCCCCGTCCTCTCTCCCCCAGTCCTTGCTCCCCTGTCCCCTCTCTCCTTGTCCTCCTTCCCCTCCCCCTCTTTCCGGAGCTCTCTCCTGCCCTGTACCATCAAGAGTTGCTGAGACAAGAATGCTACCATGAAATGTGTCTGACTCCATTATTCCAATCTCTCTTCTATCTCTCATGTTCTCTATGACTTTACTCTAATCTTTACTTATTATTATTTTTTTAAATCTTTACTTATTATCACTGTACAATTGCACCTTCTGGACCTGTGATGATTTGTTAGGGGCAGGCTCCCCTGACAGTTTGTTTTTTTGTAGCTATAATTACGTTTTCCAATCTTTGTCCATCTGTTGATTCTAAAAGTTGAAAACTAACAATGTTTGCCACACATATTGTGATTGTATAAATACCTTTTACCACAGAGATAGTCCTCACTGATATCACATTTCCTTTCTTGAGTTATTTTTAAGTGCCCTTTGAAAAAACATTTGCTACATTCACAAGATTATGTGAAATACATATTATTTATAAATGATTATCAATACCTGTGCACCCATCGCCAAATCCAGGAACTAGAGTATTACCAATAATGTGCATGTATCTGTGTAATTCTTTTTTTTTTGTACCTGTGTAATTCTCTTATCCCCATGCCCTGCCTTCCCTGAGAAGAATGACAATACTTTGTGATCATAAAAGGATTCATATTTACGAATCAGCTTGGAGGACATTATGCTGAGTGAAATGAGTCAATCACAAAATAAAACTGTGAGGCTCTAGTTATAAAACGCCAGGACAAGGTTTTTATACTAAGAGAAGTGTTCTTTGATGGTTATGCGGGGGGAGGAAGAGGGGGAGCGAGAGGGGAAGGAACAGAAAATTATTGGCCGAAGGGTAGACATATGTTAACTTGGGTGAAGGAGAAGACAGTATACAACAAGAGGGAAGTCAGCCAAAAATTAGGGCGGCAGAGGAAGATGTGGGGAGGAGTGTAAGAGTTTAAGCGACAGAGGTAAATACTGTTATCTCCACAAGCCTGCAGTAATGGTGATTTAAGAGTAGATGCACAGATAAACAGGCAGGTTGATGAGTGTGGGATGTACCTATGAATATGTTTTACAGAGGAAATTTGTTTGTGTGTATTTGCCTGTACTGCAAATATACCCATGAATGTGGTAGAGTATACAGGAGGCAAAGTTATGGAAATTTCTTAGTCATAGCCAAACACCTCGAGGGAATGAGTCATTGGGGTTAGGGCTTAGGACCATGATTTGGGGCACATGAAGGTCAATTGACTTAACATAATCCAAAGACAATGTTCTACACCCTACTTTGGTGAGTAGTGGTAGGGCTCTTGAAAGCGTTTGAGCCAACATCTAAGATGTAGCTTTTGTCCGGAGAAAAGAAGAATGAAG
Organism: Echinops telfairi; assembly: GCF_000313985.2. Lineage (NCBI taxonomy): Eukaryota > Metazoa > Chordata > Mammalia > Afrosoricida > Tenrecidae > Echinops > Echinops telfairi. The sequence continues at coordinate 19,101,563 of NW_022105908.1, read as the reverse complement.
AAAATGGAAGACACGTGGAAGTAATTAGTCAAATGGACTAACGGACGATGCCAACCTCAGTCTTCATGACGGTGAAACACGAAGT
>NW_022105908.1:19098499-19100888 GCF_000313985.2 Echinops telfairi | reverse complement strand
TAGAATGTGTATGAACCATTGAAGGTGAAAAAACCCTGTGATTTGGTCTGTAAATCGTCACCAATTCACAACAAAAAGGTAAAAAAGTGAGGAATGTATGCATGTTTAACTAATGCATTGTTTAATGGCCTACCTTTTAATTGTGTATCACGTGGGAGTCCAATGCATTGTGTATTTGTGCCTGTTTGTGTTCTGTTGTTGTTGGATGCCTTTGAGTTGGTTCCCAAGCATCTCGACCCTTTAACAACAGAATGACCCCCCTCTTGGTCCTGCACCATGCTCACAATTACTCCATGGTTGTGGTTTGAGCTCCTTGTTGCAGCCTTCCTCTTTTTTGTTGTCATTCTATCTTACCAAGCGTGATGTCCTTCTCCAAGGACTGTCTCTCCTGAAACGTGTCCAAAATACAGGAGACAAAGTCTTGAGCTTCTTGCCTTTCAGGAGCACTCTGGCCTTAGGGTAATTCTTCCAACACAAATCGGTTTGTCCTTTTAGCAATCCATGGTACTTCCAATATTTTCCCCCAGCACCACAATTCAAATGCATCAATTCTTCCACAGTCTTCTTTATTCAGTGTCCAACTTTCACATGCATGTGATGCGATGGAGAATACCACAGCTTGAGTCAGGTGTACCTTCGTCTTCAAAGTAACATCCTTGCGTTTCCATACTCTGTGCAGTAGATTTGCATAATGCAATACATCTTTTGGTCTTTTGACTGCTGCTTCATGGGCATTGGTTGTGGGTCCAGGTAAGACAAAATTCTTGACTTCAACCTTTTCCCCATTTATCATAATGTTACCTGTTGGTCTAGTTGTGAGGGTTTGGGTCTTCCTTATATTGAGTTGTAATCCATCATGGAGTCTGCAATCCTGGATCTTCGTCATCAGCACGTGCTTCAATTCCTCTTCACTTTCAGCAAGCAAGGTTGTGTCATCTGCATAGTGCAGGTTGTTAATAAGCCTTCCTCCAATACTGATGCCACACTCTTCTTCATATAATCCAGCTTCTCGGATGAGCAGAGCTCAGCATACAGATTGGGCAAGTATGGTGAGAAGATACAACCCTTTCCTGATTTTAAACCATGCAGCATTTCCTTGTTCTGTTCCTATCACTGCCTCGTGATCCACGTACAAGTTCTGAACAAGAATGTACAGGATCCACATGAGCACAGTGAAGTGTCCTGGATTTCCCATTCTCCTCAAGGCTGTCCATAGTTTGTTATGCTCTACACAACAAATGCCTTTGCATAGTCAATAGAACACAAATAAACATCTTTCTGGTATTTTCTTCTTTCAGCCAAGATCCAGCTGACATCAGCAATGATATCCCTTATTCCATGCCCTCTTCTGAATCTGACCCAGACCTCTGGCAGTTCTCTGCAACTGTTGTTGGATGATCTTCAGCAAAATTTTACTCGCATGTGATATTAATGACATTGTTCTATAATTTGAGCAGTCTGTTGACTCACCTTCCAGAATGGGTACAAATAGGGATCTTTTCCAACCAGTTGGCCCAAGTATTTGTCTTCCAATTTTCCTGGCATAGACAGTTAAGTGCTTCCAGTGCTTTAACTTGTTGAAACGTCTTCCTTCCTCCCTCCCTCCTTCCCTCCCTCCCTCCTTTCTTTCTTTCTGTCATCATTTTATTGGGGGCCCATACAGCTTTTTATCACCATCCATCCATCCATCCATCCATCCATCCATCCATCCATCGTGTCAAGGACATTTGTATATATGTTACCATCATCATTTTCAAAATCTTTTCTTTCAACTTGAGCCCTTGGTTGTTGAAACATTTCAAGTGGTATTCCATCAATTCCTGGAGCATTGTTTTTGGCTAATACGTTCAGTGCAACTTGAACTACTTTTTTCAGTATCATTGCTTCTTGTTCAAATGCTACCTTTTGAAATGGTTAAATGTTGATTAGATCTTTTTAGTACAGTGATTCTGTGTATTATTTCCACCTTCTTTTCCGGCATCATTCAATATTTTGCCCATAGAATCTTTCAATATTACAACTCGAGACTTAAATTTTTCTTGATTTCTTTAAGATATACTGAATGTGTTCTTTTCTCTTCGGTTTTCTAAGTCTAGGTCCTTGCACATTTCCTTATAATACTCTACTTTGCCTTCTCAAGTTGCCTTTTGGAAATTTCCGTTTAGCACCTTGACCTCATCATTTCTTCCATTTTCCTTAGCCACTCTACAATTAAGAGTAAATTTTAGAGTATTGTATGACATCCACCTCCGTCTTTTTTCTCTTTTTTTAAAGATCATTTTATTGGGAGCTCTTTTTTATTTTATTTTTTTAAGTCATTTTATTGGGGCTCATACAACTCATCACAATCCACACATACATCAATTGTGTAAAGCACACTTATACATTT
>NW_022105908.1:19089395-19093243 GCF_000313985.2 Echinops telfairi | reverse complement strand
CCCCTCCCATCACTGTAATACCTGTAGCACAACCCTTTCCTGTGACGTATGTCTTCACCTGTAATGTGGGGGCTCGAACGTCCCCAGAGAGTATAAAAGTTTGGGGAGCATTAAAATTCTCTCTCCACGTGGATTACCAAGCGGGGCTGAGGTGAGCAATGCTACCATGAAATGTGTCTGACTCCATTTATTTCTATATATCTCTTTTATCTCTCATACTCTCTATAACTTTACTATAATATTTACTTATTATCGCTGTACAATTGCACCTACCGAACCCGTAGTGATTGTGCTAGGAGCTGGCTTCTTCTGGCAACTAAGAGCAAATTTTGTTTCTTCCTCTTTGCTTCCAACTTTTGCATTCCAATTGCCAATAATTATCAGTACATCTTGATTGCAGGCTTGATCATTTTCCAACTGAAATCGTTGGTAGAATTCTTCAATTTCTTCATTACTAGCTTTAGTGGTTGGTGCATACATTTAAATTGACTGGATTTCCTTGTATGCAGAGAGATATTATCCTATCACAGACAGCATTGTACTTCAAGATACATCTTGAAATGCCCTTTTTGATGAATATAACACCAAACCTCTTTGAATCTGTCATTCCCAGCATAGTATAAAATATGATTTTCTGATCAAAATGGTCAATTGCAGCTGCAGTTCATTGCAGCTCACTAATGGCTCGAAGGTTGATCTTTGTGCTTTCCATTTCATATTTTACAAATTCAAATTTTCCTGATTCATACTCCATACATTTCAAGTTCCAATTATTGATTGATGTTTTAGGCTTTTAATTCTCATTTTGAGTTGTGGCCTATCAGCAAATGAAGGTCCTGGAGGGTTTACTCCATCCATGGCATGATGGTCGACTCAACTTTGAGAAGGCAGCTCTTCCTCAGGCATATTTTGAGTGCGATGGCAGGGAGTTTGGGGGTTGGTTCCCGCACCCCCACCCAGGGGTGCATCTTCTGGCACCATCTCTGACAATGTTCTGCTTCTATTCATGAAGTATTCAGGATCTGACCGTGTTTCCATTCTGTCGTAAGGTTTTCAGTGACTATTTCCTCCAAAGTGGACCGCCTAGTCCTTCTTTATATTCTGTTCTTAATCTGGACACTCTGCAGAAACCTGTTCATTTGAAATACCACTGACATAGTTTCCAGCATCACAGCAACACACAAACCACCACCACCACAGTCCAACAGCCCAACGAACTGACAGACACAGTCCAGCAGTCCAACAAACTGGCAGACAAGTGGTGGCATCTTGTTGAGCTCTATAAACAGGGTGTCATATTGGGTGCAGTCAACTGGCAGTTAGTTACACGTTTCCAAGATTTTTCCAAGATTCTTACATGTTGTTGTGCATAGCTGTTAGGAAATCCTCCATGGCCCATCAGTTGATTGATTCTAACTCATGACAACCCCAGAACTGCTCCACACATGGGGCTTGTTTTGTTCTCCTGAAATCTCCCCGCCCCCCCAGGAGAGGGAGCCTTTTATTGGCTGAAGGACTACTTGAGGGGGCTGAAATGGGATGAGTGGGTGGCCCCGATGCCAGGCTTGTAAGTGATGGAGAACTCACCCAGGTGGTGTCCGCTCATCTCTGGCTTGATCTCCACCTGGTTGCAGGTCTTCCCGTTGTACACGCCCACCGTGCTGCCCACCATCTAGAGGAGAAAGGCCTCCTTTTTGGCCGTGGTTCTGGAGGCGCCGCGGCCAAGCGCTGTCCAGCTGCACCAGCAGCTCATAGGACACGTCCAGCAGCTGGTCCAGATACACGCCGCCCTAGGTGAACTTCCGGAAAGTCGGCTTCTTCTGCTGCTCCCCCTCCGCCATCTCGTCGGTGCTGTGGGAAACGCGTTCTCCTGAAATCTTCATGGAAGTAGCTCGCCAGGCCTTTCTTCCGTAGCCTCACGGGGTGGGTTGGACCCATAGGCTTAGGTTAGCAGTGAACCCTAAAGCACAGCAGCACAACTCTGCTATTATTACAAACGACAGGAAGAAACAAACGGGTCCGGGGAAGGAAATGCAATTTTGATGCTGCTGGCTCTGTAGGAATGCCAACAATCCCAATGGCCCAGCACTGCCCCCTCCCGCTCCATCTTCAGGGGGGTCTGTCTCCTGACTCAGGTGCTCCTGACTATGGCTGGTGCGTGTGTGTGTGTGTGTGTGTGTGTGTGTGTGTGTGTGTGTGTGTCTTGGGGTGTGGATGGTATGGTGGTAATGGGAGGAAGGACGGAGGACCTTGGTAGGGCCCGATAAATGTTTGGTCTTGGGGCTCAGTGGTCCTTCTCTGGTAGCACGGGGTCCAACATGCCCAGCTGGGACTGAGGGCCATGCTTCCCACCGTGGAGCCCAAAAGCGAGGAGGTCAGTGTGCAGAGAAAGCGTAAGATGCTCAGGAAGAAGTGGAGACCAGAGGCAGAGCCCTCAGAGCATCTGAATTCCAAGGCTGCCCATTCCCCAGCTCGCCACCTCACCTTGCGATTCATGATTCTTTGCCCGCTTTGTCCAAACGAGAGAGCCCTGATGGCGCTGTCCGGTAAACATCGGGCTGCTGACTGATAGGTTGGTAGTCCAAACTCGCCAGCTGCTTTTCAGAGAGAGATTGGGCAGTCTGCTCACATAAGATGGACAGCTTCGGCAACTCTAGTCGGAGTGTCTATGAATCTGAACAGACTCCATAGCAGTGGATTTGGGGGCTCTGAGCTAAGCCCCAAATGCGATCTACTCATTTGCAGCCACTAATCTATGAGGAAAGGGCCCTGGTGGCACGGTGAGCTATGTGCTGGCCTGCTAACCGCCAGCTGCTCCCCAGGAGAGTGGTGAAGCTTTCGACTCCTGTAAAGAGTCGCGGAAGCCCCCAGGAGCAGTTCTACTTTGCAGTGAGTGGCAATCGACTCGATGGCAGCGAGGCTGGGGTTCAAACATCATCACTATGGCGCCGGTGGTGCAGGGTCGGGCAGTGCTTTGTCCTGCTGCACACAGGGCGCTATGAGTTGGAACGGCAGCTAACCACAGCTGAGATCTGTGCTTCCTGGGTGGTGCAAACCGTTTGTACTTGACTACTGGCCTCTGCTGGTGTCATGGATTATGCAATGAACCACAAGGTTCATGGTTCAAACCTACCAGCCTCTCTGTGGGAGAAAGATGAAGTTTTCTTTTCCCATAAAGATTTACGGTCTCAGAAAACTAGAGGGAGCAGTTCTGCCCTGTCCTTTAGGATCGCTGTGAGTTGGAATTGACTAGAAGGCAGTGCATTTTCTTGGACAGTTTGAATTCCCTCAGAAGTGCTGCGAAGGAAAGGCCTGGCCATCTGCTGCCCTCAAGACCCCAGCCGAGGGAACCCTCTGGAGCAGTTCTCCTCTACAGCACCTGGACTCACTGTGAGTTGGAATCAACCGGACCGCAGTTGTTCTGTTTGTTTTCTAAGCTGAGCTCTAGAAGCCATTAGGGCCAGGTGATCATGGGTGACTTCGATTTTTTTTCCCTGTAATTTCAGAGAGAAGTTAGAAAAATCTTCTCAGGCTGCTTGACACCTCACATGTCCTCCACATCCTATCCCCGCCCCTCCCTTCTGGTCCTGAGGAGGCCACAAATGAAGGGAGGAAGCAGCAGAAAAGAGAAAAAGCTGGTAACTGTGGACCAGAAGTGAGCACTGGGGACGCACACGTGGAAAACAGTGAGTGGCTGATTGGAAGATAATTCCAAATCATTATAACCTCAAAACCAAACTCACTGCCAGAGTGGATCCTGACTCATCATGACCCTAGAAACAGAACAAAGCTGCCCCTGTGGGATTCCAAGGCTGTAACTCCTTACTGGAGTAGGAAGCCTCATTGCT
>NW_022105908.1:19087380-19088788 GCF_000313985.2 Echinops telfairi | reverse complement strand
CTTAGGGCAAAGGACGAAATGAAGAGAGAGTGGGGGACTCTGAGAGACCTTGTTCTTAGGTGGGCACAGGGAGGCCAGAGCTGATGGGCGGCATCAGATACCTGAAGGAGCAGAGCACCTGAAGAGTTGGAGTTGAAGATGAAGGGCCATGGCCCCCTCCCCCATCTCACAGCCTCTAGGAATGTTCCATGGCAGTTAGGGGCTCTGTCCTGCTGAGTGGGTTGGGGGCCTTGCCCTGGATCAGGTGTTTGATGGCCTAGGAAGAGCCCCACCACCCGATTCCTTTCCAGACCTCAGGCTCTGTGATGGCAACGGCTCTGCCTGATGAAGATATTTAAAGATGAGGGACAACTGAGCCTGGCCAGGGAGCGGGGAGATGTGGTGGATAATGGAAAGGGAAAGGACGTGTGCAGAGGGGAACAGGGACCTTGGGGATAAAGTCCAGGAGTCAGGAGGAGAAAGCGGTGAGCAGCAGAGACCTGGGAAGGAAATAGGCAGTGGGGAAGCAAGACAGTGTGGAAGCCAAGCTGAGACAAATGGGGAGGGGCAGGCCTCCTCCTCCAGCCCTAAAAACCCATTGCCCATGTCCCACCACCAAGACCATGTGATGTCCAGGCGATGGGCATGTAGCTCAAGTTGGACATTGCAGGTGCTGACCTCAGTGCTCAGCCTGATTGCCTTCATCCTGCTGCTGGTAATGGTCTTCTCCAAGAAATGGCTGCATCTCTCTGGGAGCCGCTTCTACCGGCACTGGCCTGCCAATATCAGAGCCAGAATCTACACCAAGGCCCATATCATGTCCATGGGGCTCATATACATCTGCAGAGCCAAAAGCTGTAGCCCAGAGCATTGGAAAGGTAAGACCTTGTTGGCTTTCCGGGATCCTTGCCTGCAACTTTCCTCCAGGCATCCCATCCCCTGATCTGCACTAGACCTTCCGGGATCTCATTTCCTCCCCTAGCCTGGCCAGATCGGTTTGCCTGACATTGGAAAAGGTCACAGCTTTGAATAAGACTCAGAGACAATCAAGTCTATGCTTACCAAAAAGTATGTGTGAGTGTGAATTCCAAGCTTAGAATGGAATAGAATAAATCCAACCCAATCAAACCAAGTCAAACCAAAGCAGTTAATTGTCTTCCTATCAATTTTGACTCATTGAAATCTTGTATAGAATTCTACCCTCTTAGGGTTTTCAAGACAGTGATTTTTGGAAGCAGGTCACCAAGCCCTTTCTCCCAAGGCCTTTGGGTGTGTACTTAATGACTAATTTTTGGTTAATCACACAAGGAGCTCTGGTGGTGGCATAATGGTTGTGTGTTGGACTGCTAACTGCAAGGGCAGCAGTTTGAAACCACCAGCCGCTCTACAGGAGAAAGGCAGGATTTCTTCTCTTATAAAGAGTTAGAGT
>NW_022105908.1:19077441-19086698 GCF_000313985.2 Echinops telfairi | reverse complement strand
TTGTGTATGTTCAATTTAAACTCTACAGCTGAGAAAACAGATTTGGAGAGATTAAATACCTTGCTCAGGGCTATAAAGCTATTAGGCTGAAAACCAAATGAAATTGCCACTCTTGACCGCTTTTCCTCTACAAAAAGAGCAATTTCTTCTGGATTAACCTAATAATGGCAACTTTAGAATGATGACTCTGTTGTGTCTGGTACCAACGAGCCCTCATGGTGTGGTGTAGTGGTTACTCGTTGGGCTGCGATCCTCATGGTTGGCAGATTCAAAACCGCCAGCACCTTTGTGGGAGAAAGACTGGGCTTTCTACTCCTATAAATAGTTACAGTCTCGGAAACCCCTAGGTTTCTAAGGCAGTGAGTTTGGTTTGTTGCAGGTACCAAAGGTCACATTAGCACTTTGCTCTATGACACCCACAGTCAGCCACTAGGAACAGTTTGAGATGCACTTAATTTTCTCTGGGCTTTTTTTTTTTTTAATGGAACAAGATTTGAATGCTTTTAAAAATTTTTTTACATAGTTGTAATCCTTCAGAGGAGTTTAGATTTTCTTTTGAAATTAATCTTTTAATACATAATACTTTCTCATTATAGACAGTACATTCACTTATACAGATTTGTCTTCTTTAGCTTGACTGTATTATTTCTCTCAGAAAATTTATTTCCAATTTCATATTTTTAAAAAGTCCAATAATGCTGATCAAGAATAAGGTTTTTTTTCCTTCTGTATTTACTATGAATTCTTTGGGATGGATTCCCAAAGTGGGTTTATGGAATCCAGGAGAGTCAAGTTCTTACTAAAATTTTCTAATTGATTTCCAAATGGATTGTAGTGATTTGCGCTTCCACCAACAATGTTTGAGAAGGCTTGTTTCATTGCCGTCTGTGACTGTAGTTTAAATATGTAGGGTTAAAAAAATATATATGTAGGGTTTTTTCCTTCTTCAGATTAGAAAAAAAGTTGCAGTTATGAGAAATACAGAAATGTTTAAAGAAAAGAAACCTCACCTAAAATTTCCCCATGCAGATACGTCACTGTGGACGTTGTATTTACTTTCCAGCCTTTACACATATTTATATTAAAATACTTATATATATTTATACACACAATAAGTTCATATGGTCTATGTATATATTTTTATTGCAATTCTATTTGTTCTATTTTGCAAACTCTAATTTTCCATTTTAACCCCTTTACTTACCTCATTAAATAATTCTTCTGTAGCATCACCACATTCTCAGGTTTATTTGATTAGGTAGTAAATGAACACAGTGAAAAATCGGGACAAAAACCACAGAAGATTCTACAGTGTGATTCTGTATCCACTTTCAGTTCCCCTCCCCAGATACCACAACTCTGCCAGTTTCTTGTGTTTTTCCCCAGGGATGTTCTATTCGGGGATGAGAATCGATCACAGAGCATCATGTTTAATGATAGTCTAATGTATAAAAAAACCTCACTGCCATTGAATCGTTTCTGACTCATAATGACCCCCAAAGGGCAGAGTAGAACTCCCCCTATGGATTTCCGAGACTACAACTACTACATGGGAGTAGAAAGTCTCATCTTTCTCCTACAAAGCGCTGGTGGCTTCAAACACGCTTGATCTTTCGATTAGCAGCCAAACAAGTAACCACAACGCTACCAGCGCTTCCATAGCTAAGATACAGAGTGTGTAATTTATACCCCGGGCACCATTCATTTCAGTGGAGGCTTTTGTGTTGCTGTGAGACTGAGCAGGTTGCAACTGAGCATCCAGTTTAAAAAGGACCAAGGAAGAAAGGCCCGGTGATGCAGTTCTGAAAAGCATTCAGGGGAAGCCCTGTGGGTTACATCGGTCCAGGCCCGTGGGGCATGGGGTCGCCTGAGTCTGGGGCAGACTCAATGACAGCTAACAACAACGATTTCTTCAACAAGTCTCTTATTGAACCTGCACACATCTTTGCAAAGACAATCCCTGTACATAGATTTTGATGCACATCTCTGAGTATTTCCTTAGCATGGTTTCCAGGAAGGGGACAGGGTCTTAACCATTTGGACTTTGGGGCTACTTCATCCCACCAGAATGCTGCCCACCCATGGTGGGTGAAGAGAGCAGCTTTCTTACACTCTCACTGCCATTGAGTTGCTGACTCAGAGACTGTAACTGAGGAGTAGAAAGTCCTGTCTTTCTCCCTCAGAGCTGCTGGTGGTTTGAACTCTCCAGCATACAGATCGCAGCCCAACTTGTAACCACTACACTATTAGAGCTCCAATTTCTCACACGAGGCCTCTATCAATTTTTTTTTTTGCTCTTTGAGAACCTGATAGATTAAAAATCACCACCAACAAACCTTTCGTTTACACAGCTTTGTGATGAGCTGCGTGATGTGGATGAGACATTCGCACGTCTTTTGACCATTTCAGTTCAAATACTCTGTTCATTTTCAACTATTGAGGAATTCATGTTCATACAGTTTTATGAAGTATTATGAAGGAGTCTCAATATTAAGAACCTCTGCTTATTTAATAAAGGAGAGTGGCATTTCATTGTTGGTTTAAAATTCCACGTATCTGGCTATGAACGAGCCTGAACATTTCTTTGCGTGTTTACATTTCCTCTTTTGTGAATTCTTAGTTTGTTCTGTTTTCTCATTCCTCCCAGAGAACTTTAAGCAGTGGACAAATCAGCCATTCTTTGGGGTGGCCAAAATAAACTTCTGCCTGGCCCTTGGGCTGGGCTTTGCTCTCACCATCTGGCTGCATCTGCCATACTTGCCTGGCGTTCAGCGATTGCCTTCCTTTGGCTGGATTGCGACCATCATGAGCTTCTGTGAAGGTGCCCCCTAGCTCTGGAAAAGGTCTTTAGTTTCTCCTAACCCATTCCTTCCTGGGCACTTCTCCTTCTTCCCTTCTTAGGGGTTTTGTGGGTGGTCGGAGAACAGAACTGGTAGTTGCTGACTGGGAAATGTGATATGTCATTCCCCCTCGGCCACTAAAGAGGTGGAGGAGGAGGGGCTGATTCCCATGAACCTCTGGGGCCATGTATCTATTTGTGGTGATGGGAGTTGTGGTTTGTGGCTGTAGCTCAGCAGATAAGGAAGAGTGTCTGGGATTCTTGGATGAGAATGAGACCTCTCCACTTCCTGTCTCCCAGTCACCTTCATTTTCTTCACCCTCATGTTCTTCCCTATTAACCTCTGGATCTTTGAGTGGAAGAGGAATCTATCAATCCCCATTGGCTGGAGCTATTTCATTGGTTGGCTGGTGTTTTTCCTATACGTTGTCTGTGGTAAGTGGCCAGGAGGTGCCTGGGGTGGGGAAGGAAACATGGGTGGATGGGGGCAGATACAGTGTGGAGGGAGGGGTGAGGTGGGGGCAGGGCAGTTCTCAGGGATACCGTTTCCCCAAAAGTAAGACATCCCCCGAAAATACGACCTACTTACAGTTTTGCCTCTCGCTGAAATATAAGGCACCCCTGAAAATAAGACCCCCTGAAGCTACCATAACTCTAGACTCTGGACTGTAGGGGGAGGGGGGACCGCTGCTACGCAGCTCACTGTTGGCCACAGCGCAGCCGGAGCAGACAGGAAGTGCGAGGTCTCTTTTAATAAAACAATAAATGTGTACTATATTCTTCTTCATGGAAAAATAAGACACCCCCTGAAAATAAGACCTAGTGCATCTTTAGGAGCAAAAATTAATATAAGACACTGTCTTATTTTCGGGGAAATAGGGTAGGTTCTTGGGGACTGTCTTCCCTTTGATCTCACCTTGCTTTGTCACTTTCCCTCCAACGCTCCAACTGTCTTCTTCCCCATTACCTATCTTTTCCTAGCAGCCCTTTGCTACTTCAACCAAAACAACTTCTGGAGCCTAGTTCTGATGCGCCCCTCTGGCACCGTGTCCTGCAGCAGTATGAGCTTCTCTGAAGACTCTGAAGGGGAACACAGGGATTCAAAGCAACCACCTGGATTACCTGGATCCTCATAGAAAAGAAGGCGTCTTCGTGCCCTTTACTGAGGTCTCCTGAGGACCACGTTCTGTCCACCCATCTGAATCTTCTCCTCACCCGTCCCTCTCCCCCTCTCGCTCAGTGGAAGGAATCAGCCAGGGACGGACTTCGGACGCGCTGTGCTCCTCGTCCTCGTTCCTGCCTTCCCTCCAGCGTGGGTGACCTGGAATAAAGCGTCTCTTTTGAAAATCATGCCCGGCAGTTAAGCTGGCATTTGGTAGAGGGAAGTAGAAGAGGCGAAATTATGCTTGTTTCCCCGTTCTCCCTTCCTACGAATCTGTTGGTACCCTTGGGTGCCTCAACCTGCCAAACCTCTACCACGGGGCCCTGTACACGAGCAAATAAATGCCTCTCGGGAGCTCAGCTGCCTCCGCCTTTGTGGTGTTTGTTAGCCAGTGGACGTGGACCGTCACGGCTGGTCAGGAGACGGCCAGCACTTCGGAACCGGTGGGTTTCCACATAGTGAAGAATTCAAAAGCAAGATGGACCTGGAACGAGAGGCAGGTGAAAAACCGAGAACACCCAGGTCTTCGCTAGCGGCCGAGCTTCCCCGTCTGCGAGCCAGGGAGGGTTGGTTCTCAACCTGCGGGTCGCGACCCCTTAGGGGGTCGGAACGACCCTTTCACAGGGTCGTTCATACAGTGACGAAGGAGCCACGAACATAATGTTATGGCTCGGGGGTGGGGTGGGTCACCCCAACACGAGGAACTGTCTGAAAGGGTCGCGGCGTGAGGAAGTGGAGAACCTCTGGATCGGCGCCACCTGGCTTCCGGCGCCGGCGGCCGCGAGCGCGGCTCGGTCTCGCGAGAGTCCTGTGCGTGCGCGTGCGTGCGTGTGCGCGTGCGCGCGCTCCGACCCCGCCTTCCGGGTGAGCGCGTGGCTGAAGGGGGCCGGCTTCCCTGGTCAGCCTCGGCGCTGTTGGGGTGCTGGGAGCTTGTGGGGTTCCGCGACGGGGACCGTGCGGGGGCCGTGGTGTGGGGTCCGAATCCCGCTCCGGGCGCCTTCGCTCCCTCCTCGCTCCCCGGCTGGGCCGCCCCTCCTGCGACCCGACCCCTCGCCGGGCGACCCGGCCGCCTTCCGAGCCCGGTGCCGCCGGCTGTGCCGCCACGGAGGTCGGTGTATGGGATGACTGGACCGCGATCCCGCCCCGGCCACCTGTCCAGATGGCCCCGAACGTCCAGATACCAGCCCGCCCTTGCTGCTGAAGCTCAGGCCCTGGCAGTGGGAATCAAACACGAAAGGAGACGTGTGAGCGTCAGGCCCCAGAACCCAGAGACAGACCGCTGCTGGCTTGAGCAGCATGGCCACGCCCGTGGAGTCAGATAGCTCACGCCGAGAGGCTGGCCCCGGGAAAGTATGTTTCATGATACATGGTTGATCTTTGTTATTGAACGTCCATCCCGCCGGAGTTGTAATGCCATTCCGGCAGAGGAGGGAATTGGAGACATTCATGTATGTATCATGAGGTTGGACCATATGGCACTGGCGTTTTAGCTCTTAAATATTGGCAGTTATATGTGGCTCGATACAGGAAGGAAGGGAAGAGGAAAAAAGTATTGCTACAAAATCATAGAAACCTTGCCTACACAAAAACATCAAAAGTGTGAAGCTGTCACTTGATATATCTCCCATAGCGGCCTATACATTTCTGAAAGCACTGCTGTTACCATCTTTTGAATGCTTCCCTGAAGAATTCTGGGCTCTGATTGACACCACGTCAAAACCGCACTTTGGACCTCCTCGATGGGCTCCATTCGTGTTTCTTTTCCATGTTCTTTGAGTTTGGGGAACAAAAAATATATGCAGGGGCAACATCAGGGTGTAGGATGGATCAGGTAAGTTTTCCCGGTGAAATTCTCCTAGAATCCTCAAAGAATGAGCATGATCGTGGAAAATACTAAGATGCAACATTCCTGGCCTTTTTCTCACCAATGCAGTTTAGCAATTTTCATAAGACTTCTTCCTAATAAGCCTCTGTGAGCGTCCTGTGTCCTTTGAGAAAATCTATCAAGGTTTCTCCTTTGAAGTCCCCAAACACAGTCATCATAACCTTCTGAGTTGACTTCTCCGACTTGAATTTAACTAGTCCAACAGAAACCACTCCAGTGCATTACTGGGAGAACTTGTTTGGAGCCATCCACTGATGACAGGCCATGCCTGTTAATACAAATCTTAGTCGTTACTGGTTTCATTTATTTATTTATTTATTTTAAGTGAATCATCACAACAATCCATCATCCAGTTGTATTGAGCACACTTGTACATATGTTGCCATCAACATTTTCAAAACAATTTCATTGGAGCCCTTGGTATCAACTCCTTTTCTTTCCCCTCCCGCCCTCGTGAAGCCTTGATCAGTGAGATGTTACTGTTATTTTGTGTCTTACACTGTCGTCTCCGTTCACAGAGACTTGTTTAAACATGTCGTGTATGGAATCAATGTGTGCATGGGTGGACTAGACCCCTCATAACAACACTTTTCTACTTATCCCTGTAAATGACCAATTTCTGTTTGATTTGGGGCCTTTTTAGGATTCTTATGGAACCCTGGTGGCGTCATAGTGGTTACACGTGGAGCTGCTAACCAAAAGGTCAGGAGTTTGAAACTACCACTTGCTCTATGGGAGAAAGATGAGGTTTTCTACTCCCTTAAAGAGTTACAGTCTCAGAAACCCACAGGGGCAGTTCTCCCCTGTCCTATAGGGTCATTATGAGTCAGAATCGACTCGATGGCAATGAGTTTGGGAGTTTTTTTGTTTTTAAGGTTCTTATTCTTTTGTCATACCTGATCAAGGAAAAGTTGCTAGTTCCAAGCAAATGTCAGCAAAAACCCTAACATAGAGGCTGGGTAATTGGATAGAATAAACATTCCACAAATCCCTACTTTATATCCTCACTGTACTACTCTTTATAGTAACAAATAAGGATTTAGTGGAAGACTGATTGAATTAGACATTCTAGGGAAAGGGGCACCAAAAAAGGAGAAGTTAGGATCCCTGCCTTAGCGATCCACATAACCTAACTGGAGAAAGTGACCTGGTGATTATTTTACAGGCGTCACAAACTCAAATGCCCACAGAAGCTAAGCAGGTAACAAATACATTATGTACTAATCATTTATACATTTCCTTTTATGATAAAGACCTTGTGCATAAATGATCTATTTTTAGATAACAAGCTATTCCAAACTTTACTGGCTTAAAATAATAAACATTATTTCAGTTTCTTTTTTTTTTTTTTTTTTAACATTATTTCAGTTTCTGAGGGTCAGTTTAGCTGTTTTTGACTCAGGGTCTGTCATGAAGACTTTTAGATATACCACCAAAAGAACAATTCATTTAAGTAAAATGGATGTTAGGCTTCCTAAAAAAAAAAAAAGCAAAACTTCTCTGAAAAAACACCGATAAGTGAATGAAAAGACAGAGTTAAAAGGCAAGTCACAGATTGGGAGAAAATATTTGCAAAGCAAATAACTGATCGTTCAATTCAGAAGAGGATGTGGAATGAGAGATATCATTGCTGCTGTCAGATGGACCTTGGCTGAAATCAGGGGATATCAGAAAAATATTTACCTGTGTTTTATCGACTATGTAAAGGTATTTGATTGTGTGAATCACAGCCAATTCTGGATAACAATGAATAATGGGAATGCCAGAGTACTTGATTGTGCTAATGCAGAACTTGACCACAGACTAAGAAATGTGTTTGAACAGAACAAGGGAACACTGCATGGTTTAACAGCAGGAAAGGGTATGCGTCAGGGTTGTATCCTTTCACTACACTTAGTGTGTATGTTGACCCAGTAATCTGAGAGGCTGGACGCTATGAAGAGGAGTGCAGCCACAAGATTAGAGGAAGACTCAGTAACAACCTGAGAAATGCTGATGATACACCCTTGTTTGCCTAAAGTGAAGAAGAATGAAGCACTTATGATGAGGCTCAAAGGTCATAGCGTTCAGTGTGGATTACACCTTAAGAAAACAAAATTACAACGGGAACAATAGGCAACATCATCATAAACGAAAATATTGGAGTTGTCAAGCATTTAATTTTATTTGGATCCACAGTCAATGCTTATGGAAGCAGCAGTCAAGAAATCAAATGACGTATTGTACTAGGCAATGCTACAAATGAATCTCTTTAAGGTATTAGAACACAAAGATGCCACTTGGATGACCGAAACCTGTCAGACACAAGCCAGAGTATTTTCAGTCGTTTAATTTACATTCAAAAGCTGGACAGTGATTAAGGAAACTTAAAGAAGAATTGATGCCTTTGAACGATGGTGTTAATGAATAAAATAGAACATGAACTACCAAAAGAACAAGCAAATTTGTTTAGAAAAAAATTCAACTAGAGGAGCTGGTACCAAAGTCTTAAGTGGAGAACAAATGTTTTGAGAATGATGAGGGCAACGCATGTACAAATGTGCTTGACACAATTGATTTATGTATGGATTGTCATAAGAGTTGTATGAGCCCCTAATAAAATGATTAAATAACAAGTACAACTAGAATGCTCCTTAGAAGTAAGGATGGCAACCCTTTGTCTCATGTACTTTGGATGTGTCACCAGGTGAAACCAGTCCTTGGAGAAGGACATCATGCTTGTGGAGGTTTAGGCGGGGAAAGGAAGACCCTCAGTGGCTGTTACAGTAGCCTCAAAAATAGCAATGGTTGTGAGAACACGACCAAGTAGGGTTGGCATGCATAAGGTCACTTTGAGTTGAAACTGCTTCAAGGGCACCTAACAACTGCAACAACATATCTGATGAAGGACTTGTAGCAAAAACATACAAAGACGTCTTCAAGCTCAATGGTAGCCAAAGAAACCGCTCAATTAAGAATGATCAAAATGTATGTATAGACACTTCACCAAAGACAGTGTATACTTGCCACAGGACATTTTTAGGCTGATGGTACTATCCTATATGATACTGAATTGGTGAACATGTAACCTTATACAAAACCCATAGGATCCATTGAACACAAAGAGTGTAAACTACAGATGTTAATCATGTATAAATTTTGGTTTATTTATTGTAAAAAATGTACCACACAAATGCAAAGTGTTAATAGGAGAAAAAAGTGCTCAGTGGTGAGAAGGGACATAGGGGAATTCTCTATACAATTTTCCCATAAACATAAAACTGTTCTAAAAAACCAAAATTGATTAAAAATCAGTTCCAAGTTCAGAATCGTGTTAAGAGACTCTTTGGGTGTTGTATCAGGCCAGGTGGGGAGAAACAAATCCATAGGCT
>NW_022105908.1:19073965-19076134 GCF_000313985.2 Echinops telfairi | reverse complement strand
GGTGATTGGTTCACATCGGCAGTCATTATTTGCCTTGAATTGAATAGTGTCCCTCCAAATTGTGTATCCACTTGTCTGGGCTATGATTCTCTGTGGCTTTGCAGTTATGTGGTGATGCAATCATTCCCCATAGTGTGACCTGATGTAATTAGCTGATCAGTTGCAAAGGGATTAGGGGTGGTGCAATAGTGTTACTCTGGTCACAGCCCTTAGCCTATGTAAGGGGAATTTCTCTGGGGCATGCCCTGCACCATCTTTTATATTATATCAGAAAAAAAAAAAGAGAGAGAAGCAAGCCTAAAAAGAGGATCTTAGTATTACATAAAAAAAGCCAGGAGAGGAACACATCCTTTGGACCTGGCGACCCCGTGTGAGAATCTCCTAGGCACGAGGGAATGTTGATGCTAAGACACATGAGGAACTCCAAAGAACCCCAGGACCACATATGTTGAAGGAGACAGAAACCTTCTCTCGGAGTTGATAGAGAAAGTGTTCCCTTAGAACTGACACCCTGAATGTGGACTTCTAGCCTCCTTAACAACAGCCTGAGGTATGCAGATGACACAACCTTGTTTGCGGAAAGTGAGGAAGACTTTGAAGCACTTGCTGATGAAGATCATGGTTGCGGCCTTCAGGATGGATTCCAAGTCAATGTAAAGACCAAAATTCTTACAACTGGATCAATAGGTAACATCATGATAAATGGAGAAAAGACTGAAGTTGTTAAGGATTTCGTCTTGCTTGCATCCACAGTCAATGTTCATGGAAGCAGCAGTCAAGAGATCAAAAGACACGTCACAGAGGGTAAATCTGCTGCCTAAGACCTCTTTAGAGTGTTGAAAAGCAGGAAGGTTACTTTGAGGACTAAGGTGGTTCTGGCCCAAGTCAGGGTATTTTAAATCACCTCATCTACATGTGGAAGTTAGACATTGAATTAGGAAGATCAAGGAAGAATCGATGCATTTGAATTGTGATAGTGGTGAAGAATATTGAATGGACTGTCAAAAGAACAACCAGATCTGTCTTGGAGCAAGGACAGTCAGAATGCTCCTTAGAAGTGAGCATGGGGCAATGAATGTACAAATGTGCTTGACACAATGGATGTATGTATGGATTGTGATAAGAGCTGTATGAGCCCCTAATAAAATTATTTTTTAAAAAGAAAAAATATGATTCCAAGGAAAATACAATCCAATTTGCTGCAGTTGTGATCTGTTAATTAGCAAACAAGGATAAAACTTTGCAGGTTAAAATTCTAAAAAAAAAGTGAGGATGACCCTCAATACAAGAATACTTTGTTCTAAAAAATTGCCATTCCATGATCTCACTTTCCCGACACGATCGCTGAAAACAAAAAAATCATATTGATGTGAATGAGGGGGGTTGGAGTGGTGACCCAAAGCCCATCTGTAGATAATTGGACATTCCCTCACAGAAGGGTCACAAGGAAAGAATGAGACATCCAAGGTACAGCACAGCACCGAATGAATACACAACATTCCTCTAGTTCTTTAACTCTTCCTCCCTCCCACTATCATGACCCCAGTTCTACCTTACAAATCCGCCTGGACCAGCGCATGTTTACTGGTACATATAAGAGCTCTCAACACCAAAGCAGTGAATAAGCAAATGTGGTGAAGAAAGCTAATGGTGTCCAGCTATCAAAAGATATAGCGTCTGGGGTCTTAAAGGCTTGAAGGTAAACAAGCAGCCATCTAGCTCAGAAGCAACAAAGCCCACGTGGAAGAAGCACACCAATCTGTGTGATCACGAGGTGTCAAAGAGATCAGGTATCAGGCATCAAAGAACAAAAAATAAAATCATTGTGAAGGGGAGTGCAGATTGGGGACCCAAGACCCATCTGTAGGCAACTGGACATCCCCTTACAGAAGGGTCCTGAGGAGGAGACCAGCCAGTTAGGGTGCAGTGTAGCAACAATGAAACATACAACTAAAAAAAAAAAAGAAACATACAACTTTCCTCTAGTTCCTAAATGCTTCCTTGCCTCAGCTATCATGATTCCAATTCTACCTAACAAATCTGGCTAGACCAGAGGATGTACACTGGTACAGATAGGAATTGGAAACACAGGGAATCCAGGACGGATGATCCCTTCAGGACCAGTGGTGAGAGTGGCGATACTGGGAGGTGTGGTGGAAAAGGGGAACC
>NW_022105908.1:19071123-19073482 GCF_000313985.2 Echinops telfairi | reverse complement strand
GAAAAGGAGGAAGGCCCTCCACAAGCTGCATTGACCCAGTGGCTGCAATAACCGGCTCAAACCCAACGATAATTGTGAGGATGCTGCAGGAAGGGACATGATTCAGAACAATATGGCACCAGAACTGACTCAGTGCGCACCCTGACTATAAATTAAAGCTCTACTGTTAAATTTTTCCGAAGTCCTCCTTTCTGCTTCTCAAAAGACCGGCCTGCAATTTAGAGCAGTCACTTCAGGTGCACTTGAACCACTCGCAGTGGACAACAGAGAGGACCAGGTTTGTGGAGAAACGTGAGTCAAGAGGTCTCAGAAGAATGCTTACACAGCAGGCCTCGGGAAGAATGGATGCACAGCTTCCTAAACTAGTACCAAGACATCAACGCTGGAAAAGAAATCCGCAAATCTCGTAAAATTGTAACTGCCTTTGTCTTGTAAGGGACCTTGGCAGTGTAGTGGTTACAGGTTGGGCTGCTAACAGCAACGTCAGCAGTTTGAAGCCACCAGTCCCTCCTGGGGAGAAAGATGGGTCTGTCCCCCTCCATAAAGAGTTATGGTCCCGGTTTCAGTCTCCACTGCCACCGCTCTGCTCTGTCACCGCCTGTCTCTCTGACCACAGTGGTAAAAGAAACCGCGCACTGGTCATGACAATGGCTCTGGCGTAAGCAAGAGCCGGTTGGCCGGCGATGAATGCCCCATGCACTGTCTCCACGTCTATCAGCTGGCACCAGCGTGTCATGGTGGGCATAGGTCAGAAGGGCAGCTACCTGGGCAATGACGCCCAGAGAAAAGGAGGCATCCTGACGCTGAAATACCCAATCCAGCATGGCATTGTGACCGACTGGGACAACCGTGGAGATGATTTGGCATCACTCCTACAACGGAGCTGCGCGTCGCCTCCAAGGAGCACCCTGTGCTGCTGACGGAGGCACCCCAGAACCTCAAGGTCAACAGGGAGAAGATGACCCAGGTCATAGTTTAGACCTTCAACTCCCCCACCCCTGGCCAAGCTTGTGGCCATCCAGGCCATGCTGCCCCTGTACACCTCAGACGCACCACAGGCGAGGTCATGGTCTCCAGCAATGGTGTCACACACACCTTGCCCTTCTAGGAGGGCATGCCCTGCCCCACGCCATCTTGCGCCTGCATGTGGTGGAATGAGACCTGACCCAGGGGACTGCAGGGTCACCACCATGGCCAAGACCACCTTCAACTCCATCAGGAAGTGTGGCGTGGACATCCAGAAGGACCTGTACGCCCACATGGTGTTGTCCCGCCGGACCGCTGTGGACCCTGGCATCTCAGACCGCATGCAGAAGGGGATCACAACGCCAGTGCCCAGCACCATGCAGATCAAGATCCTCATGCCCTCGGAACACAAGTTCTCCGTGGGGAGATGTGGATCTGTCAGCAGGCATGCCACGTGTTAGTCCCCTCCATGGTCCACAGCAAGTGCTTCTAGAGACGGCTCGGCCACAGAATAGGTCGGCCCCTCGTGCTAGCCTCATGAAACTAGGAGAAGCCTTTCAGAGAACTGTCCTCGAAGCCCTCTCTGGAGGCAGCACCGACCGTCAGACTTGTTGCTGATCTCGACTTCGTATCCATGTTAACAGCCCTCCTGGTCTGTGGTTAATGTCCCAAACATCCTTTGATTTCAACCCTAGCACACGTGAGCTGGTCGCTCAGCAACCAGGTTGGGGAAGGTCTGGCCAGTCTCGCTCCAGGATCCCCTGGAAGCCGGCAGGAAACCGGAAGCAGTCCTTGCTATGTGCAGCGACCTGCATGCAGGGCAGAAGAACTTGAGCCTTGGGACAGAGTGTCCTTTGTTTAGCTGCTGTTGGCCGCTGGAGCCTCGGGAGCTGTGGCTTGCCTCGAGTTGGAAGATGGTTTGCACTTAAACCTGTAAATTTACTCTCTACCTTTTCATGTGTGTAAGATTTTTCTGGGACGCAATCCTCAACTTTTTTTTTTTTTTAACTCTCATAAAGATTTATTCTGAGAAACCCACAGGGCAGTTCTACCTTGTCCCATCCGGTCGACTTCATCGCAATTCTCAACTCTTCAGATGACAGAACACATTTTGGCTTTCTGCTGTCATGTGCAATTAGGTCCCGGCAACACGGCTGTGTTAGTCTAGACTAGACTAACAAATCCAGAGACACTCATGTGCATAAGAAAGAGCTTTATCATGTGGCAAAGCAACCGTGGGAGCAGAGCAGAGAGCCCCCGAGGGAGTACAAAGGACAGACTTGGGGGCCAGAGCATGGTACCCCATTGGTCTTGACTGAAGGACACCCCTAGAGATCAAACATCAGACCTTGACCTATTTACAGGTTTTTCTTTCTGCTTAAATTTTTGTTTT
>NW_022105908.1:19066113-19067151 GCF_000313985.2 Echinops telfairi | reverse complement strand
GCTATGAGTCAACTCAATGGTAGTGAGTTTAGTCTCTCGTAACCCTCCCTAGCCACTATGCTTGTGAGCTCGTATTCCCTTCCCCAGTTTTGTGTATCAAAGCTCCCTTCTCCCTCAGAACGTCAGAGCATCTGAGAGAATCTGAGTATGCATTGTTCCGACTAAAATTGTTCTATCCCTTCAATAAAACTCTTTGCTTTAATTTTTATTTTAAAAAAATGTTTTTATCGGGGTCATTTACAGATATTATAACAATCCATAAATCAATTATATCAAGCAAACGTGTACATATGTTGCCATCGCCATTTTCAAAACATTATCTTTCAACTCGAGCCCTTAGTATCAGCTGCTCTTCCCCACCCCCTCCTCCACCCTCCCACCCTCATGAACCCTTTACATGTTAAATATATATTTTTTCTCTAGTAAGACACATATTATATATTATGATGATCATGTTTTCATATCTTACATCATCTGCTGTATCCCTTCACCCCTGTTTCTGTTGTTGGAACCCCTGGGATGGTGGTGGTGGTGGCGATACATCCGTTCTTGCTACTGGTTCACCTTTTCTCGTGACCCCCCACCCCCCACCATCTTTGCTTTAATTTTGACAAGGATCTCTTTTGTGTGGTAGCATCTGTGATTTACACGATCAGCTGACCTAAGATACTACTGGTCCTACACTTAAGGCACAACTTCCTAGGATTCCTGCCCCTGCCATCAGGACCCCAAACACAACCAAACTCACTGCCATCTAGTCCTTTAGGGCTCATAGCCACCCGGTACATAGGGTGGGGTTTCTGAAACTGTAACTGTTTAAGGGGTAGAGAGGCCTGCCTTTCTCTGGCCGACTGGTTGGTGCGTTTGAACAGTTGACCTTGTGAACAGCAGCTGGACGTATAACCAGGGGCCCTGGTGGCATAGAGGTTGTGCGGAAGAAGACAGGCATAAATAGATATGCTGCCCTTTGAAGAACAGCACCCTTGGTGCTGGCCTTGAGCGATAAGAGGCAAACAGTTGGCCCCTGAATGACAGGCC
>NW_022105908.1:19062981-19064812 GCF_000313985.2 Echinops telfairi | reverse complement strand
TTCCTTGTGTTTCCGTTCCTACCTGTACCAGTGTACATCCTCTGGTCTAGCCAGACTTGCAAGGTAGAATTCAGATCATGATAATGGAGGGGGGAGCTCTTACAGCTCTTATAACAATCCATACATCAATTGTATCAAGCACATTTGTACATTAGTTGCCATCATCATTTTCAAAATATTTTCTTTCTTTTTGAGTCCCTGGTGTCAGCTCCTCTTTTGTCCCTCCCATCTGCACCTTTCCACCCTCATGGATTCCTGAGAAATTGTGAATTATTATTATTTTAATATCTTACACCGCTACTTTCATATGTCTCCCTTCACCCACATTACTGTTGTTCATCCCCCTGGGAGGAGGGGGGAATTATATGCCAATCATTGCAGCTGGTTAATCTTTTCTCCCTCTTCTCCCCCACTTTCCCTTTACCTACATGGTATTGCTACTCCCATTGCTGTTCCTGAGGGGCTTATCTGTCCTGGATTCCATGTGTCAAGAGCTCTTATATGTGCCAGTAAATCATACTCTGGTCTAGGCGGATTTGTAAGGTAGAACTGGGGTCATGATAGTGGGAAGGAGGAAGTGTGTGAAACAGAAAGATTTCTCCCAAGTCATCTCCCCAGATACATTAGACTTAGGAAACTGCTTGTAGCTAATGGTAAATGATTGTCAAGTTACTTCCCTGAAGGCAATCAGTTGCCAGACAACTGTCTGGACTGGTAGGGCCTGCTCCCTGCTGTTAAGGATAATGGGCTACTTCTTCCTAAAGGCTTACAGTCATCAATTTGGTGCCTGTAGGTGGAGTTCACACTCTACTGATAATGGTCTCTATAGTTGAGCCAGGGAACAGGTCAAACTGGCTCAGTGACATCCAAAGTTAGACTGCCATCCTGAATCTAGGATCCGCCCATCTTACTACATGTATACCCCCAATCCCTCCTCTTCCTATTGCGTGTATACCCCAAGACCACCCCCTCCCATTACTTTATTACCTATAGCACAAGCCTTTTTTGTGACGTCTGTCTTTACCTGTAATTAGGGGGCTTGCATGTCCCCAGAAAATATAAAAGCCTTGGTTAGCTTTAAGCATCTCTCTCTCTGTCTCCACGTGGACCACCATGTGAGGCTGAGGTGAGCATTGCTACCATGAATTGTGTCTGACTCCATTATTTCAATCTCTCTTTTATTTCTCATGCTCTCTATGAATTTACTATAATCTTTACTTATTATCACTGTACAATTGTGCCTACCAGACCCAGGGTGATGTGTTAGGGGCAGGTTCCCCTCACAAGGAAGCGTTAAAAAACTAGAGGAAAGTTGTGTGTTCCGTCGGTGTTGTGCTGTACCTTGGTTGTCTCATTCTTTCCTTGTGACCCTTCTGTGAGGAAATGTCCAATTATCTACAGATGGGCTTTGGGTCTCCACTCCGGCCCCCCTCATTCACATCAATATGATTTTTTGCTTTGTTTTGGGTCTTTGATCCCTGAAACCTGATCCCATCGACACCTCATGATCACACAGGCTGGTGTGCTTCTTCCATGTGGACTTTGTTGCTTCCCTGCTAGTTGTCTGTTTGTTAACTTCAAGCCTTTAAGACCCCAAGAGCTATAGCTCTTAATAGCCAGGCACCATCAGCTTTGTTCACCACATTTGCTTATGTAGCCATTTTGACTGCAGCGATTGTGTAGGGAAGGAGAGCATCACAGAATGCCTGTTTATTAGAACAAAGTGCTTTTTTTTTTTTTTTGCTTTTAAAATACTATTAAAAGATCATTTTATTGGGCTCAAGTGGAAAGCAAATGTTTTGAGAATGATGATGGCAACAAATGTACAAAT
>NW_022105908.1:19048414-19062587 GCF_000313985.2 Echinops telfairi | reverse complement strand
ACCCCATCAGGCATTCTATGCCCTCCTCACCATCGATTTTACGTCTCTGATTGTTCCCTTGTCTCTGGGTTTTTCGTTTCCTTTTCCCCCTATCCCACTATCATGTTCGACCTTCATTCGATTCTCAGTACTTTCTTTTTGTTACATTGCTCTTGATCAGACCCCATCAGGCATTCTATGCCCTCCTCACCATCGATTTTACGTCTCTGATTGTTCCCTTGTCTCTGGGTTTTTTGGTTCCCCCCTCCCATTCTCCCACCGCCTCCTCTCCCATGTTCCCCCAGAGTCATCAGCCCTGTTGTTTTCTCCTCGGGATCGGTTATCCTGAGGAGGAAAAAAAAGAAAGAAAAAGAAAGAAACGGAAAGAAACCCAAGCCAGCCCTAGAAATAGTTCCAGGTCAGTCTGCTGACCCTCCTGAATGTTTTCCAATCTGGTCTGGTGAAGTGCCACGCCCTGCCCAAGGAGCCCAAGGTCTATTTTCGGGATTCCTCAGGTACTTCATTGCTTCGCTCCCCTTGCTGTTCTGCTGCACTCCCTTCGTGTTTCATTCCGGTGTGAGGGGGTCAGATGGCACAATTCCCACTGTGTCTCCAGTGCTGTCCCCTGTAGCCCTGTGCGTCAGTGAGGGGGCATTGTGTCTCCTGGTGGGACCAACCCCACGGTCAAGACCCTATTTTAAAGACAAAATCTAACCCGATCAGAGCACCAAGGAAAACAACACAACAACAAATCCATTGTCAGTAAGTAAGTAGACATAAGGAAAAACAACCTTCTAAAAGACAAAAGTCTAGAGTAAAACAAAGCCAATTTTCTCAGGAAGCTCTTATTTCCTGCTCCTTTGTTTTTTTGGAAAACACAGTAGAGCTGACCATCTGGGCTAATTAATTCTGGGGTAAAAATGTCAGAACCTGAGTAAACAAAGATTAGTGCCAAGATAATAAAAATAAAGAGGAGCCAGAAACGAGCAGAGAAACCAAGTTCAATTAGCTCACAGGGATAGAATTTTGGACAAAATTCATAAGAAGATTCCAAGGCAAACCTATTCTGCCATCGGTTCACTTTTTAAGTGGCAGGGTCCTGGGAGCGCTCTTGTTCTTTCATATTTAAAGGTATCTCAGGTTTCAAATTGATCGAAATCATGTTTTCAAAAGTGCTCTTTCCCTTTAAACGTTTTAAGCCCTCAAGTCACCAAACCTGAAAAGGTTAAGATGAAGCAAATGTAATTTAGGGCTCACCCAGCTATTGAGCTATCTTGGCAAACCCTATTTTTCGGTGTGTTGTACTAAGGTCCACAAAGCAGCAAAAATCCTTTGAGAGCAAGAGTGTAAGCCTTGAGCTTCTCAGGTATCTCTCTTATCCTTCCCCTCACGGTGCTCATTTATGACATTCCAAAGCTTAGTCTCAAAACAAAACCCCCCAAACCTAAAACAAAATAAAACACTTGTCATAAAATCTCTGAAACATAAGAAGGAGAAAATGTTCCTTTTTGCCCTAGAGCCGCAGAAAAGTAGATTCGATTCCACATCATAAAGTTAGATTGATAAAGTAGTAAACTGTGCAGTCACCACAACACCAATCTCTGAGCCTCCAATCTGCTGTCACTTTGTCAGATGTGGGGACATGGCTCTTGAGGAGGAGGGAGCTCAGCCATGCGGAGTTCTAGAGAGGTAGGAAGCACACAAGGCCAAGAGGGACATTTCCACATTCTGCAAAGAGTTCCGGAGAGAGCTGGAAGAGAACTTCAAGATGAGGAAATCCAGTCCTGGGGAGGGATAAGGGAGCTAGCCAATAAACTTGTTTCTTTCCACAACCCGACACACCAAAGAAGTATGCAAATAAACAATCCGTGTGGGACCACAGGACTAACACTGAAAGGGTAGTTGAACTGAATTTGAGTGTCCTTTGATGTCAGATTTAGTCCTATAATGCCTGAACTTTTAACTTCAGGCAAAACATTTTTGTTTTTATTCTTTACTTTTATCAATGTATATAACAATCAAAATATATTAAAAAATATAAAATTTGCAATGTTTTTTAAATGTAACCAAATGGTCACTTTCATCCATGGATTTACAATACAAGAATAAAAAATGCACCTTCATTTCTATATTATTTTTCATCTTATTTTATTATTAAATAAAAAAACAAACTGAAAACTTCTTTTATTTATAAAATATAATACAAAATTCATTCATTAGTTTATAATTTTAGTTAGCGTGATATTGAACAAACCAATTTTTTTCTTTTGTGATACAAAGATGAACTTTGCATTTGTTGCAGCAAAATAGTGATGCACTCTTGCAATTTACATTTTTGCATCTTCCTCTGTTTGTGACCTCGGGGTAATGGTGAAGACCATCCAAAAGGGTCTCTCTTCCAGGGATACTTTTGGTGGCAGGACCTCTTTTTTTGTTAGCAAATTCACCATCAGGAAGCTAGTAGAAGGTCTGCCTCTTTTTGTTGGTCTATTACTTTTTCCTTCAAGAAGAAGAGCTCACTTTGAACTCTTGCAGAGTCTGGATTTTTTTTTTTTTGTAACTGAAGGCTCTCACAGTCTCTACTATAAAGTAGCCAAGAGTTCCCAATGGTCACATCTATAAAATGAAAAAGTAATTTGGATAATATTTTTTTGATCTGATGTGAACTCTGTACAGTGCAATTAGCGAGTCTATCAAATCAACACCTCCCATACACTGATTGTAGGTTTTCACAATAGCGGTGCAATCGATTGTGATGGTTTGTTTGGTCTTTTTGTGATATTGCTTACAGTTGCCCTTTGGTTCTGCTGTGACAAAAGTTGACATAAGGCTTACAACTCTATTTTCTGCACATTTCCCTACACATACGTCAGTGTCTTCAACTAGAGTAGTCACTTCTTGATGGGACCCTTTGCCTCTTTCCATCAAATCTTTGTCCTTGATTAGTGGGACGCCAGGCAAATGATTGATTCTAACAGCTCCCAAGCTAAATATTTTTTTGTTTGCTAAAGTTGTCATCAAAGGAAGTGATGTAAACCACTTATCAAAATAGAAATAACTGGAGATCCTCATAATAGTATCAACTTAAGAATATATACATAATTGTTTCTTTTTCTGCCTAAAATAAGAGGCTTAGCAAGAATGAAGAAATGTTCTACAATTGATTGTGATGATGACTGTACATGCAATGCTTCTTGATGTGACTGAACACTCAATTGTATGATATGTAAATTATATGCCAATAAAACTGGGAAAAAATAAAATAAGAAAGAGGCTTAAAACAATACCTTTTTTAAAAGTTCAAAAATAATAATAATAAATGGTTCAATCCAACAGGAATTGATTGGGCCAATTTCAGTACTACATTTGAATTAGCTCCCAAGTCGGGTTCTCCTAACACCGGCTCAATTTTCTCTGAATATATGAAAAAATCCTACATGATGCCTTTGTCATTGCAAAGAACAAACCATTTGCATCCCCACTTGTGTGGTTTGATGGGTATATAATGTTTTATGCTTGATCTACCTTTGAGTGGAACTATCTATTCATCCACACATAGCATTTGGGGCATTGGTATTTCCCGAAACTTTTTTTGTAAGAGGTCTATAAAAAGCTGATCTTGAATAATTTATCTGTTTTCTCATTAGGTAAGGGGATTTGTGAATTATCATTGAAGTGAATCTTGAACTTTATATCTTCCCTTCTATGTCTACTTATCACTTCCGATACAATCGGACAGTTTAGTTTGCTCTTCCAATATAAACGTGGATTTGAGAGCTTCTACAGTGACATAGCAAGCCGTGTACCCCAAAATTGCTCTAGTTCCTGGCTACTCAGTGCAAGAGGTTCATTGGGATTTTGCTGAATTGCATAAAGATTTGATTGGTCGACAATATGAGTAATGGAATCCTTTGAGAAAAAAATGTCTAAAATATTCAACAGGACGTTTTACTACCCTAGAAGAATCTATTTGTCCTAACCATTCAGGCACAGGTCTAGCTGTACCACCTCCAGAAATGTGCTGCCAAAGAGGAATTCTTTGATTTCTTGATGTAGATGGCTTTGAACTTGTCGTTATTGGAATTGATTCTTCAACTTCAACAGCTGAAGTTTCTAACTCATCTTCACTAGTGTTATCATTACTAAGAGAGCTTCTAATTCATCCAAATCAGAATAACCAGGCATATATTCACTTCCTATCATGGGAAAAAATAAATATTGTTATCAAAATAGTTTGAATAGCAATATAATGAAAATGTTATATTGTAAAATAACAAATTTAAAATCTAATACACATTTTATTTACCGATTTCTTCCATGTTAGCATCTGGTTCCTTGTCTGAGTCTGTACCACTTCCATCTAGGTAATAAATTCGCTGTTTTCCATGAAACAAATCACAATTCATGCTGTGGTCATTTTTGTCACCGTCGATTCAAAAGATGAACATAACGAATTTGTTACATGTAGTATTACTTCTGTTCCCCACAGTTACATTTTGAAAAAGCAGAAACATATAAGTATAATGTTTTTTATGAGTATTACACCTTTGACATAAAAACTACAGTTTTATGAACATATACAAAAATATCAACGCTAAAACCTCACTAGATTGAAAATTATCGTAAAATGCACTGAACGCAAAAGACCACTTAACCTCAAACACACAATCGTTCAAAACATGTGCCACTATTCAAGCATTTTGCCGCTAAAATGCGTGACTAGCGGTATGCATCTGTACTAGTAAAGTGCGACAATTTCATCAACATCGTCGTCAGCTCCAAAAGCTTTATAATTTCGGTACCAGATATGTTTTAATTTAATGTTACAAAAACGACTTGCTCAGCGTGATAGGGTTAAGTCACTGCCCTGCAAGCCGCAGGGAGCCATTGGAAAGGTTTGCAGAAGGAAGGTGGTTATAAGCACAACAAAATTGAAACGTTGGGTTTGAATTTTGGTCTAGTCATTAACCTTACTGAACACCGTGTCCTCCTCTAGAAAAGAGGACAACTAAGTCCTTAAGTTACTTTGTCTCTTTAAATTAATTTCTTCAGCTTCAACCTATTTTGTAAGTTGGAAGGATTAACTAAGGCCATGAGTTTAAAGCACTTAGCATTATGCATAAATAAACTTTCTGTAAGTCTTTATCCTTGCTTCCACTTTGCTTCCAGAAGAGCCACTAGACAGGTTGTCTTCCAATAAAGGAAGGTGAAAAGTAGCCACGGGAACAGAGCGATGGTAATAGATGTAACAAAATAATCATCTGTTTTGTGGTTGCTCTTGAGCACATACAGAGCAAAAATATGCACCGATTCAAGTTTCTTCTGTAAAGCCAGATTGCCTCCATGACAGGCTCCGCAACCTCGGGTAGGCCTTGGTTTCATATTTCCTAGCAGTACAAAGCAGGAAATACCCGGAAACTGAGGCTAGCCAACCTGGAGCGGACGCGGCGGGCCAAACCGTCCTCACGACACAGCCAGCGCGGGAACTACACAGAGGACCAGACTGCCAACCTACCTCAAATGAGCCAATCAGCGGAACGGCGGGAGGGGCAGACTGGGGACCAGTTATGTATACCCTGTATATATAAGCGACAGTATTCCTTTGTTCGGGGCTCTTGCCCAAGACGGTGCGTGTGGTTGAGTACCTGAGGACTTGAGCCCTGGCTTAAGCTAGTACACATAAAACCTCTTTTGTTATTGCAGCCTTGTGTCTGATCTCCTTCCGTTGTTGGGGTAAACGCTCCCGGTCCCTACACTTCATGTATAATTCAACAACTTGGTTATACTCTTCAAGTGGTGCAATCATTCTCCAGCTCCTTTTCTGAGTCATTCTGTGGGGGGAGGGCCAGCCCCCATCACGAATCACAGGTTCGATAGTCGCAATTGTGTGGTTGAGATATCTAAAGATTACAATAAAGTCACAGAGAACATGAGAGCTGAGAGATTGAAATTACGGAGTCAGACACATTTCATGGTAGTAATGCTCACCTCAGCCCCGCTTGGTGGTCCACGTGGGGGTAGGGGGAGGGGAAGGAGGACAAGGGGAAAGGCAACAGGGGAGAGAGGACGGTGGGAGAGGAAGGGGGAGATAACCAGAGGCCAAGAGGGGAGCCCCAGAGAGAGCTCTTTATTGCTAACCCAGGCCTATATACTTTGGGGGGCATGCAAGCCCCCTAATTACAGGTAAAAACATATGTCACAGGAAGAGGTTGCAATATAGGTAATACAGCAATGAAAGGGGGGACAATCTAGGGATATACACACAATAGGAAGAGGAGGGATTGGGAGTATACATGTGACAAGAAGGGCGGATCCTAGATTCAGGATGGCAGCCTAACTTTGGATGTCACTGAGCCGGTTTGACCTGGTCTCTGGATCTCCATAGAAACCATTATCAGTAGGGTGTGAACCCCACCGACCGGAACCAAGCTAATGGTCACAGGCCTTTAGGGAGAAGCAGCCCATTGTCCTTAACAGCAGGGAGCAGGCCCTACCTGTGGTGGGACCAGACAGTTGTCTGGCAATTGAATGCCTTCAGGGAGGATGTCTCTAAGCATCTGACCTCCCACCATATGCTGGCAAAAAGCCACTAATGTTTGGCATGTCTTTTGGGGAGACAAAGCTGGGGAAAAGTCTCTTTATAATCCCACATTATTCCTTCCCCATGAACATAACCTCACTGCTCCCAAAGACTCATACCTAATCTTTCTAGTTGCTGTTGTCAATTTGATCCCATATCGATGGATCCTTAAAGAGCGAGTGCTCAAGGCAGACAGTCACTAGATTTCTGGCTTTAACAAGACTTCAAGGGGCATCTGTGGTTGAAGTTTTAAAGATTATTTCAGGGCAATAGTTTCTGGATTTATCAGCTTTCTGGGTCCAGAAAGGATGATTTATAGATTTAAGATACGTTTAAGATTTGGTTTATGAGTTATCTATTGATGCATAATAAGATGACCAGATTTTAATATTGGTAAAGCAGGATACCATTAATAAAACTCATATCCTGGCGAAATAGCCACATGGCAGCCAAAAACCGCAGACCCTAGCTTATCGGGCATGCTTTCCAAAAATTGGGACTTTTTAAAAAACGACATGGGATGTGGGAAAAATTGTTAAAAATTGGGACTGTCCTGCCAAAAGTGGGACATCTGGTCACCGTATGCATAACAAAACTATTCTAAAAATTAATGGCTTGAGAAAACCACTCATTTACATTGCACATAGATCTGCAGTGGGCCACAGCTTGTCTTTGTTACCCACATCATTTAGGCTGGGTGGTGGTTGGGTGAGAGATTCACTTTCAAATAGCTCACACGTGGTTCTCGGTTCTCGCTGTTGGCTGAGAGCTTAGCAAGGGCTGAGGGTCTGGGTTTCTCTCTGTGTACGTCTTGGACTTCCTGCCATCCCTGTAACTGGGTTCTATAAGGAACATTCGATATTTAGTCTCAGAACGAACACACATATCATCGCTTCTATAGTCTGTTGGTCAAAGCAGGAACCTTTGTTCAAGAACAGTGACAACAACTCCATCTTTTGGTAGCAAAATGCAAGATTCTACAAAAACATGTTGTAGATACATCAGTCCACCCATCTTTGGAAAATGCAGTGATAGGAATCACATGATTAGCAAGTGATTGGCTATGGGCCAGGAGGTCTAATCAGGATGAGGTAAATCTGCATTAGGTAAATCTGAGTATTTAGAGTACCAAAAAGCAAGGATGTTACTTTGAGGGCTAAGGTGTGCCTGACTGAAGCCATAATATTTTCAAGGGCCTCATGTGCAGGTGAACATTGGACATGGAACCAAGTAGACCAACGAAGAATCAAATCAGTGCATCTGGATTGTGGTGCTGGAGAAGAATCTTGAAAGTACCATAGACTGCCGAAAGGTCTTCCTGGGAGGAAGTATGGCCAGAGTGCTCCTTAAAGACCAGCATGGTGAGACCTCCTCTCACGTATTTTGGATATGCTGTCAGGAGAGACCAGTCCCTGGAGAAGGACATCATGCTTGGTAAAGTGGAGGGGCAGTGAAAACGAGGAAGCTCTCCACGGGATGGATGGACACCACGGCCGCAACAACAGGCAATGGCATAGGAATCACAATGAGAATGCACGGGCTGGGTAGTGCTTACTTCCATTGTGCACAGGGCCGCTCCGAGTCGAGTCAGTACCAACCCAATGGTGCCTAACAACAACAAGGGGGTGGCTCAGGTTCTTAACTTGAATGACCCATGATGTCATGTATGGAATTAGGGAATGTGGAACTAAGAATATATTTGAAGTAGTTATCGGCATTGAAAAGCCCCTACATAGAAAACTAGTGTATTGGGGGGAGAGATGAGGGATTCCCCCCACCCACCCTTAACCCTAGAGGGATTAAAACAAAAACCCAACATGTGTATTAGCATTTCATCAACATGTCATACAATTCAATAATTAGATCCTATCAAGAAGACTTGTACAATTGTCACCACATTCAATTCTAGACCACTTTCTTCTTCCCTGGACTCATCAGTACTTATGTAATTATTTTTTTCTAATTATGGCAAAAGTATGCACAACAAACCATTCTCCAATTCCACAACTTCTACAGGTATCATTCAGTGCCATTGAGCCTAATACTCTTCATGTGGTACAACCACTGTTGCTATCCTTTTCAAAATTATTCCTCCACCATGAACATAAAGTCAATGCCCCTAAGGAGATAAGGGATTCTCACACCCACAAGTCACAGTTATGAAGGAGATGCTGTACTTGAACCGGACAAGAACAACTCAGTCTCTGGTACAAAGTTTATTAAAGGGGGACAGAAAAGAGAAAAAAGAACCTGCACAGGGACCAGTCTAAAGAGAGTGACTGGCCCCGCTT
The DNA here is from genome assembly GCF_000313985.2 of Echinops telfairi. Classification (NCBI taxonomy): domain Eukaryota; kingdom Metazoa; phylum Chordata; class Mammalia; order Afrosoricida; family Tenrecidae; genus Echinops; species Echinops telfairi. The sequence continues at coordinate 19,053,737 of NW_022105908.1, read as the reverse complement.
GTTTACAGACTTAGGTTTTTATAGGGTTTCATCACACAGTTGAGCTATGTAGCTGTGCAAGCAAGCTGGCACAGAAGCAGAACTTGCAGTTAAGCGATTCAGCACAATTTACTGTCACAAGATAGTCTGCTGCCAGTCCTGAGATCAAGGGACTACTCCCAGTTTGAGGAACAAGGGGCTACAAAGGCCTGAGGTGGCACTTATGGTATGGTGCAGACTGTTTGCTTAATATAAAATGGCTTTCCTTAGACCATTACATTTATATAAAATGGCTTTACTTAGGCTAACTATTACAGAGACTGGAAGAAATGCTGGAGGAAGAGAAAGAGAAACCAACCAACCATCTACTAATAACCCCGACTCTTGGACCACAATGCTCCAAAGAGGTAAGGGAGTGAGCAGCAAGGGGGGAGGAATGAGAATCCCTAAGAAGGGAAAACACAAGAAGTCCGTGTCATGGAAAATAAAGGAAGAATTCCAAAAAGGAGGTGTGGTGCGGGTAGAAGTAGATTTAGCGTCACGAAGAAGTCAAAGTGAATTAGGACAGAGAAAGAGCTATTGGACGTAGCAAGTGGGCGTGCATTGGGCCCTTTAAGAGCACAATGAACGTAGTGCACCCGCTAGCAGTTTTGTAGCCTTTACAAAGGCTTAAAACACACGGAGTAGGGTAAGCTGATGGAAAAGAAACCTATGGCTTGTCCCTCTGTTCATCACAGAGCTGCGCTTGAGGACGAGCCTCACTCTCACTGCCTGCCATGGGGTCAATGCCGACTCAGAGTGCAGCTGGGGGAGAACTGCCCCAGTGGCTTTTTGAGACTGGATCTCTTGATGGGAGTACAAAACTCCGTCTTTCACCCATGGACCTGTTGGTGGTTTTGAACTGTGGACCTTGTGGTCAGCAGCACAACTCGTAAACTCTATACCACCAGAGCTCCTCTTGAGGACTACAATAGCTCTTCGAAGCCTGGGGCTGGTGGAGACCACATGCAGTCCCTGCAGATGCCCCTAGGAGGGCTTGAGAAGGGGGTGCACATAGCCCTGAAAGGGACACCGCGGTTCCAGGGATGACCTGTGGATTAGAATGGGGCTATGCACAGGGACAGAGGGAATATGGCCCAGGGCTCCGTGCCAAAGGCAAAAGGTAGGAGGGAAGGATCCGCTCAGCTTGTGTTTTGGATGAAAGGATGTCTTAGTTATCCAGGGAAGTTATGATAGAAGTTCCATAAGTGGATGACTTTAACAAACAAATTTATTCTCTCATAGTTTTAGAGGCTGCTAGCCTGGATTCAGAGTGCTGGTTTTGGAGAATGATTTTTCTCTGTGTCTCCTGGCTCTAGGAGGTTCCCAGCTCAGGAGCCTTGGGTCCAAAGGATGTGCTCTGCTCCCGGCTCTTCTTTCTTGGCGCTAGTGGCTCTCTCTGTCTCTTTTTCTCCTGCTCTTTCCTTTGGTCTCTTATAAAAGTTGATACAGACCCGACTCCAGAAAAACTCCCCTTACATTGGATCAGGGACTGATGAAGGGTGTTGGTATAGTAGCCAGCAATGGGATGAAAGTCATTTAACAACAGTTTGCTGCCCTAATGACCATTTTCAGTTCTAACCGATTGTCAGGAGCTCTGGCGGTGGAGTAGTTACAAGCTGGGCTGCGATCCACAAGGTCAGCAGTTTGAAAACAGGGGTCACTCTGAAGGAGGAAAATGGGCTATTTCCGTACACAATTCCAGTCTCAGAAACTCACAGGGGCAGTGCTACCCTGACCTCTGGGGTCACGGTCAAGTTGGCATCCCACTACCGGTGGCCTCCTACCCTCATTCCCTTACATTGGATCAGGAGTGTAACTGGAGCAAAGTGTTGCGTCCCACCCTAATCCTCTTACAGCGAATTGGTTGGTTATGTTAAATCACATCTCAGTGGATGAACCTGTCATCACACAATTCCCAAACCACCGTGAGTCATGGCTCAGCCAAGCGGATCCATAATTCGGAGGGACACAATTCAATCAACGACAGAGGATCTGCTAATGTTGCTGGTCATTATTGGGAATGTCCTAAACTGGAAAAGGGAGAAGTGGCCTCCTGCTTTTCCTTTTGTTCCTTGATCAAGCAAATGAAACGTGCATTTTGCGTAAGACTCACCACCTTTAAAATGGGCTTTATTTTCACCGACTTGCGTGTGTTTCTTGGTGACTTACTAAAAGAACACCGTGTTTCACACTTAGTATTTTCCCTGTATTACTAAATTAACCTTTCTCCATCATGAAAAATTGAATGTTATTTTATGTTTATCATAATTATTATACTTGGAACAAAAACACGTTTATTAAATTAACTCAATCAATAGCCAGCACCAGTCATTTGGCTGAATGCTGCCAAATGCTACACCAGCATTTCCCTCAGTGTATACAAGACTATATTGATTTTGTGGCTGAACCAGTTTTAGATTGTAGGTTCACCCCTAACGTTACCGCTTATTGTGAAAAACCATTAAAATGGGTCATTGGCATCAAATTAATGGTTACCTCCAGAATTATCTCTCTACCAATATTACTCATACCTGAGAAGTCCTGAGGGATGTTCTATTTCTCGCATACAATGCAATCTTTTTGTCACACTGTTTGATATTATTCCTCATTGGGGCGGGACCAGGCGGCTAGCAGAGAGGGCTCTACTTTGTCCTATAAAGTCACTTTGAATTATAATTTGACGTGATGGCAGTGAGGTTGGCTTTTGTTTGTTTGGTTTTTGAACTTTATAATTAATCAGCAAAATTTCCCAGTTTGTGCTTGACACTGTAATCACGTAGAGTTTGGAGAATTAATCTAGAGCCAATGAATCAACTCGTTTTTCATATTTGAACCAGGGCAGGCATGTTTTTGTGCCTCATCTGGATAGGTGTTTTTGTATAGATGATCCACTTATTTACGAGAAGTCTGATGATTCACTCATCCCTGGACTTTGCCATGTGTATCTGGTTGGAATATGTGAAGCCAAGGCTCCCTAGGTACCCTTGAAGTTCCCAGAAATAGCCATTCATATGCTGACAGCTTACTCTGGAGCAGTGACTTGAAATTAATATCCCTACAGAAAAGAGAGCTTTTCCTCCCAGCTCATCTCATTGAGGTTGGTCCGTTCTTTAAGCATTAGTTCCCGCTGAGGCCTACGGAACTTAGAAAAATCTATTTGCAGGCTCTCTGCTACTATGCCTCAAATTGTTGATCATGTTAATGATGGGATGTAAGCTCAACAGAAGCCCATAGGCCCTGTTGCTGACACTGTTTTAGATAATAGAATATATATTTTTAATTTCCTCTTAGCTCAATAACGACTGTGTTAGTTGTTAATACCTCTTGTGGTTCATGGACAAACACCTCGGGAGATGTAGAACATTCCTAAAACATGTCAAAAGATCTCCTGATTACATATCATTTCCCTCATGACCGTACCTTCTTACTTGGACGTCTGTACCGTATTCAATTAATAAGGAAACTTCCTTCTTTTTTGTGAGTGACTTCCAAGAGTAGGATCGCTATCACCCTGCCCATTCCTTTGGATCACTGGAATTGTGATTATAGGACTTGCCATTATGCCCGGTGTCTCTCATGGCTACAGCCAACCCTCAGGACATCTTGCCACATGCTGGATTGTGTATTTAGAAGAAACTAGGTTGCCTGGTCGTAATCACAGAATAGAACTCACCTTTTGAGCATTTTGCCTTTTCCAAGGCTGTAACCCCCATCCCCTACCCGTACACCTTTATGGGAGCACCTTTCTCCTGCCGGGTGACCAGCAATCACAACTACTGAATGTGTGGTTAGCAGCCCTATTATGCCCCTGGGCTGTCTGAATTAACTCGCTGGCAATGGATTAGGTTTAATTTTCTTAAGGCAAAGAAAGTCTAGTTCTGGTATCATACTTTTTGGAAAGTCAAATTGTTCCTCTCATGTGGTCCTGTTTGCAACACCTTCCCCAGTGAAAGCCAATTTACCCTGAAGGGTAGGCTCCAAGGTCTCACAAGGTCACACTGATGATGTCTGACACCTCTAATAATGGAGTCGGTGACTGGGTTCTTAAAGGCTCCAATTGGATTGTTTATAAGAGCTGTAAGAGCCCCCAAGATGTGACATAATAATAACAATATATAATTGATCAAGGATCCACGAGGATGGGAAGGTGAGAGAGGGAGGGGGAAAAAGAGGAGCTGATACCAAGGGCTCAAGAAGCAAATGTTTTGGAAATGATGATGGCAACATATGTACAAATGTGCTTGATACAATTGATGTATGGAATGTTATAAGAGCTGTAAGGGCCCCCTAATAAAATGATTAATATCTCTATCTATCTATCTATCTATCTATCTATCTATCTATCTATCTATCTATCTATCTCAGGAGGCAGTACACAGACACACACACACACACCAAAAAAAGCTCAAATAGATCAGCCATCCTTTAAGTCCTACATCCTTGAAGTTGACCTGCTTCCCCTCGTGGCAGCTTGATTAAAGGAGAAAGCCATGTAAGTGAACTCCTAAACTGGTATGATTAAAATGACTACCCCGGATCTAGATGAAACTTCACCTTTGAATTAAATTGGAGTTTGGCCTTAAACCTCTGTTTCTGCGGCTCTGAAGAGACAATTCGGTTCTTGGGAACGTTCTAACGAACGGTTGGTAACAAGAAGGAGCCGAGGCCAAGACTTCCCTTTGTGTGAAGAAGCTATTTATGAAAAGACATTTGTTGAGGATGTGTGCATGGGCTTGATCCAAGAGGAAGGCCTTGGTCAGCACGTTCTGAGAAGTTACAAAAGTGTCATGAAAATGCTCAGAAGGATGTATCGGTTATTAATGTCCTTGTAACTTTTGCCCCCAGGCCTGTTAGCATGTCATCCTTTGTCTGGGTATCCCACCCAATAAAAACCTCATTCTCTGGGTCCATTTTGAAAGACACACTGCGCGCCCCCCAGCTAGTGCATCACAATGCACAAATCTCCTGACCATTTCCTAAAAGTCCGCACTCTCCCAACAGTGTCAGACTGGTGCTTCGCCGCATCACAGACCTACTGGATAGGCAGAGGCGGAGCCTGAGCTCTGTGGGGAAAACACGCTACAGGCTCTTCCCTGTTAAGGAATCCTAGTCTCTTTTCTGTTTTTAACCCCCAAATAAAACTGAGTTCCTGTAGGCTTTGTGACAACAGAATTGCAGAGATTATCTTTTCAAAATCTGCATTAGTAATGAACAACTGGAGTCTCAGAAAGATAGGCAATGTTCCCTCTTTTCTGCAGACACTCAGCATCACAAACCGATGCCACGTGATCCTGCGAGACAC
>NW_022105908.1:19044908-19046869 GCF_000313985.2 Echinops telfairi | reverse complement strand
TTTGTTTTCCTTTAGCGGGGGCGGGGGGCAGGGGGAGACCACAGAAGTGCGGTACATTCTCTGTGAGTGGTCTACACTGCAACTGACAGGAATATGCACATGTGACATGTTGAGGGGGTTGCCACTCCGTTCCAGTCATTTGTTGTCATTCAGAAACACGAGCTCAGGGTGGCCAGATCATTTTAATTCCCAGAAGTCCTAGACTACAATTTTTATATAACAGGTCTAGTGTTTAATTCAAATGACGTGATAGGAACCAAACCTACAAGCTAAAATCAGTATGTGGTACCCCAGTGGGTGACCTCTCTTCCCGATGCTGAAATGTAATAACGCAGGTCGGTTTGACCTGAGTCCAGGTATTCAGCACTCTTTCCACTGCCAGTAGACAAAAGCAAGAGAGGCAGCGCGAGGAGCATGGCTCATTTCATCCCTCACCCACGAGTACAAGATCCGGTTCCTGATGTGTCAAGCAACCAGGAGGTAAGAGGTCAGATGGGGAAAAGGGCAGTAACAGCCTTGGTCCTGGAATCTGCTTGGCCAAATTACGCTGAGACGAAAGGTTTGGAAGGAGAATGAACAGGGAGAAACTGGCCAAGGAGCAGAGCAAGATTTGGGTCCCCTCAGACAAGCTGGAAAGTGATGTCACGCCCCTCCCTCATCACGATGCAGGCTCCCCGCAGGCGTCTCCACTCGGCAACGTTTAAACAGCAAAGCAATGGCAATGAACGGATCTCCAACCCTCACAGAGAGGCTAGGGCCTGCTAGCAGCAAAGACAGGTCACGTTGGCGAAGAGATGTTCCTTTACCGTAATGATCTTGTCTTGCATAGTGGATCGGAATGGCTTTTAGATGGCTCTAGGATACGCAGGAAGGAGACCTGTAAGGGATAAAGAACCACGGGCTCCTTCTCTATGTCCACCTCTGCAGAATAATTCATGAATTCAACACATGTTTATTAAGTGCTCCTATGGGTTAGGCACTCTTCTGGGCCTTGGGGATTTGAATTCACTGCCCAGGAGTCAATGCTGACTCATAGCGACCCCCTTCTGAGACTGTAACCGTTCACAGGAGTAGAAAGCCCAGTCTTTCTCCGACAGAGCTGCCGGTGGTTTCGAACTGCCGACCATGCAGATCACAGCCCAATACATAACCACGACACCATCCTGGCTCCATTGGGAATATGAGGGGGCTTCAAAAAGTTTGTGAAAAATGGAATTGAACGATAATGGAAATGCATCATAAACGTTGTGTGTGTGTTTGGTTTTTCTTAACCTTCGGATAGCAGTACAGAGATCCTGAGCATCGTTCTTCCCTTGCCTGAGTCAGTCGGTCATCTTTGCTCCGAAATAGGACCCGGTTCTCCCTGCGTGGGGCAATAGCCTTAGGTCAACTTTTAGGCCTTGCTCCAAGCCCTTGGTTGGGTGGTTTCCCCTGGCTATTGGTTGCTTCCTGGAATGCACCATCTCGGTTTGGGAATATAGCACAGTTGTCTATGCTTGCGGTACAGACAGCTGGTAAACTCAGATTCAAATTCCTGCCACGATCTACTTTGATGTTGTTGTTCGAGGCCTATGTACAACCACACAAAACAGTCAGGCCCCGTGCCAGCCTCACAACCGTTCTTCTGTTTGAGCCCATTGTTACAGCTGTTGTGTCAATCCATCTTGTCAAGGGCCTGTCCCTATACTTTACCAAGCATGCTGTCCTTCTCCAGGGACTGGTCTCTCCTGACACGTCCAAAGTCCATGCGATGAAGTCCGGCCATCCTTGCCGCTAAGGAACGTTCTGGCTGGAATTCTTCTGAGAGAGTTCGGTTGGCTCTTTTGGCCATCCATAGGACGTTCAATATTCTTCGCCAGCACCGCCACTCAAATGCATGGATTCTTCTGTAGTCTTCGTCATTCCGTGTCCAACTTTCACGTGCATAGAACGCATTTGAAAATAGTATGGCTCAGGCGAGG
>NW_022105908.1:19021556-19027220 GCF_000313985.2 Echinops telfairi | reverse complement strand
TCTTCTACCTCTCAGCTGCAATTGATGTATGGTTTGTAACAAGATTTGCAAGAGCCCCCAATAAAATGACTTTTTGAAAAATCTTCTATACCATTGACTTCTCTTGGAAAATGGAATGAGCTGGCTGCACTGGGAGCATTCTTGCCTGGAGACGATCGGTCCACGGGAAGAGGGAGTTGCTCCAGCTACATGCTGCCTGCATCCTTCCAGGACTTGACTCTCCTTATTGCCGATCTCTGCAGATCTGAGCCTTCAACATGCTTTAAAACGAGGACAGAAATGCGGCCCCTCGTCAATTAGCTCCCTCTGTGATCTGCATTGGTGGGTGAATGACAAAATGAGCATGTTTGGAGAAAACTGGCCAACAGCTCCCAAACCAGGCTTCTTCTCCTCATCCATCCAGGAGGCTGTTGCTTTGGGTGTTCCAGATCTGGAATGTCCCTCGGTGAATCTTCCCAATCTCATCCACTTCAAATTGGCCTTCCTGATGTGTTCAGCAGCCCCCTCTGAAAGCCATCTCTGCTCTAAACTTCCAGAGAATCTCCTTCCTGTACACACTCAAGCCCTCTGCTTTGAATTCCCAGTTGGCTAACGCAGGGACTTAGGACATGTGGTGAGGGGAGACCAGTCTTTGGAAAAGGACTTTCAAGATGGACTGACACAATGGCGTCAAACTGAAGTACAATTGTGAGGCCGGCACAGGACTGGGCAGTGTTTCCTCCTGTGGTGCACAGGGCCACTAGGACTTGGAATTGACTGGAAGGCTCCGGACAACTCGGGTACACATACATCTTCACTCCCCAGAAGAAAGGGGCCGAAACATTGACCTAGTTATTCCCTTGGAGGGCCTCCTAGAACAAAGCTCAGCACAAAAGGTGCCCAGTTATTTATTACTCAGGCATCTTACTGTTAGTGAGGTGGTATACAGGCCTAAGAGTTTACACTTCAGAATTCAATTTCTGACTCTACCATGCAGTGTGACTTGTGCTTAGTAATCTTTAAAATGGGAGAATACTGGTACAAAGCCTCCCGGCTGTGAAGATTAAATGAAACTGCTAATCAAGGGCTCAGCGTTAACTTCCCACAACACAGAAATGTGTAACTTCCTTTGGGAGACAGGTTTGCAGGAAATGAAGCCATACAGGACCGGAAGCCCCACTCCTCTGGAGGTACATGCAGTTGGAACAGAAATGCAAGGGGAGGGTGGTGCAGTCAGAAGCATGGAGACCAACTGCAAACTTTTGACTCTTTAGCTTTTAAATAATCCCTAGTGGTTACTCTTAGAGATTCTAAACCAATCCCAGTTGGTACTGGGATGGGAAACCAGTTTTATTGCAGAGTTGTGACCCACACCAAGGGCACCGATGGTGTAGCGGACAGACTTGGGCTAAGAATGAGCACAGGAGGAAGCTACCAGCTGCACCACGGAGCAAGTCTATTGTCCCTGTGTGTCAGAGCTGACTTGAGGGCAGTGGGTATCTGGGAACTTAGCAAGAAGGTACAGGACCAGGAATAACTTTACATAGGCGGGGTGTCTGACAATCACAACAAAAGAGATGACGGGGTGAGGAAGGACGGGGAGGAGAAGAAGCAAGGGGTGGGTAGTGTTTTGGGTGATTGCAACGGCAGTAGATGACACACACCAACAGCCCACCAGTATTTACCATCAGTGGAACGAAGCCAACAAGACAGGTGTGGCCAGCCTTCAAACAGCCACTGTGTCCCGGGCTTGCCTTTCCAATCTGGAGAGCAAGAGACTGCGCCAACAGTAACCACTGCCCCAAAGCACCACGCAAACAAAAAGCTTCTCAAACGTGCTGGTTTTAATGGACGCTGTGACAAGGTATTTTACTCCTGCATCTTCTCCAGTGATTCCTCCTTGTATTTGCCCTTTTCCTTTCCGACTTGGCGAGATTTGGCTTTCCGCTCCAGGATCTTTTTGCGGTCTTTGTCCAGTTTTAACCTCGTAATGACCACCTGCAGAGAAGAACACATTCCCAGGCTTTAAACAAGGACCAATAGAGACCACATGGGGCTCAATGTTCAATTCTGTATGTCAAAAACCGTAGAGGACGCAGACACTAAATCTTAAGTCATGCAACTCCAAAATACCAGAAATGACCCTTTGGCCTCCAAGTCACTTGGGTTTAAATGTCTGCCATCTGTTTAGTGGCAAAGGAGAAATGGCAAAATGGCATCTTCTCACTCCCAGACATGCACTCCCAAATCAGCTTTTTTTCTACTGCAAATGTCAACCCTCGCACCCGTTATTCAAGTTATATAAGCCACCAAATCACACACAACTTCTTTCTTAAGAGAAACAGAGCAAAGTGCTAGAAATAGAACTGCTCCAGACGTTTCAAGGGCGCCCGTTCAGGAGTGAATCACCAGGCCTTTCTTCTGAGATGCTTCTCTTAACGGTGCCACCCTGGGCTGTGGCTGATAAAAATATGGCAACGTGGGGAGGCTGAGGGCTGATGAGTAAGTTAAGGTCTGTCGGATAACCAGGAAACACTGCCCAGGGGAATTTTAGGTTTGAACATCTGAAGAAGTGAAGTGTTCCAAAGAGAACCCCTAAGCACAAAGGTCTAGAGACTGAACGGTTCTGTAGGTGCCCTTCACACTCATATGGGAAGAGACGGCAGGGAGTTGGATCCTGTTTAGGAAGCCTCGGAACTGAGAGCAATCCTGTCACCTTCCCAGGTGACAATGACAGGCCCATGGCGTTTGACTCAAGAGTCCAAAAGGGTCTGATGTTTCCTTGAAGCCAACAAGCACGTTTCTGAGCACAATGTACATCAGTTAGTAAGTTTTATTGACTGAGTGGATGTTAAATGAGACAAAAAAATGAGGTCTTTGGGGTCAGAGCAACCGGGAAGGTCAAGTTGGGAACTGGAGCCCTTCAGGGTTTGCTCTATCTGTTGGGTCTCAAGTGATTCTCAAGCCTGGGGTTCGAAGGAAGCAGTGTGTAGAATTTAGACTGGAATTAAAGAGACAAAGATAGGTAACCTCACTGATGGCTAAATTTGTACTAATTCTTTAAACTTTGGGGCCACACACAATTTTTGCCAAATTTAAGTTTTGTAAACATGAGGCAAAATGACAGGCGGTATGAAGTCAGAAGCCAATTAAATTGCTACCAATTAAAACGGAGGAGTCTTCACACAAAACGCAGGAGAGCCACGGGCTGCTGCAGGGACCAGACCAGATAGATGTTCTGTTTTGGACACTCACTAGCCATGGGAGCCTGTTTTCCTTAGCTGCACACGGCTCAAGGCCGACATCCAAGCCTGAGCCCAGCTTTCAGGAAATGTTACCACTCCTTCAGCAATGCACATCAAACATACACACAGAACAGCTGGCAAAGGCACTTTAAACATCAACCCTCAAAGTGCAAAATGCTATTAAGGCGGTTCTGATGCCCAACTCATTGGCAACAACCAAGAGCGCCACTACTACTGTACCTACCGCCAGTTCCTATCAGAATTGAGAAGAATGCACTTGCCTGAAAGCATGGCTTCTAACCCACCTAGAATGCAGGGATATTTCCAAGGGGTCCTAAATTATATTTGCCAGCAATGATCTGTCATAATTGGCCTTTCAGGTTATTTTAAAAAGCATTACCTTGCTGGGGTGAATGCCCACATGCACAGTGGTGCCGTTAGCTTTATCTCGTTGCACCCGCTCAATGTAGATGACGTATTTCTTGCGGTACACCTGGACCACTTTGCCAATCTGCTGACCTTTGTAGTGTCCTCGCACAACCTGGGTACACATTGTAAAAATCACAGGAATGGGTAGAAGATCAAGATTAACCCTGCCAATCACCTGCAAATAACTCTCCCCTCCAATCCAGTGATGGGTTGGGTAGTCCTACCATAGATGGCTCACTGAAGCCATGTGTTTGCTTCAAAAGGTTAAAAGATGAGCCCCCCTTGATTTTATGAATATTTTGCAGTTAAGTCAAACACAAGGAACTCGTCACTTTATTTCAAAAGGAGTAGCAACATGTCACAAATACTTAATTCGCAACCCATTCAAAAATCCAACCCAATGTCAGACGAGGTGGCAACAATCATTTAAAGACCAAATCAAATTCCCCCTTAAAAATCAAGATTCCCTACTCAAACCCTATTGCACCTCAGCTTATTAGGACACAATGTAAAGCACTCCCAGGCAGATGCTTCCTTCCAGCATCCAATCTTCCTTGAACCAGTATGTCCACATGCGGGAATGGTTTCAACTACCAGGGATATAAAAAACACAACACGTGGAGGTACACACCTGAACTTCATCATCCTTGCGGATCGGCATGGACCGAACGTTGTATTTCTGCCGCAGTTCCTTGGAAAGCGGGGAAGACATAATCTTCCTGCGGACGTGGGAGGGCGCATTGAAATGCCTCTTCCGGTTTTTGCTCCGGTCCGAAGTCACGAAGGGATTGAACTTCATTTTGGCTAAGTATAAAAAAAAGATGTATGGCTCTTCAAATCGCCGAAGATTTAAACAAGGTAAACTTTTCAACCCCAAAGCTTACAACAATTACAGAGTACGGGCATGTTCTTCCAATTATATTGGTCCTTAAAGGTCTGATTGACACGTGGTTGTTTTTTTTCCTTCGCTTTATGAGGCTACTTTCTGAATTGGTTCCTAGGATACACATTTCCCCACTAGCACCCTTTCTAGCCATTAAACTTTGTGCTTGCACTCTCGAAAGCCGACTTTTTTGAGCACTACGTGAGTTATGACAGGACTCCTCCTTCTCGGTACCCCTGCTGAAATAGGGCAGTCACCGGGGGTTCAGTTATAAAGTCACCTATAAACGGGCTAATCCACGTTACATACGGGTGAACTTGGGTCAAACAGCGACCTCCAAAATGAACCAAGTCCCTCCGCCCTGAACCGGTACCATCCTGCTCAGCCTTACAAGGGGCGAGCGCGCTTCAGAAGTCCCACGAACACTACACCGAGGCGTTACATCAAGGGCACTCTTTCGGGAACAGTGTACCCTGTCGAAACTTGGCATCTCCATCCATCCCCTCCCCTCCGGTGGGAGTCCCAACATTCCCAGTCTCGCCTCGCGTACCCTCCCCAGCCCGGGGCCTCCGGAACGAGGGGATGGGCCAAGGCCATCCTGGCTCCCCGATTTGGCTGCACTTCGGCCGCAGGAAAAGTCTCGGAGTCCCCGAGGGAGAGGGTCGTGGCAGGCAGGAAAGGATGGCGGCGGATTAAAAACGCCTTCCTAGCAGATCCTCACCCGCTACTCCTCCAGCGATGGCCCCAAAAGGGAAAAGAGTTACAAGCCTCTTCCGGTTCCGTAAGTTTCCGCGAAATCTCGCGAGACCGAGATCTCGTAGAGCGAGAGGGGCGCGGAGTTTGAACCTTAAGGTCCGGAGAAATTGAGGAGTAGTGCCACCTAGTGGCTCGGAGGGGAACAGCGAGGGACTGTAACGCTCCCTCCAGGTGCGCGGAGTCGACTTTCGAAGGGTAGAGCTCCGCCGCCGAGGCCTCTGGGAAGGTTGTCCAAGGGCAGATGATGGCAGGAGCTGTCAGGCGCTGAGCTGCTGGGCAGCCCCCGTGGATCTTCCCACTCGGGCATCCCCTTTGCCAGAATAAGGCAGGTTCTCTTTTTGGTTCTGTGTTTCACTCTGTTGTGCATAAGTG
>NW_022105908.1:19006376-19020284 GCF_000313985.2 Echinops telfairi | reverse complement strand
TCCCTTCCCTTCCCACACCTTTCCTTCCCTCTCACCCCTTCCCTTCCCTTCCCTAGTTTTCCCTTCCCTTCTGCCTCACCCCTTCCTCTTTTCTCTCAATGCTCTCACTGTGTCCTCTCCTCCCCTCCGCTTCCACACGAGCCCACCCTCAACTTTCTTTATTCCCACAAAGACCTTCTGTTGGCTCAGCCTTCCTCTTACTCTGCTTCCACCCTGAGCTCTCCCCCCTCCGGGCCTCTCCTCCCACCCAACACGGAGTCATCACGGGTTCCACTGCCTGACCCCTTGAGACGGCGGGAAGACCCACGGGGACACACTGTACACACACATGCAAATTACTGGGAGCGTAGTTCTAGAGTCTGTTGATCTTACACATCCGTGGGGCACTAGCGTTCCACCTGCACCAGTCCTCGTTGCCCTCTGCCTCGCTTTCTTCCCTACTTGCCTCTAAACTTGATTTTTTCCCCCTTTCAATTTTATTTTATTTTGTTATCACTGAGCGAAACATACCCTCAGACAACAGTTTCTATCTGTACACCGTCAGGACATTGGTTACATTGTTTGAGTCCTGTAACCATTCCCACCCCCAGTTCTTCCTCGTTTATGAACATCAAGTGGCTGCTCCTCTGTTGTTAGCACTGTTGTTAGGTGCCACCCAGGTGGTTCCAACTCAGAGTGACCTTATGTACCACAGAGCGAAACACTGCCCGGTCCTGCGCCCTCCTCACGGTCCTTCTTAGGTTTGAGCCCCGTCGCGATAGCCACTGTGCCATCCATCTCCTCAAAGGCCTTCCTCGGTTTCCCTGCCCCTCTTTTCCTAAGCACCTGTCCCTGGTGGTTCCGATCGATCTTCCTCGTGGCTGTTGTCAGTTGGATCTCCTAGAGCTCCTTCTTAGAGGAGCAACACCTATAAGGCAGACCTTTTTATCTAATTAAGCTTTTGGTTTTGAGAAGGCTGCAGGGGGTAGTTTGGGTTCAAGGGTTAAAGAGGCTTCTCTGAGGGCAATAGGTGCAGAGGTCCATCCAGTGTGCCTGGCTGCAGGATGCCGCCGAGCATCCACAAGAATGTGAAATTCCCACATAAGCCTCCTTCTTCTTGTCTTTTTAAAAAAAATACTTTCATTGGGGGCTCTTAGATCTCATCACAATCCATACATTCATCTAATGTGTAAGCACATTTGCACATATGCCGCCATCATCATTTTCAAAACATTCTCTTCCCACTTGAGCCCCCGATATCAGTTCCCCGTGTCTGCCCCCTCCCTTCCAGGCCCACCCTCCCTCATGAACCCTTGAGAAGTTATAGATTATTTTGTCCATATCTTACATCATCCTGTGTCACCCCTCACCCACTTTCCCGTTATTCGTACCTCTGGGAAGGGGCTTTAGATTGATCCTTGTGATCACTTGTCTTTTTAAGTGAGGTCCTATAATCTCTTGTCGTTTTGTGATAGACTTAGTTTGCTCACATCATGTGGCCAGCTCCATCCATACAGTAGTATGCATCATGATGTCATTGTTCTGTACTGGCACCACTTTGGTTTGTCCTGTCATTTGTTAGATGGGCGGTTAGGGTGCTTCCACCTTTGGGCTATTGTGAGCAGTGCTACAAGGAGTGGACACGCTGGAGCAGGGAATTGCTGGGTCACACAGTGGTTTTGTTTTCTCCAGCGACTGTATCATTTTGTATTCTCGCCAGCAATGACTAAGGATTCAATATCCCCACATCCTTGCCAACAGTTGTTATTTTCCACTTTTAAAATGTATTTTTCCCCCCTTAAAGTTTATTATCTTAGTCATCTCTGTGAGCATGTCACGGCATCACACTGAGGTTTTGATGTTCGCCTCGATGATGGAGCCCTGGTGGCATAGTGGTTATGTGTGGGGCTGCTAACCACAAGGTCAGCAGTTCAAAACCACCAGCCATTGCTTAGGAGAAAGATGAGGCTTTCTACTCCCATAAAGAGTTGCAATTTCGGAACCTCATAGTTCTATCCTGACTTATTGGGTTGCTACGAGTTGGCATTGATTTAAAAGTTTTATTTTATTTTGGGATTTTGTTTTGTTTTGAGCTTCTTTTCAGGTGTTGGGTGGCTATTTGAATATCCCCTTTGGTGAAATGTCAGTTCAAGTTTTGTTGAATTATTTGTTTTTTTGTTGTTAACTTGTCAAAGTTACACACACACACACACACACACACACACACACACACACGGATAACCCTCCCAAAACGGATTTTTTCCCCAAAGCTATGTATTAAAAAATTTTTTTACAACCTCATTACCTTCAAAGTACTCTCCATTACACTTCATACATTTGTCAAATCTGCGATTCCGTCCTTGGAAACATTTTTCAAACTCATCTGTTTGGATGGCTGACAGCACCTCCCTTGTTTTTTCTTCACCTCTTCTACGTCCTCAAATCGTTGTCCATTCATGTCCCTCTTCATTTGTGGAAACAAAAAGAACTTGCACAGTCAGGTGTGTGGGGCAAGAGAGGCATGCTGTGTTTTGTCAAAAAGTGGCACACTGAGTTGGCTGTGTGAGCAGGTGCATTGTCGTGGTGGCGAAACCAGTCCCCCGTTTGCCACAAATCAGACTTTTTTTGGTCACACACTGTTACACAATCTTTTCAGAACCTCTAAATAGAAAGCTTGATTAACAGTCTGACCGGGTGGAACAAACTTCAAATGCACTACCTCCCCCCTCACATCAAAAAACAAATGAGCATCGGTTTTTATTGGGTACCCCTCATATATATCAGTTTTTAGATTCTTGTTGGGGGTAAATGTCTTCTGAAGATACACTCCCATTGGTAACTTATCTCGTTTGATTTTGGGTAAAGTCTTTTAAAATTCTACAAACTGTTTACATCCAACAGGTTTTGTGAGTTCCCTTTGGTTGATCTTGTCATTTGCTGTCCAACTTGATTTTTAAACGATCCTTTTATTTTATTGATTAAGCCGTCCTTTTCAATGGGCTCTTTAGGCTCCTTTTGAACCTGGCGGATGTGTAGCGTGCCTTGCACGAGCCTCTTGCAAGAAACCAAACTCGTATGTGCACGTGCTCACACATTCATTCTACACGTGTGTGTTGAGCTCTTACTATATACCACATTCTGTGCCAGGTCCTGCAGAGACCGAGCCTCCCCTCCAGGAGTGAAAGATGGGGGAGGGAGGAACCTTAAATAAATTGCCCTCAGAGATCATTCAGAAGGGAGGAAGCGGGGCATTTATGGGGACTCGGGGACTTGGGGACTCCTGCCCAGTTTCTGGAAAGCCTGTTGCTAGGCACCACGGAATTCGCTCCTCCTCACAGCGTCCTGGGCACACCACAATGAACAGTGGGTGCCAATGTCTGATCCCTTTGTTGCAATCCACCTGGCTGAGGACTTTCACTTTTCCCCTGACTCGCCACCAAGACTGATCTCCTTTCCCAGACCTGTCCTGATAACATTTCCAAACGACACGAGACGTTGTTGTCTCGCCGTCCTTGCTTCTAAGGAGCATTCTGGTTGTATTTCCTCCAAGACAGATTTATTTGTCCTCCTGGCAAGCCATTGTACTTTGGATATTTTTGGCTAGCCCCATAACTCAGACGTATCAATTCTTCTGTAGTCTTCCTTATGCATATGGCAGCTATTGTTGTTAGCAGTTGTTCACACCAGTTTTCACCTGCATGTAAGGCGATTGGAAATACCCTGGCGGAGGTCGGTGCACCTTAGTCCTCACCGTGACAAGGTTTGCTTCGTAACGTTGTGATTTTGATTTCTTGACTGTTGCTTCCGTGGGTGTTGATTGCGAATTCAAATAAAATTAAATCTTTACATGCAGCCATCTAAATGAAATGTCAACTACGTCCATATGAAAGATGCACACCAGTCTGAGTGATCCAAGGATTGTATATAACAAAATCCAAATCCCAAGGAGGGAATGGTATCAGAGCTTAAGTTGTGAACCCCTGGTTTGCAGAAGGTTATGGATGACAGTCGAATCCTAAAATCCACATGCCTTCAGTGAATTCCTTCTGACCATAGTCAAGCGATATGAATAGCCTTGTTATCAGACAAAGAACATTCTAAAATCAATTATGCCAGATGTAATTAGGTTGAAATATAATATACTATCTTTTGATCTCACTTTTGATCCATTTTAAAGTTGTTTCCGTTTTTAAAAAGGGGGGCGTATATGTGGATGAAGCCTTGGGGAGTCCCCTCTGACCATGGGCCAGGCATGTGAACAGGCTTGTTACCATGCAGAGAGCACTGGAAAATGGCTTGTTGCAGAAGCAGTTATGTTAACGTTTAACACCTTATCATTTAATCTCTCTTTTGACCCATTTTAAATTTGTCCAAGTTTTTTAAAAATTTGTTCGAGCTGCTAATACTATCTGCTTTCTTTTCTATTGAGGTTTTTCTGTGCTTTATAATTTTATTTTTTTAATTATATATTATTTTGATTTTAATAAGTCATTTCATTGGGAGCTCTTATAACAATCCATACATCAACTGTATCAAGCACATCTGTATGTATGTTGCCATCATCATTCCAAACCAGGATAGGTAAATCTATAGCGACAGTAACTGAATTATGGTTTCTTGGGAGTAAGACAGGGAAGATTGAGGGAAAACAGGGAGCTAATCACCATTCAAGAAAGAAGAAAATGTTCTAAAATTGATTGTATAAAATTCTTAATATAATTGGACCATCGAATTATATGTGGGTAATAAGCCAATAAAGCTGTTAAACAAATAACACGCAATTCTTGCCAGCTTCAGTCTTTTCTCTGTTTACTAAGGTGTTGGCTCTTGGTTCTGTTGTGAACACTTTGGCTTTCTTTCCGTTGGGTTGTCACCCACACTGCAGGCTGCAGCTTTTGACCTTCCTCACTAAGTGCTTCAAGTCCTCTTCGCTTTCAGCAAGCAAGTTCGTGTCCTAGGTGTAGTGAAGCTTGTTATCAAGCCTCCCATCCTGATGCCCGATTTTCCTTGATGTAGCCCTGCTTCTTGGATTAGGTGCTCATCACACAGATTGAATAAATGTGGTGAAGGGACACACCCTGACACACACCTCACCTGATCTTAAACCAGATAATAGTGTCCCCTGTTCGGTTTGAATGACTTTGGTCTATGAATAGGTTCTATCAGGACCTGATTAAGCCTTCCAGAATTCCCATTCTTCACAGTGTTATCCGTAGTTTGTTATCTAGTCAAATCCCTTTGCTTAGTCAATAAAATACAAGTATTCTTTGCTCTCAGCCAAGATCCACCTGGCACCAGCAGTGCTACCCCTAGTTCCACTCCCTCTTTTTGATCCAGCTTGATTGTTTGGCAGTTCCCTGTTGACATCATGCTGCAACTATGTTTTGAATTATCTTCAGCAAAATCCTACTTGGACATGCTATTGGTGATAATATTTCACAATCTCTATATTCTATTGGGTCACCTTTCTTCTGAATAAGCATAGATATGGATCTCGTCCCTTCGGTTGGCCAGGTCGCTGTCTTCTAACTGTCTTGGCATAGACCAGTGGTTCTCAACCTTCTTAATGCCGTGACCCTTGAATACAGTTCCTCAATTTATGGTGACCTCCAACTATAAAATTATTTTTGTTGCTACTTCATAACTGTCATTTTGCTATTGTTATGAATCGGGCAACCCCTGGGAAAGGGTCATCTGACCCCCAAAGAGGTCTCAACCCACAGGTTGAAAACCTGGCATAGACTACTTAGTGCTTCCAGCATTGCATCGGGGTTTTTTCCGGAAAACATTTCAATTGGTATCCCAACAACTCCTGGAGCCTTGATGTTTGCTAATGCCTTCCATACATCTTCCCCGTGGTTCTCGATCATACATTACCTCTCAAAATGGGTGAATGTCAACCAGTTCTTTTTGGAACAGCGATTCTCTGTATTCCATCTTCTCTTGATGCTTCCTGTATCATTCCGTATTTGATCCATAGAATCCTTCAGTATTGTAACTCAAGGCTTGAATATTTTCTTCAGTTCTTTTACTTCTAGCAGAGTAGAATGCTCCAGGCAAAGGGACCTTAACAAGCAAAGACCTGGAGGCCTCCTGCATCGGCACTGCTCATGGGGAACTGCAAGTAATTTGTGCTGAGAATTAGTGAGGACATTTTCAGTTTGTACTGAATCAGTGGAGGATGAAGGAAAGTGGGTATTGTGAAGATGAGGTCAGGTTATTTATTTAGTGCCACCCCCACCCCCCATCAACAAAAGAACATTTGGATGTGAATGCAGAGATGTGAAAGGAAGAATGGTGTATGCACCATCCAAAAGGTTCAGTGAGGGCAGAAGTCACAGCGGCATCTTGGAGGGGCATAGAAGTCTCACGGATGCCCATGTCCCAGCTCCTTGCACGCAAAGGTAGCTTAGGTTGTGTGAGTAGTAAAGTTAATGATTGTGGCAGTTACATCATCTCCTGTCAACTTGTGAAGGGGTGTAGTCTAGCCTGTCAATCAGGCCATAGCCAATAAGGGCTCTGCATGGGCATGACCTTCTTTTGAGGGATTCTGGGAACTCCTATCTTCCTCCCTGGAGGCAGGACGCACAGACTCTTTCTCTGCTTGTCTCCCTGTGAGACATTTCTGCTAAGAAGCCACATAGAGTTGTGCTGATGGGGCCAGAGTCCTGGAGCTGGAGGAGCCATGTGGAGATGCACGCCAGTGCTGAGATGCTTCCACCAACACTGGATATACAAGACTTTCCACCCACTGGCTTCTGATCTTCCTGCATTTGGAATCATTACATGTGTTTCGTGAGTCTGAAGAGGACTTTATAGATTGGTATTGGACATAGGGGCTAATATCGGACTTATGGACTTGGTCTGGACTGGGCTGGGAGGTTTTCTCAATATCAATTGCTCTTGTGTATAAAACTCTTTCTTATACACATATGATCTCCCTGGATTTGTTTCTCTCGTTTACCCAGATGAACATGATTATGATGGGGATGTGTATGTGTGCATGTGTGTGAAGGACTCTGGACAAGGGATGGAAGCAAAGAGCAACAAGGCTCTGGTTTAACTCCATCCCTTCCTGCTTTCCTTCCATCCAACTACTTACCCAGTCACCCATCTATCTATCCAGGGGCCTCTTTCGGACCACCAGGTGGTTACCGAACACAAAAAGCTTTCCTTTGAGAAAGAAAGGGGAAGGGAGAGTAGGAGGACTCCCAGGAGCACCTTGAATAATGGGGCCCAAAGGAAGGCAAAGAAATTGAGGAACGTTGAGAGTATTGAAATTGTCTCACCATCCAGGCCTCTGTGGGGTGCCTGTTCTGCATACAATGTCACACCTCTAACCAAACCAACCGGCTACACCAAGCCAGCCGCTGACATTCTTGATCCACCGCTGACATTCTTGATCCACCGGCTAAGTGGTTTGACAGCTCTTGAACATTGTCGGGCTGCCTCCTCCCCAGGCAACAGGTGTGTACAAGGAAGATGGCTTTAGCTTCTAAGATCATTTTAAAATTTAATTTTTGAATATGTATATACTTACTTGGTTCAGAAATGTTAAACAACCAACAAACTATGTCAAGTAAAAATTCTCCCTTCATATTCTAATGCTCGCCTAGCTAATCATCGTTCCTGTGTTTTGGGTATATCTTTCCAATTCCTTTATGTATACGTAGCCCAGTATCAATGCCACTCTCTTTATGGCTACATAAACAAGTATCCATGTACATTCTTGTTCTCCCTCTTTCTTGCACAAATCGTAGCAACCACTTGGCAGGGTTCTGCACCTTGCTTTGTGCCCTTGGCCGCTGTATCTTGGAGATCTTTCCCTGCCAGCTCCTAGAATCCCTGCTGGTTCTTTTCTCAGCTGCAGCGATGGTCCGAGAACCTTTAGTTGTGTAGACAACCACCCTCTTACTGACTGGTGTTTAAGGTCTTCCTAAACGTTTGTTCTTACAAATACGGCTGTCATGGCACCACATCACGTCACTGCCCACACACCCAAGTATTAGGGTCATGGGAAATGGGAATTAAATGATAATGAACTTTACCCACAAACTTTTGGAAGCCTCCACCCCTACCCCACCCTGCTTGTGTGTATGGGTTCTTCCTGGCATAAACAACTAAAAGCTTTCTAGGACATGTGTCCAGGATTGGAATGGCCATCCTCAGCTTCCCCATCAGAGGGGGTTTGCTAACACACCTTCCCACCAGCCATTCACCCGGCAGTCCCTCCAGCACAGTGGTTCTCAACCTGTGGGTCACGACCTCCATGAGGAACTGTATGAAGGGGTCAAGACATTGGGAAGGTAGAGAACCGCTCTCCAGCAGGTTTGATAATCTAATAGGTGTAATGCTACAGGCTGCCTGCAGATTTGTAATTTGTGGTGTTTTCCCTGTGTGACTGACAAAATCTTTCAGCGCCATTTCTGTTTCCTTTTGGGAACCATATTTCTCATCTAAAATCAATGATCTTAAAAGTCCAAGTGAATAGCTTCCCACCAAACCCCAACTCACTGCCATCAAGTCAGTGCTGACCCAGAGCAACCCTACAGGGCAGCGTAGAGCTGCCCCTGTGGGCTTCCGAGACTGTCCCTCTTTACAGGAGGAGAAGGACTCGGCTTTCTCCCATGGAGGGGCTGGTGCTTTTGAACGTCTGACCTTGCACTTGGCAGCCCGCTACGCCACCGGCGCTCCTCAGAGCTTCCTTCATTTATGCAAGTCTCTGGAATCTTTGAGAAAATAGATACCTTTATTTAAAAAACAAAAACAACGGACATTCTTGGACAATAAAAAGAAATAATGCCTACAAGTCACCGCTGAACAATATGAAAACACTACAAGTATCTTGAAATAGTTTTTTGGGCAAACACAGCATAATCTGAAGAGACTCAAATCGGACAGAGTCATGACACTGTTTAAGGCAGCTTGACTGAGGTTATAACAGACTCATCTAAAGTCTTGGTGAAACGGACCCTTTTTTATTGCTATTACATATATACATATATATCCCATGGAATACACCTGTATCCACAATAGCACCTTTCACTGTTTTCAGTCTTGTAAAGAGCACAAAGGGGGCCCCAGCAGCTGTGCCTGCCCATGTCCCCGATAGCTCCTACAAGGGATCCTATTGTCTAAGAGTCTCCAAAGGACCGCCACTACAGGAGTTCGGGGGTCATACCAGCAGCTCAGCTCTTGACTACCAGCCAACGCTTCGGAGAGCCCTTGGGAACACAGCTCTCCCCCGGCATGCGTCGGAGTCAAAGGCCACCAACAACAACACGGGGATTTGGGGACAAGGTGGGAGACGGTGTGTTAATTCTTTCCCCAGAGCGAGCAAGCCCTGCAGAGCGAAGGACAGTTCTGGCGGCCTCAGCTCTTGGGATCCTTGGCCTGTGAGAAGGCATTCATTGAGAGAATAATTGTTAATGTTGTCGGGTTGAATTCTAGACCTTGACACACAACGAACAGCTGCTCCCGAATGACTCACTTCTCAGGCAAGACCCAGTCTGAGGGTTTCCTGCTAGTCTTCCTTGAGCACCCCAACACAATCCAGGTGGGGTTTCCAGGTGAGCAGGCCTTGGCAAGCAGCCAACTGCACCTGCCTGGTTTAGCATTCCTGGTGATGCTGGCGGCTCTGACTGGCACATCTGCGTGCTTCCCCACCCTTCCTCACCCAGCCCCGCCTGGGAATCCAACACAGAAACTAACGCCTCTGATGAGTGGTTGGGTCCGAGGAGGGAGGCGGGAGCCACGAGGGCTTCATTTGTCCACATAGTTTTCTGCTGACTCAAGTCTCGGCTCTCAGGCTTGCCCTCCACTTCCTGCCTTCCAGGGCACCCCTTGAGAACCCTGAGACTCCCAATTGGGGACCACGTCTCAACTCGGGGAGCTCGGGGAGACCTCTGGCTCCAGTTGGGGGCCTTTTGGACAGCGTCAGCCTAAATACACCTTGTCTCCCAATGGGACCTCAGCTCCCGGTAAGACCCTTTTCTATGCCTTTCCCCAGAAATCCTGGGTCACAGGCACCGAGACCAGCTTCTCCCTCCAGGAAGACCTTCCAGGCTGGTCATGTGGAGGCTCTTGGGAAGGAGCGCCCGGCCAAGAGGGTTGCGGATGGCTGCCGAACTTCTGAGAAACACCATGTGCCTCCGGCCCCTGTGCCAACCTTCTGTTTGGTTCTGAGGGTGAGCTAGGGAATTCTGGTGGGAATCATCGCCTGGAGGTGTGCTAGCATTGGGCCCCATCCAACAGGACGTGGGCGAGCTTCCTTGTCTCCAGGGAGGCTCACCTGGCCTCCAAGAGGTCCCCTGGCATGTAAGGTCTTCACCTGGTTATCCCACAGGGAGGTGGGAACCACCGCCTTCCCACCCCGCTCAGGTCTAGTGTAGAGAAGGGAGATGTCTCTGTGAGGAGACCAGGGGGCCACAGAGGTGGGCCTGGGCGTTCTCTGCACCTTTTCACCTGGGTGAGGATCTGAGGGTTTCATTTCAGCCCAGGGCTTACTCAGCTCCCAGGCTCAGCAGCCCCCAGGCCTGCCTAAGGATCCGGGATCAGGGACTGCTGGAATAAGGACCCAGAGGGGGACAGAATGCCACTCAACTTCCCATCTGGTTCCCCCTCGCTGCCCTTCTCTGCCTAACGTCCTCCCTGGAGGGCGCTGATGGGAGCGGTCCGCACCAGGGCCTTTGCCCCCTCCGGAGCCAGGGCCAACCTCGCTGCATGGAGCGGGCAGCTACTCAGAACAGCCCGGCTGGGCCTCTGCTGTCCCAGGTCTCTCATGCCTGCTTCCGCACCAGCAGGACCCAGGGCAAGATGGCAGCCACCACGGCCACCACGGCGATGAGGGTGATGAGCAGCAGGGCCCTGGACCGGCAGCAGAACGACCTGGCCGAGCTGGGGGTGGGCGAGGCCCCGGCGAGCTCGGCCAGGCTGCGCTGCGGCAGGACACTGTCCTGCTCCCCCAAGGGCATCCCGTGACGACTGATGACGAAGATCTGGGGTTCGCGGGGCAGGCTGGGCAGCAGGTCCAAGGGGAGTGGGGTGCTCCCACCCGGGCTGCCTGGCAGCCTCCCTGGGCTCTCCGATGGCCTCCAGACGGACTGGGAGGCGGCCAGGGGGTTCGTGTGGCCCCGAGGGTCCGGTGGTGGCCCAGCAGGCAGGCCCACCGGCACAGCCAGGGTCTGGGAGCTCTTGTCCAGCATGGAAGGCCAGCGGGAGCTCTTCTTGCTGAGAAAGGTGACGTAGCGGCAGATGGGGCAGACGATGGTGCGCTGGACCTGCCCGTCCACGCGGGTGGAGAGCAGGTACTTGACGAGGCAATCGTGGCAAAACACGTGGCCGCAGCTCAGCGTGCGGCTGGCGCCGTCCAGGTCGCGGAACTTCTCGTAGCACACGGGGCACTCGCTGCCCGAGCTGTCCTTGCTGCCTCCTTCCGACATGGCCACTCCCGGGGGCGGGGCCCGAGGCTGTGAGAGGGAGGGGTTGCGATCAGCCGGGCCTTGGCTCCCTCCCTCGCCCCCACCTGCCTGGGGGGGCCCTTCCCCTCCTCCCCAACGTCCAGGCAGAAAGGAGTCAAGGGACGAGCCCAAGACCCTTAGGAGGGGCCTGTCAGAGCAGGGATAAAGGTACAGATCTCAAGGGAGCCCGGTCCCATTGACAGGAGGGTGTGTGCGTGGCGTTTGACGAAGGTGTGCTCTCCCGTGAACCATGACAGAGAGGTGATGAGGCCACCACCTGACTTCTTGGTCCACCCAGGAAGTCACAGCAGGAGGAACTCTGGAAGCAGGTGACGAAGGACATGCACCCTGAACATGCCCTCGCCCCCACCCCCAATCTCAGCCCAGTCTGGCCTGCACCCAGAAAGGCTGATGATGCCCCCACCTCCCTCCTCAGCTGGTGTTGGCCGCAGGTCCTTGTCCCTGCCATGCGGTGACATTCCTGTGCCCCTGGAGGCTCATAAAGCCGTGACAATGAAACTCAGGATTCACACATCCAAATGCCGGTTGCCAGCAAAGTAATCACGCCAGGGCTCATCCCTCCACCCACCATGGCCCATCATTCTTCAAATTCTTCAGGAAGGGCTGGCTGCCCAGGGCAGTGGGAGAGCCTCCGCCTTGGAGATGTCTGGGAGGTTGGAGAGGCCAACAGCCCCGGGAAGCCAAGTCTGGTGAGACAGTGAGGCGAGATCGAGATTGAGAGGCACCGTATTGTCAGAGGTCAAAGACAGAGCCACCCCATAAAGGAACCAGGTGAGGGGCCCACCTGCTCTGAAAGCAAAGCGGGGTGGGGGTGGGGGTCTCCCAGAGATGTTCTAAGCCACGGCAGAATCGCTGCATTAAGTACAGGGCTCCCCAAGACAACGTGGATGGAGACACATATTTGAACACATGGTGAGGATCCCCCACGCCTTGGCTGAAACATCCTCCCCTGTGATCATCCAGGGCAGCTTCTTCAGAGCGATGATCGGATGGTGACCCCCTGGTACCCCGGGTGTCGCTGAGAGGGATGCATTAGTATGTAGGCACAAGGCCCCTGGGACACGAGGACCACATGGACGCTGGGGCAGCCTCCGTCCACACAGAAGGACACACCATAGAGATCACAAAACTCTCGGCATCTCTCCTCCCTCAGCTTGGTCCCAAGCTCCGTGGGCCGAACTGAGTTGTAAATGGCTCACCACGGCGAAAGAGCAAAGAGATAGGCAGGTGTGGGAGGGGAACCGAGACTCAAGAGGCAACTCCCAAACCTTGGCCAGAATTTTCCACTTTTGGTGTTTGAGGTGGGCCTACAGGCTAGTCCAGTCTGTGGGAGTCCAGGGCGCCAACCCTAGACCCGGGTCCTGTATCCAGTTCCTGGATCTATTCACGACCGTCTGCACAACCTTGGGCAAGTCGCTTAATGTCCCTGAACAGCCTCGGTGTCCCATCCGTAAGTCAGGGCTGATGGTCATTCTAGTGCTACCTTCTGCTAATACCCTTTTTGGGGTATACAGTTAATGCCAGTGAAGACTCTGGTATACAGTCAGCGCTCAATAAGTGCCAGGTGCAGTTGGTAAGGCAAGAGGAGGTCTCCCTCCACCCCCAAAGGGACTTGGTGATCCCTATGATGGCTCCAGAGGCATCTGCCCTCTGCCTGCCCTCTCCTCTCCCCTCCAGATGCTCCTGATGATGTGGATGACTAAAATCACACACCTCTGACAAAGAGACAACTCACCTGTCTCTAGAGACTAAGTGGACAAGATGACAGTAGATTAGGCAAGGATGGGCGGTGGATAAAAAAAAAAAAAAATTAGACGATGGTGATGTCAGTGCTCTTAGCAGTTTTCATTTCATAACACACTTGCCAATGTCTAAATTAAAAGGGGGCCTTTGTCAGGTGGGTCGGGGTTATTCTCAGGTCAGCTAACTGGTAACAAGTCCCCCTGCATTCCAGAACTCTCCATCACTCAGATGTATGGTGATAGTGTCACCCCTCCACCCATCTGTCCATCCATCTGTCTGTCCATCCATCCAGCCCTCCATCCATCCATCCTCCAATAACTATTTATTGAGTACCTATTAGGGACCAGGTACTAAAGTGGCAGGTACCAAGCGAGGCGCGCCGGGGAGAAACAGTGACCGAGAAAGCCCTTTGTGACATTGAAGAGCCTCCTGGGAGTTGTTTTCTTTTCTAGGAAAAAAAACCATTTAAAAATATACGAGGGGAGAATGACCAGCAGTCTATGTTGTCAGGGTGATTGCTATCAAGATAGCAAGGCCGCGATCGAGGATCGATGAGGAAAAGGAGGAGGGCATATCCCTAGTTAGTGCCCAGCTGCTAAGTGAAAGGTTAGAGGTTGAAGCCCACCCAGAGGTGTCACAGAAGAAAGGCTTGGTGATTTATTCCCCACTCCCCCCAACACACACACACACACACACACACACACAC
>NW_022105908.1:18990891-19006276 GCF_000313985.2 Echinops telfairi | reverse complement strand
CACACACACACACTCCTTGAAATCATAGTTCCACCCTAACCGTCATGAGCTGCCTGCTGTTGGGATGACGGGATGGCAATTGGCTTAGGGGAAGAAAAGTCTCGAGTCGACCCCAATGCACAGCCACCCTGTAGGACAGAGTAGAGCTGCCCCTGTGGGATTCCAAGTCTGGACATCTTAATGGGAGTAGAAAGCCTCCTCTTTCTCCCATGGAGAGGCCGGTGGGTTTGAACTTCTGACCTTGTGGTCAGCAGCCCAATGAATAATGCACTATGCCATCAGGGCTCCTTAGAAAGGACTTTAGAGATCCTTTATTCAAACTCCCTAGCTTTATGGAATAGCAAACCCAGGCTCAGAGAGGGGGAAGGGACTTGCCCAAGGCCACTCAAGACGGTGACGGAGAATGGCAGTCAGAGGAGAGATTCCATGGGTGAGAGGGGGCGTTATTACCATTAATCGATCGGGTATTGGGTGAGCAGGTATCAGTCTTGTCAGGAAGCAGTGTCCTCCTAGGGCAGGAGGAGGTCCCTCTACTACTCATTTGCACTTGAGAAAAAGAAAAGATGGCCCAGGTCCCCACTGACGGCTGCGCTGGGCAATTCTTTCTCCTGCTCAGCTCCAGGGGTGGCATGCCACGCACTTTGAGAAAGCCTCCCATCCTCCCCGCCTCCTCTCACCTTCCCCCTTTCTCTGATACCTCCCCCTCTCCTCTCTCCCTTTCTCCTTCTATTTTATTCCCTATCCTTGAATTCCTCCTCCAGGCTGGGCTCTACCTTGGGTGGAGGTGGGGACAGGGAGAACACAGCAGAACATCTAGTTTGGGTACAAGATCGTTACATTAGGGCCCACCTATTATTACATAGTAAAGCCCCCGCCCTTGGATGCGTTAGGAGACTTGAGGGGAGGGAGGGCTGGGACACCTTTTGAGGGGAGATGGGGCCAGCTGAGCTCATAATAACTAATTATAACAGCGGCCGTTTATTGAGCACTAATTATGTGCTTGGCATTTTGCACTCCTTCCTCCTTCAGGCCTGACGACAGCTCTGGAAGGTAGACATCACCACCCTTTTCCAGATGAGGGAACTGAGGCGCAGGGCTTCCATGAACTCACTTGTTCAAAGTCACTCGGTTGGATAGGGCAGACCCGGGATTTGAACCCAGGTCGGCCTGATTGTGTAGCTCACACTGTCCATCACCTCCTCCATGGAAGGCACCCTGTGCCCCAAGGAGAGCCTCCCAGACCCCGGTCAAAGGAGCAATAGGTACAGAAGCACAGGTGGGAAAAGAGCTACCCAAGTCCCTCTCGCTCTTGAGTGTAACCCTAAACAGGCCTGTCTCTCCGAGCAGCCGTGAGGCAGGGGCAGCCAGACAAGGGCTTGTCCAAGAGGAGTTGCCCCCGTGCCCACCTTCACCCACAGCAGCAGCTCACCTCTAGGAAAGTCCTTTCCTGACCCTGTGTTGGGACAGAGCGACACTCCTAGGCACCCGGCTTCCCCACTGGTCCCCCAGCGCAAGGCCCTATAACCTAAGCTCTCTCTATGACCCCTCCCCCACCAGAGGCCACAAGCACAGGAGTGCATCCACACATCCACACACAGATATACACACCCACTCCCCGAAGACTGGCCTCCACACTCTCACAAACTCAGACAAGCACGCTCTCTCACACACAGCAAACCTAACAGCGTACAGAACGCCAAGTCTAACAGTGGCGAGGCTGGCGTGGGACTGGGCAGGGCTTTTTCTGCTGGACATGGAACTGTCCTGAGTTGGAACCCATACGATAGCGCACAACAACAACAACAGCTACATCTCATAGGCATCCTCACACACTCGCACTCAGACACAGACTTGGCCCACACAGACCACCAAGTACGTAGGCAGACACACACGCACACTCATCCAGGCTGACACGCGCAGCCACACCGACTTGTGCTCACACCTGTTTACCCATAGGCTTAGCGAGACACCCTCACGGGCTCACCCTCACACACACACACAGACGTACACGTCCTCACACCCATCGACACACACAGACGGACACGCCCTGCATCCCTTGAGTTTTAGGTCAGAATTTTGCCAAGATGCGACTGGCATCCTCACCTGGGTCCCGCGCCCCCTTCCACCGGGCCTCGGGTTCACGGTGGCGGGGACCTGAGAGAGCAGTGTCCGCCTCTCCGTAGAGCAGCTCAGAGGCAGCTGAGGGTGGTCTGTCCGGGGAGCAGGGTCTCCTCTGGCTGTCGGTGTGACAGCCTCCGTGGAGGCATTTGCTAATGACGGAGCTGGTCTGGAGGACAGCGCCTGGAAGTGAATGTCACCCAACCCGTTTGAGGCCAGGAGGCTCTTGGCGTTGCCCAGGGGTTTGGCAGCTGCTGGCATCACGTGGCTTCCATGAGGTTGCAAGCAGGGGAACCCCTGGCTGAGGAGGAGCCCCGCTCTCCAGAGACCGCAGAGGGTCTCACAATGGAGGCAGTGACTCGGGACTCCTTTGATGGAGGCCCTGGAGGGATGGGTTGCCCCCACCCAACAAGAGAAAAAGGCATCTCAGCCCCTCTCACCCTCCTGGGCCCCGCCTCGGGACCCCATCCTGCTGGCCTGTCGTGGCTCAGGAAGATTTGAACACCCAACGCCGTCTGTAGATGTCTCTGTAAGGTGCCTGTGTGCAATTTGTCATTCACCAAAGCCCCCGGAGGGGCTCCGAGTCCTAAGAGACGGAACCCCCTGGGTATCAAGGCAGTGCACAAGCACTGAAGTGCGTAGATGCACAAGCAGGCAGACCCAGACACGTGGAGGGAAGTCCCTCGCGCCCGTGAAATAAAAGCAAGCTTCAGAGCCAGCGGTTGCATTCACGAGAACGGGCGCCATACCCTCGTCACCCATCGTCATCGTGGCGTTGGCTAGCATCCGGGGCGGCCATCTGGACAACAGAACAAAACGTTGCTCAGTCCGGCCCGTCTTCAAGATTGTAGGCACGTGGGCGTCTGTCGTTTGGGTTAGGACGTCCATCCGTCTCGTTGACGGGCTCCCTCATCTTCACTGACCCTCCACGTTCCAACCACGAGGGCTGTGCCTCGCTTGGCCGATGATGCTGTGGCCCATGGTGGGATCTGCTTGTGCTTCCGGCAGCTGGTGGCATGTTCAGCGTCGTGCACCAACACCACTGTTGGAACGCATCCCTCCTCTGCCTTCCTTTGCCATGGTCCCCTGGTCCCCTTTTCATGTGCACGTGAGACCCCCGGACAGACCATGTTCGGAGCAGAAATCTGAGCACAGAGACATCAGACGGTCAATGGGAGTTGTTTATGGAAGGACCTTTTTTTTTTTTTTTTTGAGGGACTTTCTAGGTCACTCAGTCTTGTGATATTTGAATGTGCATGTCTTTTGGAATTAAAAAAAGCAAACTCAGAAGGAATAACCACACCAAAATCACAGCCATCGAGCCGATGCCGACTCCTGGCGACCCTACAGGACAGGGCAGAACTGCCCCTGCGGGTTTCTGAGACTGTCACTCTGCCGGAGTAGAAAACCCTGTCTTTCTCCCCAAGAGCAGCCGCTGGTCTCAAGCTACAGGCCTTTGGGGGCTCAGCCCAACGGGGAACCACTGTGCCGCCTGGGGTTCCTTGATGGAGGAGGAGGCAGGAGCAACGCTGAGGGAATGGGAGGCCCTCTTGGGAACTTCCTCCAGCTCTCTCCTAATTGGTACTTGCGAGGATCCTGGACCCTGGGGGCAGCCATGCATGAGTGTGATCTCAGGGGCGGAGCCAGGAGCCCTCAGCACCCTCAGCTAGTAAGGCCATCTTGCAGCTGGCAGGGTGGGGTTGGGGCAGTCAAGGCAACATACCCAGTCCCTCACCTAGGGGCACAGAGATGGGCAGTGATCAGCAAGTACAGGGTGGCCAGAGTTACCGAATAAAAATGCAGGATGCCCACTTAAAGCTGAATTTCCGAAATCAATGAAGAGTTGGGTAGACTTACATGAAATTTCTGATAAGTGATGTAATATTTCAGAAAGACTAAAAATGATTGATTGTTTATGTGATGCTCAAATGTAAATGCGCACCTTGTATGTATTTCATCTTTAGTCTCAGAGGGCTCCCCAAATCTCTCTGCTCCCATCAGCACCTCTAGGGGCTCTCTCTGCAACAGCTGGCTCACAATTCTGCCTAGGGCTTTCTGGGGGTTCTTGAAATGGAATTTCAAATACTTCAGGGTCAACACCCTTTGTGTCTCCAGGGAGCAGACTGAGCGAGGCAGGGCCATCTTTAGCCTCAGCCTTGTGTGACAGACGTGGTGTGTGTGTGGTGGCCAGAAGGTCCCAAGGCCGCCCTGCCCCCCCCACCTTTTCCACTGACTGTACCATGAAGCTCACCTTTGAAGGTTAAAATTATAAACACATCCTCTATTTAATCTGGTAACTATCTCAATAATGCAACTACTAGTATATAAAAATACCATTGAAAAGAGAGATCCATATGTAAATGTGTATGTATTACTTTATAATAGATAATAGTCTGTTCTATAGCTCATCTATTATAGATTTGGTCAAATACATAACATATAATAAAGTTATGTACTTAGATACATATTTTAAGTAGATAACTATTTGTGATCATAGTGTCTCATGGTTCTGCGGTTCCCCTCCAGAAAGAGAATGGCCCTGGGAAATGGGCTTGCACCAATCGCTGCACACTTACACGTGCCCCACCTGTCCGTTATTCTGTGGCACTGTGGCAGCTTGTGAGATGGCAGCTCTGTCACCATTCAAAGCCGGTGGTGTCCCACGTGCTGGACGACTTTCAGCAGAGCATCCCGAATGAGACCAACGAGGAAGAAAAGCCTGTCAGTCAACTTCCAAAAATCAATCCGGGAGAACCCCCTGGATCAACAGAACGCTGTCCAACAGGGTGCTGGAAGCTGAGGTCATGACGTTGAAGGTGACGCTTCATTCTGTTACACGTAAGGTCCTCGTGGATCAATACCAACCTCCTGGCCACTAACAGCAACCTATCTGTGTACGGAGACTTGTGTATCTGTAGCCAACCATGACCCCTCATTAGATCCAAACCACTTGGCCCCTGGCCATGCAGACGCACAGCGACGTCCTCTGTGTCGGAGTAGAACTGTGCTCCACGGTGGATTAGATCGCCAGGCCTTTGAATCTCTAACTTCTTGGTTAGCAGTTGAGCACATTATTTGCACCTGTGGGCTCTCTCCACCTACATAGACGTTCATTTACCTGGGACAGGACCCATATCCCTCAGAGACACCTTAGCTCAAGTTTGTTGATCAGCCGGGCTCTAGCCATCCAGCAAGGTCCTGTGAGAGTGGGGGACATGGGACAGGCAGCGGGGAGCTGATGGCTTGGAAAGCTGCAGCACGCAGGCGCATCCGCCAGAAAGTTATGTATATAGGATACCGGGAGCTCTGGTGCTGCTCATTGGGCTGCTAACTGCAAGGTCAGCAGTTCAAAACCACCCCCTGCTCCATGGGAGAAAGATGGGGCTTTCTACTCCCATAAAGAGTGACAGTCTCAGAAACCCATGGGGGCAGCTCCACTTTGTCTTGTAGGGTCGCTCTGGGTCCGGACCGACCCCATGGCAGTGTTTGTTGTTTGTTTGTGTTTTAGGGAGCTCTGGGCAATGAATCCATGCGTCAGCATTCAGGAGTGCCCTCTGTGTGTTCACCTGCGGCGGGGAGTAAAGAGGAAAAGGTCATGTGCTTCTTGTCCAGCGAAGGCTCCCTGGTGGTCACGATGAGCCAGAATCGACTCTACAAGCAGTGGACTGGGGTTTTCAGGGTTGGGTGGAGTGGTGGGTTATATGCTAACTAACACAACGAACTAACGGCAGTTCGAACCCACTCCAAGGGAGAACGGTGAGCTTTTCTGCTCCCGGGAAGAAGATTTACAGCCTGAGAAACCCAAAGCAAGCAGTCCGACAGTCCCAGAGGGCCTCTATGCGTCGGAATTAACTCGATGGCTGTGGGCGTGGTAGATTCTGGTCACGTTGCTTCATCTCCCTGTGCCTTCCTGGCTTCGTCTGTAAAAACAGGGACGAGGGACCTGCGCTACTGGGGTCTTGTGAGAAGGCTATGAATGGATGCAGATGACAGCCCTTGACGATGTCTAGTATGTGGTCAGCGCTTTGTCAATGTGACCCGTCTTGATCACTGAGCTGACGGCAAGCGGGGAAAGCTAGCCAGCAGAAGAGGACTTGAAGACCTTCCATATGTCTCTCTCTCTCTCTCTCTCTCTCTCTCAGCCTGGACGTTTCCAGGGCCCGGCTTGTCTGGACCCGGTGTGGTGACTAAGATGTCTGTTGTCAAGACCGGCATCTTATTTTATCGTCTCCTGCCTGTCCCAGAGGACTGTAGAAAGAACACCTGAAAAGACTGTTTTCAGCTCAGGGAGGAAAACTTCGGACCAGGCCTTCTTGGAGAGTGGTGTCCCGTTCTGGGATGTCTCGGCGGGGGCGGGAGGAGGCAGGCGCGGTGATTGAGGCATGAAGCATGTCCCTGAGGGCAGGTGACTAGGAGAGGGGTGGGTCTCGAGATCATGTTGGCTCCAGAGAGGTAAGTAACCTTTTTTGGAGTCAGCTCTCTCGGTGGGCAGGGGCTCCTGGCCGCGTAGCGGGCTAAGAGTTGGGCTGCTCACCGTAAGTAAGGTCAAACGTT
The DNA here is from genome assembly GCF_000313985.2 of Echinops telfairi. Taxonomy (NCBI): domain Eukaryota; kingdom Metazoa; phylum Chordata; class Mammalia; order Afrosoricida; family Tenrecidae; genus Echinops; species Echinops telfairi. Next base: position 18,999,604 of record NW_022105908.1, on the reverse strand, counting down.
CGAAGCCATCTTTGGGAGAAAGACCAGGCTTTCTACTCCTGTAAAGACGTAGCGCCTCCGAAATTCACAGGGGCAGTGCTACTCTGTCCTACAGGACTCTGTGATGAGTCAGCATCGACTGGAGGGCGGGGAAGTTTGGGTGTTTTAAGAGGGAGCTTCCAGACAGAGGGAGAGGCAGCGCAGAGGCTGTCTGACTGCTCTCTGACTGCAGACGTGGTTTCTGCATCAGATAAGGGAGGTGGACCAGGACAAAAGTCCCCGAGCATCTTTTATTATTTGGGGGATTGACTCAGGGGACAGATGCCCAGAGCCTGGCTCAGGAGCCCAGGAAACGACATTCCACGTGGATTTTTAAAGGGTCCGATGGACGGATGGATCCACCACCAGTGCCGACTGCCATCCAGGCAATTCTGACACGGGGGAACCCTTGGGTGTCCGAGCATCACTGTGCCTCAGAGGGCTGTCAATGGCTGCTTTAAAATATTTTTCATTTTAATACCTAACAGTTCTATGCGTGTAATCATTACAGCAACATATTTTACTGTGAACTCGGTGCAGGCTGACAGACGCATCGTAGTTTGACACCCGACCATCCTTGCACCTTGCGACCCAGCTCATCGCCGCGGTCCCCTCCACCGGCCGTCGCTGATCCCACGTCCTCCCTGCGCTTCTGACACCCCTTCCCCCTTCTGTCCTAGCCCTCGGAACCTGGTTTTGGGTCAGTGCCGCCCTTTTGATCTCTTACTCGGAGGTGAGTTCAGCCCCAGACCTGTTCTGGTCCATGCCCCCCGCTCTCTCCAGGACCTTCTAATGGGATCTTCTGCAGGGCAGTTGGGATGGCTCTTACAAATCTGATGAGCATCCATCATTCAGTTGTATTGGGCACATGTGTAAGTATGTTTCCATCAACATTTCCTTTCTACTTGAGCCCTTGGTATCAGGGATGACGTTTTCATACGGGCACCAGGCTGCCACCTTACCAGGCATGAGACAGGCAGGGAAGGGGGAGGTTTGGCTGAAGGGGGCACTGAATTTCTGGTCCAAACCAGTTGCCCTCAAGTAAATTAGGCCTCCGGCAATCCCATGAGTGTCGGGCGAGAGCTGTGCTCTGTCGGTTCCTGCGCCAGTTTTCCCCCGTGGATTGCCAGGTTGTTCTTCCAAGGCGCCTGGGGGAGACCCGACTGTCCAGTTCCTTCGGGCAGCAGCTGAGGGTGTGCGCTGTTTGTTGAGGGGCTGGTTGCGCCACACCCCGAGGAGCGTTATTCATGCCACTGGATTGTACATGAAACGCAGGTGGGAATGGCAGATGTTCTGGTGCGTCTATTTTTACCACCGTCAACAATGAGTTAATGACCGTAACTATCAACTCAACGGGGGCTCGGTGGGAGGCGGGGCGGGGAAGGCTGGGAAGTCACTCAGGACTAGAATCGGTAGGCCCGGCCCATAGGCAGAGGAGAGAAGATGAGGGGAGAAGGGAGACGTGCGTTTAGAGGTTGAGGCCAACATTTGCCAGGGCAGACACTCCTGGTCTTCTCTCATTTACAGGGACAGTGGTCTTCACCAGCTACAGGTGCTTTGGTGAACACATGGGGTGCCCGACTAAGGGAGCAGACAGCGGCGTGCTGGTGGCTCTGGATGAGGAGGGAGGCGTGCTAGGACGGAGGCAGGAACGGGTTCAGGGATGGAGGTGGCTGTGCCCCTGGGCACACACAGAGTGGCTGTGGGGGCAGCTGCCAGTCACGAGAGTGTGTATGCCCGGCAGGTGGGCAGAGACCCCTGCCCCTGATGCATGTTGGGAAGGCCCAACCAGCAAGAGAAGAAGGACACAGGATGTGGGAGCAGGGGGTTTCCCTGCCCCCAGGGAGCCTTCTCAGAGGCTGGCAGGGGAGTGTGTTCAGCAATATCAGACTAACCGGGAAGGGAGGGACGCGTGGGCCTACTTGTGCTACCTATTAATCTGTACTGAACAATCTCAGGTTTGTTCACATCCAAGGTTCTGCTTGTAGGCCTGGCTGACACCTCTCTCACCCAACCTCGCAGCAGTCCCCATGGACTCAAAGCCCCCTTTGCAAAGTAAGCACAAGCGTTTTTGATGCTTATTTACCGCCCTGAATTGTATCTAGTGAAAAACATGTGAGACTGTTCACTCCAGATTCGTAAATAAACCCAAGTAAGCCGGTACTTAACTTGCTTATTGGGTACTCCCCTCCTGCTCTTCAGCAATTCCTAAAGACGGCCTGCTGACCTTCCCATCACCAGTCCAGTCCAGAGTGCGGGCGTCCCGGCTGACACCACATCCCCCCCGCAGTGAGGCCAGGCAACAGCCCTGGCCGCCCCCACCCTTGTGCAATTGTGAGACCCCGCCTCCACTTGAGAAGCCCTGGGCCCACGAGAGATCGGCTAATGGAACCCACCAGCTTCTTCATGGGTGAAAAATGGGGGCATCTACTTACGAAGATCTGTGACCTTGAACACCCTGCTCTCTCATGTAGGGTTCTCTATGAGTCAAGAGCCTACTTGGTTCCAGCCAGCCTGAGGGCCTGCTTTAGGATTTCAATTCATCCTCCCAAAACACAACATAGCAAAACAAGGCTCACTGCCATCGAGTCAATGCCAACCCATAGCAACCCCGTAGGATAGGGTAGAACTGCTCCTGTGAGTGTCCATGACTGTAAATCTTCACAGGAGTTGAAAGCTCCCTCCTCTCCGGAGGGGCAGCTGGTAGTTTTGAACTGCTGACCTTGTGGGTCTCAGCCCAATATGTAACCACTACGCCACCAGGACTCCTTTCAATTCATCCAGGGCCCATGAGTTCCCTGAGCTTGCCCCTTGCCCCAAGGCTGCCTCCGTTTCTAAGCTCTCACTCCAACCTGTTCTTGTCAGTCCGTCCCGATGGACTCTCCCATGTTGTAGTCTGGGGCTGCTAGTGGTACAGGGGGCACCTTTGGCTTTTGAATAGAATACAAAGAGGCCCCTCCAAGAGATTTAAAAAAAGCACCTCTCCTCTAGGCTGACTAGGGTACACGTCTTGATTAATGGAATGAGGGCTCGTTTCGTTTCCCACACTCTCCCCCATCGTCCCTCAGCAGGCACTTTTATACCCTGCCCAATCTACTCAACAGTATGCAGTGGTGAGTCTCCACACAGATCTAACACTGGCCCTGGGCCATTGCCCAAGCCATCATTATCCATTCACATGGGTTCCCAAAGTGGTACAATAGCCCTCTGAAAATGTCAATGACTCCCCGCTCCCCTCAGGTCAAAGCCCACACTCCTCAGCCAGCATGGGAGGCCCTTCAATGCCTTCCTCAGACTTTCTCCAAGAGTCCCTGCCCCCTCACCCTCACTCACTTGGCTTATCTTATACCGCGAAGCATGGGTGAGGTGCAGGGGGAGTCGGGAAATCCAGTCATTCTCCTTTCTACTCTAAATTCCGTTGGACTCCCAAACAAAATTCCCTCCACAAACTCACAACGGGCTGCGATTCTTGGGTGTGGCTGAAGGTAGGAGAGAGCCCTTACTTCAGCCGCTTCATGCTAATGTTATCCATTAAAAATTGTGGCCTGGGCCAACTTCTCCATGAGGTGCGTTTGTGGGAACGGCAGGGGAGGGGGAAGGGTTTACGAAGGAAGTTAGGGCTATGGAAGGAGGGAAGAGATCCCTGAGGAGAATTTGCTCTAGTGGTCTGGGCTCATAGTTCTTTCTAGATCAACACACCACATGTACCATGATAGGCTTGATTTTGTGCCCTTTCAAGTGAGCCACATTTTAAGATTAGTGTTAATACCTGCACCAGCCCCAATCTGAGCATCCGGACCTGTGTCATCACAGGTTTGGTGTTGTGATTATACTTTGAATAAAAAGGACACTTCATCACTGTGTGTAAGGACAGGGGCAGTTCAAGTCTTCTCAAAGGTCCCTAGGAAGAAAGTCCTGGCAATCCACTTCCCAAAGTTCCCCGTCACCAAACCCCCCCCCCTGGGGAATGCAGTTCTACTCTGAAATACGTGGGGATGACAGCTGATTTTTCTGGTTATGTAAAAAAGGTTCGTCACCTAAAGCATTGTTCCTACCTGCACCACTTTGGGGACCCATGGGAATGGATCAGGATGACTTGGGCTATGGCCCCAGGCTTGGGTGCCCAGAGGAGGTTAGAGGCCCCTCTACGGCTTTCCACGGCCAAGCCCAAGTCTGAGGTTAAGCCTTTGAATGGAGAACCAGGCAGAGAGTGGAACGAAACGCAAGAACAAACCAGAGAGAGGACTAGCTTGGCCTTGAGAAGAAAACAGGCGAGGAAGGAGAGTGACCCAAGGGTGTGGGCTCCAGGAGGCAGCCGCTGGCAGGGGTGTGGCACCGGGAGAACAGGGAGGGCCTGAGTAATGTCCCAAGCCCACACCAAGCGCCAAGCTCAGCGCCCTGCTTGGAGGTGCGTACCTGTAATCCACCTCACCTGTGCGCTCCCTGCCCTCAGAGTCCCTCCGCGGCTGATAACAAATGACTGCCTCCTGGGCCAGAGCTGTTTGGGATGGGACTTGGGCGCCTAGGGAAGCTAAGGTGGAGTGTGGGGAGGTTTGGTCTCCAGGACACTGTATGTGGATGGGAAATCTCTCCGGAGCTCAGGTGGGCAGAGGGGTGGCAGCCGAAGGGGAAATCGTGCTGGAAGGGAGCTGGGTGTCTTCGGTAGAGGATTGACTAAATCTTCTCTCTCTCCCAAACCTTACAGCCACTGTGGCAACTGAGAGGCCTCCATTGGTGAGAGAGGTGAGGCCAAGGTCAGGGTCTGCATTGAGTGGGGATGGGGTGGGGTGGGGGGGAGTGAGGGGGGTGAGAGGGGGCTGGGGAGAATGCATTTTCCCCCTCTGATTATAAAAATAACACAAGTGCTGAAAAGAAATGTGAAAAATTCATAGAATTACAGGCATAACAAAGAAAAACCTGAGTTCTACACCATCTCTACAGAGAATTACCATTAAATTGTGGGTGTTTATTCTCCCAGCCTATATCTATATATACTGGGTATGTTAAGATAATTATATATGACATATAATTATAATTTGCATTGTATATAATTATTTTCAACATAATATTCTATAAACTCTTTTAAAGGATGATTTTTTTTTCCTCCAATTGTTGTCTTTTGAGCCTCCCAAACATTCCTCTACACCAGTGTTTCCCCATGTGGGTGGTCCTGCCCCTTTGGCAGGCGCGATAGTAGGGAGTGCAAAAGCAGGCTCTCACACTCCATCCCGAATGACTGGCTGGTGTGTCACATTTCTTTATTGCCAGGCGGAGGCTCAGGAATGTCTGTTGGTTTTTGTTTGTTTCTGAAAAGGGGGAATAGGGTAAATAATTATGGAAACCTCTGCTCTACACCTTATTTTTAATGGATATGGTTCTTTACCGAATTAATCCCCACGGGGTGTTTGGATTGTTTCCAATGTTTGTTCTCTTATTTGAGAAATTCTGTCATCATTGTCCTAATCGCAACATCTCCATGTTCTTTCGTTGAAATCAATGATCAGAAATGGGATGGATGGATCGGCATGTCACTTTAAAGACGTGTGATAAATATGGTCAAATTCTCTTTCAGAAAGAGTATGCCAATTTAGATTCCCTCCAGCAGTACCTGAAACTGCCTTTTCTTGCTGCCACCGACCTGGCTAACATTGGCTATTATTATTTTTTTTTTTTTTTAAAACATTTTATTAGGGGCTCATACAACTCTTATCGCAATCCACACACACATAAATTGTGTAAAGCGCATTTGTACATCATTCTCAAAACATTTTCTCTCCACTTAAACCCCCGACAATAGGTCCTCATTTTCCCCCTCCCTCCCGCTCCCCCCTCCCGCATGAGCCCTTGATAGTTTATAAATTGGTATTTTGTCATATCTTGCCCTGTCCGATGTCTCCCTTCACCCACTTTTCGGTTGTCTGTCCCCCAGGGATGAGGTCACATATAGTTCCTTGTAATCAGTTCCCTCTTTCCTACCCATTCTCCCTTTACCCTCCCTGTTTCGCCACTCACACCACTGGTCCTATAGGGCTCATCCGCCCTGGATTCCCTGTATTTTCAGTTCCCATCTGTACCAGTGTACATCCTCTGGTCTAGCCAGACTTGCAAGGTCGAATTCGAGTCATGGTAGTGGGAGCGGGGAGGAAACATTTAGGAACTAGAGGAAAGTTGTATTTCTCATTGTTGTTACATTGCACCCTGACTGGCTCATCTCCTCCCCGAGACCCCTCTGCAAGGGGATCTCCAGTGGCCTACTAATGGGCTTTGGATCTCCACTCCACACTCCCCCCATCATTCACTATGGTAAGATTTTTTGTTCTGATGATGCCTTACACCTGATCCCTTCGACACCTCGTGGTTGCATAGGCTGGTGTGCTTCTTCCATGTGGGCTTTGTTGCTTCTGAGCTTGATGGCCGCTTGATTACCTTCAAGCCTTTAAGACCCCAGACGCTATTATAACTTCATTTTTACACACGTGCGCGCACGGACACACACGTGTTAAAAGTCTTCCACGTCTCTTTGCCAATCCCTGTCAATACCCTAGTCCAAGACACCACCAGAACCTTGTCTGAGATGCGGTGGAGAGCTTTTTAACTTCCCCTTCTGCTTCAACAGGGGCCCTGCTGGCATCGTGGTGATGCGGCGTGGTTGGGCTGCTAACCCCAAGGTCAGCAGTTTGAAACCGCCAGTGGGAGCCTGGGAAAAACACAGGGAGGGCTCCCAGCTGCTCCCTGGGGAAAAGGCAGGGCTTACTGCTCTCATCCGCAGTGAAAGTCTCAGAAACGCACAGAAGCAGTTGGACCCTGTCTTACAGAGTCCCCAGGTAGGCGCATCGACTCATCGGCATCCTCCTTGGCACATCCACCAGGCTCGCTTCCCCTAAAAGTCAGAATGACCTTTTCCGAAATGGACCAACTTTGGATTCTGTTCATGGTAGGGTGACTGGTAGTAGCTAGCATCCCTTCAGAGAACAAAGTAAAAATCAGATAACACACACACACACACACACACACACCCTGTTTTAAGGCTTCTGAGGACAAGCAATGTGAGTGGAATGTAAACATTCAGAATTCTGGAGAAGACAAACACATTAAGGTGAGGATGATCTCTACTACTTTTTGCTCTCAAGGTATTTTCTGATTGGTGGTGGTGTTGGGGGGCTGGGGGGCAGTGAGGCAGTAAGGCAGAGCAAAAGATGATGGTTTAAAGCTCCTGGCGTATCCCAGAGTTCAAATCTTATAGTCCAAGGTAAACCGGATTTAAGCATAAAGGAAGAGAATGCAGCTGAGACGTGGACCTTGCATCCCGTGCAGGGTTTGTTTTCTGAGAGAATTCCCAGTTCTTCACCTAGTCGCGCAAAAGAAGCAAACAAAACCCACTTCCTGGCCATCGAGTCGATTCCGACTCATAGTGATTCTACAGGACAGGGCGGAACTGCCCCTGTGGGTTTCCGAGACTGTGCACCTTTACGGGAGTAGAAAGCCTCCTCTTTCTCTTGCAGGGCGGCTGGCGGTTTTGAACACCTGACCTTGTAGGTTAGCAACTCAATGTGTAACCCACCATGCCACCAGAGCTCCTTTAGTGCATCCTAGCATTTGGCATTCTCAGGGTGTGGGAGATTCAAACCCTAGAGTTTAGGGGCTGACAGGAATGAAGAATCTGGCAAACACGGCAGGGTTTCAGATTAGGCCCCCCGAAGGGAAGAGTTATGCCGTAGGAGTAACAGCCCTCACAGAGCTCGCCGCAGCTTCACTCGTAACTAGATCAAAGTTAGTTGACCCAACTCAACTGCCTGAAATTGACCTATATTCTGGAGAAATAACGTAGTTTGGCGTCTCTACAAGGTTTCATCTACCCAACATCTAGTATTTAACTAGATGTTAAAAATTATTCAGGAAATTTGCAGATTTGTAGACTCTACATCAGGGGTCCTCAAACTATGGCCCACAGGCCACATGCGGCCCGACGAAGACATTTATCTGGCCCGCCAGGTGTTTTTGCCCTGTTTGTTTTTTTACTTCAAAATAAGATATGTGCATGTGCATAGGAATTTGTTCATAGTGTTTTTTTTAAACTATAGTCCGGTCCTCCAACGGGTCTGAGGGACAGTGGACTGGCCCCCTGTTTAAAAAGTTTGAGGACCCTTGTTCTACATACTCACTGCTGTCTAGGCAATTCTGACTCATGGTGACTGGATAGGATTTCCGAGACTGGAGCTCCTTCCAGGAGCAGAAAGTCTCGTCTTTCTCCAGAGGAGAGGCTGGTGGTTGTGAACTGCTGACCTCACAGCTGGCCCCTCTGTGCATCACTACAGATTTGCAAACCAGGAGAAAAGACCAAGTGAGCAAAGGCCAAGGGAAAAAACAGGCAATAGAAGCTGACTCGAAGAAAAACAAGACATTGGCATCACCCTACACAGACTCGAAAATCACCAAGAATTTTATCTAGTCAATATAACTAGATACAGAAAACACATCGAATACAATTCAAACCCCTTTAGACATAAAAACCTTTAGCAAACTAGAAATAGGAGATTTCCCGAATCTTACAGAAAGGATATTTGTAAAATTTACAGAAGATACAAAACTTAGTGGTAAGATAAGGATTAGACACGAGACAAGGATGTACCACCTTTAAAAAAAAATCATTTTATTGGGGACTCGTACAACTCATATCACATTCCATACATACATC
>NW_022105908.1:18982038-18989569 GCF_000313985.2 Echinops telfairi | reverse complement strand
AGAACCTTGTCTAACACAGATGGTAAGTTGGATAGAGAAATAAACCACCTACCACATGTAAACCATTCACAAACAACAATTCCATATGGTTTTTTTAGTTGTAGACTTTAATGTGAAAGATACAATAATAAAAATGTTAGGAGATAAGAAAATATCTGAATGACCTTGGTATGTACACAGTTTTGCTTAATGGGCACTAAAATAGTTAACTGCCTTCTCCCAGACTCCATTCAGACCCTACAGGAAAAATGGACAAACTGACATTGTTAGGATTAAGAACATCTGTTCATCCAAAGATACCTAATAAGAGTGAAAAGCCAAGCCACAGAGCAGAATATGGTCACAATAGTTATAGTTATATCTGGCAAAGGATTCATATTCAAAATATATTTTTAAAAACTCCCACAAGTCAGTAAGATGCTAAATAATACAATGAAAAATGGACCAAAAAAGTGATCAGTCGTCACGGGACAAACAGGGCTCCCAAGTGACCAACAGATTCACGAAAGGTGCTTACAATGATGAGCCACCAGGGAAATGTCCATTAAAATCGCAAAGGGACACATACTCACCTGAATGACAAAAACGGACACTACCAGGTGTTGTCAGGAATATGGAGCAATTGGAACTTTCATACATTGCCAATGGGAATATAAATTGGTGCGACCATTCTGGAAAATTGTTTGGCACCATCTTCTAAAACTTCTATGTGTATCTGTGACTCTACTTTCAAACCTTAGGGAATAGATCTAACAGAAATAGGTATCTATATTTGTCATAGTACAGGTATAGTGATGTTTACAGCAGATTATTTATAGGAGACAGAAGCTAGAAGCAGATGTCCATAGTCATATAAGGGAATGTGGCAACATCAATGAACAAAATACAACTACCTACAAGCACAGGGATGAATTTCACAAACACGTGCAGTAGGACTGCTAACTTCAAGGTCAACAGTTCGAAACCACCAGCTGCTCTGCAGGAGGAAGAGAGGCTTTCTACTCCTGTGAAGAGTTACAGTCTTGGAAACTCATGGGGCAGTTCTATTGTCCTATAAGGTCGCTATGAATCAGTATTGACTCGATGGCAGTTTTTTTTTTCTCTCCTCCCCGCACTCCTCGCAGTGTGTTTTTAAAATTAATTTTTTAATGGCTGACCCAAAGAAAACAGACTCCAAAAGTACATGCATTAGACTATTTTAATTCATAATGATAGAGATCAGGTTAGTGGCTATTTTTTGAGGAGGTTTCAGAGATTGACAGGGGGATCACAGGTGTTTTCTTGATCCTGATCTTGATCTGAGTGCTGGTTAATAAATCCTGTTACTTTGTGAATATATTTATCAAGATGAGCACAGATTTTTTCCCCCCCAAATGAAGTTGTGGCCTTAGATTTTATGTCAACTTGAACCTGTGTGAAAGTGTTGAGTAGAATCCAACCTGTCAATCAAGTTGCCTCCTTGGGGGTGTGGCCTTTTTAATAAGTGAGACCCTGGGAACTTCTCCTTTGGCCTTTTGACTTCCTCTTCGCTGGGACTCTGTGTGAACCCTATGCGGACCACAGACTTGGAGAGCTGTCGGCAATCTCCTTGCCAGGTTCCCACCGACCTTGGATCCCCACAACTCTGCACCCACCGGCCTGAGCTCTCTGCTTCCCACCTCCCCTTTCTGCTTTGTGGACCTGCAGCTACCTGAGTCAGAAGAGGCCTCTGGCTAGCATGGACCGCTCATTTGGCATGGACTTGAGCTGTCCCAGGTTGGGACACTTTCTTGATATAAGGTGACTTCTTGATATAAAGTTCTTTCTTATACATCTATGCGTGTCACTGCTTTTGTTTCTCTAGACAGCCCAGTCGAATACAGTGGTTTTTCCTTTTAAAACATTTACTCAAACTGTATGTGTGAGATGATGCCCCTCTTCGGTTTCAAAACCCTTTGGTGCTTTTTCATACTCTGGAATCAAATCCAGATCCGTGATCTGCACCTACCCAAGTCCAGCTCTCACTTACTGCCCCTGCAGAGGTGTGCCAGGGTCTCAGGTTCCCTTTCTTTCCAGTGACCACTTGATATGGTTACGGTTTTTATTGTGCCAACCTGGCCAATAAACACATGTGGTTTTAATTGAAGGGCGGAGGGATAAATGGCTCGGTGAGCCTCGCCTTTCTAGTTCTTGGGTCTCTTGCTTTGCGATGGCCAGACCAGGGTACAGCTGCCTTAGCCGGTTCCCTGCTTCAGCTGGCAAGGCTCACTTCCTGCAAGACATCCCCAAGGAGAAGCTGCATGAACCTACCCCGATGCAGCCCTGGGTGCTGGAGCAGCCGTGTGGAGACCCCTGCCAGCGCTGAGATGCTTACACATTCACTGACTTGGCTTTCCTCCTGCAGTTGGCATCATAGTGTGTGTTTTGTGAGATGGAGGAGGACATTGTGGATTGGTGTTGGACATAGGGGCTAATGTTGGACTTGTGGGCTTGGGCAGCACTGGGTTGGGATGTTTTCTTGATGTGCACTTACCCTTTATAGAAAACTCTCTCTTATACATAGGAGTTTCTGTGGATGTATTTCTCTAAAGTACCCAGACTCACACACCATTCGACGCCTCTTCAGAGCTACCGCAGCTGAGTCCCCATCAGAAAGGCCTGCTGCGATCACTGTGTCCAGCACAGGCCTCAACCGCTGGAACTCCACCCGGTTTAGTTACCTTGCTGTGCTTACTGCAGTCTATAGTAAACTATTTGTTTACACGTTTGCTTTCCCCAACCCAAATGTCAGCTCCCGTAGAGTTTGTATCCAGCTTGTTTATTGGAAAATCAAATGAGTGATACATGAAAATCAACTGCTTATTATTTCAGTGTAAACATTCGTTTGATTCTGGGTGAGGCCGAAGTCCTTAAAATGCCTCCAGCGGTTTGTATTTCTCCTGCTGTAGACTTGTTTCTCGGTACCTTTTGCTCAGTTTTCTGTTCGAATGCTTGCCTTTTCTTGCCGATTAGATGGCTATCTGGTTAGTTGCCATTGAGTTGGTGCTGACTCATGGCGACCCGTCATCATCTTCACAACTGTTGAGATAGTCAAGTCGGCTGGGGCTGCTCTTGGGTTTTTTTGGTTTTTTTTTTTTTCCAGTGCTGTGCTTCTTCCAGCCTAGAGGGCTCATGTTGTAACCCTGTATCAGACAATATTCTATAGTGGCCAGAGGGCTCTCATTGGCTAGCTTTTAGAAGAGATCCCTAGATCTTTCCTTCTTACCTGTCTTAATCTGCAAGGTCCAAGGAAAACTGACCCCATGGCTGACCCTGCTCGTATTTGAAAGGCCGTTAGCACCGCAGAAACATGCAAACCACCGTCGACAACAAATGGGCAGCTCTGTGATGGCTAGATGGATGCTGATAAGAAGAAATGTGGATTTGTGAGTTGTGCAAACACTTTCTTGTAGACGTCAATTTTAAACCTTGATTCATTCATGTTTTTACCCTTAGTCGAAACACGGCTCTTTGGAGTGTTTAGCTAACTGACCGCTCATTTGGCATTAGAAGGCGGAGAAATGCTTCCAAGCCTTAAGCTTTGCACCAATACGTGGGACCTTCACAATTGCCTGACAGAACTAACTGAAGAAGAAAGTCTTTAGTTACGTCACCACTGGACCAGCAAGTAACACCATGATGGACAGACAAAAGATTGAAGTTGTCACGGATTTCCTCGTGCTAGGACTCCCAGTCAGCGCTCCTGGAAGCAGCAGCCAAGAGCTCAAACAATACATCGCCTTGGGTGAATCTTCTACGTAAGACCTCCTTAAAGTATTGAAAAGCAAGGAGGCCACTTTGAGGACCACGGTGCCCCTGGCCCAAGCCCTGGTCTTTTAAATCACACGTGAAACCCCGACACTGAATAAGGAAGACTGAAGAGGCACTGGGCCATTTGAACCGTGGTGCCAGCAAAGGATATTGAAAGTATCCGGGGCTGCCAAAAAAAAAAGAAATCAACAAATCTGTCTTGGAAGAAATACAAGCAGAGTGCTCCTTACAAGCAAGGGTGGCGAGACTTCATCTCAGGCCAGGTTGTCAGGCCAGACCAGTCCCTGGACAAGGACGTCCTCCTTGGTAAAGTGGAGGGGCAATGGGAAAGATGGATTGATGCAGTGGCTGCGACAACGGGCTCAAACAGCCACCGTGAGAATGGCTTCCTTTTGTTACACATAGGGCTGTTACGAGTCAGCACAGACTCGGCCACACTTCCCGGCAAAGAGGTCAGGTTTTATGAACGTGGGGGCTGCATTATTGTTTGTAGTGCAAAGAGGTGTCTGAGCCAGTGACAGGGGCGGTGAATATGAAAGGACAAAGAAGGGGCAGAATTAAAACCTGCTTGGAAAGAACCACGGGAAGTCTCTAGTTGCAGAGAGGAGGGGATGCCTCAGGTGCACACATGGTGCACACCTAACTAAGCCCAGCAGGTGGCGCTCTAAAGACAGCGCAAGACTTCCCAGGCCAAGATCTTGGTTGAGCATCTCCGTCACTGCCTGCCATTGTGCCCAAGTCCATCCACAGCGAGCCTACAGGACAGGGGAGAACTGGCCCTGTGGGTTTCTGAGATTGCGGTTTTTAGGGGAGTTAAACGTCTCTTCTTTCTCCCGAGGGGCCACTGGTGGTTTTGAACTGTTGACCTTGCGGTGAGCCGCCCAACGCATAACCCCTAGTGGCATCGCCCCAGGGCTTCTATCTGATTGAGCATTTAGGACGTGGGAAGCGAGGGAGTCCAGAAGATCCCTCATCCCTAACTTTTAGGCTCTGAACCCTACGGGGCCTACAGTTTTTGTTTGGTTGTTTGGGTGCCCGTATCGTGCCACACACTCAATTCAATCTAGGCCCACGAGCTTTCCAACTCTGAAGAGTGACTAATCCCAGGGACCTGGTGAAAATGCAGATTCTGAGCCAGTCACACAGGGCTGGGCCCTAAGAGTAAGGTGACCAGATTTTAACATTGGTAAAGCGGGACAAAAGCGAGACACCATTGATAAAACTCATATCCTGGCGAAATAGCCACATGGCAGCCGAAAACTGTATACCCTAGCTTGTCATGCATTCTTTCCCAAAATGGGGACTTTTCAAAAACGCCATGGGACCTTAAAAACAAAACAAAATGCCACAGGACGTGGGAAAAATTGTTAAAAACTGAGACTGTCCTGCCAAAAGTGGGACATCTGGTCACCTTACCTAAGAGCCTTCATTTCGGGTAAGCTTCCTGATGACGCACATTCCGTGGTTCCGAATTGCCCAACATGCCGACTTTGCAAAGTCTCCTGCAGTGCATAACCTATTAAGTGGGAGAAAAGCGAATGAAGGCGCCTTGCCCCCTCCCACCCCCCCACCCCCCAAAGAGTTTACAGCTTCTGGTAGTAAGCAAAGCCTCGCCAAAATGCCTGCAAGGCAGGTTCAAGTGTGAGTCCATCTACTGGGTGTCTGGACAAATCACTTGACCTCTTTGGGCGCCTGCTTCCTCAACTATAAAGTGGTGACAGCCTCTGTCTCATCGTAGGGTTGAGGATCAAAGAGGATATTGTCGTTAAAAGACTGGATATGGCGCCTGGCACACAGCAAGCCTCCACAAGGCTTGGGGTCCGTCAGCAAAAGTGTGAAGTTAGGTGTGCAAACCCTGTGGGAAGGTCAATGGGAGGGTGTAAGAGTGTCGCCCATTCTTGGCCTAAACATGAAACCCATTGCTACGGATCAATTCGGACTCGGAGTGACCCTGTCCTAAGACAGTCGGATTGCCCTGTAGGATTCCCACCCGCCATATTTGTTGGCTTGTTTTCCTAGGGCCGGGAGTTTCCAATGGCTGGTCTAGGGCAGGGGTCCTCAAACTTTTTACACAGGGGGCCAGTTCACTGTCCCTCAGACCCGTTGGAGGGCCAGACTATAGTTTTAAAAAAACTATGAACAAATTCCTATACACACTGTACATATCTTATTTTGAAGTAAAAAAACAAACGGGGCAAAAGCACCCAGTGGGCCCAATAAACGTCCTCGGCGGGCCGCATGTGGCCCGCGGGCCGCACTTTGAGAATGCCTGGTCTGGGGGTTAGCAGCCATGTGCTTAGTGACTCAGCCGTCATAGCCCCTTTTTCATCTTGGCCTAAGAGCCACAACACACAGAGAACTTCCATAGCTTAGCAAAAGACAAATAATCTAGGCTTGTTTATTTGTTTTTGTTTGTGTTTTGTTCTGTTTTAAAATGGGCAAAGGACTTCCACAGGCAGTTCACCAAACAATATTCAAAATGACCAACAGATCCATGAAAAGATGCTCAGTGTCATGAGCCATTTCTCTCACGGCCATCGAGTCAACGCTGACTCGCAGTGACCCTCTGTGGCTTTCCGAGATGGAAACTCTTGACGGGAGTGGGAAGCCCAGTCTTTCTCCCGAGGAGCTGCGGGTGGTTTCAAACTGCAGACCAAGTGGATCGCAGCCCGACTCATAATCACTACACCACTAGGGTTCTGTCATTAGCCATACAAATCAAAATCACAATGGGATTTCACCCCACACCTGTTAGAATGGTAATGGTTTAAAAAAAGGGAGGGGGATGGGAACACCAAGTGTTGATAAGGTGGTGAGGAAATGGAGCCTCCACCCATTGCTGGTGGGAATGCAAATGGGGCAGCTGCTGTGGAAATCGGTCTGGCTGCTCCTCAAAAAGCTGGGCATGACATGCTCACGTGACCCAGCAATCCCAGTCCCCGGAAGAACACTAACGGAAGCCTGCCCCCCAGGGATCACTGCGACCCCGTTCACAGTAGCCCAAAGGTGCAGACAACTGAAATGCCCATCAACAGATGACTGGAGAAGCAGACTGTGTGTGGGTGGTGGTGTCCAAAACCAAGTCACCTGCCATGATCCCGACTCACAGTGAACCCTCTAGGACAGGTTAGCATTGCCCCCAGGGTTTCTGAGACTACACAACTGGAAAGCAATGAGGACCTCATTCTCAGTTCTTTTTTTAATTATTAAGAGTTTTATTGGCATATAATTCACATACCGTACAATTCAATAGTTCAGTTATATTTAAAAAGAGTTGTAGGTGCAGAGATAATAATATGCACAAAACAAGACAGAGATAAGATAAGATAGCTGGGATAAACAATCCAGAGGAGAAACCAACGGACCGACGGTTTGGGGGGATGGACGGAATGACATGGGGGGGAAAGAAGTGGGTGTTAACAAACCCAGGGACAAGGGAACAACAAGTGCTCTAAAATCGATGGTGAGGAGGGTGTAAGAGACCTGGTAGGGCTTGATCAAGGGCAATGCAATGGAGAGGAATTACTGAAACTCAAGTGAAGGCTGAACATGATAGTGGGACAAGAGTAAAGTAAAAGGAAATAAAGGAAAGAGTTAGGAGGCAAAGGGCATTTATAAAGGTCTAAATATAGGCATGTACATATGTAAAATATTTTTATATGACGATGGGGAAATAGATCTATGTGCATATATTTATAGATCTACTATTAAAGCAGCAGATAGACGTTGGGCCTCTACTCAA
>NW_022105908.1:18979545-18981180 GCF_000313985.2 Echinops telfairi | reverse complement strand
ATGTATGGATTGTGATAAGAGTTCAACGAGCCCCCAATAAAATGATTTAAAAAAAAAAGAGTTGTACAATCACCACCATTAGTTGTCAAGTGGTATCATCACCAGTTTTAGAACACTTTCTTCTTTCTTGTACTCATTGTTATTAACCCTCCATTTCCTCCCAACTTCTCTTGCCATACCCCCAAGAAGCCATTGTGGCAGTTACATAATCTGTCAACTTGCAGAGGGGTGGAGTCTAACCTGTCAATCAGGTCATAGCCAATGAGGCCTCTGTGTGGGCATGGCCTTCTCTTGAGGATTCTGGGAACTCCTGTTTTCCTCCCTGCAGGCAGGACACATTCTCTTTGCTTCCTCTCCCTGTGAGCCATTCCTGTTGAGAAGCCACATGGAGCTAGGCTGATGGAGCCAGAGCCCTGGAGCTGAAGGAGCCACGTGGAGACCCACAGCAGCACTAAGATGCTTCTACTGCACAAGACTTTCCACCCACTGGCCTGTGATCTTCCTGAACTCAGTGTCATTGCATGTGTTGCATGAGTCTGAATAGGATTCTACAGACTGATATTGGACATATAGGCTAATATTGGACTTAAGGATTTGATCTGGACTGGGCAGGGATGTTTCCATTTTTTTGTAATTAAAAAATTTTTTGGGGGGGGATATTTTCTTAATATACAATTACTCTTTTATATAAAGCTATTTCTTATACACATTTGAGTCCAAAACATATGGATTTGTTTCTCTAGTTTACCCAGACTAACACAACCATTAATCCAGTTACTGACTGTATAGATTTACCCAACCTGGATTTCATATACAGAAAATCAAACAAAAACAAAACCCAGCAACCGTAACAAAGTAAAATAGAGAAACATGTTCATTGAAAAGAAAGTAGAAAATATTAAAAACTAGAGCAAATTTAAAGTGGGTCCAAAGGGAGATCAAATGATAAGGTGTTAAATTTTAACCTAACCTCACCTGCAATATTCCCCTGTCCAGTGCACTCTGCATGCTAGCAAGGCTGCTCACATCCTGGTCTATGGTCACAGGGGATTCACGGGAGGCTTACTCCACCTCTAGTTTCCGTTCACTTTTTAAAAATGGAAAATTATGATCAGAGAGGATCCACAGGAGGCTTAACCCATGCGTGGACCCTACAATAGCAGTTCTTAACGTGGTGCTTCTTCTATATGGTGAGATTAAGGGGTAGATGAAATTTACTGCTGCTGTAGAGGCGAGCGATGGTCAGGTGACTCCAGGCTAGAGTGGTCCGATCTGGTGAAGACTGAAGGCGTGGGTCAGATTTGGAAAGGCAGGAAGGTAGGGGGACCAACCAGTAACAGCTAAAATGGACTGATTGGAGTTGTACCAAGTCAATGCCCACAGTATGCCATCTAAGCCCTGCCACAGTGCTAGGAGGTCAGTACGGGTCATGTCTCCATTTATCGATGGGAAAATCAGACTCCAAGATGCCAAGCAACTTGTTCAAGGCCTCATGGCTAAAAGCAGCAGGTCAAATTGATCAGAGTTGAAGTCCATGTTTGTGCTGTGCTGGGTGCTGTGCTGGCCCTCTTGGGGAATAAAGGCAAGGTTGATGTCTGCTCATGAATGACCCCTAAGAAAGAGCCGCTCTTCCTC
>NW_022105908.1:18973964-18978038 GCF_000313985.2 Echinops telfairi | reverse complement strand
TTCAGGGTTTGGGTTTATTGGTAAAAACCAGAACCAACCCCCTTTATTGCAAGATAGGTGAGGCTTACAGAGCAGATCATCAGGTTTACATTCAAGGGTTCCTCCATGTTTTCTCTGAGCTCATCCATTGTAATTCCTTCAGGGTTCCTTCACGGACCCCACCTCCTTCCCCCACCTCACCCTTGGTCCTCAGTTAAACGCTATCCTTTTCATCTTAAAATGGTTGATTATTCTGACGTAGGGGTGAATGTCAGTCCCAGTTCTGGAAGGTGACTACGGGCCATAGTCTTGGGGGCTCTAGCAATCTCCATCCGGCCAGTAAGCCTTTTCTCTTTCATGATTTGGGGTTTTGTTCTTCCTTATCAATGCAACTAGACAGTTTCCCCCTTGTATCCTACGGTTTAAAGAAAGAAAGAAAAGCCACCAAGCTCAGACACCTGACAAAAATGCAAACAATGCGGAGGAAGTGAAAGTCCTCTCATCATTCCTAGACATTACTACTATTGACACGTGAGTTTATCCATTTCTGTGTACTTTTTTTGTTTTTTAAAGGTGTACTTACCCTCCTGAGACCTTTTCTCACTGAGGATAGCTCTGAGTCTCCTTTCAGGTTCGTTCATCAGCATTGCGCTTGTCTTTCTCCACAGGGGTGGCTTGTTCCCTTGGATGGCTGTAGTAAACCCATCTCCTCTCTAGTGAGGGTGTTGAATCATTCCAGTTCTTGCTACAATCAGAAACAATGCCCTGGTCAACATCCTTGCATGTACATCTTCGCGTGCCATTGTTCATTGCTGTCGAAGCTGCTTTGACTCGCATCCCAGAAACCCTCCAAATTTGCAGGGACAGAAGGGCATGTCACCAGCCCAAACCAGCTTCCCGATTGTCGACAAGTTCATTGCTGTGGTTATTGTGTCGGTCCACCTCAGGAAAGGTTTTCTTTGCTGTCTGTCATTGCATGATAGTCTGATTCCTTCCATAGAATCAATTCTTAAGCGTTTTGATTTACTGAATGACAGGTAGTCATATTTATTGTCTTTATTCATTTGGATTCTCCCAAGAGATGCCATACTATTTTATTGCTTAAAATGTAACCTTTACTTTTATTAAAGCCACAAAAGCTTACAATGAAAAAAGGCCAATGTCTTCCTCCATCTCCCCACTTCCAAGTTTTTCCTACTAGAGACAAACACTTCCAATTATTTTTAGCTGTTTCTATTGCCAAGATCAGGTGCCGAGGTGGCTATTTCTTAATATTTCTATTTTAGTCACTATCTTTCATTAATGATCTGTTGACTTGTTATCTTAAAACCTAAGGATGTAACAGTTTTACCTCACCCTCTCTTGGCATCCTTGCTCCCCATCGCCATACTTATCCAGTCTGGATGCTGAGCATCAGAGAAGCTGGGTTATACGAAGAAGAATGCTGCATTAGCATTGGAGGAAGGCTCATTAACAACCTTCGATATGCAAATGATACAGCCTTGCTTGCTGCAAGTGAGGAGGACCCGAAGCACTTGCTGATGAAGATCCAGGGTGGCAGCCTTCAGGGTGGATTAGACTCAATCTAAAGAAGAACAAAATCCTCACAACAGGATCAATAGGTAACGTCATGATAAAGGGAGGAAAGGTTGAAGTTGCCAAGGATTTTGTCTTGCTTGGCTCCACAATCCATGTGATGGAAGCAGTAGTCAAGAGATCAAAACACGAGATTGGGTAAATCTGCTACATCACACCTCTTTAGAGTATGGAAGAGCAAGGATGTTACTTTGAGGACTAAGGTACGCCTGATGCAAGCCGTGGTGTTTTCAGTTGCCTTCCATGCATGTGAACGTGGGGCGTTGAATAAGGAAGAATGAAGAAGAATGGATGCATTTGCACTGTGGTGCCGGCAAAGAATACTGACCGTAGCATGGACTGCTACAAGGATAAACTGATCTGTTTGGGAGGAAATAAGGCCAGAGTGATCCTTAGAGGCAAGGCTGGCAAGGCTGAGTCTTACATACTTTGGACATGTCAGGAGGGACCAGTCCCCGGGTAAAGCAGAGGAACCGCGTGAAAGAAGAAGAAGCCCCACAACACGTTGGGTTGATAGCGCGGCCGCAACATGAAGAGCAATGGCGAGGACGGCACAGGACCGGCAGTGCTTTGACCTGTTGGGCACAGGGTCATTGTGAGTCAGAATCAACGTGGTGGCGTCTAACAGCAACAACAGTGCCCCTAGTATCACAACCAAGGTTAGATCAATGGTCACGGTTAGATCATGTCTGTGGGTTATGACTATGGAAGCATCACTTCCTGAGCTATGTCCTATAGGATTATCTTTTTCTTTCTTGGATAGCTTTTTGTTTTCCTGGAGTTGATAATTGCCTCCGTTTTTTTTCCATTTGCTTTTGCCTCCGTTTTTTTCCTCATTTGCTTAGTTTCTACATATGTATCATTGATTTCTCTCAATATAATTAGACACATCAGATCTAGCTTTAAAAATAACTTTCTAAAAATTAAAAATGAAAAAAAATAACTTCCTCACAGACATCCCTCCTGGAGCCTCATTCTTTGGCTCCAATCTGGATTGTTTGTTCTTTAGGCTCACTGCACAGTGCTGTCCTGGGATATCCCTTAGCATCATTCTAGAAATTTCTTTTCACTTTCTTGCATGGCTCCTCCGTTCTTCATTCCACATGTCCCTCTTCACTTGCTTCCTCATTTTGGTGCCGCACATCCTGATGCAACAAACTTAAGAAACGCAAACTCACTGCCTTCGAGTCAAGTCTGACTCCCAGTGACTGTGTTAGGCAGGGTTCTCTAGAGAAATAAAACCAGGGCACTTATGATTTTATATATACATAATCATACACACACGTACGAGGGGTACCTTCCAAGAAACTGGATTTTTTTTGAAGCCATGTATTTAAATTGTTTTTACAAAGCAGCCTTATTACCTTCAAAGTACTCTCCATGACACGTCAATAATTTGTCAAATCTGTGATTCCATTCTTGGAAACATTTTTCAAACTCATCTGTTTGGATGGCTGACAGCACATCTCTCGTTTTTTTCTTCACCTCTTCTATGTCATCAAATCACTCTTTCATGTCCCTCTTCATTCTCAGAAACAAAAAGAAGTCGCACAAAGAAATGTCAAGTGAGTGAGGGTATGTGGGGCAAGAGAGGCATGTTGGTTTTTGCCCAAAACTGGCGTACTGAG
The DNA here is from genome assembly GCF_000313985.2 of Echinops telfairi. NCBI lineage: Eukaryota > Metazoa > Chordata > Mammalia > Afrosoricida > Tenrecidae > Echinops > Echinops telfairi. Next base: position 18,974,835 of record NW_022105908.1, on the reverse strand, counting down.
ATGGCTGTGTGAGCAGGTGCATTGTTGTGATGGCAAAACCAGTTGCCCATCTGCCACCAATCAGGTGTTTTTTGTTGCACCCTGTTATGCAATCTTTTCAGAACCTCTAAAGAGAAGGCTTGGTTAACAGACCTGGTGGAATGAACTCCAAATGCACTATGAGTCAACATCTTTGTCCGTTCAGGAAGTTGATTGAAGTTCTGAATGAGGTTTGTCATCAATCACTATTTCACCATTTTTGAAATGAGAAAAGCACTCGTACACTTGAGTTTTCCCCATAACGCTGTCTTTGTAAGTATGTTCAACATCACAACAGTTTCTGCAACAGTTTCCCCGAGCAGGAAACAAAATTTCACAGCCACACACTAAATCAGCCATCACAAAAATCGAGGTTCGAGCGAAATTGCTTTTATGAAACAATTCACTGTGACCAGAGAGAACCTTCCCAGGTGATACCACTGGGTGCACTAACTCAGATCAAGATGCTGGGTGAAAGCTCTGCCCAGTGGAGTTTTTTTCAAATTTTTTTTTGGGGGGTACCCCCTCGTGTATATGTATCAGTTTATATAGTGAAAAGGAATACAATGGCTAATTAGTCCACACAGCAGTACAGATGGCTCAGTTCAACTCACTTTCATGGGATAGTTAATATACTGAAGGTCCTTCAACTCATGCTGCCGATGGTCCACGGTCAAGGAAGCAGCCCTCAGGTAAGACGAGCACTGTCAACTGCAGGCAGCAGGTAGCTCAGCACATGGTTGGCATAAAGGACTAGCGCAGGCAGTAGTATGCTGGTCCAATCACCAGGGAGAAAGAGAGACCAGACTCAGAAAACCATTCATCTCAGTGGCCCCCCAATCAAGCTGCGACC
>NW_022105908.1:18971478-18972957 GCF_000313985.2 Echinops telfairi | reverse complement strand
GGTGACGCGTAGTCTGTTGGTCTCTCTGTATGGGGATCAAGTGGGGGAAACCAGGTCATGTGGTTGGAAGACACCCCTGGAGTCAGTCAGGATCTTTTTAAAAAAAAATCATTTTACTGGGAGCTCTTACGGAAATTATAACATCATTCAATTAGATTAAGTATGATTGTTTAATTGCTGCCACCATCATTTTCGGGACACTTTCTTCTTGAATTCTTTGATATCAGCTTCCTTTATCCTCTCCCTCCCCTGCCCCCCAGGAACCCTTATTATTATAATTTTACCATATCTAACACCACCCAATATCTGTTCACCTACAATTCTGTTGTTCGTTCCCCTTGAGTAGGTTTATGCAGTCATTGTTGCTATCAGTTCCCCCTTCCCCTTTCCTCCTCTCTCTTCCTGTGCCCTCAGGGAATCATTACTCCCATTACTGTTTCTGAAGGGTTTATCTATCTTGGATCTTTCCAGAAGAATTCTCCCCTGGTCCGCCTGGAGGGTAAAAGCTGGGCTGCCAGCATCCTGAGGCCCTATCAAGAGAAGGAGCTACGTCTCTTCATTCAGTATGTCGCCTTTTAACTAGTCTCCTCTTTGTATTCCCCCAACTTCTAGTACAGTACTTTAATCCTAGAGTCCTGGGTAGTGTGAACATTTAGTGCGCTCTGTTGCTAATGGAACGTGTGTTGATTCAAATCCATGAAGATGTGCTTCTGGAACAAAGTCCTGGTCGTCTACTTCCAAAACCCGGCCATTGGAAACCCTGTGGAGCACCTAGTTCTACTCTGACACCCATGGGGTCACCGTGAGTCAGAAAGACTCCCCAGTAGCTGTTCTAGTCTGTGCCTGGGCTCCCCAAGCCTGCAACTCCTCGAGCCCAGCCCTTTCAGTTTATTGTTGAGAAGTACTCATCTTCGGTGAGCAGCCCTGGAGGTTTGTAGGGTTGCCTCTTCCTCATTGGGGTGCTGGAATTGGACCAGCATGTGCTTAGTGGGGTGAGAGACAGGTAATTGCCTTTGCTTGCCAACTGTTTTGGCTACGAAGTCCCTGCCTAACTGTTTTGTCAACACACCTTACTTTCAAAGGAGCTTCCTGTTTTCAGCCCCGACCCACTGCCCAGAGAGGTAGCGCATTCATTCCCCTTTCTAGGGTTCCCAGGCTGGACTCGGCCTGGTGCTGGCCGGCACACTGTGTCCCACCTTCTCAGAGGTACTGCACCAGCTACGGCTCGCCAGTCAACTTTCCATCCTGTCTGCCATCTCTGTTGTCTCCTGTTACCGACTCTTCTCTGTTCAGTCCTGGAGTTCATACCTTTCACTCCCTCCTCGCCAAGCCCCCCTCCCCCACAGGTCTCAGGAGGAAGTGGAGACACCTACCTAGTTCTCTGAGCCAGTGGGGGAGCTTCCACTCCTGTGAGCGAGCACTGAGCGAGTCCTGGGCGTTGTCCCTTCTTTTCAACTTGGCTCACCTGAGAAGTCAAAG
>NW_022105908.1:18959115-18969746 GCF_000313985.2 Echinops telfairi | reverse complement strand
GGCCGCTTGTTTGCCTACAAGCCTTTAAGACCCCAGACGCTATATCTTTTGATAGCCGGGCACCATCAGCTTTCTTCACCACATTTTCTAAGCTTGTACCTCTTTACAGTGCTAGAAAGTCTCGTCTTTCTCCCTGGGAGTGGCTGGTGATTTCAAACAGCTGACCTTGTGGTTAGCAGCCCAACATGTAAACAAACCACAGTGCTAGAGATGGCTACTGAGGGCAGAGATCAGGTTCCACTTCATCCATGGACGGAGTTATTCCAAACAAATCCTGCCGAAACATGTCTCTGTGGACCGATTAGTCAGATGGGTATCGGATTACTCAGTGACATTCACCTTGGTCCTCATGTTGTGCCAGTCTCATCATTATCTGTTCCCAATGGATTTATCATCTTTAGTAGACGCTCAGTGCTCCCGAAACAATATGCACCCCCCTTTCCCTCTCTCTCGCCCTCTACCCCACAAGTCCTTCTTTTTTATTTTGTTTTCAAAATTGTGACTCCTTTAACCTTGCTTCCACTGTGCGCCTGTTTAGCAATCCCTTTCTCTGGGGCAAAGGATAAAGGGAAACTGGAATTCTTTTCTGGTTAAACGATGAATAATTCGAAAAGAGTGGATAGAGACTCCTGGAGGGTTTCTAGCTCTTTCTGCGTATTTTCCCTGAGTCAGGGGGGAGATGGAGGAGGGGCACTCGGAGTTGCTTCTTCTACAGCTGACCTTCAAGTAAGAATGACCAGGAGCACCAGGAAGGAGTCACCCCTGAGCGATGGGACAAGGACAGCGGACACAATAGCGTACAGTCTGAAAGAGGTTGGTCTGAGTTTCCTCACGACTCTGACGCTGTGTGTTCTTGGGCAGGACACTCAACCTCTCTGGGTTTCTCCTTTGTTAGTGAAGTTCTAAGTTCTCTTCTTTGGTAGCTCTGCAGGAGCTCTGGTGGAGTAGTGGGTTACACGCTAGGCTGCCAAGGGCAGGGTCGGCAGTGTGAAACCCCCCGGGAGACACAGGAGACTTTCTCCTCTTATGAAGAGTTATAGAGCCTTGGAGACCCACAGGGGGCAGTTCTATTTTGCCCTATAGGGTCGCTATGAGTTGGATTGGACTCAATAGGATAGGAGTGAGTTGGCTATTTTTGTTTTGGGGATCTCTAAAGATCTGTGGATATTAACTTTGCCCCACTAGCTGGGTGATCCTGAAGAAGTTGCTTAACCTCTCTGAGCCTCGGTGTTCTCGTCTGTGGAGTGGAAACAGTAATAACTACTTCATAATACTTCATTGCTGCGGACGAATGTTTACAAGGCATTTATCACAGGGTCTGTCCCATGGTAAGCATCCAATAAATGCTAGCTATTTTTATTGCAAGCCAATACTTAGGTAAGAAGAGGGCAATTACATCACTCCGCATACCGCACCTGGAAATAAACGCTGTCTTCTCAAACGAGGTTTCAAAGTTCATGCTGCAGCTGGGCTCAGCGCCAAAGGGCACAGCACAGAGTCAGCACTGGCCACTGATCTTCTCAGCTCACGCCTCCCTAGGGCCTGGATGCTGTCCAGATGTGGGTCAAGTCAACAGGCAAGTGTTCAACCCAGATAAATTGCATGCGTGCCTGCTGGTCGACTGGGGAAGCAATAGGAAACTCCACTTCCCAAATATAAAGTACCCAGGCGTGCCACAGAAGGGGAACTGAGCCCGGCATGACTGTGAATGGTCACTGTAGGCTTGCTTGTAGGAAAGAGCGGACAGCTTTCCAAATTGTGCCCAGTGAGCACTGACGGGGAGGCCGAAGTTACAGGGGTAGCTGATGTGTTTGCTCCTAGCTGGTGTGTGCTCTTGAACAAAGGGCCTTTCTTTTTAAAGCCAGGAGGCTGGGTTCTATTTTGGTTCCCCAAAGGACAGTCTGTACACTCGTGGTGGTACACAGAGTGATGGTAAGATGATACAGAGGTGAGCGTTTAGACTTTTCACAGCTATGCATTTCTTGTAAGGAATATTTTTTTGGGGGGAAAACATCACGAGCAATCAACTCCATAATGAGATGAGGCTGAAACCCCAAACCCTCCCCGGCACCGAGCCCATTCCGCCTCACAGCCAGCCTAGAGGACAGGGTAGAACGGCCCTGAGTTACGGGAGTAGAAAGCCTTGTCTTTCTCCCACGGAGCAGCTGAAGGTTTCAAACTGCTGACCTTGCAATTAGCAGCCCAAAGAGCAACCACTCTGCCACTAGGTCCCCTGGAGGTGAGGCTAAAGTCGGGTTTAAATCGTCATTTAAAAACGACAACAACACAAACTCAAACACAACCTGAGTTGACCCAAACATTCAAAACATTGCTGGGCAGGCACAGCAAATGCTGTGACAGTGCTAAAAGCGGAGCCCTGGTTGTGGCTGAGCGATTCTAGGGCCTCAAAGCTGTTTCCTTGCCCCCCTCTCCCACTTCCTAACTGGTGAATATGATGAAATGCTCTAGCCCTGACTGAAAGGTTCTGCCTTGAACTTACCCGGCGGCACCGCGGGAGAAAGGCCTGCCAAACGGCCTTTGTGAAGATCTAGCCTAGAAGATCCTCTGGGGCAGTTCGACTCTGCCGCGTGGGTAGGGATGAGCTGAAACTCAATTTGACTGCACTTGACAATACACAATGGTAGCAGAGAATTTGCAGAAGGGATTAAATGGATGGTTTTGAGACTGGCCGATGATCTCAGCTTACCCTGGTGGGTCCGATGTCCGCCGAGTGGTGTTCCGAGAGGGAGGTGGGAGGCCTGAAGCCCAGGCGGAAGCCGAGGGGCGGGGCCGGAGTGGGAGACGGCACGCTGCTGGCTCTGAAGATGGAGGATGGGGCTAATGACAGGGACGACAGGCAGCCTCTAGAAGCTGAAAGAGGAAGGGCCGATATTCTCCCTTAGAGCTTCGAGAAATACTTCGTCCTACCCACACCTTAATTTTATCCCTCTAAGCCTCATTTTGGACTTCAGACTTCCAGAACCATAAGAAAATAAATGTGTGCTTTTTTTTTAACCCACGAGGGTCATGGCCCATCACTCATCTGTCAGTCTGCTGTCTTACGCTGGCTTGCGTGTTGCTGTGCTGCCGGAAGCTACGCATATGCCACCGTTTTACAATTACCAGCAGTCTCCCATGGTGGACAGCTGTCAGGGGAGCTTCCAGAGGAAGGCAGACTAAGAAGAAGGACCCGGAAACCTGCTCCTGCAAAATCGTGCCCGTGAAAGTCAACAGAACAGTGTCTGATGCAACGCTCGAAAAGAGGAGCCCCTCACGTTGGAAGGCACTCAAAACGCGACTTGGGGAGAGCTGCCTCCTCAAAGTCGAGTCGACCTTCATGGCGTGAATGGAATAAGACTTTGGGGGGCCTTCATTTACTGAGGTGGTGTGGCTCAAAATGAGAAGAAACAGCTGCAAACCTCCATTGATAATCAGAACGGGGAAAGTATGAAGGGCGAAGCAAGGAAAATGGGAACTTTTCAAGAGTGAAATGGAACACTTGATGATCGATTCCCGAAGTACTGGTGAACTGAAATGAACCGGCCTTGGCCATCTCCAGTCAGACGAACACATGCCGGGAATGACAAATGGAGGATCAGCAGAATCACACTCATCATAGGAAAGAAGATACAACACTGTGAGCGATTGGATATCAGCCTTATTTTACAAGGAAGATCAGTTAATAGGACTATTTATTTTCAGATTAATGCACCACTAATGCTAAAGGTTAAGGAACTGGAGATTTTTACTCACGTCTGCTGTCTGCAATTGATTGAACATGTAATCAAGACTCATTAATAATTACTGGTGATTTGGAATGAGACAGTTGGCAATGAGGGATTAGTGATTGCTAAATATGGCCACGGTGTTAGAAACAATGCCAGAGATAATATTGTGTTAGTCTGGGTACTTTAGAGAAACAAATCCACAGAAACTCATGTAAAAGAGTTTTATATAAAGGTTAACTGTGCATCAAGAAAACATCCCAACCCAGTGCTGCCCAAGCCCACAAGTCCAATATTAACCCATATGTACAACACCAGTCCACAAAGTCCTCCTCCATTTCACAAAACAGACGCAATGATGCCGGCTGCAGGAGGAAAGCCGAGTCAGTGAACGTGTAAGCATCTCAGCGCTGGCAGGGGCTCCACACGGCTGCTCCAGCACCCAGGGCTGCTTCAGGGTAGGTCCATGCAGCTTCTCCTCAGGGATGTCTTGCAGGAAGTCAGCCTTGCCAGCTGAAGCAGGGAACTTCTAAGGCAGCTGCACCCTGATGCGACCATCACAAAGCAAGAGACCCGAGAACTCGAAAGGCGAGGCTCACCGAGCCATTTATCCCTCTGCCCTTCAATTAACCCCACATGTGTTTATCGGCCAGATTGGCACAAGAAACTAACTCAAATATGATAGATTTTTGTAAGATAACTTGATGGAATTATTCATTGCAAGTACCATTTTCAGCAACATAAGTATATGCATGAACCCTGCCACGTGGAATACACAGAAATCATATCGACTACATCTGTGGAAAGAGATGATGGAGAAGTTCAGTATTGTCAGAACCAGACCAGGGGCTGACTACAGAGAAAAAAATTAGTTGTTCATATCCAAGTTCAAGTTGAAGCTGAATAAAATGAAAACAGGTCCACGTTAGCCAAAATATGACCTTGAGTACATTCCACCTGAATTTAGAGCACCTGGTGAATAATGTGACACCTGGAATGCTAATGACCTAAGGCAGAGGTTGTGCATGGGCATCCAGGAAATCATCTCTAGAGGCAGAAAACAAAACAAAGCAAGGCCAAAAGGGATGTTGAAACATAGTCTGACACTTGCTCTTAAACAATGAGTAGCTCACAGAGGAAGGAAGGAAGGATGAAGTAGAAGACTTCAAAGGGAGCCTTGGGAAGACCAAGTGAAGTATTAAAATGAACTGTGTAAAGACCTGGAGTTAGATCATCAAAAGGGAAAAATATGCTCGACATTTCTGAAGCTGAATAAGATTGCAGGAAAAATTCAAGCCTTTGAGTCAAAACATCGAAGGATTCTACGGGTACAAACATTAAATGACACAGGAAGCGGAAAAGGCGATGCAAGCAATGCACAGAGTCACTGCACCAAAAAGAACTGGTCGACACTCCACTGTTTCAGGAGGTAGCAGATGATCAAGAAAGGATGGAACTGAAGGAAGAAGTTCAAGCTGCACTGACGGCACTGTTAAAAACAACACGGACAGAATACCAGTTGAGATGTTTCAATAAACGTATGTCATGCTGGAACCACCCATTTGTCTATGCCAAGAAGCTTGGAAGGTTGGAAGAGATTCAAATGTATGCCCATTCCAAAGGAAGGTGCTCTAAAAGAATGTGGAAATCATTGAACAATATCATTAATCTCACAGGCAAGTTTTGCTAAAGATAACATTTAAAAATAGCTGCAGCAGTACATTGACAGGAAACTGCCAGCCATTCAAATCGGATTTGGAAGAGGCTGTGAAGTGAAGGGTAGCATTGCTGATATCAGGGAGATCTTGGCTGAAAGGAGAGCATAATAGAAAGACGTTTCCCTGATTCACTGACTACGCAAAGGCGTTCAACTGTGTGGATCACACAGACTATGGATTACGTTCTGAAGGATAGAAATTCCAGAACACTTATGTAATTATGCTCTTGCAGGACCTGTACACAAAGAGGCAGTCATTTAAACAGAACAAGGAAATACTTCATGGCTTAAAGTCAGGAGAAGTGTGTGTCAGGGGTATATCCCTTTCCCATACTGAGTCGTTCTGTACGCTGAGCAAATAATCCAAGAAGCTGAACTGTCTGATAAAGAGCACAGCATCAGGACAGGAGAGTATGTAGATGTCACCACCTTGCTTGCTGAAAGTGAAGACAATACAGCACTTTCTGAGGAAGATCAAAGCCTACAGCCTTCAGAATGTACTACATTTCAACACAAGGAGAACAAAAATCTCCACAACTGGACCGATAAGCAACATGATGATAAACAGAGAGATATTAAAGGTGCCAAGGATTTTGTTTTACTTAGATCCACAATTAATGCCCATGGAAGCAACAGTTGAGAAATTAAGCTACACATTACATTGGGAATATCTGCCTCAGTTGACCTCCTAGGGAAAAAAAAAAAAGATGTGGCAACAAATGTACAACTGTACACAATGTACAAATGTACAAATGTACACAATGGATGCCTGTATGGATTGTGATAAGAGTTGGATGAGCCCCCAATAAAATGATTGAAAAAAAAGAAAATAAAGCACTAATAACTGTGGCTATATGCATATATATATATTTTTAAATCATTTTATTGGGAACTCGTAAAACTCTTATCACAATCCATACATACATCCATTGTGTCAAGCACATTTGTACATATGTTGCCATCATTGTTTTATATGCATATATTTATAAAATTAAGTTATATCTGAGTACTTAGCCCGAAATATTAGCTAGGTCATTCATTGGACATTATTTAGCAACAGTATGTTTAATTCAAGAAATTTATGAATACTACTTTTTTCTTGGTTATACCAAAACAAAATAAAGCAAAATATATTTATTGACGTTCAAAAAGAAGAAAACAAGATGTGACCTTGAGCCATAATGTATGCCTGGCCCAAGTTGTGGTATTTACGATTGTCTCGTATTCAGGAGAAGCTGGACAGTGAACAAGGAAGACGGAAGAAGAGTCGATGCCTTTGAACGACGGTGTTGGCGAATATCCCTAGCAGAGACTGCCAGAGGAGTGAACAGATCTGTCTTGGAAGAAGTATTGCCCGAATGCTTCTTAGAAGTGAGACTGTCGGACTTTGCCTCGTGGCCTTTGGGCATGCTATCAGGAGGCAGCAGGCTCTAGAGAAGGGCAGCAGGCTCAGTAGAGGGTCTGAGAAAAAGCAGAGCCCTTGAACGAGATGGAGGGACCCAGTGGTTGTAACAATGGGCTACAAGGTAACTACTGTGAAGATGGTGCAGGACCAGGCAGTGTTTCCTTCTGTTGTTCAGAGGGTTGCTAAGAATTGGAACCAACTCGGCCACACCTAACAACAACAGCCAGGTTATGGCAAAGCCGGCAAGCTTACCGCAGCCATAGGAAACGAACACTCCCGATATTGGATGAACTCATAAGTGGTTCAACCTGTGTTCCCGGCTGAATTCTCCAGGGAACAGCCAAGGAACCTAAGCATGAGTAAGTCTCTCCTAGGCCACCTGCCCTCACCCATCTCGGAGGCATGTGACTTTCCCATCCTGTTGGAAAACTGGTGGGGAGGAGGCAGGAGGGCACGGATACCTTGGTGCCAAGAGGGATGATTCATGGGAACCGTCAACAGCATCATCTGGTTCAACCTGTTCATTTTACAGATGAAGAAACTGAGGTTCGGAGAAGGGAAGTGACCTGAACGAGATCACCTGTGATGGGCCGATTTGCCTGAGACTAATAAACACGAGAATTTGTAAGGTGGTGGCGAGAGGGAATCGCTCCCAGCTGAGGTGTAGCTGGGTTCTCACATCAGGGTGGGGAGCCCTGCGAAGGCGTGGGACTGGGGGTGGAGAATGATTTGTGTAGCTCTCTGGTCACCTTCTTGATGTGTGTGTGCCTCTTGTGTCACATACACATCTTTTAAACGTTGAGACATTTTTCCCCAATAGAGTTAATTTTACTAAATAGGTTCATTTTATTTAAATGTCACCCAGCACTACGTCTAAAGGGCGTTATTCAAATATGTAGAGGTATTGACTTTAAAACTGGTGGCTGAAAACTTTCTTTACCACTTCTTTTGTGCACTGATGTCTATAGAGGGATGTTTGATTTGTGACAGCTGTTTGAGGTGTGCAGCACAATTGTGTAGTCGGTTGCTAAGAGTTCTGTGGAACACTCGCTCTTTCCCCACTGCACACAATCTCCCCTACTACTAATACCTTGGCGTAGCGGTTACACATTGGGCTGCGACCTGAAAGGTCCATAGTTCGAAACCACCAGGTGCTCCTTGGGAGCAAGATGGGGCTTTCTACTCTTGTCAACAGTTAGTCTTGGAAACTCACAGGGGCCGTTCTACCCTGTCTTACGAGCCGGCATCAACTGGATGGCAGTGAGAGATTGGCATCTTACATTCATTCGGAACATGTGTAGCAGCTAAGGAACCAAGAGCATTGCACTGCTAACTAATTTGAGTTCACTCTTGGCGCCGTACTGCCCTGTGGAGTTGGAGGTTACCAACTGGGCGACTAACCACAAGGTCAGCAGTTCGAAGCCATCAAATGCCCCTCAGGAGGATGACAAGACTTTCTACTCTGGTAAAGAAACCCACTGGGCTAGTTCTACCCTGCCCCATAAGGTAACTATGGGTTGGAATCACCTTGATGGCAGTGCGTTTTGACAAATGCACGCTAACAGGTGTCCACCATTACAATACCATACGGAGCAGTGCCACTGCCCTAAAGACGCCCTGTGGTCCATCTACTCATTGCCCTGCTCCCTATCTGCCCCTGGGCACCACGGAGCTTCTTAACTGTCTCTATAGTTTGGCTTTTCTAGCCTGTTATAGCTCTCATATCATGACCTTTAGAAAATTGCTGAAACTGCTACACTTTGAGAATGGGCTTCCTGCATCCCCTTAGCAGCGCCCTCAGAATGCCTTCTCTCACCTTCTCACCCGGTCTGCTCACCTTCGAAGGATTGTTACCCTCGCTTTCTTTTCATGGAAGGAGCACTTACACTGAGATCGACATGCAACCTGGACGCTTCCTGTCTGCAGCTCACCATTGGTGCGTCAACACGGGCCTCTGTGCAGTGGACAGAGCTTGATCTCCCAATTTTGAGCAGAAAAGGTTTTCCGTGTAGAGACCACAGAACTCACTGGTTGTGAGTTTTCCAAATGAAAACGGGTCTGAAATGGCCTATGAAAGCCCAAGGACTGTCCCTTCTTCACCCTCATTTGTAATGACCAAAGGCTGGGGTGTAAATGCCCTCGCTCTTAGACAACCAGGGGAGTGACCTCCTTCTATTTGGGATTGGCTGTCATTGAAGTCCCAGGTAATTCTACCATCCAAAGTGCCCAAGATCCTTATGTTGTCAGTGCGTAGGCGTTTAGCAGATATACACGTTGAAAAGACTGGAGGGTGGACACGGCTCATGTGTTTACAGGTGGGACTGCATGTCCTCTACTCTCGGTTTAATCAGGGAGCAGACTCAAGGGCAGTGGGTTTTTGGAAACAGAAGGGACTCGTGATCCAGGCCACAGAATTGGGAACTCTCCTTAGAGTGGCCTGGTCACTCTGGCTACAGGGTAGAGGGACTTGACTTGTCAAGTCCTGAAGGATCCTGAAGTCATCATGGTTGTTGTGCTCTGAGCCAGTAGCCATTCTGAATGACGGACTAGAGCCACTCCATAGGGTTCCTCTGTCGGAATCTTTATAAGATCAGTTTGCCAGGTCTTTCCTCCGGTGGGGCCACAGGTGAGTTAGCAGTTAAGCATGTAACCATCACTCAACCAGGGTTCCTTTCTACAACGATAGGCTTAGGAAATAAGGAGGGTTATTATTGCTTTTGAAAAACGATTTCCAAAGAATTTTGAGGACGTTTAGCTCGGGTGCATGCTGACTTTAAAAACATCAATGTTGTTGTGATTGTTAGGTGCCATCGAGAGTCGGTCAGACCCACAGTGACCCTATGCACAACAGAACCAACAACAGCACCTACTTTTTTCCTGCATGAAACCTTGCCAGCTCCCACAGCTTCCTCCCAATTGTTCCTCGGCCTGAGCCCATGGTTGCAGCCATCGTGTCAGCCATCTCATTGAGCACCTGCCTCTTTTCCACTGCCCCGCCTGGTGTCCATCTCCATGACTGGTTCATCTTGACCACATGTCCAGAGTTGTGAGCCGAAGTCTCGCCATCCTTGCCTCTGGGGAGCATTCTGGCTGTACTTCTTCCAGACAGAGCTGTCTGCCCTTTGGACGGTCCATGGGACTTTCAATACTGTTTTCCAGCAACATAATGCAAACGCTTCACATCAATTCCTCTTCGTGCTTCCTTATTCAGTGTCCAACTTTCACACGCACATGAACAGATTGAAAATACCACGGCGTGGGTCAGGTGCACCTTAGTCCTCAAAGGAACATCCTTGCTTTTCGACACTTAAAAGGAAAACAAAACAAGACTTATTTTTTTAATCTGCTTTGATCTTCTCTTTCTTCTCTCTCTCTCTCCTCTTTAAGATCATTTATTGGGGGGCTCTTACAGCTCTGATAACAATCCATATATCAATTGTATCAAGCATATTTGTACATATGTTGCCATCGTTATTTTCTAAACATTTACTTTCGATTTGAGCTCTTGGTTTCAGCTCCTCTTTTCCCTCTCCCTCCCTCTTCCCCTCCTCGTGACCCCTTGATAAATGATAAATTATTATCATTTCCATATTTTACACTGACCGCTGTCTCCCTTCTCCCTCTCCTCTTCCCACCTTCCCCCTATCCGCCTGGTATCGCTACTCCCATTTCTATTCCTGAGGGGTTTATCTGATCTGGATTCTGTGTGTCATGCGCTCTTATCCGTACCAGTGTACATGCTCTGGTCTAGCCCGCAGTGAAAGGCAGGACTGGGGTCATGATA
>NW_022105908.1:18956617-18958574 GCF_000313985.2 Echinops telfairi | reverse complement strand
GCTTGAGCAGAGGCCTCAAATCCATCCATTTCCTCAATGTACTGCCATGTAAATATATTTACATAAGCCAATACTTCTTTTTTATGAATTAAAGTATTTATATATGCACACACCTATGCTTATACCTCATCCACAGCTTTGCTTCCTAGATCGTTCCTCTTTCCTTTTACCTTCCTGCTGCCTCATCATCAGGCTCACCCTACTTCAGCCTCTGAGTAATTCCTCTCAGCTAGATTGCTGCTGCTCCAACACCCCCAGGATCTCTATGTCGTCCTTGTTGTTGATTTTATTTTATTTTTGACTAAATTCTTTATTTTGATCCAGAACATTCTTTTTTTTTAATTAAAAGATCACTTTATTGGGGGCTCTTACAACTCATTACCATCCATCCATCAATTATATCAGGCATATTTGTGCATATGTTGCCATCATTCTTTTCTAGACATTTATTCTCTATTGAGCCTTTCATTGTTGATTTTAATTCCCTAGTTGTTCCGTTGTCTGTGGCGTTATTTGCTCACCACACCCTCCCCCACTTCCTCCTCCCCCTAAGTCCCTCCTGAACTGCTGGTCCCGTTTCCTTCTCTTTGGGCTTGCTTCCCATGCCTATCTTATACAGGGAGGCAAACCAACAATAACATAGGCAATACAAAAAAGAAAACAAAAGATTGAATAAAAAGAAAAAAAGTATGAATAAAAAATAATAATAATTGGAAAACCCACGGAGAAGCACACATAAGTCCAGGTCTGTCTGCTGCCCTTTATGACTATCTTCCCACTGGCCCTGGGAACTGCTCCTCCTAGCCTGAGGTATATTTGGGGGGCTCCTCAGTGGCTTTGTGGCTTTGTTTTGCTCCCGTTGCTGATCTGTTTTGTTCTCTTCTTGGTTTTCCCTGCTGTGGGGAGTTCAGACTGGACTCACTCCCTGCCGTGTTTCCCCGGTATCATCCTCTGTCATCGTATGTTCCAGCGAGGGGACATCATGTCTCGAGCTGTTGTTGACCCTACAGTCCTCTCTGTGCCTTAGCAGCTCCGTGCAGGGACATCATCTTCAGGGTTGGGTGTGCTGATATGGGGTCTAGACTCTTACTCTCTCTTTTTCCTTCTTGGTTTGCTTCCACATGAGCATGGCATGCCCACACAGAACCTGTAGGTTTAGTGTTGTCTTCTGTAGCACATACATCTAGGGAGGGGGTCAGCTTGACTCTGATTGGGGCCAGCTCTGTAGCCCACTCTGTTCATGTGCTGCTTCATGTGGTTACATTGCCTTCAAGATTGGATGCGCCGTGGAGGGGGCTCTTACAACTCATTACCATCCATACATCAATTAAATCAGGCATATTTGTGCATATGTTGCCATCATTCTTTTCTAGACATTTACTCTCTATTGAGCCTTTCGTTGTTGATTTTAATTCCCTAGTTGTTCCGTGTCTGATTTGGGCGAGCGTCAAGGGTGTTAGGTGGTGTCTCACGGTTGTTTTAATTTGCATTACTCTGATGGCTAATGACCAGGAGCATTTTCTTATATGCTTATTGGCCATTTGGGTCTCCTCCCTGGTGAAACTTCTTTTCAGATCTTTCACCCACTTCCTCAGGGAGTTAACTGTTTGCTTCTTTTTGCAGGCTTTTTGTAGATTTTAGTAATAAGCCCTTGTCTGTTGTGTCATTGCTAAACATCCTCTCCCAGTCTGTGGGTTCTCTTGTTACTCTCTTGGTGAAGTCTTTCGAAGCACACAAGTGTTTTGTCCTTAGCATATCCCACTTGTCGATCTCAGGTTCACCTGTGTGTGTACCCTGTCCAATTGCAGTTAGCCAATGAGCTCCCTGCACCAAGGTTCTTAGGTTTGTTCCGATTCCTACATTGATGGTCCTGATAGTTTGGGGTTTTACTTCTAGGTCTGTGATCCACCTGATGGTCCTGATAGTTTGGGGTTTTACTTCTAGGTCTGTGATCCAC
>NW_022105908.1:18945619-18956517 GCF_000313985.2 Echinops telfairi | reverse complement strand
ATGGTCCTGATAGTTTGGGGTTTTACTTCTAGGTCTGTGATCCACCTGATGGTCCTGATAGTTTGGGGTTTTACTTCTAGGTCTGTGATCCACCTTGAGTTTGTTCTTGTGCATGGGGTGAGGTAAGGGTCTTGCTTCATTTTTCTATAGGGGGATATCCATCGTTTCCAGCACCACTGTGAAAGTCATGCACCTAATGCTTTGGTGGCCCTTGTGGAAGATCTAGACTTAATTTTTTTAAAGCAGTTTTATGTTTCCAGAAAGTATAAGAGTTCTCACATACCTTTCCCTATGCACCTATCCCCCACCAAAACCAAACCCACTGACATTGAGTCCAATGTGACACTATAGGACAGAATACAACTGCTTCATATAGTTTTTGACTTTAATCTTTCTTCTGTGGAGTCGTGAGGTTGTTGTTAGCAGGGCAATGCTTACCTGCTGTATCACCAAGACTTCTTATCCCTCCTGACGTGCTCAGTTTTCCTATTAGGAGTATCTTGCACTAAGCTGGTGCACTTGTTACAACTGAGGAATTAGTATTCATTTATCATTATTTAAAAAATGATTTTGTTCCATGTCCTCTTCTGAATCCAGCTTGAGTTTCTGGCAGCTCCTTGTCGATGCGCTACTGCAGCTGTTATGGAGGGATCGTCAACAGACTTTTTACTTGCACGTGATATTAATGCGATTGTTTGACAACTTCCACGTTCTATTGAGCGCCTTTCTTTGGAATGGGTACAAATATGGATCTCTTCCAGTCAGTTGGCCAGGTAGCTGTGTTCCAGATTTCCTGGCATAGACAAGTGCATGCTTCCAGTGCTTCATTAGCTTGTGGAAACATTTTCATTGGTAGTCCATCATTTCCTGGAACCTTGGTTTCTGCTAGTGCCTTCGATGCAGCTTGGATTTTTCCCTTTTCAGTGGCTAATTCTTCAGAAGCGGACAATCTATTCCTTTTTCATGTCTGTTCTTAGCCTGCAAGTTCCAGCAAAACCGGTTCACTGTGGGAGCTCCTGTTGGCATTTGAAATACCAGTGACATAGCTGCCAACGTCACAGCAACACACACGCCACCACAGGACGACAAAGTGACAGACAAGTGGTGGTGGACGTGGAACAAGGGATATCATTGCTGACGTCAGATTGATCTTGGCTAAAAGCAGAGAATGCCAACAAAAGTTTAACTATATTTTACTGATTATACAAAGGCATTCCACCCTGTGGATCATAACAAACTTTGGACAGCATTGGGAAGAATGGAAATTCCAGAAGACTTTAATGTGCTGGGCGACACCTGTACATGGACCAAGAGGCAATCATTTGAACAGAACAAGGGAATACAGTGTGATTTAAAGCCAGGAAAGCTTTGCAGCAGGGTTGTATCCTCTCACCATAGTTTTACCATCTGTATGCTGAGCAAATAATCTGAGAACTGAACTAGATAAGGAAGAATTTGGCATCAGGATTGGAGGAAGGAAGGCTCATTAACAACCTTTGATATGCAGATGACACATCCTTGCTTGCTGAAAGTGAGGAGGACTTGAAGCACTTGCTGATGAAGATCAAGGAGTGCAGCCTTCAGTATAGACTACAATTCAATATAAGGAAAACCAAAATCCTCACAACTGGACCAATAGGTAACATCATGATAAATGGAGAAAGGATCCAAAATCAATGTTCATGAAAGCAGCAGTCAAGAGATCAAATGATACATTGCACTGGGCAAATCTGCTGCATAAGGTCCCTTTAAAGTGTTGCAGAGCAAGGGTGTCCCTTTGAGGACTAAGGTGTATCTGACCCAAGCCATGGTCTTTTCATCGCCTCATTTGCAGGTAAAAGTTGGACACAGAATAAAGACGACCGGAGGAGAATCAGTGCTAATATTGAAAGTACCACGGACTATCAGCAGAATAGACACATCTGTCTTGGAAGAGACATGGGCAGAATGCGCCTCAGAAACAAGGATGACGGGACTTCCTCTCGCACACTTTGGACGTGTTGTCAGGAGAGACCAGTGAAAAGGGGGGCGAAAAAGGAAGACCCTCAATGAGATAGATCGATACAGGGGCTGGAGAAAGGCAGTGAAAAGGGGCGGGGGAAAGGAAAACCCTCAATGAGATCGATACAGGGGCTGCAACAATGGGCTAAAACATAAAACCAATCGTGAAGATGGAGTAAGACGGGACAGCATTTTGTTCTGTTGTGCATCGGGTCTGTAACGAGTCAGAACCAACTTGATGGGGCCCAACAGCATCAACCACCTCCACAGTCAAAATCCAATTCTGATTCATGGGGACCTACGTGTGCAGAGTAAAACTCCACTCCATAAGATTGTCAAGACCATTTGGAAGCAGACCACCAGGCTTTACTTCCCAGGCTTCTCTGGGTAGATTTGCCCACTCATCTTTCGGTTAAGAGCCCAATGTCTAACCATTGGGACCAACCAGGAGCTTTTAGAAATATATAACATCATGGCGTCACCATACAGAACAGCTCCACTGATCTAAAACTCCTGTGTCTTCTGTCGATTCGTTCTTCCTGCTCTCCCTGCAGACCGCGGACAACATTGGTCTTCCTACTTTCTGTTCAGTTCTTCCAGAACCCACAGGGTTAGAATCACACAGTATACAGCCTTTTAGACTCACATATTTCACTTAGCAATACTTGTTTTAGGTTCCTACGTGATGAAGCAAGTTTAAAGTAACCACATCAAATGGGGAACTGATACCAGGGGCTCAAGTGGGAAGAGAATGCTTTGAAAATGATGATGGCAGCCTTTGTGCAACTGTGCTTGATGCACTGGATAAATGCATGGATTGTGATAAGAGATGTAAGAGCCCCCAATAAAAATATTTGAAAAGAAATAACCACATAATCTATCCTGAGACCAAAAGAACTAGTGTCCAGCTATCATAACAGATCCTTCTGACTAAGGCAGCAATAGTTAGTCCTAGATAGAATGAGAGAGACCAAACAGAGCAGAACTCAGTTTTTTAATTAAAAAAAAAAAAAGGCAGCCAGGCTAGAGCAGTAGAGAACAGAGGACCCTCTGAGACTACTGCCACAAAGCCACCCTTAAACCTAGAATTTAGCCTATCTTCTGGGATCAGCTTTAGTGCAGTACCAGAGTCGCACATAAAAATAATAACATTGGCCATAAGATCTACTTAAAACCATCAGGTCAACAATTTCTCAACAGCAGAGATGAGAGGATCTGGGGACAAGGTAACTCCAGAAATGGAAAGGGGACTCGTCCAGAACACAGTTAAAGAATATGGATACATTGTGATAACTGCGACTAATGTCACTGGACAGTTTTTGTGGGGCTTGTCCTATAGGAACCTAACTTGTTAGGTAAACTTTTACTCAAAACTCCATAGCACATTATCAAAGAAGAAAATACCTTTTTGTGAGTTGTTAGCTTGTTTCTTTCTTTCTTTTCTTTTTATCACTGAAACTTACTTTTTAAAAAGTCTGATTGGGTAGATCTACAGATCTCTTCAAAGTGTCGAAGAACAAGGATGTCTTTTTGAGGATGATGGTGAACCTGACCCAAGCCAGGGCATTTCAATGGCTGCGCATGCCTGTGAAAGTCGGACACTGAATAAGGAAGCCTGAAGAAGAAGGGGTGTATTTGGATCGTGGGGTTGGCGAAGAAGTACCATGGACTGCCAAAAGAACAGACAAATCTATCTGTCAGAAGTGCAGCCATGGAACAATCTACCCACAGATGGGGCCACAGGGAAGGGATGAGTCAACCAGGGTGCAGTAAAGCATCGATGAAATATACTCTATTCCTCTGGTTCCTTGAAGCTTCCTCACCCCCCACTACCATGACCCCAGTGCTGCTTCTCAATTCAGACTAGACTGGAACATGTACACAGGTGTAGAAAGGGATGGGAGCTCAGGACACACAGAATCCAGGAACAGGAGTTGGAATAGTGATACCAGAAGGGTAGGGGGAATAGGGAGCGAGGAAGGGAGAAAGGGGGAACTGATTGCAATGATGGACACATAACCAGACACCCCTCTACCAGGGCGAAGAACAACAGAAAGCATGGGGGAAGGGGGACAGCAGTCGATGTGAGAGATGGAAAGAATAACAATGTGCAATCTATCGGGGATTAGGAGGGTGGTGGGTGGGGAGGAAGGGGAGGGAAAAAAGGAGTTGATGCCAGGGGCTCAATAGAAAGTAAATGTCTAGAAATGAATGAAGGCAACATTATGTACAAATACGTCTGATTCAATTGATGTATGGATTGTGATAAGAGTTGTACGACCCCCAAAAAATGATTAAAAAAAAAAAAAGAAGTTCAACTAGCATGCTCCTTCGATGCAAGGATGGTGAGACTTCATCTCAGGTATTTTGGACATATTACTAGGAGAGATCAGTCCCGGAGAAGGATGGCATGCTTGGTAACGCAGAGAGGCCAAACCACCCCCTTTTTAAAAAAAAATAAAAAGGAAGACCCTCAATGAGATGGAGTGATAAAGTGGCTGCAACAATGGGCTTTGGCATAGAAAAAATTGTGAGGATCGCGCAGCACGGGGCAGTGTCTCTTTCTGTTGTGCCCGGGGCTGCTATGAAATGGAATGGGCTCAACAGTGTCTAATAACAACTGTACACTTAATGCATTTTATGGGGGGGTGTAGAGAAGGGGGGGAAAAGGAAGAACAGATTAGAGAGAGAACTCCTTGTGACTTAACCTACAAAGATGACCACAATGGACATTACCTTTCCAGACTCTTCCCCATGTGTAATGTATGTATATTTTCCTATTTTTACCAAGATGGGATCATAAGGCATCTATATTGCTGAATGAATAGCTTTATTCACCCAACTGCGCATTGGGAACACATTTTATTGCGAAAATTCTTCTGTCATGTTTAAAAAGAATTACACGCTATCACCTGTGTGGCTATTGCATCATTCCACACAATCAATCTTCAAATTGTTGATTGTATCTAAATTTTTGCTAAACAATACTTTGATGAGCATCTCTAGGAGGGACATCTTTTAAAAATTCTTTGCACGCGCTATCTCCGAAGAGCTGCGGTAACACTGCTCTGTAGATAAATTCCCAGAAGTAGAGATACTGGATCAAAGTAGTTGTACACTTTTGAGGTTTTTGATACAGAACAGGAAACTGCCTGCCAGGAAAATTCACCTCCATTGAAAATTCCCCTTAGCACTGGACATAAGAGCGCTGGTCTCCCTCTGCTCGTGCGTGCACTTTGGAATCAAGCACTATAAAATCTCATGACTCTGTTGGGTGAAATATGGATTTTCTTCTTTGCTGTTCGCTTTTGAACGTTTTTGGCTGGGAACAAGGTGGTATATGATTCATATGTTTGTTAGCCGGCGTGTTTATCAACGTTTATCAGTTGTTTCCTCATGTTGGTTTTTTTAAATGGTAAAAATTCTAGACTATGGAAATGTTATGGTGAGAAGAGAAAAAGGGAAGAAGCAACAACAGAGAGGAGGAAAGAAGATGATTGCAAGCTTACAAACATTCATTGAAATTTTAAAAATTCATTCAACAAACTGAGCACCTATTACATGCCAGGCACCAAGGCTAGAGATGTAGAAATCAAGGCTGCTGTCCTAAATGCCACCTTAACTGTAAAATATTTGTCCTGGCTGAATGTTTCCCCTTAGTATATACCACTGTCTGATGTGCTAATGTTGTGTATTTGTTGTTGTTGTTATTTATTTTCCGTTTCTCTTTTCTTCATGCCCAGGAAGGAAGGTTAGCTTCTTTTATTAACTACTTTATCTTATGGCCTACAACAGTGCCAGGCACTCTATAAATATTTGGTGAACAATTGGTTACATTATCTTTTCATCTTGGTCACTTTGACTCATTGGTTTACTTGGGAAAGGAAATCCGTCCGACTTGCCTGATAAAATCAGCTCCGATTGGTAAGAAACATTCCATTTCTTTTAAGCCCTGTCATTTTGATGGTCTGGTTTGGGAGCAGGTAAGACAGGTGCCACCCAGTCTGCATGAAGGTATGTGAACAGAGAGCCTTTGTCTCTAAGTGCTTCAATCACACTGTTTATGGAAGTGTGGTGTCAACAGCTGTTGGGGTTGCCAGGTGTCAACCAAACGAGCAATCACAACGATCTTGCCTTCCTTTTCTGCGAAGGCCACCGTCACTCTGGGGTGTGGGCCAGGGGTCTGGGGCAGTCATCAGGGCTAACAGGGAAGGCTCAGACTTGGAACAGTCTGGGTTCTGCAGATGATTCCAGAACGGGAGATGGTCCACAACTCAGGTAGGCTTCCACAGGGAAGAAATTAGGACAAGCTTCAAGGGATACATGGAAAAGTAGGCATGGAGGTCCAGTGGTAGAGTTCTCCCTTTACACGTGGGAGATCCAATCCCCATCAGTATACCTTCTATACAGCCAGTCACTGGTGGCTTGTGTGTTGTTATGATGCTGAACAATTTTTAGTGGAGCTTCCAGAGTAGGACAGAGTAGGAAGACAGTCTTGCTGGTGATAGTTAGGCAATAGAGCCCCATAAATCACAGTGGTCCAAGCAGCAACCAACCCACTGTGCATCTGGACGCCATGAGTTGGGAGCCCAATCGACAGCTGCTAACGGTAACATTCAACCATTTGGGTTCTCTGGTATATGCAGTGTTTCATAGCTTACGGAAATTCCTAGAAGGTCAAATGTTTAAGCCAAGTACATATGGTCGAGAGGCTAATTTCAAGAGATTCTTGGATGTGATGGCATTTTACTTTCTAATCAATAAACCAAACTCATTGCCATTGAGTCATGGCGACCTGGTAGAGCAAGGAAGAACTACACCTGTGTGTTTCCAGGACTACTACTTTACAGAAGTAGAAAGCCTGGTCTTTCTCCCTTGGAGTGGCTGGTGGTTTCGAACTGCTGACCTCTAGGTTAGCAGCCCAGCTTGTAACCACTACACCACCAGTAAGAAAAAAAAAGGCCAAGTGGCAACTCACACTACTTCAGTTTCCCCTCCTAGATACAGACACGGGCTGGCTCTTTCCTTCCAAGTACCAGCAACCAGGCCAGAAGGAGGCCTATAGTAGCCCCAAATTTAAGTTGTCCTCATTTTTTTCATTTCCAAGGATCACCCCTTTCAGCAAGTTCCCTCTGGAAATCTGCAAAGAGGGAAAAGATCTTCCTGGCGAGGGGTTCTAAGGCCAGGAGCAGGCTGAATTCTGAGGTAGACAGTGGGTAGGGAAGGAATGGGAGAGCCGGTTGGGAACCAAAACCATCTCCACCTAATTCCTGCCTTTCTGTTAACTGTCAACGGGACAAATTCTGGTGGGAGTTAGAATTATCAACTGCATTCAGTGAGCTATGACTCTAGGCATTTCAGAGACCTCTATGACCAAAGGGCGATTCAGTAAGCCTTCGTGAACTGTGTGAGGCCCTACTTGGGCTTGCAGCGAAGCAGCACTCACTTTGCACAAGGGAGCCTTGCCGGACAAGGTAGCATATGATTGGGATTTCAACAGGTGGAGGGGAGGGCAGAGTGGCCAAATCCGGGAGCCGCTGTGGTGTACAGGGCAGTGGGAGTCAATCAAAGGTAGGCTCAGAAGGAAGGAATTGTCCATGTGGGCGCTGTGGTGGAAGGGCTGGTTGAACCCAGATAGGCTGGAGATTGTAGAAATAGGCCTTGAATGCCAGACTATGTGCTTTTTTCCTGTATCACAAAGGCAAGAGACCATCAAAGCAAATTCAGAGCTGGGAATGATGCTCTGCACACACACAGTGGGATTTTAGGAAGATGACTCTGATGGTTGTGTGTGAACTGCTTGGCTGGGCCAAAGAGAAGTTCAAGGGAGAGGCGTTTGGAGATGAAGAGAGAGATAAATAGGAGTCTTTGGTCTAGGGGGTCTCAGGGGGAAATACTGGGAAAGGATGGGGCTAATTTCATGACCATGCAGAGACGAGAAGCTGGGGAAGAAGGATAATAAAGGAGTGATTTCACACAAGCTCCGTGCCTCCGTGACTAGAAGCACAATGCCATCTTTGGCAGAAACAGGAAAATCATTGGGGGAACTTTGGGTGGGGCAAAAGGAGGTTCAATCTGGGCTTTAGGCCCACGGAGGTGGTGGGACATCTAGGTGGACATAGCCAGCAGGCCAGTAGCAACCAGCCAGCTACTGGGGGATCCCTTGCCTCACTCAACCTATCCCCCGAGCCAAGGACCAGAAATCCTTCATGCTCACCAGAAAATAGTGGTTAAAGGTATACATGCAGAAAGATTTGGCTGAATCAAGCCTTTGATAAAGTTGGGGTATCTGGCTCGCCCACGCCTGTAAGGAATCAGCATGCTTCATCTCCGCAGTGTTCTCAGTGTGCCAGTCACATCATGAGTGTGTGAGGTGGCTGAGGTCCAGCCTCCTCATTAGCTACAGTTTGGGCTCATACTCTGATGGTTGCTAAGGCAGCTTGTCAACCCTACCTCCGAGTGGTGGAACCTGGCTTCAGAGACACAAGCTGTGTCTCAGCGCTTGTGGCAGGGAAGATGCTGGGGCATGTGGTAAAGGACTGGGGCACTGGTTGAGCCCAGAAAGGCTATTACTGGGACCCATCATTTTTCAGGAAGGCAGAAGAGTTGGGCAACCCTCCTTCACCTTTTCAACCTGCTGCATGGCTGATTTTGTAACTTCGGTTCCCCTTTGAGGCTTCTGCAGGGAGGCGATGGGTCAGTGAGTGAGTCAGTCTTCAGAAGGGGCCTCAGGAGAAAGACTTGGTCATCGGCTTCCAAGAGGCCTTGAAAACCCTACTGAGCGCAGGTCTACTCTGCACACGTGAGGCTGCCTTGAGTCTGAACCAACCTGGCAGCAATGGGCTTGGTTTGGGGCTGTCATCTTCATTTCATTTCGCCCAGCCTGCCCTCGCCCCGCAGGGTCCCAGGGCCAGAGAGAAAGCCCAGCCAACAGTGGGGCACGGAGATCCCTGTAGGGCCTCTGACACCTCCAGGAAGCTGCCAGGCAGAGCCCATTCGTTAAGATGGGGCCAACACAGCAGTTGCAACAAACACTAGTTCTAGGTCCAGTTGAGTGGGAGGGACGGCGGACTGGACGATGACACCGTTTTCTGAGGGGCTTGGCCTGTTATTAGGTGACTCAGCGTCACAGAGCGAGGACGGAGGGTGAGGGAAGCCTAAGAGCAGCAGTCTTTTATCTATTTATTTCTGTGGCAGTGGACTGCTTTTTCTTGGCACAAGAGCCATAGGAAAACCTTCATTAGTAGCCTCCCTGCCCATGATATCACCGTCTCAGCCAGGAAAGCAGAGCCCTGGAGCCTGGACGAGCTTCCATGTTGTGCCCAAGGCTAGTGCTGTTGTTGTTGTTTTAAAGCAGTTTTATTTGTGTGTATGTCACATACCATACAACTTAATTGTTCAATCATATTAAGAAGATTTGTGCAATCATCACCACAATTTCAGAGCATTTTGTTGTCGTCCTTGTTGTTAGCTCCCACCCACCGTCCTTGTTGCCATCCCCTAGATGATTATTGATCCAGTTACGGTCTCTAGAGATCAGTCTATCCTGGATTTTGTATACAGAAATCATACAAAACACAAACAGGAAGAAAGCAAGCTAACAAAACAAAAAACCCAACGACAATGATAAACATAGAAAACCCCCATCAACAAGAAAATAAAATATTTAAAACGAAAGAAACTTTAAAACAGGTCAAAGGGAAACCAACTGATAAGGTTTTACATGATAACCTAACTACACCTACCATAATCAACTTTAACAGGCTATATGTCTGATGGCAAGCCTATACACATCCCTGAACTCTGGACAGAGGGGTTTTACCAGAGGCTTAACTAATCCACGTGAGGGTCCTGCGACTTCTGGCTTCCAATGTCCTTCATATCCTTCTGCAAACCAAGTACCACTCTCTCCTTCAGATCTGGATTTTATTATTTATAACCCTCGGATCACACAGGTTGGTGTGCTTCTTTCATGCGGACTTAGCTGATTCCTCACTTAGATGGCTGCTTGTCTTTAAGACCCCAGACACTATTCTTTCTGATAGAGAATCTCTGTGTTTCTTCATTGCACTTTGCTACAGTACCCATCTCTGCAGTGGTCTTTTCAAGCGGGCGAGCATCAGTGGTCTTGGAGTAAGACCTGCTTAGGTTTAAGCCCCGGCTCCTTTTTATTTCCATGAGCCTCAATTTTCCAATACATAAAATGGAGGACATTATTCTAATGTCACAGGCTTGCTATAAGGATTGAGTGCAGTCAAGCATGTAAACACTTAGCACAGTGCTCAAGCCCAATAGAGAGTAATCATTATTCCTTGAGAGACAGCAGTGGTCAACGGGCTACCTTCTGGAGGCAGGCACTCTACACCGGATGGGTCTTCACCTTGGGTCCTTCTCTTTCAAGTGGACTTGCCTTGGACAACTTCATTTTGCAGAGTCTCGGTTTCCTCATAAAATTACCCATCCTTTGAAGGAAAACAAGTGGCCATCTGGCTCAGAAGCAACAAAGCCCACATGGAAGAAGCATACCAGCCTGTGCCGTCTTGAGGTGTCGGAGGGATCAGGTATCAGGCATCAAAGAACAAAAAAATCATATCATTGTGAATGAGGGGGAGTGCGGAGTAGAGACCCAAATGCCATCCGTAGGCAATTGGACATCCCCTTACAGAAGGGTCGCGGGGAGGAGAAGAGCCAGTCAGGGTGCAGTGTAACAACGATGAAAAATACAACTTTCCTCTAGTTCCTAAATGCTTCTTCCCCCCACTGCCCTGCAACTATCATGATCCCAATCCTACCTTACAAATCCGGCTAGACCAGAGGATGTACACTGGTACAGATAGGAACTGGAAACACAGGGAATCCAGGACACATGATTCCTTCAGGACCAGTGGTGAGAGTGG
>NW_022105908.1:18943714-18945024 GCF_000313985.2 Echinops telfairi | reverse complement strand
TTGGTATCAGCTCCTCATTTTTCCCCCTCCCTCTCTCACCCTCCTTCACAAACCCTTGATAATTTATAAATTATTATTATTTTCCCAGTAGACTATTATTATTACTATCATTCCTGCCTCCAAATCTGTAGTCTTTGGAGTCTAGTGCAAGGTGCCCTCCTTCTCACAAATCTCATTAACCACTTCTAGGATCTTCATTGATCTGGGCCCCCATTCCAATTCATCTGATATCGTTCCTGTTTACCCTCATACCCCTCAAATGTGTAACTGGACTTCCCACTCTCTCCTTACTCTTACCGTGAGGCCTGTCTTCCCCATCACTGCTGTGTGCCCAAATCCAGACGCATAAGCATCAAGATTAGAATGTTATTGTATAGGGCACAGCACAAGTTCCTAGAATTATCTTGAAAGCCCTTCTCTTCCTCCAAACTTCCACTGCCTAAGACAACGTCTCCCTTTCCTGACTACTCCCATAAAGAGTTAACAGTCTCCCAAACCCACGAGGGGCAGTTCTCTCCTGCCCCATGGGGTCACTTGGAGCCAGCATGAACTCAATGGCAGGGAGTTGAATGATATATATGTTTTATTGGTGGTCCCAGGAGGATGACCACACACATTTGCATAAATATGTTTCAAAACTCAAACTCATTGCCATTGAATAGCTTCCGGCTCATAGCGACCTAGAGGACAGAGGACTCTTACCTCCACAGGGTTGCTCCTGTGCATTTTCGAGACTCTCAAGTTCTCACGGGAGTAGAAAGCCAAGTCTTTCTCCTGAGGGGCAGCTGCTGGCTTTGAACTATTGACTTTGTGATTAGCAGCCCCACATGTAGCCCACCATGCCACCAGGGCTCCTTGAATATGCTTAGAGAGATCAACTATACAATACATGCACATTCTTCTGAGAACCCCAACAAAGCCATTCATTCCCTCAGCAAATATTTGAGTGCTTATACACTCACTGTGCCTGGGACCAAACCATGCAACTGGGATTAACGAGTCAGGCTGTCAGTACGGGCAGCGGGCAGACGGAAAACAGCCGGTGGGTTCTATGCCTTCTTCCAGGTGTTCCACCTGAGCCCATTGAGGGGGCCACCTGTCAATCCACCTCATCCAGGTCTTCCTTCCCCTGCCCCTCTACCGCAAAGCCCAGGCTTCAAGTTGCGTGACCCTCACCATCTTCTTGAGGTCAAAGAGCAGATAAACTGTGAAACAGTTAAAAACAACAGAGGCCTTGGCGGCGCACAGAGGTGAATTGGGGGTAGAATTTACAAAAAACCCACTTTATAGACCCGAACGCTGCCACCAGG
>NW_022105908.1:18937048-18943063 GCF_000313985.2 Echinops telfairi | reverse complement strand
CCGAGCCGAGTTCTGGGGCGGCCAGTCCGGGGGGTGGGGTGCGGTGGATCGGGGGGGCACCTGTTCCAACCGCTCCAACTGCCCCCTCCACGTCCAGGCCGAGGGGTGACCCAGCCGGGGGGCCGAGGGGCAGCGGGCTGGGCAGCCTCCGGAAGAGGCGCTCCGAGCCAGGTTGGGTGAAGCGCTGCGGGGATGGAGGCCAGTGCGTTGCACCGTGGCCCGGGCACTGGTGGCGCAAGGAGCGGCCCGGTCGGAGGTGGCAGCGGCGGCGCGCCCAGCCCTCCTCCCCCACCCCGGCCTTCACCCAGCTCCCTGCAGCTGGGAGGTGTTTGGATCCGGCTTGGATTCCGAGCCCTGAGCTTGTCTCTCCCGTGGGGGGCGAGAGCGGAACCCAGAGCCCACGTTGGGTTCCGCTGGCATCCCGTGACACCTCGGCCCAAACTGCCAATCATCCCCCTTGGAGTTCAGGCAGGGGTCACCAAGTGGGCGCCGTTTGCTTGGCTTGTGCTCGCCTAGGTTTTGCGGACAAGCCACGCGATTCACCGCTGAAGTTTTTGCCAAGGAAGCGGACAGTCCGCGTCCCTAGCGCCTGCCCATGTTTCCGAGCCCTCTTGCCGGCTCTCGTCACCTTGTGGCGGCGATGGATTCTGCGATCGCCTTTTGAGTCTTGATGGAGCCTCTAGGTGGGGAGCTGTTCAGGGATTACAACTTGGGTTCAACTAACTGACACAGTGGTTTAGCTCAGACCAACATTCACATCCCCAGGCCCCGAATTCGGGCTTCCTTTCGTGGGATTAGCATACCCTCCCCGTGTAGAAGCAAGGGCGAACATTTGATATGCCAAAGATCTAGCAGAGCCTAGTTAGGCGATGGGGTTCAAATGTGTTAGGAACAGATTCACCCAGGATAAGAACCACTAAAGTATGCGAAAAATCCTTCTTGGAAGCTTATTAACCAGGCGACTGGTTAATTATTTTGCTTGGTAAATTGTGTTGCTATTAATTAGGCGAGGAGGCATGGTGATGGCTTTGCTAAATCAGGAAGCGGATAATTAGTTGGTGGGTCAAAATGCAGCAGGTTGAAGAGAAGGGAAATAGATAGAGGCAGGGATCTCTTTTGAGTTCTTATTAAAATTATTATTATTGGAAGCTGGAGGCATAGGAAGAACCTCTTTGACCTGCCCTGGTTCAAAGTTGACCCGATATGCATAGAAGTTGCAGAATCTTCTGGAGCTGTCCTTCTGTTTTGACGTTTTAAAGTAAATAAATACAAGCTGCGTAAGGAGTGCTTTAAAAATCATTAAAAGCCTCAGTGAAAACTTAGAGCCCGCCCTGCTGACAGCCAGCCACACAACTCATTCTCAGCCTAAGCCATGCTGAAATGAATTCAGTTAGGAAGTTTAAAATTACTTCTGCCGGAAGTGTGTGAGCATTAGGTGTATGGCAGGGAGTGAGTGTAATGGGAAGTCCATATTTATGAGAAGTATCATGAGAAGCCAAATTTTGGGAAAAGGCATGTATGACCAAGAATGAGTTGCAAAAGAACTTTCCCAGCCTCATGGATCCCTTATCTCCTTTGCTATTAATAAGAAGTGTCATGTCAAATAGAATTTCCTATCACATACACAGAGAGACTTGTAAATGTAGCACGGATATGCTGCCTTCGTGTAAAACCTTACACATTATGAGAATGCTTGATGTAAGACTTGGCATACTTTTGAGACTCAACACTCCATATGAGACATAATATTAAAGATTGGTTAGGGTGTTCATAATTATCTACCTTCTTTTCTGCTTCAGAAGATTGTAGATGTGCCTTTGAGGCATTAAATTTTTTTTTTTAGCAGTATGTTTTCCTATTTAGCTTTCTATGGCCTAATGTCTCTAGTTACATAGTATCCAATGACACATAAAAACCTTCTCCCACTGTAACCCGAGGCATACCTGAACAAACTGCCTGGAAAAACCCTTGAAACGTTCTTTTGAATATCTGTAGTGGCAGCAAATTTTTGTCATTTGTAAACCATCTGATTTTTAGAAGGGGTAAGTCAGATAAATAAAGTTACCTAAAAAGCAGATAATACCAATTAGGAAGCAATAAAAACGAGATGTAGCCATAAAGTAAGAACATGTCAAGTTCTTAGATCTGGTTCTTAAAGACTATTGCCACAGAAAAGTGAAGCAGAAATGCTCAGTAATGATGGCCGTCATCGGAATCTGCATATGGCTTTCTGAAGTGATTAATTTTAAGGAATCAGGTGTGTATTACAAACACATCTAATACAGTCCTACCTCAAAGGTCCACTGCAGAAGTAGCATTCCAAAAAAAATTAACAAAACTTTAGGCTGCATTTACTGTGTTAGGACCTGTTCTAAGTACTTGAAAAATATTAACCCACTTCATAACATTTTAATTATTATCCACCTTTTAAAGGTGAGGAAATGAGGGTACTGAGTGGTTAGCTAAGTTGCCCAACGTCACCCACTTCATAAACAGAGGAGTTGGGATTGCGGCAGGAGGAGTCTGCACAGGCTCGGGGCCCTTGCCCACTTAGCTCTGCCGCTCCTGTGCCTGTTCCCAGGTTAAATGTTTTCAGTTGTCTTGTCGGGGGTCACTCTGGGTCACAATCCACTCAATGGCAGTGGGCTGGGAGGTTGCTTTGTTCTGGAAAAGAACCTCATGTTAGTGAACAGTGCCTGGAATAGGTTCTAATCTTGTTGGAAGGGCCAATAAACGAGTTCTAAAGGTAGCCTTTTGATTGAAAAACAAAAACACAAAAATTGTGGTCAACATTGAGTTCTTAAGAAAACATTTGGATTCAGCAGGAAAAGAGCACATGTGAAATAAAGACACATTAAAATAATTTTGTTAGTATCTGACAGAAATATGTTGTTGGACAAGGAGGATACAAGAGATAAAACTGAATACTCAAGACGTTTCATACCAAAGGTTACTTGACATCTGAATCACCAGAGGACCCCTGGATAAGTTGGAAGTTGTGTTGTGACCTGTTCTCAGAACCCCAAACCTGCAGACTCAGTTCTGACTCGTGGTGACCTATAGATAGAGCGGAATGCCCAGTGGGATTCTGAGGCGATTAGTCTTTGTGGAAGAGCAGCTGGTGGGTTTGAGCCCGAGGTGTCGTCGTCGTAATCCTAGGCTTTATAACCACTATGCCTTCTTACAAGAACCAGAAGTCTGGGACAAGTAGATAACTGAACACTATTTAGCAAGTGGTGTCAGCAGTGAAGTTGCTCTGGGATCAGTACTTCACTGTTAACTAAGTGTTCTTCAAAATAATAACTGGCTCTGAATCTGTGCACAGAGAAATAAACCAAGCTAAGAAACTAAACCTATTGCCATTGAATTGATTTCGACTTGATTCTGACTCCTGTCATCCTTCAGGACAGAGTAGAGCTGCCCTGTTGGTTTTTTCTTAGGCTGTAATCTACAGAAACAGCCTGCCACCTCTTTTTCCTGTGAATGGCAGTTGGACTCAAACTGCCAGCCTTTCAGTTAACAACGCGATGCTTAACCGCTGTACCACCAGGGCATCTTCTGATACCGCATCAATCAGCCTACCACAGAACCATGCAGAAAAGTTTCAAAGTGGCATGTGAATGATGACACTTGAAGATCTAAACAGCCCTAAACGGAGGATTGGCTCCAGAGTCAAGTACAACCCAAGAACGAAGAAAAGCATCTAAAGTTATTATCAGCATACATGAGGACACTGAGCTGAGACCCCACATCAGCAATATCACCAAACACTGTACTGCACTGGGAAAAGCACTGAAAATGTATAAGAGAAATGATCCTAGACCCGAAGAAACCAAGCAAATCACGGTTGAATTGGTGCTGACTCTTGACACCCTCATGTGTTAGAGTAGACCTTCTCCATAGGGTCTTCTTGGCTGTAATTTTTACTGAAGGTCACCAGGCCTTTCTTGTGTTGGGTGGGCTTGAACCACCAACTAGGTTAGTAGCCTAGTCCAAACCATTCGTGCCACCCAGAGACCTAGAAGGATTCTCCCACCAGTGTCCCTCAGCTCTAGAAAGGCACCCTTCCAGGGAAATCCAAGAATGACAACTCACATAAGGGACTGAGGTGACTGCCAGAGATTACAAAATCACAAGTGCGGAGTTCTTCATTTTGGGAAGACCAAGGATCAAAGGTGGTATCCTCAATGGCTACAGAATCATAAAAGGCATAACAAAGGAGAATACAAACTTGCCCACCAAATCCTGAACCCTTACAAGGGAGCAACATAGGACATTTAGGGTAAATTGAAGATAAAAAATAAAGTTACCCTATAGCTCTTCAGTTGTGGAATGTATCACATGTGCTTAAGACAACATGAAATAGAGAAATAAGCATTTTAGAATTGAGATCACCAATTAAAAAAAAATGTTTCATACAAGGGTCAGGGCTTCCTCATACTCTGGGTTTCCTGTTGGGTTTGTCGTACTGCGCCTTCATCACAGCCACCTAGCTACGCAGAGTCTAAGTCACATGCTACCTTTTACATGGGCTTCCTCTTTTTTCTTGGGGCCATTCAACTGGCTTCAGTTCGACACAGGCCGGACGCACTGGGCTTCAGGGCTGGGGTGGAGCCACTATTCCTTGAATCTTACGTCTTGGTTTTCTCCCTTCTTTGGTTACTGTCTTAGGAAATGTGTGGGAGTAACCCTCTTGAGCCTTGTGTGAAAGACAAAATTCTCTCACTTCCTGAATTCTGTTTCCTCTCAGTCTGTAGAACCTAGGATTATCTTATTCTCAAGTGTCTGGTGGTGCTTTGTTGTCCATGTATGTTGAAGACTAGCACCTGGGCAGTTATTTTAGGCAGCGACTGTGAAGTGCTGTCGCCAAGGTTCTCCCGAGTAAGCCCATCAGCTCCTTAGTGTGTGATGTGGAGTCTCTGCTGAATTAACTGCATAAATGATGGTGAATGTGGCTTGGTTTATTTACATCACACTGATACGTTCATCCATCCGAGGATGATAGGGTTTCTAATCCTGTGTTTTTCCCTTTAAATTTTATGTTGTTGTTGAGAATATAACCGTTCAGCAACAACAACAACAAACCCAAACTCACTGCAACCAAGTCAGTGCTGACTCACAGCAGCCTTAAAGCCAGGGTAGAACTGCCCCCGCGGGTTTCAGAGACTAGCTCATTACACGCGTAGAAAGCCTCCTCTTTCTCCTGGGGAGCTACTGGTAGTTTTAAACTGCTGACCTTGTGGCTAGCAGTCCAACACGTAACCACTTTGCCATCAGAGTTCTCTTGATTTGTTCTTATTATAGATAGTTCTTAACAGTGTAATGCTCAAGCAGACTTTTTTTTTTTTAATAAACGAATTAAACTTTTGTTTCAAGAAGATTTCAGGGGATTTTAGGTTTAAGGTTTAAAAATGACCTCATTACCGCAGGGCCGCACTTCAGGGGTCACCCAGCTTCCATGGCTCCAGCAGGCATCGAATCTGTCAGAATTTGAAATTCTCTTCTGTATTTTCCCTCATTTGATCAGAACTGTTCTTTGGAATGTACACCCCCCCCCGACCCCCCCAGTTCTTGCAGAATCCTGTTTTAATGCAGAGTGGTGCATTTTAGGATTGGAGGAAAACCACCTACATTGCAGAAACAGGAATTC
Organism: Echinops telfairi; assembly: GCF_000313985.2. Lineage (NCBI taxonomy): Eukaryota > Metazoa > Chordata > Mammalia > Afrosoricida > Tenrecidae > Echinops > Echinops telfairi. Next base: position 18,937,413 of record NW_022105908.1, on the reverse strand, counting down.
AGATATAAAGTGGTACTTGGAAAGCAAGTAGGGAATAAAGAAAGAACGATTATACATCAGTTCAAGTATTTGTGAACAACTTCTGTGTTCTGCGTTTTTGGTGATACAAAAGAATTTACAAATAAGCTGCTCGTCTTGTCCTTATGGACCTACTAGCTGGAGAGACTTCACTTTTCATTACTCTTCAAATATTTCTTGTGTAAAGTTGAATAAATAGCAGCAAAACTTTGCCTTTTTTATGCCACCCATGGACCTTAACAATAGTTTTTGCAGCAGGCCTGTCTTGATAGGACAGGCTGGATGAACGATCTGGAGGAGAAAACAACGGGACCAACAGTTCCGGGGGGACATGGGAGAGGGGGAGG
>NW_022105908.1:18930905-18935662 GCF_000313985.2 Echinops telfairi | reverse complement strand
GAATGATGTACAAATGCGCTTTACACAATTGATGTGTGTATGGATTGCGATAACAGTTGTATGAGCCCCTAATAAAATGTTTAAAAAAAAACACAATAGTTTTTGCAAAATCGTTATTTATTGGGGTTGTGAAGAAATACTTCGTAGGTGAGTTGCACATAGATCTATAGTTGCTCAAGTAGTAGCGTATCCAAAGTTGGACGGACTAATGCCAGTGGGCATCTAATCAACTTCTTTATGTTTTTAGATTTACAGGTTTCAAATAGAATTAAAATAGTTTAAGGGGCTCTGGTGGCGTTGTGGTTACGTGTTGGGCTGCTAATGGCAAGATCATCAGTTCGAAACCACCAGCAGCTCCACAGGAGAAAGACGGGGCTTCCGGCTCTTATAAGAGTTTTGGAAACACTGTGGCAGTTCTACCTTGCCCAGAAGGGTTGCTCAGAGTTGGCATTGACTGGATGGCAGTGAGTTTGGTTTTTGTTTTTTTTGTTTTAGGGACATTTGGGGGAAAGTCCTTATCTAGAGCATTCAGAGGACACAGGAATTGTTGCTGTGCCCCAGTGCTTCTCTCATGTCTCCTGTGATTCTGTTTCATCTGGGTTCATCAGGATGATGTGCAAATCCAGGCATTTGGGACATTGACTAACAAAGGCCAAGGTGGTAACAGAATGGCAGACGGAAGAAGATGAATAAGGAAATCTGCCATTGTGTATGAAGTTCTATTTTAATTTTATTCAATTTAAAGCCTCTCGTGCCTCTTTGTTATACCCACTCTGAAATTGAAAGTCTATATTTATTCTTAGCTCTGAGTTTTTTTTCTTTTTTTAAATGAGCTTTTACTAAACCTGAATTCATGAATGTACGAGGTGAACTCCAATTTCTCTACAGCTCCAAGTTAATTCATATTTACTTTTAAAGCTGGGCTTTTCTTTTGGAAGAAAAATACTATTTTGTTTGGTTTTTGGTGAAAGTGTACACACAACAAATTCCATTCTCATTGAACAATTTCTACACATCTTGTTCAGTGACATTGTTTACATTGTTTACCATGGCTTGTGTCAGGCCCGCCTTAGTCGCCCTACTTGCTTTTCAGTGCTTTAAAGAGGTCCCGTGTAGCAGATTTACCTAATGCGACTTGTCTTTTGCGCTCTTAACTGCTGTTCCATGAACATTGATTGTGGACAAGCAAGACAAAAATCCTTGACCACTTCTCCATTCCCCGTCACACACCTCACAGAACCACACACAGTCCTTGGTTGTATTATCATATCCTTTACCAAAAGCGTCTTTTCTCTTGTGATCTTGGGAGACAAACTAAAACAAAGAGAACATTGAGGTTGAGGGTTAATGGACTTTTGGAGGAAGCTTTGAGTTTAAAAGATAATTAACAGGAGGTGTTTAGAAATACAGTAAAAGGTGGAAACCTGCTAAAGTAGAAAAACTCAGCAGCTCTTTCCCATGGACGGAGAGTGGCAGAAACGTGGTGAGACTCTTCTGCCAAAGGTGGAGAACTGCTCAGACCCGGAGCGGGAAGAGAAACAAGCCAGTCCCGCCGCGTCCCGCTCCCCGAGCTTTCACCGTGGTCAGTGATTGGGAATGCGGTGCCTGGTCTCCTAGGAGGGCCCCTGGCATAAAACGTCCCAAGGGCGCCTTTTGAAGCAGTTGTCCACCAGATGAGGGCGGGCAGCAGCAGCTGTTCTGGGAATGCCGTGTTGACCGTGAAGCAGACTGCGGGCCTCCGGGGTGCAGGGGCTGCTGTGGGGCCTCTTCACCCAGAGCGCAGGTCCACAGCCCAAGGGCCTTGATCTTCTCTCCCCTCGTGCCACATCCACAGTATCGGTGCTCTCAGTGGGACAATGGAGTGCAGTGTTGGCACATTTCTTTGCATTAACCACTCCCGGAAGTTTTCATGTGTCACTCTCTCCAAAGGGCTGCAGAGTGGAGTCACCTCCGATGTCACACTCTTCTTACGTACCTTCTTAGGTTCTCTAATTTATAGCAGCCTGTGCTTTATATCTTATAGGCTTTCTTGATCATGGATGGTGAAGCTATACCAGATTTTTCAAGTGTAAAGGAGGAAACGGCTTATTGGAAGGAACTTTCCTTGAAGTATAAACAAAGGTAATGTTGACCAGCAGAGTGAAAATAGGGGAGGGCATTTAGAATACATCACGTCTAGCTTGTGTTTTAAAAAAATATATATGGCTAAATTTAGAGTTTCAGATTAGGAGTCAGGCTTCTAAAAACAGTCATCACATTGCTTGTGTTTCAATAGCATAAAAATGCCACCAATCTTTGTGTTATTCAAATTATTAGAACAGTAAGAAAATGTAGGGTCATTTGTCATTTCTTTTATGCTTATTACCAGACTCGGCCATCTTTGACCTGCTAGTGAGCATGGATTGACCCTCGTCACTTTGGCCACTTGGAGATGCTAGCGAGCTAGAATCCATCTAAGAGACTAGTCCCTGTAGGCAAGTGTTAGCAGTGTCTGAAGCAACCAAGCCTGGTAGGAGGGAAAAAAGGGTAATGGGAGAGTGGAGCAAGTTAGAAAACTTAAATTATTTTGCTGAGTTGGGAAAACTTTTAGCTAGTAACCTTTTAAGTGGCAAGACATGGCGTAATGGAGTCTTTCTGAAATAGTGTCGTGAACAGAGCTCACGAAGCGCAGCACAGTTCTCTTTACAGCCCCTCATCGAGCCTCTTCTTAGTTTTCCTGGGAATCCCCGAAGCCACTTTGTCGTGCACGTGGACACCGAGGGCGGTTGTAAACGTGTTTGTGCTGTGTTCACCGACCCCTTCTCAGAACAATGTTTTCACGGATTAAATCATCGAATTCTAAAGGAAGCTAGTTACTGTATGTACTCTACTATAAGCTGACCCAAATATCAGCCGAGGCACCTAATTTTACAACAAAGTGACATTAAAAATGTGCTTATACACAAGTATATATGGTATATTGAAATATGGTTATCTAAATATCTAGCCAGTTTTGGTGTAGTAATTATTAATGGGTTTCTTATACACCAGTATATACGGTATATTGAAATATGGTTGTCTAAATATCTAACCAGTTTTGGTATAGTAATAATGGGCTTCGTATACACGAGTATAAATGGTATATGGATTATCTACGTGTCTAACCAGTTTTGGTGTGGTAATTAAGAATGGGCTTCTTTTCGGAGTACATGGATACCACTCCATTCTATGGAGAAAGAAGTGAGTGATTCCCATCCTCATGCAGTTTCAGTTTTTCTGACTATTGTCACTGGGGGGCTTGCAACTCATTTCCATGCAGCCCAGCGTCAGTGGAGAGTAAGAAGTGTCTGCTGCTGCTTAGTAGGGTCTCTCTTCACCTTAAAGGGCCCCGGTGCCCAGTGGGTAAGCCTTGACCGCTGCGAGGTTGATGGTTTGAACCGACCCACCCCTGCCCAAAGGTGGGCAGTCGATGCTTTTGGGAAGATTTACAGCCTTGAGAACTCTGGGCTTTTCTACCCTGGCGTATAGGGTCGCCTTGGATTGGACCTGCCTCGACGACAGGGTCTGGTTTTGGTGATAGTAGCATTCGCATCCAGCCCCAGGCGACTGGAGTGGTATGCACTCACCTCAAGGTGGTCCTTGGGTTCATGCTCTAACTCTGCTTTCCCATTTGTTTCTGACTAGCTTCCAGGAAGCTCGGGATGAGCTAGTTGAATTCCAGGAAGGAAGCAGAGAATTAGAAGCCGAGTTGGAGGCACAGTTAGTTCAAGCTGAACAAAGGAACAGAGACTTGCAAGCGGATAACCAAAGATTAAAATATGAAGTAGAAGCATTAAAGGTAATTGTGACAGTGGAAGTTGGTGGCTGGGTTTTATTAAAACGAGAAATCTTATTTTTCACCTGGGGCTTCAGAGCAGCAGGCAACAAGAAAATATAAAACGAGGCTTGAAGTCAGTTTTTGGACAAAACAGTGTGTTTTCTTTCATGGAAACAAGGAAAAGTATAGAAACTTCACAGTTATCAGTGTTCTTGCTATAACGTGCCTAGCTATGCTGTTATAGTTCTTGTAATATCCCAAGGCTGCCTGATAATTTGTTTTGACAAGTAGACTGCTTCATTCTGCAGTACTTCAAATTCCATTTGTATGAAATGATTTCATGATTGGCCTTAGCCTCTTCAGTTTTGGAGTTGTTTGGATTAAAAATTCCTTCTAAAAAGGAATTCTATCCCGATATGATTGCTGAAGACAAATGGGTGCATAAGCAAATGTGGTGAAGAAAGCTGATGGTGCCTGGCTATCAAAAGATACAGCGTTTGGGGTCTTAAAGGCTTGGAGGTATACAAGTGGCCATCAAGCTGAGAAGCAACAAAGCCCACATGGAAGAAGCCCACCAGCCTGTGTGATCACGAGGTGTTGAAGGGATCAGGTATCAGGCATCAAAGAACAAAAAAAGTATCATTGTGAATGAGGGTGAGTACAGAGTGGGGACCCAAGGCCCATCTGTAGGCAACTGGACATTCCCTTACAGAAGGGTTGCCGGGAGGAGACGAGCTAGTCAGGATGCAGTGTAGCAACGATGAAACATAGAACTTTCCTCTAGTTCTTAAATGCTTCCTCCCCCTCCCATTCCTACACACACACACACACACACACACACACTATCATGATCCCAATTCTACCTTACAAACCCAGCTAGACCAGAGGATGTACACTGGTACAGATAGGAACTGGAAACACAGGGAATCCAGGGCAGATAATCCCTTTAGGACCAGTGGTG
>NW_022105908.1:18904740-18930571 GCF_000313985.2 Echinops telfairi | reverse complement strand
ACACAATGAATGGATGGATGGATTGTGATAAGAGTTGTATGAGCCCCCAGTAAAATGATTTTTTTAAAAAAAAGGAATTCTCAGAAGTAAATGGGTTAGCATCTTTTGCTGCCCTTCACTACCCACTTTAGACCAATGTTCTGAGGTGTTTGTGTGTCTGGGGAGGGAGGGGGGGTTGGAGGTGGGGAAGGACAGGCAGGAGATGGGGAATCTTGACCTTTTGAGTGGAAGCTCACCTCTTGTACTTACCCTGCCCTGGATTCAGCTGGGAAGCCAGTGGTTTCCCCACCGAGTTCAGGGATTTTGATCAAAGCTTTCATTGCTGTATTTCACTTCAGAGAAATCATTTTAGATTATTACTAGATTTCCTTCTGAAAGGAGAGTGGTTAAGATAACCTAAATGTTTCTGAGTCCAGGCACTTAGAGTGTGTCATTTATTTTTTAAATATTGTCAGCTGAGATTGTGAGTGAATTCTGTGTGTGTGTGTGTGTGTGTGTGTGTGTGTGTGTGTGTTGTTTGTTCCCCTGGAGCTTGGATTACATGCTTTATTAAGGAAAACGATCAGCCAGTGACACATGCTTTCCTGTCCGTCCTCATGCCCGCAGGAGAAACTGGAGCGTCAGTATGCACAGAGCTACAAGCAGGTCTCGGTGCTGGAAGATGACCTGAGTCGGACTCGGGCCATGAAGGAGCAGCTGCATAAGTACGTGCGAGAACTGGAGCAGGCCAATGACGACCTGGAGCGAGCGAAGAGGTAGCCACACGCTGGGGACTTTGTCAGGGTGAAGCCGAGCTGGGACCAGTGATTAACTACCGTGTCATGTTCACACTCACCTACTACCTAGACCTTAGTCCCAGAGCATGTTCTTTTGGTATTTTATGTCACCTGTCACTCATGAATGGAAACAAACCCGAATCCTTATCTCCCCCAAAGAGGCTCTTTCATTCCTGTTCTCAGCTTTTCTTTGTGCACTTTCCGTTTTTCTTGTACCCTTACTGGTCCTTGAGGTTTTTCTTTGAAACTCATTTCATTTACTCCTCCATCCTTCCTCTATGTTCTCAATAGTACTGCTCTTTTTGAGCCCTGATTACCACAAGGTCGGCAGCTCAAAACCACCAACCGCTCCATGGGAGAAAGCAAGGCTTTCTACTCTCGAAAGAGAACAGGTCTACTCTGTCCTGTCGGGTCGGGTCGCTGTGAGTCAGATTTGACTCAATGGGAGTGAGTTTTTTTTCTTCTTTTTTTTGGTGGTGTGGTGGGTTACACATTGGGCTGCTAGCTTCAAGATCAGCAGTTCTAGACCACTAGCTGCTCCATGGGAGAAAGATGAGACTGTTTGCTCCCATAAAGAGTTACAGGCTCAGAAGCCCGAAGGGGCCATTCTGCTCTGTCCTAAAGAGTCACTAAAAGTCAGAATTGACTCCAGGGCAGTGAGATTGCTTCTGCAGTTTTCTCTAGCTGACACCTGAATTCTGCAGTTATCTCGTAGCTGATCAGAGTCTCTACATTTCTACTCCCTTTGTTGTTGTTGTTCTCTCCTCGTTAGTACTGGCAGATGAATTTTCTCAGAGTAATGCTTTTGGTATGATTTTGCTGAACAATCTACAATGGCTTGCTGTTATTGTGCCGAACTTTCATGCATGTGTAACTACTGTATATAGCTGTGTATAAACTGAGTTTTTCAGCACATTTTTAATGCAGTTGTTGTGGTAAAATTAGGTGCCTTGGCTGATATTCGGGTTGCCTTATACTCGAGTATATACGGTAGCTGCTGCTTAACCATTTCAGATGTAATTCCTGTTAATTTGTAATTACTTCTTGGTTTTCTTTCCTTAATATTTATTGACTGACGCCTGAGTGCTTGACATGATGCTAGGGTTAAGGTTAGATAGATAAGCTACTTCACTGCCCTTACAAGGGTGACAGATATAGACATGCTGCATGACACATCCGCCAGTAGCCGAATGGACAAGGAGCACCGAGAAGGAGCAGTGAAAGTTCCCCAGGGAGTTGGAGAAGCTTTTGCAGACAGTAGAACGGAGTCTGCAAGGAGGAATAGATGTTAAATAGGTGAGGAGAGAGTGAAGCTATTTCACTTGGCTGGAAGTGTGGTTGGCAGAGGTGACACTGGAGTGGAAAGTGGCTGGGGCAAGTTATGAGCAACCCTGCCATGTGTGAAAGGCACTTCACAGGCAGTGGAGAGCACCTTAAGACTCTCTTAAGCAAGTAATAGTAGCAGATTCAGGTTTGGGAGGAGTGACCACGTGGAAGCAGGGGGAGGAAGTACGACCAGAAAGGAGTTCTCCAGGTGGTGGATGAAGCCAGTGACAGAGGTTGGAGAAGGAGGAGTGGGTTTGAGAGGCATCTGGCCGGTGCCAGGACTTGATGGGAAATTGGCCATGGCAGTCAGAGGACAAGCGTGGGTGTTTTGGGAGCAGGTAGCCCATGCAGATGTACAATCATGTTAATTGAGTGAGGAAGATGAGAAATATAGGAAAAAGAAAATGGTTGGCAGAATGTAGATGCGGTTGGTGTTGGTCATGAATTTGAGGAACTAGTTCCTCTTAAAGGAATTGTTTTTAAAGGAATTTTTAAAATTTAAGTTCTTTCCAGGGAATGGAAAGTAAATTTTGGGTTCAAGAGGGAGTTTCCAGCAAGAGGTGTGCATTTGGGAGCTGTTAGTGTATAGGTCAGTGGTTCTCAGAGCGTAGGCCTGAGATCCAAGTGTATGTTAACGTGTGGTGGGCAGCCTGGTACAAACACTGTTCTGGGCTACCTGTCAGACTTAGCAACTTTGGAATGAGACCTGGGACTTGGCATTTCAAATAGATTGCTAGTTAATATTTACATCATCTAAAATGACTGCACTTTTCTTCCTGAAAAGTGTACACACTTGATTTTATTGGTTTTAAAGCCCATTGGAGACACAGAGCATGAAAGACATCCCCTTCCTTTAAGAAAGGAGACTAGACTGTATTGGCTGTCCCCAAATGATAGCAGAGACACTAAATGCCCCAGGGTCAGAGGATGAGATCACGGTGGCCAGGGTGGGAGACGCACCAACAATCCCTTTTGTGTTTGTTCTTGGCACACGTGGACTTTAATTTCTCTCTTCTTTTCTTTTTAGGGCAACAATAGTTTCACTGGAAGACTTTGAGCAAAGGCTCAATCAGGCCATTGAGCGGAATGCATTTTTAGAAAGCGAGCTTGATGAAAAGGAGTCTTTGTTGGTCTCCGTACAGAGGCTAAAGGATGAAGCAAGAGGTACATTTTATAACCGACATCGTGCTTCTCTAGTAAATCCTGGTTGTTCTTAAGACAGAGAGCGCCAAGTATACTTAAAGATCAACTTTTTTCAAAGTTAGGCTTTTGTATACTTTCGTTAGAGACTTTGTTACGTGCTTTGATCTAGTTTAGTACCCACACCATCGACTGGGAGGTAGGCATTATTCCTCCTACTGATGAGAAAGTCAGGCACCGATAGTCTTGAGTTTGTACCCCCCCTCCCAAAGCCTTCACTAGTTTGCTATTCATAGACTGTTGGCTCCACCCCCCTCCCCATATTGCTTCTACCTGAACAATTCTTTGTTATGCAACTCATAGTAGGAGCTCTGGTGGTAGTGTCTATGAAACATTCAGCTCTCAGTGCTCATCGACTTCTTAAAAATCTGTTCCTCATGCCCCTCCCACTTCGGTGAGGGAGGGTTCATTCAGCTGAAGAGCGTCTTGTAACTCATGTCCACAATATTTACCCGTATCTTTAAAAAGCTAGGGCAACCAACATTTGCCTTTTGAGCAGTCTTCACACGTGGCGTTCAGTGAGGTGCAGTGTGCTCATCTTGTTCAGCTCTCACGGTTTCTGGATTTGCCACTGCCCTAGCCGACAGACGCCCACTGTGCTTACAGCGTGGGTCTTCCCCTCTCGCCTGCCCTCCCCCGGAAGCTCCATGCACACTTTGATCTCTATACACCATTGCCCTATTCTGGACAGCTTGCCTCAGTGGGTCTTACAGCACCGTCTTTTTGTGACATGGTCTCATTCAGCATAATGCTCTCGAGACTCAGCTGTGTTGTAGCATGTATTGTGCATGTATTCGGCTGTCGTTTTAAACATACATAAATACCCTATAGCTTAGTTGCCTAACAGACTTAAAAATTCAGTATTGGAGATCCAGAGGCAAAGTTTTTCCTGGTTTTGGACTGGTAATGAATAAAAAGTACCAGCCATTTAAAATGATAAAAATGCACTTCATTGATGTTTCAGTAATTCCAGGACTTATTTCACATACAGGAGACGCGTTTGTAAGGAATACTTTGTAATTGTCACACAGGCTCACTCTGGCGGTGTTAGCCTCCAGTGTGTACCCCCTACGCCATTGGGACTCCCCACAGGTTCCCTCTGAGTTCTCCTTTGGACTACGTCTGTTTCTTTGTGTAAACAGGCATATCAAAGGCTCAGTCTCCTTGTCAGTGAGTCTAGCAAGTCAGAGCGACCCCATGTACAGGACAGCGGACATTCTCTGATGGCTTCTGAGGAGGCCAACATGGGAACAGAAAGCCTCATCTTTCTCTGGAGGAATGGCTGATGGGCTTGAACTCTCGCAGCACGTTTAAAGTCTCAAGTATTTAAAAATGTGTAGAAGTAGACACCTAGGTCAATAAAAGTTGTTCAGTGGGAAGTTCATTTTGAGCAGTGACTTAGGAAACTGTCTGGCATTTTCAGCTGTGACTCTGCCCCCACCAGCGAGTAACACGCCCTTTGTTTGCACCATTTTGCAGACTTGAGACAGGAGCTGGCAGTCCGGGAAAGGCAACAGGAAGTGACTAGGAAGTCGGCTCCCAGCTCGCCGACCTTAGACTGTGAGAAGATGGACTCCGCGGTCCAGGCGTCGCTCTCTCTGCCCGCCACGCCTGTGGGCAAGGGGACGGAGAGCACGTTTCCTCCCCCCAGAGGTTGGTACCCCCCCTGCTCCTTCCTGAGGCGATGGGGGATTCTCAGTGTAAGAGGGCTTGCAGATGGAGTAGGGGCACAGAGTGAGCTGACGGGGTCTGGAAGCAGATCTCAGCACAGGAACAACACTCCTCCTATCCGATTGAGGGAAACTTAAGATAGGTAATCACTGATACTATTAAGGACACCGCTATTCAGAGTTGCAGACATTGGCATGACGTTTTAAGAAAAAAAGTTGGTAGCAATTATAACAATGAAAAAAGTAGGTGTGCCCTCTAACCCAGCGGCCTATTTTTAGGAGTCTCTGAGAAAGGCCGGGCTAGAGGTGTCGGGGTGCGTGTCCTTGTTGCGTCATTTGGGATGATGAAGCACTGGATGGACCCTGAGCACCCATCGGTTGGAGCCTCGTCACTCTGCACGCCACCCATTGTTTGGGATGCTGTATTGATTTGGCACCGAGTGTATCTACAACAAACAAGTACACAGGGCATGGCAGACGACAAGTGTACTCACGCCCCTTTCATTTTCCTCTAGCTATACCAAATGGTTTTGGTACCAGTCCACTAACTCCTTCTGCTAGGATATCAGCACTCAACATCGTGGGGGATCTCTTACGGAAAGTAGGGGTAAGCATTTAATTATTTACCACTAGGCGTTGTCAGCCGCCAGGGTGTTGAATTATTTGTTCATTTGTATTCTCGCAAGGAAAAAGGATGCTTTCCGTGGTAAAGGCTGTAATTAAGCTGAGAAACAAAGCCTTCGGGACTGATGGGACAGGTCCACACGTACCCTTCCGGCCAGGGTTCCACAGGCTCTTGACTTACAGCCTAGGGATTCGCTCGACACCTTGACCCCTCCATTTTTGCCTAAAGTACAAGGAGGCTTCAAAAAGTTCATTAAAGATAGAATGAAAAGATCATGGGATTTTCTACAAACTTTGGCTGTCAGACCCCTGAGTGTGTGCCAGAACCTTCTAATCTTGTGGGCTGTTTGTGTATGTTTCGTTTCTTTGTTTGACTGCTCTCTACCATCTGGCCATCCCATGACCTCCCGTTTCACAGGACTGTAGCAGGGAGTGTTGTCACTTTCTACCCCGGTCTTACTACGTAGTGCTTGAACAGTAAGAGAGATGTGTAGCTCGTTTCTGGTGCATATGTGGTTTTCCACTCAGAGTACCAGGAGTGGTTCTCTGTTCCGCTCAGCCCACTGCGTTCGCCTTCCTCCTCTTCTGCCACCTTCCAAGGGCGCGATTATGTCGTAGTGCTCACCTTTCTGGTTCATAACATCGATTATTCATCAGATTAGCTCTTGATCTCAATATAGATTTAACTTATAACCTTTGATATAAAAAGCAACGTGCAGAAATTATTCATGCAGTACATTAACAAATTGTTCCTCACTCTCTAGGAAAACCAGGTACTTTGGTGGGTTTTGTATTATTTTTGTTGTACGAGTTGTATTTACCCCTGTAATTCAAAATACTTTGCTTATTTTTCTTTTTTGACATACAGTATTAACAAGCAAAAATATGAAGCTCTATCTCCCCTCCTCTCAGTTTTGTACTTTTTCTAGTGTTATTGTTTTCACAATTTCAATCTGCTGAAACTTTTGTTTCTGAATAGTACATGCCTGTACTATTTTCTCTTTGCTCTCTCTCAGTCACTTTTGGTCCTTGTCCTTGACTTCTCTGTTGGTTGATTCTGAACACTGGAAGTTGTTGTTGTTCAGTGCTGTTGAATCGGTTCCAACTCAGAGTGACCTCTTGCACAACCGAGTGAAACGCTGCCCGGTCCCACACCCTCCTGACAACCATTCTTATGTTTGAGCCCATTGTTGCGCCCACTGGGCCCGTCCATCTCACTGAGGGCCTGCCCCTTTTCACTGCCCCTCCACGTTGCCAAGCCTGCTGTCCTTCTCCAGAGACTGGTCTCTCCTGGTAACATGTCCAAAGTGTGTGAGACAAAGTCTTGCCGCCCTTGCCTCTGAGGCGCACTCGTGCGTTTGTACTTCTCAGCGGCAGGCTTGTTTGTTCGTTTGGCGGTCCATGCTACTCTCAGTGTTCTCCGAGAGCACCGAGCCTGCCTTATTCCATGTCTGACTTTTGCATGTGTAGGAGGCGGTTGACAATCCTCTAACGTGGGTCAGGGGCACCTTAGTCCTCAAAGTTACATCCTTTTCGTCCATTTGAAGAGGTCTAGTGCAGCAGATTTACCTACTGCAGCAAGTCCTTAGATCTCTTGACTGCTGATCCCGTGCGTGTTGACAGTTGGGGAATAGCGAGTGGTACTAAGTGCGCACTCACGGAGGACGAGGTAGACTCCTAGGTCTTTGTATTTGTGCCGCTCGAAAGAGAATGGCTCCAAGAATTTATTCTCACAACCCTGTTGGGGCTGCGTTGGTTCCCGTTTGTGCCACAGCCGACACGGATGTGTGAGCTTTCCCAGCCTGTCTCCTGACTTTTGCCTCCTTTCCCAGAGGAAGCAGCCCCTGTGCCCTCTCCACTGGCCCCTAGGGCCGCTGCACAGGGTCTCTCCTGAGCCCTCTTCATTAGACTGCTGGGTTAGTTCGGCCTGGTGCTTCCCCGCCCCAAGCCACCCTCCGTCTCTGCTCCTTGTACCTTTTGCTTTAGAATGTGCACATTTCATGCCCTCAGATTTAGTGCTTGGAAGTGAAACTTGGAGCCCTGGCCTGGTTCATTCATTCAGCGGAGAGTCAGTCTTCCAAATTATCATCAAAATCTTTGCTGTTGTCTGCCAGCCCGCTCCCGACTCCCCTTTGATGTACCTATGCTTATTTCTTTTAATATTTTAAAAAAAACGTTGGCTACATAATCCACTGATGTGAACTGGGTTCCGCACCCCCGCTCCTGCCTCCTTTAGCACGGAGAGAACCCAGGGCACCTGATTGAAACCTCTGTGATTTCCCCTCTCTCCAGCGCTTACCGCTGTGTGCAGTCTTTCTTCCTTCTGCCTCCGTGGGGAGCATCGTATTCCTCTTCCTGACTCCGCTGTCCTTCGGAGCTTTGGGTTCCATTCCTTCCAACGTCTTCATCCTTCATTTCTTCTGCAGTGTCCACCTTTCTCGTGACAATACATGGTGACTGACGTTTACATGCAATGTTAATGTATTGCACTTTAGATAGGTTATCTAAAACACATGATTCATGTGATATTTATGCGTTCAGACAAAACCCATGGCCTTGAGCTGGTCGTGACTCAGAGTCGCCCTGTTGTACAGGGTGCCGGGGCCTCTTTCTCCCGTGGAGTGGCTGGTGGGTTTGAACCACCGACCTATCATCACTTTTAAATTTAGTTCCTCTTTCCTGTCACTTGACCGACCTCGTGTCGTCCAGCCTTCTCAGTCTGAGTGGACCCCCACTTGCCGGAGCCCTTGAACTGCAGGGGCCACTGAACTGGCCACGTCCGCGTTGACTCTCTTCTTCTGAACATGTTCTTCCTCTGCTTCTTTGGTGCAGTTGCGTGGTCTCCTGCCTACCTTTCTGTCTGCCCCTCCTGGTTCCTCCGCCACCCTGTCCCTGTGGGTTTCACTGAGAGTTCTGATTGGATGATTCATGACTGTGCCTGCCCTGCCACTCTGTGGATATGCCCTCACTCTGCAGCTCTCCACTCCCGCCTTCCCTCGGAGTGCTGCTCCCTTCCTCCGACTGCCCCTGCAGGTCTCATGGCCGGCAGACAGCTGGGCCTGCCCCAGCGTTGGAATGAACACGAGGCGTGGCTTGAGGATAGTCCATCCCTGGTTGTAATTTCTACTGTGCACCTGCCTCCAACGTGCCTGCAAGGGCATTGCTTGACTTCCTCCTTCCCCTGCTGCTCCAGTGGTGCAGGGCTCTGTTATCAGAAGAATGGAGGCGACACAAAATAGGTTTTCGCCTGTCTTTATGACCTTTTTAAAAAAATAGCACTCACTGAAGTCAAGTGGGGAGGGGGTACAAATGGAATTCTCCAAGTGAAAGTTTTAGGGGGGTATCAAAAAGTTTGTGGGAAAATGGAATAGAAGGATACAGAATTTTCCCAAACTTTGGAAGGTCCTCATATATTATCTTCAGATTTAATCTGTCTTTGTATTCCTGATCCTTTAATATTGGAATGGACTCTATTTCTTGTCTTGTCCTCTCTCCCTGTCCCCCCTCTCCCCCCCCAACTCCTCCCCGACCTCAGTTTTGGATCTGTTTTCCTTTTTCTGCCTCGACCTGACCTGTATGCGATGAAAATATCTGGGAAACTCCTGTTGTCGTCATGCTGTCTGCTCCTTTGTAGACCTTGGCACTGACCGTGCGCTTCGGTGACAGGTGCTAACCAAGCACACCTGTGTACAAGCAAATGCTGAGGGGCTGAAGGGAAATACTGAATGATAAGCAAGATGTCAGTGAGCTGTCTGACAGTGAACCTTTAGAAGTGAAATGGCTTTACGTTTTCTGTGAGGGTTAGCCATACCCTTGTCCGTTCTGATGCAGTCGGAAACGGCCCAAGCCGAGGAACCCGGGAGAATGGGCTGTGCTCACAACCAAACAGAAGGCTTCTTCGTGGTGCTCGCTCCTCCCTCCAACCACACACATGCACTTGCTAATCGGCTCGCAGTCCACGGCCCAGAAAGAACGGTGGACTGGGGCAGGGACCTGGGCCAGTTTTCTTAGTGGAGTGTTGAGGATTCTATCAGTGTCCTTCAGTGGTACCGAGAGGGATAAATACTGACTTATTCGAGGGAGTCGAGGTGAACATTCTCTCTTCTGCAAAGGGGATGACTGTGATTGGACAGCCACCATGCTGACTGAAGGAGCCCTGGGGGCTGGCGGGCTGCTCCTCCGGCAGCTAACCACAAGGCCAGCAGTTTGAGGCCACAGTTGCTCTGCAGGAGAAAGAGAGGCTGTCTTTTACCATAACAATGTACAGTCTCGGAGGCCCAACGGGGACAGTTCTGCTGGGAATCAGAGCCGCTGGATGGCAGTGGGTTTGAGTTTTGTTTTATTTTCAACAGAGAAGTGTGAGTGTTGAAACAGAAATGGTTTGAGATGCCAGTTTTTTATGTCCTTCTTCCTTTTTTTCCAGGCATTAGAATCCAAATTAGCGGCGTGCAGGAATTTCGCAAAGGACCAAGCATCACGAAAATCCTATCTTTCAGGGAATGTTAACTGCGGGGTGATGAGTAACAACGGCGCCAAGTTCTCGCGTTCAGGGCATACGTCTTTCTTTGACAAAGGGTAAGTCCCGGGCATTTCCAGCGATCCCTTTTTGAGGAGTAAAGTTATCGTTTACCCTAGCTTTTACAGGCAGCTTCCTGCAGCTGCGGATGCGCAAGCCCGTTGATAAACAGGCCTGCTGTCTGTTATCGTTCACCTTCGGGACCATGAAGCCTGCTGTTGCTTTCCTTCCCAGCGGAGTCGGTTGCTGTGGTAACCTCAGCCCGCAGCTTCTGCCCTGGGAGGCAGTGTCCTGAGAGGCAGCAGCTCTGCAGAGTAAAGATGAAGTGCGAGGGTCCTCGTCCTCAAGGTGTTCCGAGCTGGAGTTTCTAAGGGTCGAGGAGAACACGGCAGCCACATAGATGCCAACTCTGCCACGAGCCTGCTTCAGACTTTAGAAAACTATACAGCCCATGAGTATTTAGAGACTGCATCAGTTACTTGTTAGCGCTTAAACTTTTTGTGATACAAAGACAAAGCAAAAGGTACACGTTTTCTTTGCTGGTTTTATCAGTACATGAATTGCCGTTATTCTGGTGCACGCAAAATCTTATTTTTTATGTATCTTCTGTCAGTATATTTATTTTTCTAATCAAAGAGTAACGATACTCAGAAAACTTTTTATTATATGCTTGAGAATTTTATCAGAGTATGACTGTACAGAAGGCACAGATTAGGAGAGCATACAAGTAGAAATCATGTAGCAGAGGTTAGTTACTCTTGGCAAAATCTTCAAGCACCATTATTTTCCAAATGCTGGTTAAAATGGCAAGTTAGCACCAGCTAATCACACTGACGCCAGAAAGACGAGCAGCCTCAGCTGCGGTGCTGTTACAGCTGCCCAGGGGATGCACTGGAGGCGCTGCTCCGCACCGCGCCTTGCAGGCCTGAGGCCCCAGCACATGGCGTCCCCCCTCATTTCCTTTCTCATTGGAAACTGAGTGGAGCCTCAAGATGTGATTGCCTTGATAATAAATCAGGATGACGCTAAGGATCCAATCATTTCGCCCTTTCTCGCCTTGCCACTTCGGTGAGTTGAAGGTGGCTGCAGGCCTTCACAGCCAGCCCTGGCCCAGAGCTGCAGCTGGCTCACTGTGTCCCCGCTTGGGCATGGTTTCCTGGTATAGCTAGTCTCCTTCTAGAAAATGGGCTTAGCCTGCCTGCCATCTCCGCTCTGCTTCCTGCCCCAGTGCTGCTTTCCCGGGGCCTGTGCGGAGCCTTTGTCCTGTGGCTGCTCTGCCCTCTGTGGGCAGCGGCTCTGCTGCCAGCAAGACCTTGGGTTCTAGGAACAGTCCCATGTCTGTGGGAGCACTGCTGGCGTGAGAAGCAGCTCGGGTGGGGTGGGGGGGGTAGGGGTGGGGTGTCCTCCTGAATTGGGCGGGTGTCCAGGCAGGGCAGCTAGCTGGTTAGGGCCTGGGGCTGGAGCAGCTGAAGGCCTGTAGCCCTGCTCTGCTTTCTCAGTTATTTTATTATTATGATGTTTTTAACGAAAGCAGTGCAGGTAACACTCTGGAAATCTCCCTCGTTTTAAAAGGCACTTGTCTGTGTGGTTTCCTCGGTGATCATGGCCTGTTGAGGGAGGCCCCATTCTTAGAGACCTCTGTTGGGCCATCTTTGTTGAATGGAGGACTCTGGGCTTCTCAGGAGCATCTCCGCTTCGTTAAGGACAGATCTCCTCCCAAAGCACATTAAAATATCCACGTGTAACCAGCCCTTTGTTCTCACTGTAGGAATTCCTCAGGTGGGGTATGTCTGAAATGCCTTTTCCTCAGGTCTGGGAGTTCCCGGCAGAGTGGAGGCAGCAGTTTTTACACTGCAGTAGTAACTGGAGTAGCTAGAGACTCTCTTATGAACGTCGCTGTGTTGGAAACAGTAACTGTTTGTTTAGTTAACTGCTGGTAGAGGGGTGAATTATATTTCCTGGTGGGCCCTGGGCTCCCGTGGCTCTGAGAACAGGTCTGCAGTGGAGTTGGAGTGATGGACAGATGCCTGAGAAAGGCATGAGGTGGGGAGCTGGTCTTAGTCTTCCTGAGAGATCACTCCCACTGGACTCCCGATGTAGAGTGCCAGGATCTGGAGACTCCGTGTCCCCAAGCCAGGGATGACTGTGCTCTGTTCACCTACTTAGCCCCTGGGGACATCCGTCTCAGATGCAGGGGTAGCCTGTATTTCCAGAACTGATCCTGGAAATGAATTTCCTGATAGCCCCCACCCACCGCTGAGCTGTCCAGTCGATGCTGACCAGCAACCCTGTGGGACAGCGGGGAACTGGCCCGTGGGTGTCCACGGCTGGAACGCTCGGTGGGAGCTGACTGCCTCTTCTCTCGTATGGAACAACGGGTGGGTTTGAACTACCAACCTCTGGGTTAGCAGTCCAGTGCTTAACCCATTGCCCTCAGGCTCCATTTCCATCGTACGGAAACCATTTCATGTGGCTTTCATTTAATCAGTACAAAGCACTCCAAATGCAATATGCTTTTGTGGGTTGGCTTTTCCTGAAGTTGTGGTGTGGTGAAAGGTTGGGATCTCAGTGTGCATATATACAAAATAATTGCCCGAGTTAGCTTTGTCCGGTTGCCTCATCCCTGAAGATAACTCAGTGGCGGGTTTTGCTTTGTTCTCGATTGGCCCGTGGCTTTGCTCTGACTCTGGCTTCGCTCTGGCCGGCCGGCTGGTCGGCCTTTTGACCTCTGGCCTTTCTTCCTGCTGACAGACTGACTGCCTAGGTAAAAGCCGGGGTGGTGCATACTGACTGCGGGGAGCCCACCTCCCTGCTCCATTGAAGAAAGCCCAGCGTACAGAAGCAGGCCGAGGGGTGTGGCTTACATGTCAGCCTGAGGGAGAGCACCCACTTCCAGAGCCTCGCCCTCAGCCCCACCTGCTCCAGAGGTCAGCATGGCCCGCGCGGATTCGGGAAGCGCTCCCCACCGGACTAGGAAAGAACGGCGAGGAGCCTGTCCTGTCGCTGCCCTGTAGTTTCACCAGGGCCGCCGAGGCCAAGAGGAGGGCTGTCGGGGAGAGAGTCACCCGCGTGCACGTGCGCGTGCGCAGACACGCATGTCTGTCTTTGAGTGTGTGCGCCCCATCCTCCTACCGCCGTCAGACCTCATCCCTAACGTAGGACTGGCTATTTAATACATCTAGTCAGTATAGTCAGCTTGATGGGATTCAAGAATATTGTAAAAATTCTGTTTATCCAAGGGTTTCGGGGAAGCGAGCCTTTGACTGGTTTCTGGTTTGTGCAGTCCCTACACTATGCACCCAGTGTTGTCCGTTCCCCACCCGTGCAGCCCTCCACGAGGGGCCATGTGTGTGCAGAAGCCCTTGGGTGCGCTCAGAAGTCTCCTTTTCTCTCTAGACCTTTGCTTTACATCCTTGCCTAGTCTAGCCTAATTTTTGTAAGCCCCCCCTGACTTATTTTGGGCTGCGTGTAGGTGGACGGTGTACAGGGTATGATGTGAAAATAGTACTTGCATTACCGTTTAATGCTTTTTTTTTTTTTCCTTATTAGGCAAGAAAAAGTCATATTCCCCACGTTGTTCATGGGTAACTGAATTTGTTTGCTGTGCTCTTGCTCATTCTCTTAATCCACGGTGTGCGGTGGAAGCTCGTTAACCGAAACCCAGGCTGGTTTTACTAACTGCATGGGGCTGGCTCAGCTTCAGCCACTCGCAGACCACGAGGGGCGGTCAAGTTCCCGGGTGCGGTGGTGGTCCAGGCCGACCCCGGCTTACAAATGTCCCCCACCCTTAATTACGAACCAACCAGACAGAATGCGAGGAACCAACAGTGTTCGTAATGACAGCTGGGTGCTACCTATGGATACATCAGAACATGATTGTGACCACATTATTCAGTCATCGATGTTTTAGTAGAGCTGGCAATGTTTCTTTCATGGTCTGCTCTGTATGCTGTATGCTAAGACAAATGTGTGACTGTCCCTTAGTTAGATACCGTCCTTAACTATTCCAACTTAAATGTGCAAATTCGGCTTTGAGACTTAGGAACAGACCTCGTTTGTAACCCAGGAACTGCCTGTACCCCGTTACTATTAGTTCAGTGGTTCAAAACAAAAGCCCACTAGTTGTGGATGTCCTGGGGCAGTGTGGATAGCATGGCTGGTGGCCCTCCTGACGGGAGGTGAGGCATCAGGAGGCCAGATGGGAGTTGGGGGTCCCTGGCAGGTTCTTCCCATTGCCCAGCGTCTTCTGTTTTCTCAAGAGCGTGGAGCCCTGTCTTGCCCGGGGACCACCCTCACCTCCAGACTCCTGTAATCTTTAGCCGGCAGAGCCTGGCCAGAGGGCGAGCGCTGAGCTCCCATTAACTGGGGAGGCCGGCCGCGCCCCCAGTGGGTCTGCATGCTCATCTGAGTTCCCGCTGGGCCACTCTGGTCCGTTTCCTACTGCCTCTTTGGGGTGCTTTCTCTCTCTCTCTCTCTCTCTCTCGCTTCTCCACAGGTGGACCGCGCTCCTCCTTGTCCCTGTTGTATGCAGGTTATCGCCTGACTAGCTTCGAAGTGTACTGCTTCCCCGGGTTTGCTGCTGCTTTGGTTGTCATTTTATGACTCGCCTTAGCTCCGTTCCTCGTTAGCTGGCGGGAAGATGGTGACCTTTCCGTTTCTGGAACCTTTCCACTTAGAGGAGGCCCACACCTGCCCGTCCGCCTCATTCTGCCCTGTGTTGTCCACGGGACATCTCCCTTCAGCTCTTCTGTTGTTCCCTGAAGCTAGGTGTGCATAGAGCAAGGCCTCTTCTCTCCAATCCTTCTCCACTGCACAACTTCTAAGCCCCCTAAAGTGACCCTTCTAGATGGAGAATCCCACGTACAGGGCCAGCTTGGTGTTCCCTCTCCTCTCTTACTTGCATTATCTTGGCACAGAAGAGAGAGAGAGGTGTGTGGAGGACCCCCAGCAGAATATTTGTGCTGACTCGGCCCCACCCGCCGTCAGATCCAGAGTGTCCATTTCTGTCCACACACAGCAGCCGCTTCCCTAGTGTGTGTGCTCGCCTCACCTCTGGAGTTGCGTGCTCATTTGTCCTAACGAGAGCTGACCAGGGTTGGGAACGCCGGGCGCTTGGTGCCCTCTGACTAGCAGACGGGGGCAGGGGAACAGCTTGGGCTCGGGCTGAATCAGGTCATTGACTGGCCTTCTCTTGCTTTGGTTTCCTCAGTGGAGCAGCGAGATTGAACTTGGTGTTCCTTCAAGGCCCACCTGGCTGGAAAATGCCAGAAGCTCAGCTGAACCTGTCCGTGGAGCCATGTGCCCAGTTGCTGCTTTTGCTTACCCCTGTGAGCAGTTGCTGGGTCACCTGCCCAGCTGTCATGATCTGTGAGGGCAGGGACTCTGATGTCCACACGGTAAAGCAGAGGCCTGCCTATTTCCTTGAGAAGCAGGCTTAGCGAACACTGGGAGTAGTCAGACAGATGACAAATAGGAGTGGTTATGCGGGGGTGACAGTGGCAAATGGGACCTGGCCCTGCCCGCAGAAGAGGCCTGGGCAGGTCGTCTTGGGAGACCGCGGGGAGAGAAAGGGAAGGGTGACTATACTTCATGCTTAGATTCAGGCCAGAGGGAAGAGGAGGGAGGCCTGAGCCGAGAGCCACGCTGCTCACTTGTGAA
This sequence comes from Echinops telfairi, assembly GCF_000313985.2. Taxonomy (NCBI): domain Eukaryota; kingdom Metazoa; phylum Chordata; class Mammalia; order Afrosoricida; family Tenrecidae; genus Echinops; species Echinops telfairi. Next base: position 18,914,801 of record NW_022105908.1, on the reverse strand, counting down.
GCTGGAGCGTGCAGGGAGAGGGCTGCTCTGTCTGAACCCCCCTGGCCCTGTGGCCCGAGGGGCAGGCTTGATGGCAAACTAGAAGTGCGCTCAGGTATGAGAACCGGGGCTCTGAATACCGTGGCCTTGAAACTGGACTCTGCTTCTTCAGAGCTGCCAGGGGCCATTTGTCAAGGCTTTGCCGGCCTCTTTCAGTGAGTGGACTCTTACTCTTCCGCTGTCTTTGGGGGGAGCATGCTGTCTGCCCTGTTCTTCAAAGGGTCTCTCTCCCTGAACCCCCCTGTCCCCCTGACCCCAGTGAGTAGCAGGCACAGCGAGGGGCAAGTAATGGGAGGCCGCATCTCGAATTGCCAGTGGGACAAAGCGTCCAGAGGGCGTCTGGGAGAGAGGCTGAGGTGGCCTTGCACTCACGCTGTGGCTCCTTCTGGAGCCTGCACCCGCAGGGGCTGGGCTGGGCTGGGCTTTGGGTGCTGGCTCCACTGCAGGGTCTTGTGCTGGGCTGGCCTGTTGCTTTGTGTCGGCAGATGCCTAACCAGGTGGCTTTGCTATTTTAATAGTTTGAAAATGTCATTTCTCCCCTTGTTAAAGATATTTATGTACACTGTAGGAGATTTGGAAAATAACAAAGGTGTACTGACATAAAACTTACCCAGACTCAGAGGGAAGAAAAGTAACTATTGTTAAATTTTCCTTCTAGGATATATGAGGGGACTTCAAAAAATTCATGGAAAAGTGGGGTTGAAATATAATGGAAGTTTTCCATGATCGTTTAGAACTCCTTCATAGATGCTTTTTTGTACACACACAGAGACAGCTCCCCCTACGTATGTTACAGATTAGCTGTCTATTTAAGGGGCGAGCATCTGGCATCTAGAATAATTACTTTGCCTCCTCCCCTCCCCCGGTTCAACATACACAGTGTGTTGGTAACCTGCTTCATTTTCCACTTAGCATTTATTTCGAATACTTTCTGTGCTATTAAAGGTCCCGTAAAGTGTGCTTTGATGGTTATGTAACCCTTGGCCATCCCGTGTTACTGGGTGTGCAGTTAGAGGCTGTTTCCTGTGTTGGGTCTGCCCTAGAGAACGCGGGAGGGAGGGCCTGGGAGAAGCTGCTGGGAGGGGATCTTGCGATCCCACCACCAGGGCTCCCGACTCTCAGCTCTGGCCACCCTGATGGGATGCACTGGCCAGGAAGAGGGAGATTCTGGGCAAGCAAATGCATTGACCGCTGCTCCAAGTGTTATTTGAAGTGACAGTCTCTCTTTCTCTCCTGCCCCCTCTCTGGTCATCCCACAGGGCAGTGAACGGCTTTGACCCAGCTCCTCCTCCACCTGGCCTAGGCTCCTCTCGCCCCTCGTCGGCCCCAGGGATGCTGCCTCTCAGTGTGTGAGTGCCCGGCCTCCAGGTGGGGGCCTCTGCCCTCCTCCAGCAGCATCCCAGGACACCCACGCCTCACCCCCGGTGCCTGGGCCCAGCCCCATGCCCCTCTGTCTGCCTCCCCGAGCTGGCAGACGGCAGGCTGCATGCAGTGGCGGTGGCTGGGCCCTGCCCGGCTCCAGGACTGCGCGCTCTCAATACTGGCTATTTTCTCTTCTCGCCGTAGTGCCGTTGGTTTCACATGATTGCACTGTGGGTCACAGGTGACACATCCGTGTATTGCTTGGTCACTGATGCGGAAGTACCCATTCGTCACTCCATCCCATAGCCCCACCCTGCTGTACTGCTAGGACTTAGTTGTGTTTAGGACATTGCAAATCTTCTAGAAGTTCTCCCCTAAATCAGGTCAATGTAGAACCACCTGAGCTTCCTCCTGAGCATTTCCAGTGCTCATGATCATGTGACCCCCTCCCCACCCCCAACCGTTTGGGCCTGCTTCTTGTTTCTGGCAAAGTCGGGAAGCTCACCGAACTGGGGAACAGATTCTGCACCTTCTGATTCACCTGAGCAGTTCTCATTCCATAGACCTGCCTCCCAGAGCAGCGGATTCTCACCGGAGCCCAGACAGCAGAGGCCTCTGGGGCCGAGGGCCTCGATGGGCCACACTCCGATGGCTCCCCCTCCACGTGCCTCAGACTCGGAGGAGAGGCAGCGTCCTCCTCGCCTGCGGCCAGGCTGCGGCTGCGGCGCTGTGTGGGCCTGGTCCGAGGCTGGCTGTCCCTGCGCATCCTTTGATTACTCTCATGCTGCATTTACTGTTTACATTTGTTTTATTGTATATAGGTTTGTAAACATTATTGCCTAAGATATTTGTATATAACTTGGGCTTTGTAGCTCTTATTTATTCAGAACTCATATGGCATGTTAATGACTTACGACGGTGGCCTACTGGGCAGCTGTATAGGATCATCATGTGGTTTTAAAAAAAAAAAAAGGAAGGAAAAATGTTCCCGTCCTCCCTCCCAAATCTTTTAATGTGGAAACAATAAATTTCACAGAAAAAGGGCTGAGATTGCTTTATTGGGGTAGGCCCCCCCTTGAGAGGAGCTGGAGCGCACACGCAGGGGTTCCATCAGGCGCCAGCCCTGCCGCCATGTAGCTTGCCATGCAGCTTGCGGCTAGATGGGGCGCAGCTGGGGAGCCAGGCAGCGTCCAGCCCAGGTGAGTCTCTGGAGGGAGGGAGCCGGCTCTCGGGCTGTGTGGACTTCCATGGCATAGAGTAGGGGTTTACTTCTCAGCCCTCAGGAAGTGAGAGAAGGTGCCAGATGGGTGGTCGCAAGCCCTAACTGTGATTGGACTGGAGAAATGTGTCAGGTGGGGCCAGTCTGACTGTATCAGGTTCTACTTGCTTATAATAAACAGTATAAACCAACAGTACAGTTGATTTACATTTTGAGAGTGTAAAAGAATTCTACGTGACAAAACACTCAGTAGGCTATCCATGACCAACGCTTCCTTCTGCCCCTGAATCCACGTGCAGAGAAGCCTGCTGCTCCGAGCTGTTCAGAGGCCCCGACTTGTGCGCCCCCAGGAGCCCGTGCGGTGCCTGCTCACCCACAGAGCAGTGGGTAGTGGCACCTGCGTGGCAGGTACTGCTGCCCTGCGTGGCTTGCCTTGTGGGTTTTTCTTCCTAGGGGCGACAGCTGCCCAGGTGTGGCTCTCCTTAAAACCTTCAGGGATGGGCCACATTGCCTCGAGGGCCAATTGGTGGTGGTCTCTGCCTAGAGGTATCTTCGAGGGGGAAAAAACAACCCCTTACCTCCGGATGTTTTCATTTTACCCCAGGTAAACATCTTCCCAGGTCACTAGGAGTCAGCACACCCGTTCCTTTCCGCCCAGAGGGCCAGAAACGACCCCCACTGCCCCCACCAACCCGGCTAAGAGCCAGGATCGCAGGGCTGTTGGGACCTTGAGGAGTGTGTGTGTGGCTTCAAAAAGTTTGTGGAAAAGATTGTATTATTTTTGAGTTCCAGTTCTTTTGCTACCAACTTTTAGAAGCTGCCTGTGTCTACCTGAACTGGACAAGCAGGTTTGGGCCCTCTGTTTCCAGAAGAGAAAGTGGGTGCAGCGCTTCTGTGACTCGCCTGGGCTCACAGGCCTAGTCAGCGGCAGTCGGGATGGGAAACGGTCCCTAGGTGGCTGCTGGACTTTCCAGAGGCCTCACTGGGCCCCCAGCTGATGAACTGAGTTAGAATGTGTGACAGTGACTACTGGCCTCGTGGAAAGGGGGCTCCTGCCTGCACCTTGATTTGCAGGTGCAGGCTCACGAGAAGGGTGGTGGGTCGCCAGGACGTGTGTGGCGAACCAAGTCCTAGGTGGTGTCCAGCTGAGGCGCAGGACCCTCTACTCAACTTGTAGATGACGGAGCTAAGAAGCAGGTGACTGAATGAGCAAAAGCAGCCCACACAGCCCACACCCCCTCGGCCTCCCGTCTAGAAGTCAGGCAAAAAGGTAAAGTATGACTGGATCCCCTCCATTATTCTCTGGAAGCCTTGCCTAACTCTGACAATATCTGCTAGCAACACTTCCACTTAGGGGCTGGTGCCCACTGACCGCCAGCAGCCGAGACTGTCTGACGGTGGGAAAGCTGCATCTCTGCAGAACCGGGGCCGAAGCGCGCTGTAACCCAGTGCTGCCCGTGGGATGGTGGGGACACGCTGGGAATGGCCCGTGGGAAAAGGCGAAATAGATGTGTGTGCACATTGCAGCACTGTGAAAAGAGGCATGCTTGCTAAAAAGATGAAAAGTGAAATAGAGAAATGCGATTAGTTTATTATTTGCAGGTTCTTGGGTTTTTCTGTAGAGTTGCCCTAATCCCATTAAAAACAACAAAAAAACCCCAAACCCACAGAGAATGATTTTCTTTGCCTCAACTGCCCTGATGACCTCTGTTGGGCTGTCTGCTGAGAAGAGAGACTACGGTATTTCATAGACAATGATCAGATAGATTCTGAACCATTTAAAACAGCATCCCAATGGGGACTCTGAAAACCCTTATCATGTAGATTTATTTGTTAAGTTCCTTTAGGCTGTTTAAAGACAGACTTGCCTCCTAACACCCATAAAACCTTCCCATAGAGGACGGTGATACAAGACAGTCCCCAAAATTCACACCATGAGTCAGACATTCCTGAGCAGCAGTGTCCTCCTCTTGTGTGACAGTGCCCCCTGGCGAGGGAACGCATTTCACGGATGACTCGGGAATTTTCTTCTCAGCTGCTGACATCCATTCTGCTAGATGCGGGGCTTTATTGATCTTACTCAGACGGGTCAGGCAATGTCTAGCAACAGCCAGACAGGGGAGTTTAGATGTAAAAACGCAGGCGAGATGGACGCTTGGCAGGGGCAGCGGTCCCGGTGGACGCTCCGGTCAAGTCCTGTGACATCCTGAATAAGGCTGTTGGCGAGTTTGAAACAGCAGACAGACCTCACTGCCTTAAGAAATCCAACATGAACTTAATCATCTCAGTAAGAATTTAGACGCCAGGTCAAACTGCATCATCTTTGAAAACTGGCACCATGTAAATACGCCTTTGAACAGTCTTTGAGCCTGTTCTGACTCAGTGGCCGCGTGTTCAACAGAACGAAACACCGCCCAGTCCTGGGCCGTCCTCACCATGGTTCTTACATTTGAGCCCACTGGTTTCAAAGCGGAAGCAGGCTGCCCTGACAGCTGGCATGGGATATAGCTTCCAGCAATTTCGGAATGTGAGCAAGCTCTTGGTGAGCATGTTTTCCTGGGGAGGTGGTGAGGGGAAGTTCTGTAGTTCTTCCTGGAGTGACCAGGACCCCCTTAGAACATAGGGTCCCCAACTTATTTCACCCGCCGCTCCCTTATCAGAGCCCCATGAAGGGCACTTATGTACTAGAGCCACAACCCAGGATCACGTGGGGCTGTGCCTGCCTTTGCAGCCCCCTGCATGGTTCCAGCGGCCCCAAGGGGGTAGTATCACCCACTTGGGGAAACACTGCCCTCGAGGCTACAGGACTTGTCAGGCTGCCTGCACCTAGGGGAACCAGCCTCTCCACTGGCTGGATGTTTATTTTTAGAGGGTGGAAAGGGGGCAGTGGTTCCCAGAATGTGCCAACCATGAGCTGTTTCCATCCTCGATCCCGACAGACACACCTATCCCCCGGCAACGCTGGCCTCAAAAGGACGAGCCATGGGCCAGTCACACTCAGAGCCAGCAGGCGGGCTGGTTTTGACACCAGCTGGGCCACATGCGGCCCCGCATCTTAGCTGAGGGTTCCAGAGATGGGGCAAAGGGGCCCAGGAAGGAACCACGATGGGCGCTCGAGCCTTTGTGTGGCAGGCGCTTCACACAAGCCAGTCAGGCGAGGGGTCTCGGTGCTATTGCTATTCCTCCCCAACGCCAGACTCCCCGCCACTGGGCCAATTCCAATGCGTAGCGCAGAGTGGACGTGCTCTGGTGGGTCTCCGAGGCCGTCAGTCCTATGGGAGGAGACAGGCTCATCCTGCGTGCTCGGAGGAGCTGGTACTTTTGGACTGCCGATGAAGCTGGCAGCCCACGCGTTTGCATCCCAAGCTCCCGTTCAATCCCAGCAAGGCCTCATCTAAGCCCAGGGTCTCCCCCACTGTCATCCTGCTGAGCGCAGCCTCCAGCTCTGGAGCTTTGGACACCAAGCCCAGCTCCCAGACAGCCTCCCGGCCGTGCAAAGCACCCCACGCCAAACCCCAGGATCGCTGCCCACTCCCAGCAGCTCTACAGGACGGAGCAGGGCTGCCCGTGCGTTCCCGAGGCGCTCTCCAAGAGAGCAGAAAGCCGCCTCTCTCCCGAGGAGCAGCCCAGCTCGTCCTAGTCAGTCCGTGGAGGTTCTGCCTGTCCACAGAATCCCCCACAAAGCACTTCCCACAGGCATCCTACCCAGAATGCACTTGGAAACTGCTTAAACCATCAAGTCAACGTTGACTCTTGGCAACCCTATAGGACTGGGTAGAATCGCCCCAGTGAATTTCCAAGAATGTTAACTATTTACGGGCACAGCAAGCCCTGTCTTTCTTCCGAGGAGTCGTGGGCGGTTTCGAACTGCCGACCCTGCTCCTCGCCACAGTCCAGCTTGTCACCACTGTCCCACCTGGCTCCTTGGGGTGACTTAGACCTAGTAAAGTGAGTGCCAATGGTTGGTGACCAAAACCCTCCCAGAGGCTTCATCCTGCCGCTTGCGATGGCTCCCTTCTCCCTTTCCTTCCTCAAGCACTCCTGGCCCGGGGCAGCAGAGCTGGAACGCTGGCTGTCAGGAGGCTCGGCTTGGTGTTTGGCAGCTTCCAGGAACGCTGACCAGGCTCCCCGGGGAGGAGGCTGCCTGTGCTTCCAGACTGTTGCTACCAGCGATGGGAACCGAGAAGCGAGGGGAGAAAAGAGATTCCATGTCCACAGGATTATTCTCATTTATTGAGATCTGTTTATTCTCAATGGGTGCTTCGTCCTCCAAGTAAACAGAGCAGGCATAAGTATCTATAATGAATAAATTTATTGTCTTACAAAAATCATTGTCTAGAAATATGGGAATACAAGAAAAGAGATTTGCAGTCAGGTGTCTGGTGGTCAACAGCCAGTACAATTCATAAAGGGGTGGGGAGGGGATTGGCAATCCCAAACCCACACGACAGATTCTTCCTAACAGATGTTAAAGCTTTTAACCCAAAGGGCGTGTGTGGTCAAGCACGCTGCAGAGGAGCAAGGGTCTAGAGTTAACACTGATTCCTCGTCACTGAAGGTCTGTGATGCCACTTCGACTACAGAGGTACATGATAGGAAGCACAGTCAAAACAACGCGTTAAATTGTTGTGGAGGCAAATAATAGATTTAACATTGTCTTAGTACTGTAGTGTCTAAGGCACTTTCTGTAATGTCAGTTTGCTCAACTACCAACCAAAAGAATGCTAGATGCTTGCTATTAACACTGTCCGGAGGGTGTGGGGTGGGGTGGGGGTGGGACTGGGAAGGGATTCCCATCCACTGGCCTGCCAACATTGAGGCAGATGGCGTCTTGTCTGGAGGCTCTGCGCTTCCCAGACAAACAGGGAACACGTCTGGGAACAAGACACCAAGACTCCCATTTTGGGCTCAAAGCAGCGGCTGAATTTGCAAGGTCAGCAGGAGAGCCGGGCTGGTGAGGGGTGGGCTGGGCCTTCCACGCCACCTGCTTAGGGGCCCAGAGCTGCCGGCTTCTGACAAGTCAGGGATGAGAACCCCCCCCCCCCAAGTCAAAAGTGGGGGCTGCACGTGGGGCCACGCCGGGGGCGGTATCCCAGCCACTGTCCCCTACGCACAGACGAGCCCTGGCCAGGGACAGTTCACAGGAACAGATGTGGGGGCATCACCAACTAGAGGGGCACAGCCACCCCTTGGGAGGCGGGCAGGGCAACCCCCACATGGATGCTGGCCGCCCCTCTGGTTCCCCCCCCGCCCCCCCAGCCCCTTCACAGTTTGCTCACTGAAATAATGATCAGTGTTGAAGAAGATGAGCTACAAGTGCAGTCTACGTTCCACAATGTTCGGAGAGACTCCGTGTGGCTTGGGGGGGACGTGAACACGAAACCTAGGTCCGGTCTGTACCCCCGAGCATGCAGAGTGCCGGGCAGCCCCCGCTATGACCCCGCGCCTGGGGACAAGGGGGCGGGAGGGTCTCCTCTTAACAGGGGCTGTCACATGGCCTCCCGGTGAGTACAGGGGAAGTGGATGCAATGAGGAGACAATCGATTTAATAGTGTGTGTGGGGCGCGTGTATATATGTATGTATGTATATATATATAAATATATACATATGTAGAAAAGGGGCGCGATTGTACCTAAAGTCAAAGCAGGATACAGTACGAGCAGCCGGAGAGCCCTCAGACACAGCGGATCTTCCTTCCGCTTGGGAGCCCGTGGGGCGCTCAGTCCCTGTTTGCGGGCAGCCACTTGGGCGGCAGGCAAGCTGTGTCCGCTGTACCCGTGGCCTTGGTGCTCCCACGGCTCTACTCCGACGGCGGGGGCGGCAGCGTCTCGTTGACGTCACTGGTCTTGCTCTCTGTGTCGTCGTCGGACAGCTCCAGGGACGCCCCCTCGAGGTGCAGCTGGCGCCGGCCGGATCGGCTCGAAGAGAAACTGATGGGGCCACCGCGCCTGCAGGGGATGCCAGCACCCGTGAGTACAGATGGACACCCCGCGAGAGGTGTCCGCCCGTGCGGAGTTGGGGGGGGGGGTCCACCCTGTCAATCAGGTGATACGTGCTGGGGACCCCCTGGGGATCCTGAGCCGACCAGAGGAGGCCACGTTTTCACCACACACCCCTCGTCCCGCCTCAAACGTCACCGGAGCAGGAGGTCCTCAGAGGTAGGAATGGCAAGAAAATAAATATCAGTCCAGGGTCAGCAGCCTTTTTCTGCTGACCAGGGCCAGACACTGACTAATTCCGGCTCAGTAGGTCAATCAGGATCTTTCTCCTTCTTGTATTAAAAAAACCATCTTTCAAAACCCACGCAGCTGGTTACCGCCGCCGCCAGGGTGTTTCCCGAGGGTGCGTGCATCACTGCTGCCTGTACAGGAGGAGGGCCGGGGCCACCTGTGGCACACGGGCTGGCTCGCTGCCCCTGTCCTCGCGTGACCTGTGTGACCCAGGGGAGGGGGCCTGCCTTACTGCCCGTGCGCTCTGCCCGCCTCAGTGGTTCGTGCCAGCCCAGTATGGAGGCGGGCTGTGCTCGGCCTCGTCAGCCCCGCCAGTAGAGGCTGGCCCTTCTCACCAAGGGGCGGTGTGGAACGGAGGACACTGGCCTCAGTGCTCAGGCCTCCTGCCGTTTCGGTTAGCAGGACCCCGTGAAGAGCCAGGAGCAAGTGGGTGGCTGGTTCCCCAGGATGTCAGTGCTTCGAGCAGACAGACGGATGACTGAGGACAGGGGACGCGACGGGAAAGCTGGCTTGAGTGACGAAGGCCGTCAGCGGAGCTGACACGCTTGGGGTCTGATCCGGTGTTCTGTTTGCTGTTAGATTTCCCTCTGACGGAGCGGTCACTCTGCTCTGTGTCTGTCTGTCCTTCAGTGCATGAACGCCAGGACTGACGAGCCGACAGACAGCAAGGAGGACACGGGCTCTGGTGGGTGCAGTGGGGGTGGGGTGGGGGAGCCGGTGTCGAGGAGTTCAAGGAGGAGAGAGTGTTTGAAATGGGCTTGTTGCCGGTGGACAATTGCTGCTTGAGGTGATCCAACTGTGGAACGATATGTGGTTTAACTACTGATTTAAAATGGTTTGGGGGAAAAAGTTCTAAGGGGCTGCTCACTGTACACACACGGAAGAAAAACCTCTCAAGCCCCGTGCCCGCGGCCCACCCGAGCCCCAGGCCTCGCTCACCTCAGCCGGTTCTTGAGGGTGCTGACCTCACGGCTCAGGCCCTCGTTGGCCTCGGTGGCATCGTCCAGCTCCCGCTGGAGTTTACGCCGAGATGCGTTGGCACGTGTAGCTTCCTCCTCTGCCTCCTCCAGCTGCCGCTTCAGCTGCTTCATCCTGGCGTTGGCCTTCTCCATCTGCAGGGTCACAGGTCAGCGCCGGCCCTGGGCGGGACGCACGCACGCACGCACGCACACACGCGCACACACACACACACTCACGCACACGCACCCTG
>NW_022105908.1:18899857-18904562 GCF_000313985.2 Echinops telfairi | reverse complement strand
CCCCCCACCCCGGGGGCTGGCCTAGCACTCCTGGATCTGCTGCCAATCAGCCAAGCCGGCAGCGACAGGCCTCTGGCCAGTCGTGACACTCGCCATCTATGCTCAAGGAAGGAAAATCCCAGTGCCTGAAAGCTGTGTGGAAGCACAGTTTCCTCTCCACAGTGACTGCCCAGGGACACCACGGGCTGCAGCACGCGTGCTCACAGCTGGTTGTAAGTGTGGCTGGTTCAAGTCCAGAGCCCCCTGGGCAGGCCAGACAAAGACCTGAGAGCCCCCCGCACCAGGTGGGGCCCCGGGCCAGCCCAGAACCACCTTGGTGCCTGCTTGCAGGAAGAGGAGAGGAGAGGTGGGCAGAAGGCAGTGGGAGCGCCTGAGCGTGGTGTCCACAGCTGCTACTGTCCCAACACAGCCCTCAGGAGCGCAGTCTCCCACCCGACGCAGACCCGGCCCAAGTCTGACACCACTGCCTGCTATGTCCGGGACGAGGGAGACACAAGCTGCCGCGCGCTCCAGTGAGGGGCCGGACACGCTCAGCTCGCAGACCAGGCCTCGCTCAGCACTGCCCGGCCTGGGCTTGCTTGCCGGCCTGTGAGCCCTGTGAGGGTGGAGCCCAAGTCCTCACCACCATGGTCTGCCAGCCCCAGGGAGCCCCCAGGGACACCAACGGCCTGTGCTTGCCCACCCCCACCCTCCCGCACAGCGTTTGAGTCACTCCGCTAGTCAGGTGCTAACACTGGCTCATGCTCCCCGTGCCTGCCGCCACCCACCTGCTCTTTGTACTGATCCGCATGTCGGCGCTCGTCTTCCACCTGCATGAAGATCTCCTTCAGCTTCTTCTCCGTACGGCGGACCAGTTTGTTGGCAGCTGCTCGCTCCCTGCGAAAACCATCAACATGGTGACTCTGCACTTGAGAGAACACACACACACACTCTCTCTCTCTCCCCTCATTCCTTGGAGGGTCACCCATGCCGGAGCACGTCACAGGCCCTTTGGGACAGAGGGCTCTGAGCACCACGGCTCCGTGCCTTTTTCTTTGGCGGCCTCTTCTGAACAATGAGTGTGTGTAAGTGAACAACACACTCTTTAGAAACCGAACTCTAGTTCTTTTCTCATCTTCGGACCAGAAATAAACAAGCCAGGTTTATTTTTAGTAACCTGCTACTACAGACCCCAGCGGCCAGCACGCAGCAATGTCCCCGGTCACTCTCACATCACCCTGTTCTGGTCCACTGTCCCTGGTGGAGAAGTTAGTAACTGGGTTGGGCAGACAAGAGCTCAGGGCTTTTAAACACACATACGCAGAAACGGGGAGCAGGTCATGCTGAGCACAACCTCAGAACCCCTGACTTTGACGCAGTGGGGTGGGAAGGACCGGCCTGCGGTGCTGGGTGCAGGCCTGTCCCTGCTGCCCCGTCTGCTGGAGCTCTTGTACAGCTCCGGCCGCTGACCGGGTGGGCTTCCCGCACTGCACGTCTCTCTGCCTGCCCACTCCGCACGCTCGCCTGGGCGAGGGACTGTGGGCAGAGCCGTGAGCTGTGGGGCCCTGGGTCAGCCCTTGCTGAGCCCTGAGGCCTGGCAGGTGGGCCCAGCCTCTGACCTCACCCCGATGTCCATGGCATGATCTCTCCTCTTTCCCATGCGATGGGGTGCTCCCCCATGGCAAAGGGCGGGTCTCCCCAGTCCCGGACCTCTCGCAGCCTGTCTGCCACAGTGGCCTCTCTTACTTGGCCTCCTGCTCCAGCTGCTCCTCCAGCTGCCCGAGCTTGGCCTCCAGGGCTGAGATGGTGGCCTTGAACTTGGACTTGACGGTGCCCTCCAGCTCCTGCAGCTTGGCCTTCAGCTCCTTGCTCTGCCGCTCCAGCTGCTGGCGCGCGCTGTCGCTCTTCTGGGCGGCGCTGCGCTCGGCCGCCAGCTCGGCATTCAGGGTGTCCACCTGGGAGGAGGCGGGGCTTAGCACGTGAGCACGCAGGGCAGGGCAGCCTCACCCACCGAGGGCCCCGCGCCCACCCCGCGGTCACCTGAAGGGTGGTTTTGCGGAAGCGGTCATTGAGCAGCTCCGTGTTGCTCTGCTCCTCCTCCAGCTCCTCCTCCAGCTGCGCGATCCGCGCCTCCAGCCGCCGCTTCTCATCCAGCAGCGCGGACCTGGCGGAGGAGGCAGCTCAACATCAGCGCCTCACCACGGGGCGCCTCCGTGCAGCACCCTCCTGGTCCCCTGTCCCCTGCCGCCCACCTGTCATGCATGCAACCTCCACACCCAGGCCCACGCCCCGGTCCAGCCCAGCATCTTTCGCCTGGAGGACCGCTGCTCTCCGCCTCCCCGACACAAGAGCCACCTCAGTGTTAGAAAAAGCCACGGTGGGATCCCCCGGTTTAGACTCCAGGACGGTGTGCCGAGGGTGGACTGCTGGGAAACATGCCCAGGCCTTTGGCTACTACAGTGTGACTCCTCAGCACAGCCACGGGTGGGGCACGGCGAGACCAGCTCCTAATGACGCACAAGGAGAGCAGGGCCGGGCCAATGCACGCGGGGTCACCCCCGCCATGTGGCCAGGCAGCACTGGAAGGCGCGGCCCGCTGCCCCCACGCTCAGGACCCTGAGCTAGTCTCTCTCCATCTTGTATGGAGTTATTGGCGCCCCCAGTGAGACGGGGGCCTTTGTGCCCGAGGGGAGAGGACCCAAACACGGGGCTGGTGGGCACCCCCAGTTCCTGGCCCAGCCCGAGACTCACTTGCCAGAAGCACTGTTGGCGATCTCGTCGGCCAGCTCGTCCCTCTCCTGCTCGGCGTGGCGGCGGGCCCGCTCCGACGAGGCAAGCTCCTGCGAGTGCAGACTGGTGTGAGCTCTGGCCTCCACGGGCCCCAAGCCCCAGCTTGTCAGCTCCCTAGAGACTAGCAGATGTGCTGGGGCGCACTCTGAAACGCTTGGTCTGGCCCTCATTCTGTCCAACCAGAGTGGCTAGATGCCTCCCTTCCCGGGGAGCTGGTGCGTCAAGCAGGAACGGAGCACACCTTGTACGCACTCTCGGGACGCTTCAGAAACGTGAGCTGGACCTCTCACGGTTCACTCACTGTAGTGGCTGCAGTGCATGAGCCCTGGTCTGGGGCAGGCGGGCCCCATGGCAGGCCAGGGCTCCCCCACAGGGGACACCTGCTGCTTCCACACACTTCCCTAGGAAGGGTGACCTGCCCAGTTCTCACCCAACAGGCTCAACTCGGGTCATGTCTTCAGGGATTGGGTGCATCATCGTCTCCCTAACTTTATGGAGGAGGGAACTGGGGCCCAAGTGAAGTCAACAAGCAATCTCCCGACACCAAGGTTGGGGTTAGGACCCCAATGTTTAGCAACGTCAAACGAACACCCCTTTCTCTCCTCACTCGCGGGGGCAAGGCTCGGAAAGTTACTGGTCTGTCCCTTTGTCTTGAGCCGGACAGAGTGTCTGTGAGCTGGGTCAAGTGGCGGCCACAAGTGCCAAGTGGAAGCCGGATCCATATTGAACACGGACATGGAAATAATACCGGCCACAAAGGCAGCCGGCCCGTGTCCTGGGCCTGGGAGAGCCGCCCCGATGGTGAGCACAAACCAGCGCACCTCCTGCAGCTGCAGTATTTCTGCCTCCAGACTCTTCAGCTTCTTCTCGCTCTCCTTGGACTGCGCAAAGATCTCGTCCCGGGAGGCCCGCGCCTCTTCCAGCTCCCGCTGGTAATCCTTCATCTGGGCCTGCGGGGCAACAGAGAGGATGGCTGAGCCCACCCCTCTGTTCTTAAACAGATGACCCCGCCCCGCCCATGAAAGCCACACAGATTCTCCTGAACAAATACAAAGCATATGGAAGGGATGAAGGTGATCAGGAGGCAAAGAAACACAGGCCAACATCTCTTACCTGTATATCCGTGTAAGCGTTCTCAGCAAACAACAAAACATCGGAGGCAAACTGGACGCAACACATACAAAGGATTTTCTACCAAGACCAAGTGAGCTCTATCTCAGGACTTCTGGTTGGTTGAACTTTAATGTTACGGACGGTTGTAGACGGGATTATGTCTCCCCACACTGTGTGCTATGAATCCTCCCCTCCGTGCCTGTGGGTCACCAGCCCGCTGGTTATGCTGTCTTTGTGCCAATCTCTCGTGAGATGTGAGCTTACACAGGCAGGGGGAGGAGGGCTAAGACGGACGGACGCCCAGGGACTAGAAGCTGAAGTGACAGAAACCGCCCCTCCCCACGAGTCGGCGGAACGAGAAAGGCCTTCCTTCCCCTGGAGCCGGTGCCCTCAATTCCGACTTCTTGTCTCCGCAGCGGTGGACGTGAACTTCTCTTCTGATATTTCTGTTGTAGCAGCACCCAAGTCACCAAGAACTCTGCCCTAAGACAGAGGTGCTGCTCGAACAGATACCCGGATGTGGACGCTGTTTTGGAATTGGGTTATGAGTAGTTTTACGGTGCCCAGAGCGCAGTGAGGAGGGACACAGGCAAAGTCTCTGTGGTGCCAGCAGCAGCGTGTGCGGCTGGCGGGGAGGCCTGCCATAGGCTGCCACCGGGGCTCTGAAAGGCGGCGATGGGCAGCGGCAAATCCCGTGCCGGGTCGTGTGCATGCGTGTGTGGTGGCAGGTAGAGCTTTAAGTGAACGGATCACTGAAGACAAATGGGTGCATATGCAAATGTGGCGAAGAAAGCTGATGGTGCCCGGCTATCAAAAAGTATAG
>NW_022105908.1:18837881-18899279 GCF_000313985.2 Echinops telfairi | reverse complement strand
TTTGGATAACAGTTGTATGAGCCCCTAATAAAATGTTTAAAAAAAACAAACAAACAATTATCTGGTCCCACAATCAGCCCATACCAAGCCCTGGTGTCGGGGGTTTGAGTGGAGAGAAAATGTTTTGAGAAACGATGTACAAATGCGCTTTACACAATTGATGTGTGTATGGATTTGGATGACAGTTGTATGAGCCCGTAATAAAATGTTAAAAAAAAAAAAAAGTGAAAACCCAGCGGGATCCGAAAGGGGCCTGCAGAGGGCAATGTGAGCACGAGGGGAACTGGGAAACGAAGGCGGGGCTTCGGTGGTACAAATCAAGGACACTTCTCTTGGAACCTTCACCACGGACGTGGCTACACAAAACTGTTGTTAAAGACACGCAACCTGTGACCAACGGGTCTCACCAGCTGCCGGAGCAGAAAGGACACCACCTTAGACCGCAGGAGGCAGAGAGAACAACAGGAGAGTGTATCTGTCTCTGGTATTCGCAGGCAGGAAACAGGCCCAAAGGAGCTGTATGCACTGTCCTCTCCCAAGGACAGTGAAGGCCCAACGCTGGAGCGGCGCAGAGCTCAGCAGGGCTGGTGAAGGGGCGAAGGAAGCAGGGCTTTCTCGGTTTCAAAGGCGGGGGGCAGCAAAGGTCTCCTGGGTCACAGTGCTAGATCCTGACCAGCCCCACCACGGAGTGTCGGGGGACGGGCCGCCATCCAACGCTGCGGGACTGCTCTGCCACACGCAGGAGGCACAAGCACTGCTCAGCACGGGCCACCTGCAGCCAAGGGAGCAGAGCTACTGTCTCCGTGGGCCCCAAAGATGCTGCTGACGCCCAGGGTCAAGGAATGGCCACCGAGAATCCAGAAAGCGCGGGCAGCCCCGGGGCTCTGGCTGGCGGACATTAGAAGCACAGCCTGGGAGAACAGAGGGTGATTTCCGCTTCGGGTGCTCATGGCAATCGTCCTGTGGGGTTGGATTTGCTGGGTGCCTGTTTTCTTTTTTTGCTCCCCAATTTCTCTCGTTTGTAATGGAAAGGTGTACCCTGCGCTTACTCTACCCTTGCCTTTTGGAAGCAGAGTAACTTGTATCCTACATCTCCACGGGGATGAAAGGAAGGAGCATGCCTAAAGCTACTTGATTTCGGCAATTCCAAAGCTGCGATCTGGCCCGGCGCGGACGTAAGATTCTGGGTGAACGAGTCTGTTCTGTGTGTGACTGAGACACGGGTGCTGAGGTGGGTGGCGCAGGGGCAAAGGGAAGAGCGTTACGGGTTGAAGCCGGTCCTCACAAATACGTGTTGTAAATCCATCTGAAGGACGGTGCTGGTCAAGAAGAACACGCGAGCATCCTGGACTTCCAGAAGGAAGTACAGCCAAAAAGCTCCTGAGCAGTGAGGCCGAGCCTCCGTTTCTGGCACGTCGGGGCTTTGGGTGCTCACCCTTTGGACAGGTGATCAGAAAGCATCAGTCCCTGGAGGAGGACACCACGCCGGCAGAGGTCAGTGAGAAAGAGGAAGACCCTGGAGGACGTGCACGGCAGTTGCTGCAGCGGTGGCTAAGACCTAACTGAGGGAGCCTGGGGCCAGACCGGACAGGAGAGCAGGAAGAACTGGAACTGACTGGAAGGCGCCTCACAGCGACGCCAAGACTTCCGGTTACAATCCCACTTGGGAATGAACAGCCCGCATCAATCTACTGTGCGATTAGAAAGAGGAGTAAACAAGCGGGAAGAGAGCTGGGGGAAGACGTGCCACAGCAGGTGCTGCTCCCCGGGGAATGCAGAGACACGAGCAGCACCGGGAAAGGGAGGCAGAGGGTTTATTCACAAGTCACTGCCACTGAGGCAGAAACCGACCGACTCAGACGCGGATGCAGTAACGCGCAAGCAAGCTCACATCAGGATTAGAGAGGAAGAAGTCAACTCGCTCTACCAAAGCCTAGCGCCCCCGCGCGGTTCAGACTGACGACGGGATTGTAGGTGTTTCAGGGGCAGACAGCCTCCTTCTCCCAGAGGAGCTGGTGCGTTTGGACTGCCACCAGAGGGGCAGGCTCTTTCTTGCATAAACACGTTCTTAAAGAACCCGTGTTCTTAAAGTCAGTCAATCCAGGATGGTTGCAGGAGTCAAGAATCAATGTAAAAAGCACTCTCCCCACTTAGTTTTCCGTGACGGGAATAGTGAAATAAAGCCCCAAGGGAAAGCATAGATGAGGGAGCTCTGTGAAGCCCGTGGGAAAACGCCGTCATCTGTTAACCCCCTTCCCCACCGGGCGGGAGGCGGCTCACCTGCAGCCTGCGGAGCTGCTTGAGCACCTCGTCCCGGGCTTTGTGCGCTGCCTCCATCTGGGCCTCGAGGTCCTTCAGGTCCATTTCCATCTTCTTCTTGGCGGCCACGGCGAGCGCCCGCTGTTTGCGCTCGTCCTCCAGCTCCGCCTCCAGCTCCCGGACCTGACAGCGAGGGTCAAGGTCACAAGAGTCTGCAGCTCTGACCCCGCACAAGGTCACCAGCCCCGCCCCGACCGACCCTGCTGCGCGGCAGGAGAGGGCCGTCTCCCGGACCCGGGCACAGAGTCGGTGATGCAGCAACAGATCGGGGAAGTATCCTGACCCCCAAAACTCAAGGTCAGAGGAGAACTGGCCCTGTGGGTTTCCCCAGACGGACACTCTGAGCACAGAAAGCCTCGTCGGCCATTTCCCTGACCTAACTCGTTGGGTCTTGGAACCCGCCCAGGGCTCAAGATGCCACCGTCCTTCTCTGCAATCCCTTCCCTCCCGGGAATTCTTCCCGGCCTCACTAAAATCTTTCCCAACTTCAAAGAAGAAGGAAAGCCTCGTCTTTGTGCTGGGGACAGGCTGGTGGTTTTGAATTGCCAACCTTGTTGGGTACGCCCATAGCGTAACCACCACGCCAGCAAGGCTCCTTAAACATTACTTCAGGGGTCTGAGAAAGAAAATCAAAACCAGCTACAGTGAAGGTCAGAAACGGGAATTCTAACGGACAGTGCCCCAGCTAGTGTCCGCGGGAACGCACGCACCGGACGGCTGGTCCAGAGCAGCAGGGCTCGGAAGAACCGGAAGTGCTGGTCTTCTCGTCTGACCTACCTGCTTAACCAGCAGCCGCTTCTTCTCTTCATTCTGCTCGTCCCTGGTCTGCAGGTCCCGCTCGAACTGGGCCTTCATGGCCTGCATGTTGACCTCCAGCCGCAGCTTGGCGTCCTCTGTGGCCTGCAGCTCGTCCTCCAGCTCCTCCAGCTGCGTCCGCATCTCTTCCACCTGCTGCTCCAGGGCCCGCTTGGACTTCTCCAGCTCATGGACCTGAACCACGAGAGCTGGCCCTCAGCGGAGGCACAGAAAGGACAGCGGGCGTCCTACTCTAGGCCGACACTCAGATGCTAGCCATCCGGTCACCTGGGGCCAGCCAACATGCGTGGGCACCCCGGCCGTGGCCATTCCACCCGCCATTTCAGGTGTGGCCCACAATCACCACCTCTGAGGACCTCGGGCTTCGGTCTTTCAGGACTAAAGGACACTGAAAAGAGGGCACAGCTGGAGAAGCCTGTCTGCTGACGAGTCTCTGGCCTGCTTCCGAAGGCCATTGGGTAATGTTGGCCACCCAGCTCTTTCTGCCCTTTGTGCTGGAAATGCACACGGGTCTCAGGCCTGAGAAGCAGGGCACAGCTCAACCAGAGCCCTGGCCTTCTCTGACGGGGGGCTCTCCACACGCACACTCGGTGCTAGTGCTTCATCCACCTCATGTCCCAATGCTCCTCCCAACAGCCTTTAAGGCAGACACTGCTGTGTCAGCCCCGGAACCCCCTTCGATCACAGGCCTTGACCACAGGTGGGAGAGCCTGTCTCAGCACCGCCTGGCCCTGGGCAGATGTGAGAACAATGTCTGTGGCGTAAATGTGCATCTGGTTATTCCAGAGAGAGCGCAGCTGGAACAAGACGGCAGACCCCGTGGAATCTTGCCCCACACTCTGCCGCGTAATCTCGGCATTTCTGTTCCAGGTGGCAGGACAGTCTTTAGTCTATCATTAGGTGCCTAGAGATCCTGTGCCCCAGGGAGATGAGGAGTTGCCTTTGCTGGGAACATCCATGCTTTTCCAAGGCCCTGTCTGGGAGCTGGGTGCAGCAGGCTGAGCGCAGGGCCCACCTGACAGGTAAGGACACTCAAAGGTCGTCCACGGCCACCAGGCTGTTAGTGGAAGGGCCTGGCCTGCACACCTTCCCTCTATGCAACACCTCACCGGGGCAGGAGGGGCCTCTCTGCAACGTGTGCTGGGTGGAGGGACACACAGCGCCACAGAAATGAACCAAGGGTGAGCCATGCCCCGAGCACCACACCCCCCACAGGACACGAGGGCGATTCCTAGAAGCCTCTGGTCAGGGAGAGCAGCTGCCACCCGGTCCCTCCAATTCCCACTCACCCTCCTAACTCCCTAAATGCAAGGTGACCTTGGGGTGGCTTTGACAAGTGCTTAGAGCTGCAGGGGAGGGGAAAAGCCCTTGGCTTGAAGTTGCCCCTGGTGACGCAGCAGGGCGCGGCCAGGGCCGGCAAAGGGGACCCAGAGCTCAGCCTCCTGCCCACCAGTGCCGAGGCGCCAAGCCAAGCCTGGCAGCTCATCCTAGAAGACCTGCACCCGGGCCACGGGCCACGGCGCGGGCTGAGCCACGCGACTCACGCTCTTGCCCACGTCGTCCTTGGAGCTCATCAGGTCCTCCATGTCTGCGCGCAGCTGCTTGTTCTGCCGCTCACACTCCTCCTTGGCTGCCAGCGCCTCCTCGAGGGCCCGGGCCAGGGACAGGGCCTTGGTCTCCTTCTCCCGGGCCTCTGCCTCGGCGCGGTCGCGCTCCTCCGCGTAGCGGGCCGAGATGTTCTTCTCCTCTGCCAGCAGCTAGAGGGGAGGGAGAGAGGCCATGAAGAAGCTGCCCCGTCGGGTGGGCCACGAGGAAAGCCACCACTGGAGGGGAGCGTGCACTGTTGCCCTCCCCGTCGCTTTCCCCGATGGTGCCGCAAAGACGCAGACCCGCCTTTTCAAAGGGACAAGCTCCCCTGTCCATTGAAAGGACACAGGCCGCCCGTCTGGCAGGCTGCTAACCGGACACACCTGGTCAAACTTCTTCTGCTTCTTCTCCAGGCTGGAGACGATCTGGCGCTGGTGGTCCAGGTCGACGGTCAGGTCGTCCAGCTCCTGCTGCAGCCGGTTCTTGGTCTTCTCCAGCTTGTCGAACGCCAGCGCCTTCTCCTCCAGCCGCTGGCTCAGGGCCTCCACGTCCTTGAGAAGCTTCTTCTTGACTTCTTCCAAGCCTTCAATGGTCCCCACGTCGTCATCGACCCTCTTCCTGCTATCGGCCAGCTGGGTTTTCAAATGAGAGAGCGTGGATTGGGGTGGACGAGCTCAAAGCCAGCGGAGGTTTGCACGCGTAAGAATAAAGATTCATTCTCAACGGGGGGTGACAGGGGAGGGGACACATTCTCTGCCAGTGTGATGTGGTTTTAAGGCCAACGAGCCTCAGGCTGTAGCGGAATTGCCAGGCTAATAACGGTCGGGCCCAAAGCTGGTACAGCCTGGCGCCCCCGTCTTTGCAATCGGCAGTCTGTGAGCAGTTGGCTGGGTCAGAAGACAGAACAACACATGGGACAGGCCTCACTTCCCACAAGGAGCGGAGGCAATCCACAGTACTGGGCCCCCTGCGGCTGACCCACGGCTTCCGGAGGAGACACACACCTGGGACTGCAGGGCCAACACCTGTTTCTCCAGGGCCTTCCTAGCCTCCTCCTCTTCCTCCTGCTGCTCCTGCAGGCTGTTCTTCTCCTCCTCCAGCTGCCGGATCCGGCTGCTCAGGTTCAGCTTTTGCCGCGTCTCTTCCTGCAGCAGCTCCTGCGTGTTTTTAAGAAGGTCAATACTTCGGTTATGTTAGTCACCGAGACAAGAACGCGGCTGTTACCAGAACATTAAGGAAACACTTCTTGATGCACGAACACTTCACAAAATAATATCCTAACTATGTTTTCGCATACGTTGCAAAACATCTATTTCTTCGGTACCTTGAAATTTTACTGTTAATACAGGCCTTATGGGGTCGATTCCTAGCTAAGGTTGCACGCAGGTCAGAGAACCTGCGGATGCGCTGTCCTTGCAGAACCCTCATGTGGCTCCGCCTCACCTTAGCGGTCAGCAGCCTACTGAGGCACCGGGCTCCTTGGTCACACTGTGAGGTGGCATGGTGAGGATGGAGAAGGCGTGTCCTGACCCAGCCTGGCCCCCCGACTTGCACGTGACTCTACCTGCGTGTCTTGCAGCTGCGACTCCAGACCAGATGCGTCCTTAGCGAATTTAATCCCCTTCTTCTCCGCTTCTTCCAGAAGTGTGGAGACACTGTCCAATTCATTCTGCAGGGGCGTCAAAGGTGAGAGTCAAGTGGGCCGCAGGCAGGGGGCAACGTTTCAGAACCATCATTCTGCAACACAAATCGAACAGCGGCAGCAACGACAGTTTTGGGGGTGGAGTTACGCGCGAGGCAGACGAGCTGAAAAGGTTCCAAGCTAATGGAGGAAGGCCGTCCAGGCCAGCTGTCTGCTGCTCCAGAGGCACTGTGCCGGCTGCTCCCCCCACCCCCCACTCTCGAGAGCATGCGACAATTCTGAAGCCAGATGCCCCCAGGAAAGGCTGCCTCTGAGTTCTGGCTTACGCCCTGGCTAGATGTTGGTAACAGTGAGATGGAAATCCCGGCAGCACTTTGGCAGCATCGACTATGGACGCGGCGAGGCTGGCGATCTGCAGTGCTGGTCTCTCTTCCCACGGGGAGAGTAGCCAGAGGGACCCGACGCAGGCTGACTGTGGGAACTAGCACTGAGGGAAGATGACCAGGGCTATATTCCCCAACGTCTAACCGAGGGAATCGGGAAAGCTGAATTAGAGATAAAGTCCAAGCACATGAGCCTGCTTTGAATGTCACTCCCACAGACCCTCCCCTAACCGCTAGGCTGCCTTAAAGGGAGCACATGGCTGATTCTGTCTCCCTGTGGAAGCAGACATTCTTTGATGATCTCCTCCCGCAGCGGCACCCAGCCCCCTCATGCCTTCCCCCAATGCAGGCATTGGGTTTCCTCACCTGTGAGCTCAGGGACTTTACTGTGATTAGCACCCACCCTGTGACGTATGTAACTCATGAACATGTCTTATGGCTGCCTGCAAATATCCCAAGACAGTAGAGATTCACCCTCTCCTGCTCTCTGCGCAGACCGGGCTGCTGAGACCACGGCCGTCCTGGAGGTGAGCATGCTACCATGCATGTGTCCGACTCCTTTACTTTATCTTCTCTCCTAGTCCCCGACTTTACTATGATCCTTATATATTATCGCCGTACAGTTGCGCCTACGGACCCCATGATTTTGCTAGGGGCTGGTGTACTCTAACATCAGACTGGGCGCACCGTGCGGTGCTGGGGCCAGCTGCTTTCCTCCTAGAAGCCTGGGTAAGGGTGCCCACAGGCCCGGCTCAAACCTCCCCCACCCGTTGCTCTGGGCGGATCCCAGCTCCCAGTGACCCTGTAGGACAGAGCGGAACGGCCCCTTGGGGCTTTCCAAGGTGTGGATCTCGGCCCGTGCATGCCTTTCTCCAGTGGAGTGGCTGGTGGGTGTGAACAGCTGACACCGTGGGTCTTGTAGGTGAGTACTTAAGCACTGTGCCACCAGGGCTTCCCGGTACAGCCGGCCCCAGGAACCACCTGGAGCATTGAGTCGAGAACAGGTACCCCTGGTCACCTCATTTCACACAGGCCCTCCCAAGTCAGCGCTGCAGGAACGAGGCTGTCCTGCGTGACTCTTAGAACCTGCCCCCCTCCGTTCCTCAGCTTGCTTTGTGTTTGTTCTGCCTCTCCCTGTGATGAATCACAGCTGGGTGATGAGCACCCTGCCGAGTGCTGTGAGCCTTCCCAGCGACGCATCTCAGCTAGGGGGGAGGGGGTCCTCAGACGCATCCCAGCTAGGGGGGTCCTCAGGGGCATCCCAGCTAGGGGGGGTCCTCAGACGCATCCCAGCTAGGGGGGTCCTCGGGGGCATCTCAGCTAGGGGGGTCCTCAGATGCATCTCAGCTAGGGATGCCCTCGGGGGCATCTCAGCTAGGGGGGTCCTCAGACGCATCTCAGCTAGGGGGGTCCTCAGACGCATCTCAGCTAGGGGGGTCCTCAGACGCATCTCAGCTAGGGATGCCCTCGGGGGCATCTCAGCTAGGGGGGTTCTCAGACGCATCCCAGCTAGGGGGGTCCTCGGGGGCATCCAACACAACAGGGCCGGTGGCTGTCTTTTTATGGGGCCCTGGATAATATGCATCTTTCCACACTTCTGTATATCATTTTTACTGGCTGCACAGATGTCCATTCGTGGACATTAGAGCTACTTTGGACCATTCATTCATTCATACCTCTGCAATGAGCATTCTCAAAGATTAAGCGGCGTGTAGAACCTTCATTACATCCTAGGGCCAAGGACCCGAGGAGGGTCTAGGGCAGGGTCCTCAAACTTTTTGAACCAGGGGCCAGTTTACTGTCCCTCAGACCCGTTGGAGGGCCGGACTATAGTTAAAAAACAAACCATGAACAAATTCCTATGCACACTGCACATATCTTATTTTGAAGTAAAAAAGACAAATGAGGCAAAAACACCTGGTGGGCTGGAAAAATGTCCTCGGCATGTGGCCTGCGGGCCGTAGTGTGAGGAGCCTGCTCTAGGGGTTCTGCGTGAGGATTTATCAAACAGCCTCTGTCTAGAGAAGGCTGCACTGGGGCTGGTGCATCAGCCAGCAAAAGACGGAGCCGGCTGTCTCAAGTCATCACAGGACTTGGAACGTCATTCGAAATTGTGCTTTTCCAACTGTGTGCAGGCACCAAAGGGCTAGAAGCGCAATTCAAGTAGTTCGTCAGACGCAGCTGCGGGTGCATCCCGCTTTCTCTGTGCAGCAGCAGACACGATGGAAGGGTGCTAAAGGAAGGCACGCACTTAAACCCAACCAAACCAGCCGTGGCCGGCTCCACGTGTGCACGTTAGAACCAGCCGCCAGAGTTCCCCGGGCGGCGGCCCTCGGCCAGCAGCTCGCCAGGCATTCCCGAGCGGGCCCACACCTCCTGCCTTTCTACCACTAGTAGGTCCTGAAACGCACCCGTGCCACCTGGGGCCCACAGGTGCGAGTACTGGGCCCCTACCACCCTGTCTTATTTATTTTTAAGCCCATGATGGCGGATTCCAGGGATCTTTTGTAGCTGTCCCAAACAAACCACTCGCTGCCATCCAATCGTAGGACAGGGGCAGAACTGCCCCTGTGGGCTTCTGAGACTAACTCTTTCTGGGAGTAGACAGCCTCATCTTTTTCCCACGGAGTGGCTGGTGGTTTCGAACTGCTAACCTTGCAGTCAGCCGCCCACAGTGTTACCCACTATAGCACGGGGGCTCCTCCTTACAGCCGTAAGACAGGCAAGCGATGGACATACTTCTAGCAGACTCTCGGGGCTTACCTGCAACTTGTTGGCTTTCTCGGCCAGCTCCACCCGTAGCCTGTCCCCTTCAGAGACCTTGGTGTGGAGCTCCTGGACCTGGGCGTCGAGCTTCTTCCTCTTGTGCTCCGACTCGGCCTTGACCTGCTGCAGAGCCTTCACCTCACACGCCAGCTCCTTGTTGTCCGTCTCCAGGCCCTGCTTGTTCTTCTCCAGGTTCGCTTTGAACTGCGAGGAGGGGGGACCGTCATGCCTCCTTCAAAGGAGCGCCTTTGAACCCGGGAGCGGTGTGCGGGCCACGCAGGCCGCCCGCGACAACCCCAGCTGACGGGACGACGGCCCACGCCCCGCCTTTCTCAGTCAGCGTGCAAGGTGCTAGGTTCGGCGCATGCCCGTCTCTCCCAGTGTGGAAATGAGGGCCCCGTCAGGGCGTGCTGCCCCACAGGGCATGGAGAGGGCATGGCTTTCCCCAGGAGATGTCGCTTTGCCACAGAAGAGCGGGCAAGGAAACCACTGGCAGGAGTGGGCACCGGGACCTGGCAGGAGGTGAGAGGTCGGGAGGAGCACTCTAGACGGGACTGTGTGACCACCCGCAGCCGAGGAGCGCAGACAGACTTAAAAAGCATCCAGGTGTGTGCGCGCCTCAGGAAGAATGGTAATGGGGGAGAAATTGGGGAGGAATATGGGATTTCAGAGGGTAGATGGTTCCACCTAGTTCATAAAAAAACAAAACAGGGCTTTCCTACCTCCACGGGCAGTGTGTCTTCAAAAAGCAAACACGCCCTTTTGAGTGAACTGGCTCCTCCACCTAGCCCACCCCAGTGCTATTCCCCCCAAAACAAACCCCCCCAAACCCACTGCCACGGAGTTGATGCCAAATCCGTGACCAAACACAAGGCTCCTGACGCTGTAAATCAACAGAGCAGTCTCAGCTTTCTCCCAAAGGTCAGCTGGTGGGCTAGAACCTCTGACCGTGCTGTTGGCACCCCACCTCCCAAATCACAATTCCCCGGGGCTCCTTCTGTGCTGTGCTGAGCCAGTAAAACCCAACCCAAACCAATGCCAGGGATTTGGTTCTGACTCACAGCATGGCCCATTTCGGGCCTGAGGCTGCGAATCTTTACGGGAGAAGGTAGCTTATCTTTCCCCCAAGGGCCAGCGGGGGGCTTGAACCGCCGACTTCGCACTTAGAGTGGCCCCCTCCCTGGCTCTGCCTTTACCCTCTTGGCCTGCTCCAGCTGCTCCGAGAGCTCCTCCAGGGCGGTGCCGTGCCTCTGCCGCATATCCTGGACTTGCGCCTCGTGGTTCTTCGTCTCCTCCTCCAGAGCCTTCTTGAGCTCTGCCACTTCCTGCTCACGTTTTGTACTAGGGAGGAGGAACACAAACAACCGAGATTAAGAGTGAGGCTCAGAATTAGCTGGTGAAATGAAACGTGTGTTTGTAAGGCGACGTCTTAGGTTAAATGCCACGTGGAGCCCTTGGGTAAAGACCTGATGTGCTCCGTTCTGCACGGGTGGCTGGTCTCACATCCTCATGGCCTGACCCTCTGACAATCCCCATTATGCTCGGCCTTCACCCTGCACCCTCGGGACTCAGAGGTCAGGGGCACCCCCTCCACCGCAGACACACTGTGCCCTTCACAGCCTTGCTTCTGGCTGCAGCGTGGAACTGGGAGATCGCCCTGTCACAGCCTGGAATAGTGGTGGCCCCTAATCCCCACGTACACGGAATTACTAATCGTGGCTGGGACTTGGCGTGCTGCTGTCCTTGCATGGCCACAAAGGCCCAGTCTGATACTCACTGCCTTTCAGTCGAATCCGACCAGACTGTCGGACAGGGCTGGCCTGTCCCTGTGGGTTTCAGAGACTCAGCTCCTTCTGGGAGTAGCCTCATCTCTCCCTTGAGGAGCAGCTGAGGGTTTCGAACTGCTCACTCGGCGGCTCCCGGTTAGTTTCCTACTCTGACCACACCTGCCTTCATCAATGGTTCTTCCTGCTCTTTGCGCTCCAGCCCTCAGCACCTCCCCACAGTGCTGGGGCGCCCCGCCAACACACACACACACAGAGCAGCTGGCGGGGCGCCTGACCTACCTGCCGAGGCACTTAGCACCTGGGATTCTCAGGTGGGCTGTTTGGAGCAGAGGGAGAGGAAGTAGCAGGTGGTCAGGGAGAGGCCGAGGAAGCAGGGACGGCACGGGACATCTCCCACCACCACGTCTCCACAACCCTGACTGCTCATCTGGGCTGACAGTCACGTGCCAGGAGCAGCCACCAGGAGCCCCTTCACCTGCTCTGCTCTCCTGTGTCTGAGGTTGCTCTGGGGACCTGTCTGGTTGCACCTGGCCAGCTGTGCCCGGCACCTTGTTCCTCTGCTTGCCGACCCTGTTCTGAATGGTGGGTGGGGGGGGGGGGGGTGGGCGCGCGGCCTGGGCAGCTCTCCCACTTCCAGGAGCAGAGCTCTGTCTGTGAGCCAGGTTCCAGTACTGTGGGTGCCTGCCTCTCTGCCTTCCCCTGGAGGCCCCGTCGCCGACTGGCTTCACCTGTGTTGACTGAACTGTGCATCTCAGGCTGCTGTCTACTAGAACCCAAACTCTTTACCATGTTGGGGCCCTGGTGGTGCGGTAGTTATGCCTCTGGCCGCAGTCCACAGGCCCGAAGCTTGAAGCCAGGCAGTGCTGCTCGGGAGAAAGACTGGCTTCTACCCCTGTGAGCAGTCAAATGCACAGGGGCAGCTCTGCTCCGCCCCGCAAGGTTCCCAGAGCAGGGGGTTTGAGTCTGCCTGGGACCATCTGTGGGCAGTCCTGCCTCGTCACCAGTGTGCAGCGTTTCCAGGAGGGGGGAGACCCCTCAGGAGCAGCGGGAGAGGAGCGTGCAGGCAGGACCGCGCTCAGGAAGGAGCGAGCGAGTGAGCACCCACCGGAGCTCCTGCTGGGCCGCGGTCGTGTCCAGGGTGTCCTCCAGCTCCGTCTTCAGCGCCTCCAGCTCCTCACTCAAGTCCCTCTTCTGCTTCTCCGCCTTGTTCCGCGACGCCTTCTCGGACTCGAAGTCCTCCTGCAGCTCGGCGATCTGCGCCTGCAGCTCCCGCACCACTCTCAGCGCGTTGTTCTTGTGCAGGGCTTCGTCGTCCCCCCTGTGAAGACAGAGGCCGTGGTGAGCAGCCCTCACAGGCGCCGCCAGCGTGACCAGTCCCCGCGGGGGCAGCGCAGCTCTGTGAGGCTGGAGGGCACGCAGGCCGTGAGGCCACAAAGCCAGCCGCGGCAGAGCCAGGCCCAGAATCCAACGCGGTCGCCTCTGAGGCCAGCCCTCTGTCCGGACAGCTCCGACTGCCCGGGAGCCGTCAGGCCAACCGCGGGCCAGCAGCGAGCATGAGCAAACTCGGGTGAGCTGGTGGCACGAGGCATCAACCTGGCGCACTGAAATGCCCTCCCTCCACTCGTTCCGGGAGGGCACCTCCACCGCCCTCTTTTCACTCCCGGTGTGGTTCTGGGTGTGTCGGTGGCTCCCTCTGACCGGGGCCGACCGCGGCACCCCAGGCAGGGGAAGGGAGGGCCCCCAGCTCTTGTTCTGGCGAACGACCAAAGTGGGAGACGTGTCTGGCCAGGAGACGAGTGACAGCAGGGACTGGAGAGAGAGGTCTGCCGAGAGAGTTTCTCGGGAGGACAAATCACACACTAGACGCCAAGGGCTACGGTCATGGACCCACGTCGTTTTTCTTCATAAAGAATCGAGGTTTTGATGCGAACATATGTACGCTGCGTGCACGGCATTCTAAAGACAGAGGAACATCAAATGAAGCTGCCACTGGAGGGAGCATTTCATTTCTCCTGACCGATCTCCTCTGAGCGCCTGAGGAGGCCCTGCTGGGCACACACTGTTCACGCGCTCGGCTAGTAACTAACTACAGGGCTGGCGACGGAGGACAGGCCGGGGACCCACTTCTACAAAACCATCACTGGACAGCCTATGGCCTGCACGGGTCACTGAGAGCCTGAGGTGACGCACGGCCACTGGGAAATGTCCTCGCCACGTTAGGGTGAGCCTGCAACCCGACTGTGACGGGGAATTAAGTGACATGACATGTGAGCGTTACGCCAGTAAAGTGATTAAAAACAGACAAAACGAGCCTGCAAGGCACAGAAACCACAGCATCTGATGCGACACGAACCTCTAGACTCCGCGCACATCCTGAGAACAAACTGGTCATGAGGGTTACTGTCTCGCATGCCTGGGCTTTTCCCGTTCCTAGGCCACCCCAGCTGGGGGTACATTCCTCGACAGACGTGCTTCTGCAAGCAGGCCCCAAGGGGCGAAGACCGCAGACCGACCTGGCCAAGGCCCCCTGGAGCTCCTCCTCCTTCTTGGTCAGCTGGGCCTTGAGCTCGTCGATCTGGGCCTGCAGCTCGGCGATCTGGTCTTGCAGGTCGGTGGTCTCCCCGTCCAGTTTCCGTTTGGCCTTCTCCAGCTCCTGCCGCGTCTTCTCCTCCTTCTTGAGCCGTTCTTTAGGGCGAGAGAGAAAAGGCACAGAAGGACACACCACGTGGGTCAACTCGAGAGCTTTACACCAGCAGAGCGGGAACCCCGCAGCCATCAGAAGCCTGTCCCCCGGTAATGGCGCGGACGTGACGGGGGGCGGGAGGTGAGGGCTGCAGCTGACAGACAGGATGGCCTTTTGTGCAGACTGAGACTACATAACTCCGGCTGAAGTGATCTGGGACCCCTTGGGCCCAACCCAGCGCTGCACCCAAGTGTTTAAAGGGGTGCCACAGGGCCCAGGCACCCTGTTCTCCCATCGGTGAGAATCTGTTCTCAACCCAGGAGACAGCGCTTCCCCAGGGATGAGGCGAAGTGTGGGGGAGATGGACCCAGCTGTGCCCGTGTGTCCTCCGGCAGGAGCTTGGTCACCCTGCAGCGGAGGCTGCCCGCTCTGTGTGCATTTCCTCAGAGGACCTGGGCGGCTGGTGAACTGGAAAACCCTCTCCTGACTTGCATTCCCTCCTCGCTCAGTGTCATAATCAACAGCAGGGGGAGGGGTGAACAACCAGTGGCCAAGCCCCTTCAGTGGCCCCGACCTGAGCTCTCTGATCCCGGG
Organism: Echinops telfairi; assembly: GCF_000313985.2. Taxonomy (NCBI): domain Eukaryota; kingdom Metazoa; phylum Chordata; class Mammalia; order Afrosoricida; family Tenrecidae; genus Echinops; species Echinops telfairi. The sequence goes on along the minus strand of NW_022105908.1, from coordinate 18,884,702 downwards.
AAGCCGAGAGCCACGTGCTCTTCCTTCCTCTGACGGCCCCTACCGCTGGCTGATCCTAGAGCATGCGCTCTCCAGCTGCTGCTGGGGGAGCCACTGGGCTAACCGCAAGGTCAGGGGTTCAAACCCAGTAGCCGCTCCGAGGGAGGGCAATGAGGCTACGTGATCTCGTAAACACGGGCAGTCTCGGAAACCTGGGAGAGTTCCACCCTGTCCTATGGGATCCTGAGGAGCTGGAATCAACTTGACGGCAGTAGGTTTTGCCAAAGCCATGGCCTCTGCAGCTCGCCCTTAACTTAGATCCCAATCGTGTCCATGAACGGGCGATACTAAACACACACACACACACACACACACACACACCTTCTAAATCTGAGATCATCACTTCCTGCTTATTGCGTGTCTTGGCCAAGTTCTTGGCCTTCTCCTCCTCTTCGGCCAGCTGCGAGCAGCACTCAGCAATGCGGTCTTCCGTGAGCTTCTTCTCCTGAATGAAAACACGGCTGCGTCGGGACAGCGTGCAGAGCAGCGGCTCTGCTCTGCCACCACTCGCTACGTAACAAGTCCACTCTCTGCCCACAGAGGACACGAGGAGCGTGGGCCCAGCCCCCGTGTTCCCAGAGGCCTCCCCGCAGACCCCAGGTCTGCGTGACCCACTCAGTGCCGGGCGAGTAACCGCCCCCCAGGGACCAAGCCAGGAGCCAGTGGTAACCGTGCACAAAACCCAAGCTCATTAAGGGTGTGAGCTGGGCTTAAGCCGTCCACTTGTTGCCCTGTCTCTGGAAAGGACACAGGTGACGCTGGCACCCCTGCAGGGAGTGGGGCTCCGGGCTCTCACTTTGATGAACTTGGAGTTCTGGTCCTCGAGCAGCAGGATCTCCTCCTCCATCTTCTTGATCTTGGCCTCCGCCGTGACCTTTTCCAGCTGCAGCTTCTGCCTGGCGCCCTCCTCCTCATCCAGCTGCTCCTCCAGGTCCTGGTGCAGAACATCACGCCGTCAGGGCCCGCTCCCGCCACCCCGGTGAGAGCTGGAATCCAGGTTCCGCCCGGGGGGCACCGACACTGGGTTTTCACAGCGGCAGGGGTATGCTAACAAGTGCCAAGTGCAGCGCCGGGGGACTCTCGGCCACTACAGCTTAGTGTACGGACGGAGCCAACCCTTCTGGAAGCCAGAGCAGCAAGCTTTGTAAAGCGAGCGTGTCCTTTCGACCAGCACTCTGGGGAGGCGATCACAGGCGTGAGTCGCTGAAGACGACACCGGGTGAGTGTTGTCACTCCAGGAAACTCTGAGCTGCTATGAAAAGGGCTTGATACAGCGTGTTGGTGCCTCCGTACAGTAAGGCAACACACCGTTATTAAATCCCTACTTTGGGAAAACGGCAACAGAGGAAAATACAAACAGGACACACAAACACATACTAAACCATGTGCTCGGTTAAAAGAGACGAGTATTAAAACCAACTGAACCGAGAGCCAAATAACACAGGACTACGGGGAACGGGCTGCCTCGGTCTCCAGGGTGCCTGTCTAAGCACAAGAACGTTGTGGGTCCCACCTGGTGGGACCCTAGTTGGTGATGAGCTGTCTCGGTCCTCTACTCTCCACTATACGGTACATCAAACACAGGTCCACACCACACACAACCCACCAGTGCCCACCCCCCATGGTCACTTCGACAACTCAGAGGCTACCTTTGGCTACAACAATGGGCTTCACAGTGAATTAGGGAAAAGTTCTGCAGAAGATTTGTTTTCTCCTGTGAAAAATGGCAGGCACATGAGAGAGGCCTCAGGAAGTTAGGGGAGATGAAGAGTGGAGAGACCATGGGAACTTCCCCCACACCTGGAAGGGCCCGCGGTCCACAGAGGAGCACCGTGAACCCTCTCCCCATCCGCTCAACCTTAGCAAGCGCCAACGCGGGGTCAATCCCACCTCATCTGCACACCTCCTCCACCTTTCTGCACACTGTGCTGGGGAAAGACCAGCCGTCATGTGCCATAGGAAACCTTAGCCCTGAAGGATAAGGACCTTCACAGAAAAGACACTGAACTCAAAAGTTACGTAGTAAGGTTCTCAACCTGCCCCGGACTACTGTCCCAGGCTCCTCTCGTCCCTGGGTCCCCCCACCTGTCTATTCTGTCTGTTTCTGTTTCTAAAACCGGGTCATTTGCCAAAGGGCTTGCTGTGCATCATTTGGATTTTGCTAATTTCATCCTTGCCTTGCACATGCCTCAGGTGACGAAAGCAGGTAGCTTAACCGTTTGTTTCACGTGAAGCACATCGGTCAGCAGATGCCCTGGCTGCCCCCCTAGGAGAGGGAGAGGGAGAGGGAGAGGGAGAGGGAGAGGGAGAGGGAGAGGCGGTCTCTCTAGAGGACTCCTCAGACCCGGGCGGCCTCTGGCTCTGACTCACATCACCCCCGTAAGCTGCCACATCAGAACAGAAGCGCGGCGCCCCCTTCAAAATGAGGGACCTGCGCCGGAAGGCCCGCTGCTCGGCGAGTGCGCTGCAGGACGCCCTCTCCCGTACCTGGATGTGGGCCTGCATCTTCTTTTTCTCGTTCTGCAGCAGCTGGTTCCTCTCCTCCTCCTCCTCCACCCTGGACTCCAGGTCGTGCAGGATCTCCTCCAGCTCCTGCTTCTTGGCCGCCAGGCGCGCGCGCATCTCCTCCGCCTCGGCGAAGAGCTCCGTCTCGGCCTGCAGCTGCTCCGCGAGGATGCTCTTCTCCTCCAGGAGCTGCAATGACAGCCCGCGCCCCGGCCCCAGCAAGGCGGCGTCACAGCAGGGAACGCACAGCGTCGCCGGGACGGTTTGGAAAGTCCTGTTGTCTCGAACAGGACTCGATGGACGATTACTGTGCCCGAATGGCACATTATAAACGCAGGAAGACTCCCCGCTGTGGGCTGCGAACCACGGGCTGGCAGTTCACACGTGTCTGCCGCTCCTCTGGAGGAGGAGGGGGCTTTCCGTTCCCGCAGGGCAGTCAATAGCAGGGATGGGCGCTGCCTAGCCCATGGGCCATACGAGGCCCTGGAAATCACTGAGATCAGCCCCCATCACCCAGGTGCCCCTCCCAAGAGCAGCGGCTCCAGCCCTTGCAAAAGGCCGTGAGCTAATTAAATGGTTGACCAGTCTGGCTTGCAAATGATGTTCTGACGATCTAAATGGGTCCCTGGCAGAAGAAAGGTCCACTACAGGGGCGGGGTGGGATGGGGGGTCTGCTCTGCCCTCCAGGGCTACAGGGGGTCCTTCAGAAAGGGACAAGCACACAGGAAAGGGAAGATATGACTCAAGGTCTACAGCAGCGGTTCTCAACCGTCCTAAGGCTGCGACCCTTTCCTACCGTTCCTCATGTGTGGTGACCCCCCAACCCTAAAATTATTTATGGTGCTACTTCATCACTGTCATTTGGCTTCTGTTGTGAATCGGGCAACCCCTGTGAAAGGGTCGTTCGACCCCCAAAGGGGTCGCGGCCCACAGGTTGAGAACCACTGCATAGTGAGCACTGGTATCGACGGATGTTTTGGGTCTCGTGGCTAATGTTTTTGGCTTTGAGCATGACAGCCGCCAGGCAAACGTGTCCTGAGCCTTCTTTGGCTTGTGAAGCGTGGCAGCCTGGGCAGGGGGTGCGGATTTGAGAACAGTCCTGCATTTATTTCACCCTGACACCAGTGTCTCATCTGAAAGGGGGGGCGGGGTTAAAGACAGGCAGTTCCTGAATTAAAAGCAAGACCCACTCCTTCAGTGTGTCTTTAGGATGGATTTGTAAATAAGGCAGAACAGGTGCATGAGACAGAACAGAGCCAGGAGCTGGGCCATGAACCACGAGGCCGGCGGTTCAAGCCCAGCAGCTGCCCTGTGGGAGAAAGAGGCTGGCTGCTCCGGTAAAGACTTAGTCTCGGACACGTTGGTCGCTCAGTCGGAATTGCCTTGATTTATTTTGTAAGGTGCTTTTTAGCACAAGGAAATGTTCCAAGCCTTGCCCATGATTTGAAGGCTGCATGTGTAGGAAGGACCTGTTGTGAGTGGAGGTTGCTGTACCACTTCAAAGTGCGGCAAACAGACAGCTCTTCTTAGCCCGGTGGCTTATGGGATACGCTTGGAACAAACACGGCCCTCTGCGTGAGGGCCTCAAGCACAAGCAGAGCAGGGGGACGGGTGTGTGTGTGTGTGTGTGTGTGTGTGCGTGCCTCAAGCACAAGCAGAGCAGGGGGACGGGTGTGTGTGTGTGGGGTTGCTGACTGACAGGAGTCCAAATCTCTCTCTCTCACACACACACTTTACGTCATTCTATGGGGGCTCTACAGCGCTCTATGGGCCGTTACTGCTGCCTGTCGCAGAGTGGAAATGCTCCCGGGACGGGTGAGAGCATCTCAGAGGATGGCAGCTAAAGCCGTCGTGGCACACTGGCTAGGCGCAGTCAGTGGTTTGAAACCACCAATAGCTCCGCAGGAGAAAGAGGAGGCTCTCTACACGCCCGCCAAGAGCTGCGGCTTCAGAGACCAAGGGGCGGTCGCCGTGAGCCAGAATCGACTCGGTGGCAGCGAGCAGGGCGATTCCCTCACAGCTGCGGGGTGAGTGCTGCCACCTGTCCGGGAGGAGGGCCCCGCCGCACACACCTGCTGATGCTTCCTCTCCATCTCCTCCAGCTCGCCCTCCACCTTGGTCTGCTTCTCCTTCACCTTCAGCAGCTCTTCGTCTTTGGCCTGGAGTTCTTCCTCTTGGCGGGTCACTTGAAGCAGAGGCTTCACCTGGGGCAGAATCAGACCGTGTGTCACCCCCTGCCGACCCTCCGAGGGGGAGCCCCGGGCGTGGGGGAGCGCCGCGCACCTTTGTGAAGACGCGCCACCACTGCCAGTGCCGCAGCTTCAGGTAGGCTGCGCAGTTCCGCTGCAGGACCTTCAGGGCACTCAGCTGCTGCTGCTTCTTGGCAAAGGCCCTGGAGAACGGGAAGGAGCGCTGACCGGGAAGGCCGGCCGGCCCGCCCCCCAGGGGGCTGAGAGACGCATGCTGCAGTGTGGCTGCTCCAGTCTCAAAGGGCACCGTGCTCTCTCCAGGTCTGTTGCTCCCGCCCCTGGGGGAGGCTCCCCTCGCCTCTCTTCCCAGAGCACCTCCCAGGAGGAGGCTGGAAGCAGGACCCCCGACCTCTACTTTCTGCACTGGCTCCTGCTTGCTTCCTCGCTGCTACTCTTGGAGGAGCCGTGGTGGCGTGGCGGTTACACGCTGACCTGCGTGGTCGGCAGTTCGAAACCACCATCAGCTCCGTGGGAGAAAGACGGGCTTTCCACTCCCGTCAACAGTGACAGTCCCGGACACCCACGGGGCTCGTGATGAGCCAGTGCTGGCTCGGCGGATGGCTGTGAGCTTGGTTTTTGAGTCTGTTTGAGGGCAAGGATACTTCCATAAGGGGTTACAGCCTGGGAAATCTATAGGGTTGCTATGGGTTGGGACAGACTCCCTGGCAGTGCTTTTGTTTGGGGGGGGGGCACAGGGGGTGGCCTGGCTTGCTTGGCCAGGATATGAGCCCACAAGGATGGGGACACCTCACACGCCACCGGCTCTCGCATCCTGGGCACACGCACATACCGGTTAGCGATCGCCCACTTACTTCCTGGCGAGGTAGCCTCGGCAGACAGCCTGGAAGAAGATGATGATGTCCGTGATTTTTAAGTCTCTCTCTTCCTCGAGGTGTGCGAGGACGCCGGCGCGGAAGAAGATCTTGCTCTGCCCGATCCTGTACAGGTTAGGGTCCAGTTCTAACACTCGGATCTGCGCGAGACAGAGAGAGAGAGAGAGAGAGAGAGAGAGCGCCCGGGTGGCCTTCTGTGCTGCAGGGCAAATTCTACCCACAACCCACACTTCAGAAAACCATCTCCCAAACACCAGCGGCCGCTTACCATTCGCTCACAAGCCTGTTTGCCGTCCATAAACCCTTTGGGGATTGCGTTGGGCGTCAGGATCTCGTATCTGCAAGGAAAGATCTTCAGAGAACCCCAAAACACGACCACCTGCCATGCCCGAGGTCTGCTTTCTCCGAGGCAGTAACACGGCGGAAGGCCGTCTAAGCGCAACTGATCGGAGGCTTCCTGCTGCTCAAAGACGGGGGGAGAGGTGGGCAGAGAAGAATCAAAAGCCTGGTCGTCTGTGACAGAAAACATTTCCCTCCATTTCTCACCACGGAAGTGAAAATCTACCCCAGGGCGTGCCATACAGCGGGGGCGTGCTAACTGAGCGCTTGCCCATCTGGCTGGGGGCCTTCTCAATGGGGTCCATCGGGACCTCCCTGCCCTGTGTTGGTGGGAGGGGCCTTCCAGATGTTTCTGCTGGCTCAGAGTGACCCTGAACACTCACTTCATGTCACAGGGCCTGCTGCCCTGTCTGGGATCCCATTCCCTGAGGAATAAGCCCAGTGGCGCATAGGCGGAGGCAGGGCAGCGGGTTGCTAACCACAAGGTCAGCGGTTCAAGCCCATCCGCTGCTCCGTGGAAGAACGATGGCTGTCTGGCCCCTGTGCAGATTTACATGCTCAGAAACCCTATGTAGTAGTAGGCAGGGTCGCTATGCGCAGGCGGGACTGCAGGGGGGGTTGGGTTTGGTGGCGAGGCAACAGAAGGGCACCCAGGAAATAAGGATGCGTCTCCCTCATTGTCTCTCTCTCTCAGCTTGGATTCATAGTGTCCGATGCTGCTGGCTCCGACTTGCAGCACCCCGCGTGCCCCCACAGTGCAGAAAAATGACCCGGTCCTGTGCCATTGCTCCGTACACGCATGCAGTACCGACCGACCGACCGACCTACAGGCCAGGGACAGAGGGAAGGCCCGGGGCAGAGCACAGCACCTCTGCCTGAACTCCTGGAAGACGATCCGGTTGGGGAAACCCTGGCGGCAGATGCGGATCCCCTCCAGGACCCCGTTGCAGCGCAGCTGGTCCAGCACCAGGTGGGGGTCCAGTTTCCCGGCCTATGCAAGCAGACAACAGCATGGTGGTCTCGGCCCGTCCCTGCCCCAGAGACCCCCCAGTACTGTGCCCCTGCTGGCCAGCCCCGGCCCCTACCCGCTTCTCATGGTTGGGGATGATGCAGCGGACGAAGTTGGGGTTTGTGTTGCGCAGGGTGGCCATCAGCTTGGTGAGGGACTCCTTGTAGAGCTGCCCCACTGTCCGGAACATGCCCTTCTTGGTCTTGTATGCCGAGCCGAAGGCCGTCTCGGTCATCCCGGTGACCTGGTCCAGGCCCACGATGCGGTCCACTGGGGCCAACGAGAGCGATGGGGAATAAAGGAAACCCACCGCGGGCCGCGGGTGACACAGACACGGTGGGGGTGCAGCAGCACAAGCTCGGTGGGGCGGGTGATGTAGGCGCCACATAGGTAAGGCAGCCGCGGTATCAACCCGCAACAAGCTGTGGAGCTGCAGCCGCGCGCTTACATGGCAGGGTGCGGGGGAGCTCGGAGACCGTCCCATGACCGCCACATTCCAGCAGATGGCGTCCCTGCACTACTGCGGGGTCACTGTCCCCTGACGGGCACACGCGGTGACTTGGGAGGGGCAGGCCATGTGCCTTGGACTCGTGTCACAGACACACAAGGGTGGCAGTGCTGCACGTTCTCACGACACGGAACGGCACCTAAAATATACCTCAAGGAGAACTTTCACTTGCACAGTGCACAGGCTCAGGGGTGGGGACAGCTATCTTCTACTGGGCGTGAGACCTGCCGGCAGAGAGGTCCTGAAGCCTCAGGGACAGACAGACGGGAGCGCATCCATCGGATGCCCAGCAGTCCGAGTCTCCCCCAGGCTTGCTCCGCAAGCACCAACAACATGCTACTGGGCAAGGGGACAGCGGAAGGCGTCCTTGGAAATGGAGAAAGAGCTACGTGTGAGGTCGGGCCTCTCAGACCCAGCCCTTGTAATAAAGCAGCCTGCAGCACCTCACCTGACCCTCAGACACCAGACTGGGTGCTCCCCACGATGAGGTACCAGCACAGGCCAGGCCCTGCCCAGGGCTCCGGCCGCCAGCAAAACACCGAGAACACAGGACGCAGGGGGGGGGCTCCCAAAGGTTGGGGGAACATCCCCATCATCTTGTAACCCCACGGGGCCTTGAACATCTTGAGCGCCCATGCCCACGCTCACTAAAAGCTTGCTGAATGGGAGAAAAACACTCCGGAAACATTTCCTGAACCATCAGGAAACCAATGGGCCCTCTCTCACTAACCCTCCCTCTGTCGGACCGGAGAGCAAGCCTTGGGGATGTGGCACTGTGTGCTGGGCGCAAGACCTTGCTCAACTCCTGTGTGTCCAATGAGGCTCTTCTGAAGGAGAAACGGGGCCCAGGGAGGGAGGTTATCGGAGGCAGGGAGCAGCCTGGCTGGGCCTGCCCTCAGTGTCAGCTCTCCGGGGTTGGGCCACCAGACTCAGGGTTAAAATCGCTCCCTTCTGCTGGGGTCCCTCCACCACTGATCTCCCTCAGAGACCACCGTCCTTTACTCTATCCCTGCCGCACAACCCTGAAGCCTGAGTCTGCCCACGTCTCTGTACAACAGCTCACGGGCTCGCTGCTCCACTCACAGCCTGGTGCAACTCCCTGCTCCTGCTCCGTGCGCCTTCCCGGCATGCGTCGACTCAAGCAACGCCCAGTTCATTGTGAAGCCAACAGAAACTGCCTGATTCTGATTGTACCCGAGCCTCATACATTCATTTACCTGTCGATAACCACCAGCACTCTGAAAGCCCCCTCCAATACTGATGTCTTGCCACGCCTGGTTCTCCACTGGCCTCTCTGACTGTTCCAGTTTAGTATTCCCTGTGGACTTCTCTTGTTTTTCCTGTTCATTTTGGCTGCGACCAGCAGTTCGAAACCACCAGCCACTCCGTGGGAGAAAGACGAGGCTTTCTATTCTTGCACAGCTACAGCCTCAGAAACCCACAGGGGCAGTTTCCCCCTGCCTTAAGGTCACCATGAGTCAGAATTGACTCAGTGGCATTGAGTGTGTTTGCTTTGGTGTGGGGGAATTCTCTCTCGCACATGCCCAGAGCACCTGGCCCCCAGCGTCTCTCTCATCTTAGGATCCTCGGACTGGTGTCATGCTCGACAGACCTGCAGACTCAGCACCAGCCACCAAGCGGCGGCGGCGGCTCTCTGCAAGGCGGCTCCACTCAGAGGTCACTCCTCCTGTCATCACACCCCTGCACACACGGGACGTCCGTGTGCGTCACGGAAGGGGGCGGTACACACACTTATAATGACCAGGGAAGAAAAGAGTAGGGTGCTATGGGAGAGATGGCTGGTTAGGGGACTCTCGGGAGAGGTGGCTTTTAAGGCCCAGAGAGTAAGACGGGGCCAGCAGAAGGAAGACCGCTCCAGGTGGTCGGGAGAGGCAGGTGTGCAGGGCCAGGGGCAGGAGGACGAGGCTACTGGCAAGGAAGCACTCTGAGCAGGGGGATGATGTGAGCAGGAGGGAGGGGCCGGTGCGAGGGTGGGAGGAGACGGGTGAGGTGGCACTGAGGCTGATGGCTTTGCAGAGGCCTGGTTCTCCCTCTTTGGGCAGAGAGAAGTCTGAGTCTCATGCTGCCTGCAGTGCGTGCGATGCGGCAGACAGACAGACAGGGAGGGGCTCTGGGGGTCATCCAGGCTCTGAGAGATGATGGGGTCTGGAACTGGAGGACCCAGAGAAGCTAGGGCAGACGGACGAAGAAGGCGGATCCAAGACATCTTTTGGTGAAAGAAACACCTGCCGTCCTGATGGATGCTTTCAGGACAGCTGCCAGGATTCTGGCAGGGGAGCAGCGGGTTCTGTGGGTGGCAGGTAGAATCGGAACTCCCGCAACCTTTGGGGTGCCTACGAATGAGATCGCCGAGGGAGGAGGAAATGTCAGCCCCATCTGCTGCTGAGAAACGTCTGGGATAGAAAAGTAAAGCTGGGGGCAGTCGACTTAGGGCCATCATGAGAAGCTGAGACCACCTAGAGGTGGAGTCAAAAGAGGCGAGAGTCTGCGACTGAACCCAAGGGTCGTGGGAGAGGAGGCGGCGGCGGAGAGAAGTGGGCAGACGCGGGAGGGAAGGGCTCTAGGTCATGACGCTACAAGGCGCCTCATCTCTGCCGCGGCCTTCCACCCTGCTCGTCCTCTTCCCACCGGACCACTGGGGACTCCGGCACCAGGCACCAGGGCTCAGCCTTGGTCCTCCTCCACAGCCTGCTGCCCGTCAGGACTGGTCAAGCCAAACTTCCGACTGTTTTTAAGCACGTCCTGTGCTCCACCTGCCACTGCCTGCCCCCACCCTTCCCCCTTGCTCCGGATCTTACTTCTCAGGTATCTCACAATAACCTCTCAGCCTCCCTCTAGTCTCTCTCCGACCGGCCCTTATGCCTTTTGCCCCATTGTAAGGATTAACAGCACCACAACCCCTTCGCCAATCGACATGTTTACTATTTTTATATCTAAAACCCTCCTGTTTCCCCCCTAACCTCTATGATATGCGCCAACCAATTTAGCCCAAATAGTAGGGCCTAAAAACGGGCAACAAGGTAAGAAAGCGTGAGGAACACCCGCCTCTCAGGAGCTAGAGGACCCTGGAGCACATTAACTCATTTGACAAGCCTCAGTTTCCCCTCTCTGTGGAATGGCACACACATGACCTCCAGGGCTCACCCTGTCACCTGGCTGCCCCCTTTCCCTCACTCGCTTAGTCCGGATGCCACAAACCAGCTGCATCAAAGACACGAGCCCTCTCTCACAAATCCATCCTTTTCTCTCCATCAATGCCAGCTTCCTGGTACACTGTGATCACTGTAAAGCCACCACTCTTTGACCAAGCTTTCTGGTTCCAGTTTCCATCTGGCCTGAGGCCAAGTAAGCTACTCCCTTGCCTGAGCTACTCACTCAAGACAGACAGACTGTCTTTGACATCCACACACTTAGGGGTAGGGGGCCCGGCCCACGCTCTCTTGTGTGGGCCAGGTGAGCTATGCTGAGCTGAGCCACACAAACCCAACCCCACTCACTGCCCTCGACCCTCTCGGGCAGGGTAGAACTGCCCGTGAGAGTTCCCAAGACCCAACTCTTTACTGGAGTAGAAAGCCCAATGTGTCTCCAGTTGAGCGGGTGGTGGTTTTGAGCCGCTGACCATATGGTTAGCAGCTGGATACGTAACCTCTACGCCACCAGGGCTCCTGTGTGCCTGGCACGCGAGCCAGTTAACAAGCTCCTGTCGAGGGAACCCAGAATTACCAGAGACCAGTCACCGCCCCACCAGAAAAGGGCCTGCAGGGGACTCTGCGGCAGTGGTTTGGTAGAGCGCTCGGCCGTGAGAGCCACTGCTAAACACCGCACAATGACAACCACGCAGTCCGGCAACACGGGCCACAGAAGGCCGCTCAAGTGTTCTTGAGGGTAGAGAACAATACCATCATAATCAACTTGGTCTTCAAATAATTTAAGTGAAGGAATCCAAAGCTAAACATGCAGATTTTCAAAATTCAAAATATATCTAATTAAGCAAATGTAATTTGATTTGAGTCTACCAATGAACAAAATTATTTTGGAGGCAAGAAAAGCAGCACCGAGAACACATCAACGAAACCACTGAAGCCACACGAGTAACAGAGAAGGAGCCTGGTAGCACAGTGGGCTGGGGTGAACACTGGGCTGCTGACCACAAAGTCAGCGGTTCGAAACCACCCGCCGCTCTGCGGAGCAAGACGGGGCTCTCCCACAGGGGAGTGCTCCCCCGTCCCAGAGGGTCACTCGGAGTCAGAATCGACTCAATGGGCAAGAGTCAGGTTTCAACTTAGATACTGTGTGATCTACGAGACCCTGGAAACCCTCTATTTTAGAGGTCCACTTTCAGGTTCAAAATAGGGAGAGAAAATGCCAGAAGCAGCCTGTAGCAGGATCTAGGAGCCGTGCAGTTAGTCCACTCTATGACCTGAGATCACAAAGGGGCGGCCTCCGTGTGCAGGCAGACTGGTTGATCCAATTGCTACGGAGTCTTATCTGAGGAGCCTGGAAAATCTGTTTGGAGTTGTTGGCAGGACTTTTAATCCACTATTTGCTTCTCTAATAGGATCCCTGGTGGTCACATGTTGGGCCCTGTATCACAAGGTCAGCAGTTCGAAACCACCGGCCACTTCGAGGGGGCGTGAGGCTTTCTCCTCCCAGTGAAGAGTCCACGACCAGCGAGCCCTCAGGAGCAGCTCTCCCACCCTACAGAGTTGCCATGAGTCAGTCCACTCGATGGCAGTGTTTTATTTTCTCGAGGCGTCTGAAAACAATTGAAGCCATTATACCTCCTGCACGAACCAGCAAAACTCTGGCCAGCTTCAGACGCAGTTAACGTGCGCCAGCTGACCACGCGATCTTCCTTTCGGCCCATCTCAACGCTGTTTCAGTCTTGAATCGTCTTTGCTTTCTTTTTGATGAGGCTTTTCTTTTTGTCTAGTCACTGTTGTAGGCTTGGGTTACTTTGCTTCCTGTCTGTGTTTTATGTGATTCCCTGTCTACAAAATCCAGGGTAAGAACATCCACAGGGACAATACCTAGAAGCATAATTGCCCGGGGGGGCAGAGCAGGGACAGTGGGGAAATGGGAGCGAACAACGAGTAAGAGAAGAAAATGATTGTGGTGATGACTGCCCAGATCTTATAATACAATGGGATGACTAAGATGTACGATACGACATCTATGCCAATAAAACTATTATAAAAATGCTGCCCTCCTTAGTTAAAGTCAGAAACTACAGGAGCGCTATAGACCTGAAGTCTCTTAAGGTGCGTGGCCATTAACACACTCACAGTCTTGGACAAATAGGACTGTGTCTGTAATTATTCATCTGTTGAAATCATCAACAGTTTTTACGTGCAAGCATGCTGGCTGGTGCCCGAATTCTTCCAGGGGACACTTTCCGGAGCTAAGAGGGCAACGAGGTGTTTGTGTTTCCCAAGCCCGTGCAGGGGCTGAAACCCTGGGCTACTGAACTCGATTCTCAAGCATCTACGGCAGCTCTTCAGACACATACTCTACTCACTGTAGCTGGGAAGACACAAACCCAAAAGGGAGAGGACACCACGGCAACAGCTGATGCTAACAGCTGGATGGCGATGGTCAAGAACCCACCACACGCCCCTGATGAAAGACCTTCAAACACCCGGCAGGCGGGTTAGGCCTGTTTATTGAGCTTCTCAATAAACATTCATTTAAACAATGCCAATCTACCTTAACTCAGACACACACACACACACACACACACACACACACACACACACACACACACAGTTTGAAATAGACTCGGAAACAAGTATTTCACTGTTAAGGGTTCCCAGAAACAGCCTAGCTCTGTAATATCCCTGCTACAGAGTAGCAGTAAATACAGCCTAGTACCTGCTATAGACCAAGGGTTAGCAAACCGGGGCTCTCCCGCCATACTGGACGCTTCCAGTACATGTGGCTCTGAAGCAAAACTGAAAATTTTAAAGGATATTATTCAGACAGGGGTGGTTTCTTTGTTTGTAAAAATTATTTATGGCTCCTGACTAATTTTTAAATTGTTGTGAGAGACAGGATTAGCTCTCTGTTCTAAGTTTGCTGGCTCTGTCTGTAGTGTTGGAAACATTTGGGAGAAGCCCTAGGAAGCCCACAGGCTGACAGGAAGGGGAGGATGTCAGAAAACTTCTTCACCCTGAGCACCGAGATAGAGCTGAACTTGATGCTGCCCGCTTTGACATCCCACCCGAAGTCCAAGCCTTCTGGGCCCCACACCTCCTCTCCTCACCCCCTACAGAACTGTCCTGCCTGCTCCCTCTGCCAGGGCCTCGACAGTGACCCACCAACAAGCCTGGCCAGGTGTCACTCTGGACAAACACAGACATGCAGTAAATAAAAACGGAGGAAGTCAACATGTACCAAATGGCTTTATTGTGTTAAAAAAAAAATCCCTATAAGGATAGCAACAACCAAGGTACAGCACAGCCGGGGCACCTGTGGAGCCAGGTGCAGGCACGCGTGGCCTTGCCGGATGCTCACGACAGCCGGAGGACTCAGCGCATTGTCCTCCCTTGGACGCTGCTCCTCCCTGAACTCCCAACCCACTCAGGGTTTTATGAAGCAGAAAACAGCACGCCAAGAAGAAACAGAAAGTAACACCAGCCTCCCCCGCCCCAGGTCCAGTGCACATCAATTACTCGACACGACTCTTCCAACCATAAGACCCAAATCCTACTGCCGCTGCGTGGACTGTGACTCACAGAGACCCTCCTGACTCACAGAGACCCTCCCAGACAGAGCAGAGCGCTCCTTAGGGTTCCCAAGAGTGCAATTCTTCATGAGAGCAGACAGCCTCGTCTGTCTCTTGGGGAGCGGCTAGTGGCTTTGAACCATTAGCTTTGTGCTTAGCAGCCCAACATTTAACCCACTACGCCGTGAGGGCTCCTCCTTCGAACCACAGTCTCAGTCATTTGTACCTGCGAGGATGATGCAGCTGTGATGTGTGTTTGTGGCCCATCAGGAGAACTTGCTAGGGGTGTACACAGGACATGTGGTACCCACGTGGGGTGAGGGCACGCAAAGAAGGTGTGCAGAACTCTCAGGAGAGGATTGGTTCATTTCCCCTCCAGAAGCAGCAAGGGGGACAGCGCTCACTTCCACCAAGAGTGGACCAGGGAGGAACGCACGTCCTCTGGACTGCAAGATCCCTGAGCGCTGAGCCTCCTCAATTCGGAAGACAGAGCGCCATGACTCCAGGAGACAGCCAGGGACACAGGGGCAGCAGAACTAAGGGGAGGTGACCGAGCAGTGGGCATCCAGACTCAGGGGGCAAGACAGCGGAGTGCCATCAGGCCAAGGCTTACTGATGGAGTGGGCACTTAATTGGCAGAACTACATTTGCCCAAGCAGGGCAGAGGTTCCAGGAGCCTGAGCAGCTTAGAGAGAGGCTGAGGACCAGCTGTGGGCACAGCTAAGAAGAGACAGACCTGACGGCGGCATGGTCTACTGAGAGTCTCAGATCCTGAACTTGTCACCCGCTCAATGCCCTGATAACCCCCAAGTCAGGGCTGTGGTCTGTGAAGCCTGTCCGGCCGATGCCATGTGGGAGGGATGGTGGGTGTCAAAGCTGGTAATGAGCGCCGGGGGGTGGAGTCAGGTCCAACATCAACTTCACAGGAGTCAGCCTTGGGCTGATGCGGACGACTGTGTCCCTCCACCTGCCTTGGGAAGTTAGAAATTTAGAGGGGGGCAGATGCCTCCTGCATGTCCTTCTTGCATGTCTTCCCACAGCAAGAAAACAAGGAAGGAAAAGACCTCCGCCCATTGACAATGCTATCAAGTATATAACCACAGATTCTAACGTGGAATGACAGAGAGAACCCGTATGAAGAACAGGTAAGACTTTCAATGCAAGCTGAACAAAGCAGCAGGAGGATTTTAACCACCAGGGAAAGGCCTGCCTTTGGATGGCACAGGTCCACGATCACTGGGGCTGTGGCCCGATTCACGCTGTGTTGGCAGGATGAGCAATGTCACAGCGGCGTTTACACCAGTATCTCCTTCAGAGCCAGTGATACTTCGTGGGTGCTAGATGGTCAGGTTTGGAAGGCACGCCAGAGTTAAAAGACGGGACGTGTGAGCTGACAGAAGATTCCCTCGGCAAGCCGAGTTATCCTGTTAAAATGTCTGATATCTAATCCCGAGTCGCTGGGGGTGGAAACGCAAATCCTCCGCCGAGGAACAGAGGCGCCCCGAAAGGCCTGATGGAAGCAGCAATCTGCCTGCCCTGGTTTCAGAGTTTGAACCCTCGCCCGCTCTGAGCTGCTGTGCCATCAATGCTCCACAGGAAGCAGTGATGTGTTTAGAAGGAAACTGATCCCTTGGGTTTGAGGGCTCCTGTCTTCCGCCTCTGGGAATCCCGTTCTCCCGCGCCCTTCTTGGATGTTCTGGGAAACTCCTTCCCACTGTCATTTTTATTCTCGAGGCCTGCAGCACTGCAGGATGCTGCCTTCCTCACACGACTCTTTACTTAAGAAGCCATGCGCGGGGCTGCTCACGGCAAGGTCAGCGGTTTGAAACCACCAGCTCCTCCACGGGAGGGGGACGGGGCTCTCTCCTGCCACGGAGCTGCACCCAGGCTGGGTCACTGGGAAAATGGACCGTGTTATCAGTGCAACGGCCTTGTTCCCCAGGGGATTCGATTGACAACGTGGTGCTTTCTTGTTTCTATGGGGTTTTGTTTTCCGTCTTTAGCTTTTTACCCCGTTCCTGCTTGTTGTTTGCTGGTTGGCTTGTTGTTGCTATTGGTTCAGTTGGTCTCATGGGGCTGATTTTTGTCATGTTACAGCCACCAAAGTAAACCCGGGTCCTGCTTATCACGTGGACATGCAGATGGAGTCTGGGCTCCTGCTAACTCCCGCCCCGATCCAGGAATAGTTCATCCTGAGAACAAGGCCCTGCTCGATACTCGCCCTCATGAAATGACCACCGACGACGACGGGGCTACAGCAAAGGGTGGTGAAGAGAGTAGACAGTGCCGGTCATCAACCGGAATAGTGTCGGGGTCTTGAAGGCTGTCTTCAAACAAGCAGCCATCTAAGCGAGGAGGCATCCAGCTCCATGTGCAAGCAGCACACCAGCTGTGATCCAAAGACGACAATAACAAAACCCAAATACGATGAAGGGAAAAGCTAAAATTACCAACATCCACTTGGCAGAAGGATGGAGGACAGTGGAGCCCAACACCCATGTGCAGAGTCTCTGGTTCGACGACGCCTCTGGCGGATCCCCACTAGCCACAGGCAAGGCCTCTCACACAGCTTCACTCTCAGACAGAGATCACGGCAATCTTAATCACGCTGGATCGGACGTGGCCTCCCTCCTGACCCAAGCTGAATTTGTTCCAGGTGCAAGTATCTCTTGACAAAAATTTCTTCCTTACTGATTATTTGTATTTTTATCTTTATACTATTATTCTTTTATCCTTACTGCTTTGTTTGGTTTTTGATGGTTTCTGTTGGGTTTCCCAGTTTGTTTAGCACAGAAAGAGGAAGTATAGGGATAAAAACTGATGCAAGGGTTTACTGGGGATGTAGGGGTGGGGGTGGGGGTGGGGGTGGGGGGTGGTTTCCGGAGTAAACAACGATGATGGGAGGAAGCATCGGAGCTGATGGTAATGACACAACTCATTTTGGGCAAGGGTGGGGTGTTCTAAAACTGATTGTGGTAATGACTGTACAATCCTTCTTGGTATGAATGAATGAATGAATGACTGGATTGTAGGATGTATGGATTCGGTGCCAATAAAACTAAAAAAAAAAAAAAAGTGCAGCCAGCAGAAGCTACAGGGGCAGTTCTACGCGGTGAGTCAGCATCCACCACGCAGTGACAGTGAGCTTTTTGGTGTTGCTTGGAAGCACTGTTATCTAAAACTGTTCCCGGTGAGACCATGACCTGTGGGCGAGTCTGGACCGGTAGGCCCTGGACAGAGCTTCTCTTCAATGGCACCACCATCGTCTTCCCCAGGTGCTGAGAGCGTCCCGGCTTCTGTGTCTCCAGGAAGGGCCTTTGACGGAGTTATAAACCAAGTACCAGGAGTCCCATTCTCTGCTTCCCAAAGATCCATCTATATACCTTGGCCTGGTCTTTGACATTGAATGTATAGGTTTTACAGCAACATGTTTTTCTCCTCAAAATGTGCTCACGTATTCCAAGGAGATCTCCAGGAACGGAAACATTTGGACGCCTTAGTGATGTCACTGACCCTCCACGGACAGCACGTGAGGGCGTCTTCAGGGCCCCCGGTTGCCCTTGCCTTTGGCATTGCTGACCTAGATCCAGCATCTCTACGGGAGACCACGTAATCCCACAGGAGAGGGACAAACCCTAAGCAGGAATGTCAGGCGAAGCTCCTGCATCTAAAACTCGTCCCCTTCTTCACGGCTGACTTCCGGCGTGTCTACTTTGTCCCAAGGGGACCTGGTGGTTCTACGGGTTAGGTATTGGGCTGCTGACTGCCAGGTCGCTGGTTCAAAGGCACCACCTTGCTCCGTGAAGACGGTGTCTCAGAAGGGTCAGTCATTGAGAGTCAGAACCACTCGGTGGCAGTGGGCTTCCTTTTGGTTGACCTGAATCAGGTGAGCACATGCAGGCACTACCCCCATTCATGTAGAGCAGTGGTTCTCACCCTTCCTGATGCCGCGACCCTGTAACACGGTTCCTCATGCGGTGACCCCCCCAACCATAAAATTATTTTCGTGGCTACTTCATAGCTGTCATTTTGCTGCTGTTATGAATCGGGCGACCCCTGTGAAAGGGTCATTGGACCCTCAAAGGGGTCACGACCCACAGGTTGAGAACCGCTGATTGTAGAGCTTTGGGTCTGGAACTCGTAGGAGACTGGAAGTCCAAGAGACCAAGGGCACGAATCTAAAGAGGGCCCAGAACGATCTACTTTGGGATGAATCCACAAGACCTGGGCCCAGGTAGACCACAAGCCTAAAACAACCTCTTAGCAACAGTCCTCTCTCCTTATTTCCTCCGTTTTCAGAACTCCCGGCAGCCAAAGATGACCGAGTGAAGATTTCTGCCTTGGGAGTTCTGCAGAATTTTCATAACAGCTCCCATGCCTTCTTGGGCATGATCAATCCTTCCCTTCCTTGCAATCTACTTCTTTCTTAGCATGCGCGCTAGATCTGGGGAGGAACCTCACCTTGGATTAAGAGAAGCACATTCCTTCAAAAGTGTTTAAAACAATTCTTGAGATTCCCCATCATCATGTCTCCGACCACAGTGTAAATTCTGTACGACGAATTCAACTTGATCTCTGGGTTTTGCTATTTGCCAATGGTAGTCAGCCACTAGAAGGCTGGGGTGGTCTTCATGTTTATGCTGGGTTTTCTGGGCCCTCTCCCCAGTAGGCTGTTTCCAATCACAGGAGCCAAACCCACTGAGCTCAAGATCAAGGTCAAGGTCATTGTCTGGGTATGCCCAACACACTACTCTCTCTGAGTAGTCTCAGCTTGCTTCTATTAAATTTCAATGCCTCCAGTTCAAAAGAAAGGCCGAGTAGCCAGATGTGCAGCACACAGATTACAAACAGCTAAGGGTGTGATGGGCAGACCAACGCACCTGACATCAGCATGTCATCGATCACAAAACGTGACTCAGAAACAAGCCTAAAACGACCCGACTTCTGGGAGGTGCCTCGAGTTGGAAATGCCAATGCGACTCAAGAAAGAGAAAGTTCTTGCCTCACAGCTCAGTACCTTCGCCCTTCCCGAGGAGGGCTGTGTGCCCACAGGGTGTGCCTGGAAAGCCCCTGGGTTACCTGACTGTGCAGTGCTGCGTGGTGCTGTGCATAAAGTCAGAAGCAATGTGGAGAAGCAGGAGCCACGGCACCGTTTATGCACTTGAGACATTTGCCTCGGAGGGTAGTAAGAGCATGGAATGAAAGGTTCATGCAAGCCTTTGAGCAAAACAAACAAACAACACCGACAGAAAGACCCCCAACAGACCCCTGCCCCCACAAGGCACCACCCCCCACCTCCCCTCCCTCCACCCCGGGAGTTTTTCCTGTGGGCTTTGAAACCCCTCTGGTTTGGAAGGCCTGCAGGCTTTCGGTAGACATTCACCTGGTGGCTCAGGAAGACCAGAAACACTGTCATAGAAAGAGGCTCTCTGAATATTCTGAATCTCTAAAGCAGAGACACCGCAGAAACGGGGGCAGAAGAGCAGATACACAAACACTTCAGTTAGTGTGGGAGACATTCGACATTGCAAGCACAACTTTGACATCGGGCTTCCCGGGCAGCTCGTCCAGAGCAGACAGGAGCCCGTGCAAACATTACTGTTTTCATAGTGAGGCCGCCCATTTGAAGTCAGTTTAACCCAACTCCGCAGAGCTTATCCCCCAGCTGTGGGTGTGGGCGCTTCTCCCGTTACGTGGTGAGGGAAGGATGGCAGTTTTGGGGAACCAGGTCCAACTCCAGGAGTCACCTGGCAGTTAGCGAATCAGGACAAGGCCATGGCCAGTGAGGAGCAGTGTAAGCGGTGGGGGCTTTTGTACTAGCCGCTGTGGACATTGTACTTCCGATGCGGATTTCTGGAAGATGGTTTAACGTTTAAATACTGATTCCTGAAAAGACAGGTTCTTGGCTGTCAAGGAAAACCAAATTCCGTTCCGTTGCAGCAAAATGTTAAGCTCTGCAAGCCGAGAGCAAACGTGTGTGAGTTTGCCAGTCACACGTAAATAAGGTCAAATGGTGAGTTATAAACACTGCTCCCCAAGTTATCCCCAGAGACACATTGACATGAAAAGGCAATCTGTTTGGGTTCGCCCCCCACCCCCCCTTCAGTATGTAAACCCCAGTAAGTGGCAAGGAGGGACCCTGGGGAGAACATCCTTCAGGCAAAGGCAGAGGACTCTGACTCTCTAGGGCAGGGCTGCCACCAATAAGTCTCACTGCTCTGGGATTGGCCTGAAGCAAATTCTGCACAACCCTCCCGGAAGCTCCTGTTTTATTAACACACAAGGCTTTCCACCCCAAGCCTGGCGTCTAGGCAAGACGTATGTATGATGCTGGAATTGCGCATCATTTTCTTCTCGGGGATTTCCTTGGGTCTGAAACAGAGGCAACGACAATGTGTTCTGTTCAAGGTTATTTCCTTTGCTTAGAGAAGAACAGCCCCTCGTTCAGGTGAGCGCTACATCCTACGTAAGCCGTTCTCACCTGGGAACCCTCTTCCAAATTCTGGGCCTGTCAGTGATTTTTCTGGGTGACACACAGAGACCTGAACCCTGGACACCAGTGTCCCACCACCTCTCTGGAGGGTAAGTGGCATAGGCACCCACCGGGCTGCAGGACTTCCTGCTGATGGCAGCGTTGCCAGAACAGCTGAATCAAACCTGGGGTCTAGTAACAGTTTTCTTTGCTGTTCTGACAAAAACATGGCCAACCAGGCTCCCAATCTGGACACCTTTAGAAGTCAAGGGCTGCACGGTGGGCTGTGAGGCCAGCACACTGGGCCCCCGGGGGTGGAAAGAGCTCGTGTGGGGAAACAAGGCATGCCACAAGGCTGCCGGGCTTCCTCTGTACACGTAGACAACCCAAACAGAACATTCCCATGTCTACTGAACACAAGGCAGGAAGACGCAGTTAAAGAACCTCGGGGCATAGAAAACATTCTCCCTAGCCTGCCGATCCCACAAAGTAAATCTCATGCATCGTCATTCCTGATGTCTGGGGATAAAGACAGAGAATCAAAAGAAAATGGAAGGAGGGCGCTCTGGATGCTCAGACCTAGGACTGCCTGTCTGTCTGAGTGAGTGAGTGAGTGAGTAGATGTCCCAAATGCTCTTGGAGATGGCCTTGCAAGAAAGAATGGACAATCTACTTTGGAAACTCTGCCACTGAGATCCGTAACGTCCATGGGGCCGCTGAGACGCAGTGGTGACTGGCCACTCCCCACATGCCTGATTCTCTTATTCGGAGCACAGTGAGCGAAAGCCGGTTTTGAGGCATTCGCAGGAAAATGGAGTCCCTCCGTTAACTTGCCTTTGGCATTCTTCCCGTGCCGGCTGCACTTGTCTGTCAGCCTCCTCGCTGGCCTCCCCCCTTGCAGGTTCTCCCACTTTAATCCATCCTACAAGCCAGAGCCAGCTGCGCTTCTCCAAGTTCAACCGTGCTGCTGCTCTCCCGGCTCACAGGGCCTTACTGGAAGTCCAAAGCCACTGGAAAGTGGTGGTCTGAGTTCTCCAGAATCTGGTCTTAACCTTTGACCTCCACCATGCTCCCTACGAACCTTCCTGGACACCCCGGCCTAACTTGAAACGTAAAAATGGCCCCCTCGCACCCTGGCTTTCCCCCTTCCACGACGGGATCACCTCCTCCTCCCTGCCTCCCTGCCCTTTCTTCTCTCGATGCCAACCACGCTCAGGGACGCACCACCCTCCTCCTTAGTGGGCCCAGAAATCTACATCCCTAACTGCTTCAGGGGTGATGGTGACATCAACGTTTAAGAGTCAGCCCCCACAGCAGGGCCCGGCACCTAGCCAGTGCTCATCAAGGCTAGTTTCTGTTCTTCATCCAACAAAGCCTCCCTGGCACTCCCCTAGCCCCCAGAGAGGATGGCCCTGCCGCGTGCCCAGCCCTGGGGGCTGGTGCTGCACCATTCGCGTGGCACTGACCAGCAGTTTGTAGACACGTTTGCTCCCGCTCCTGGACTGGAAGGGGCATCGGGGCACCGCATAGGGCCCGATCCAGCCTTAATGGCCTGAGTTCCCAGAGGGATGCCCGCACTGGCTCTGGGCCGCCTTCTCCCCCCTTTCCTAGCATTTCCAGCTCCCCAGCGCTGGTCCCTGAACAACCTTTTTGTCTCTTTCCCCAGCTCAGGTCTCGGATTCTCAGATCTCATATTCTGACACAGCCCAGTGGCTGGGACAAGAGTTCTGGGCCTGCTCAGACACATGGGCTCCTGCTCCCTCCCCTTTCTAAGTCCCCGGGTCCCATCCATCAAGTGACTAGATTACTGCCTGATGCCACTCAGCCGCCAGCTGGAGATTTTCACTGAAAGCGGCCAAAGCGAACCCTTCTGTTTTCCTAGTGGAAGCCTAACCTCATGAACAAGTGCCCCTCAAGCACCGTCTCTTCCTGGGCACCTGTCCGCTCTGCAAAGGCACCCTAAACACTTCCTTCAGCTGATGAAATGAAGGCCCTGCCCCGACTCTCTTCCTCTCTGCCCTCTGGCTCCAACTGCCCTTGCACCCCCAGCCCCCCCACCCTGCTTCCCTACTTCCCGTGTCTCATCTCCTTCTAAGAAGACGGCCAGGTCACAGTCTATATTACAGGTGCGGGCGGACTAGAAAAGGCAGGCGAGAGCCAGGTCGAGGGCCGAGGTCCTGCCCGGCCAGAACCCAGCAAAGGAAGGACAGAAAGCCAGGATGACAGGCAGCGAGGAGAGCCCGGTGCTAATAGAAGATACTGGTTCCCATCAGCCATAAAGCCACGCAGACGGTTGGTGTTGATTGGGGGTATTTGTGAAACCTGCTGAGGATACGATCACGATGTTGACTGGGTTTCAGGTAAACACAAGAACAACGAGGGCTGACGGGAATAAAAACAACTGCTCCGTGTGCCAGGAGTTTCGCGTTTATCCCCCAGCTTGTGTGTGTGCGCGCGCGCGCCCGCATCACAGGTGGAAGACACAGCCTGGTGAGAAAATGTCCATGTAACAGGGCCTCGGGGTTTTGGCCTCCCAGGACCCTGGAAAATGGGGGCATCCTCGAAGGCCCTGACCTAGCAATGTCCCCCCCTCTCCCCTCAGCAACTGAGCAAGAAGGCAAATGCTTTCTTAACGTAAGAATACTTAAAATGGATAAAAACTCCAATATAACGGCAGCCCTGCTCTAGGGAAAGAGAACATTTTAAAGCAAGATACATACACATGCATCTGTGTGTAAAAGACCCAAACGTAAACTTCCAGAGTGGCTGGGAAAGACTCTGGGGCCAGGTTTAATGACAACCAGGAGCACGCTCTCACCGTCTTTCCAGAGCTCGGCCACAAATCTGTCTGAGGACTGGTGCAGAAGGGTGGCCACGTTGTCATTCAGGGGGTCCATGTTCTTCATCAGCCACTCGTCGGCCTTGTAGTCCACCTGCCGCCGCGAGGGGTGGATTGGGGGGGAAGGGGGGGGGATACAAAGAAAGAACAAGAAGACTCGGTCCAGCTTTAACGTAAATGCTCAGGCCCGTCCAAACAAAGGGGTCTGATGCCCAGGCAGGCCTCAAGGGCTTACAAGCATGCGCATCCAGTCAGTTCAGCACAAGGCCTCTCACCTTCCCCGCGTAGTGTATGATGCAAAAGTCAGCTTTGTCTTTCAGCTGCCGGGGCTTCTGGAATTTGGAGTGAGAGCCTTGCTCCTGAACCAGCTTCTCCACGAAGGTCTTATCGGTGGCTTTGGGGAACCAACACTCTTCGTCCAGCAGGGCCAGCACCCCAGGAGGGTTCGCCTGGCAGGGAGAGGGGGTGGAGCTGACGCGGTGTGTGTGACAGGCCACGTTGCACGCACAACATGTGCATCGCATTTGGAGGTTGACTGTCCAACACCAGTGGAGTTCTATGAGAATCTGGGGGCGGAGTGAGGGGTATTAAAGGGGTAGTGGGGGTACCTAGGATAAAAGGTGTGTCTAACAAGTGTGTCAATCAAAATGCTGAGCTCTCAGGCTGTACGTAAGTACTGGTAAGAAGATGGACAGGCAACCTCTCGTACAAATGCAAATTCCAAGTAAATCCCCGCCCCCTTCCCACCAAAGCAACAAATAAGGAAGGGCGGCGAGAAACTGTGGGGCGAGGGGGGCAGGAAAGATGGGCTAGCTATAGCCTCCCCACATCTCAACTAGCTGGAGAGCTCTGGTCACGTGTGGTTTCGGTTTAGGGCAAGAAGATGCCACCTAGCAAGCATGTCACACTTGGGAAGGATTTGAGGCTATCAGTGGGCAGTGCAGATGGGAGAAGACAGAACCGGTCATCAGTCACTGTTTTTCTACACTCATCTCCTGGAGCAAACGGCTCTGCTAGCCAAGCCCATAGACCCCCCCCAAGGCTGAGAGCAGGTGAGGGGTGCCCAGGGACGGGTGGGCCAGGGGTGGAGGCCCGACGAGGAGGGACTGCTAATGGGCACAGGGTGAGAAACATTGGAATTTGGTAGCAGTGATGGCTGGCCAAGTTTGGGAGTACCCCAACTGGTGCCCACTGTAACCACAGGGCTGGCACGCCATGTGGCGTGACCAAGGGTGCCATTTTCGGGGAGCGCCGCTAAGGGGCCCAGCGACGGTACACTGAGGGAGCTGCAGTGCAGGACTTGAATCGGCCGGTCGGCTATGAGCCCTTGAATGTGGAACTGTGATCTCGTCTGTCAACCTTCACACAAGAAGCTCAAGCTAAAAGAGTCTATGGATGATGCTCTTGTGCAGGGAAGCAGGACAGACAGAAAAACTACACGTCGTCCTTGACTTGCAAGGACTTGGTCTGACCTCGTTCGCCCTGTATGACCAAGCTGCCAATGTGATGCTGGTGAGACGCAGCAGAACTTTACTAGAGCATCCCCACAAGACCACGGCTTTTCTATTTACTGCAGAAGAGCTATCTGTACACAAGCACTGTTTGTAAAGCACAGCTGGAAGCGACGGAGTACAAGTGAAACAATGCAGTGAGCAGTCAGAGGAAGGTGCGGGTCCAGACGGCTGGCTGGGCAGACCCGAGAACATCCTCACGTCTGGCCCATTCCTCCATGACTGTGCTGGTCTGTGGCCGCTCCACCTGCCCACCTGGAGGAACCCAGAGCAGCTGAAAGAGCACTCCTGTAAAGGCCTCCGAGACTGGGCCTTTTTAACAGGCCGGGAGGGGGTTCAGAGCGGCAGCTAGCTCAACATGCCCCACCCATCTGACCACTTTGAGATAAAATGAAGCTTCATGTTAGGATCATGGAAAAGCATCTTTCTACCGTCATTTGTTTACTCTTTAAATTCCTTTGAGTAAACATGAAATCCTGGAATAGATCTCAGACACGATGTAATCGTTTCTAAAATGACTCCATGAGAGTTGGGAATGTAAGTGAGGGCTGGGATTCCGGGTTCCAGGAACACATGTGCACACGTGTCTGTACCCGGGACACGGCTGCCCCAGGGAAGGGCTGTCATCTCATCCAAGCACCGCCGTCCTAGGCCCTTTAGATGAGAAAACTGTCCCGACACTGGCTGGCCAAGATCATTTCTGTCTGGAATTCTGCCAGGAAATACGTCCTGGCCGCCGGTGGGCCGTGGCCGGCAAGCCCGGGGGTGCCTGACTGCTTACGGGTCTCTCGATGAGGTCGATGCAGGGCTGCAGGTCGAGGCCGAAGTCGATGAAGTTCCACTCGATGCCCTCGCGCTGGTACTCCTCCTGCTCCAGCACGAACATGGTGTGGTTGAAGAGCTGCTGCAGCTTCTCGTTGGTGTAGTTGATGCACAGCTGCTCGAAGGAGTTCAGCTGCAGGACGCGCAGTCCAAATTGGGAGGGTGGGGGTAGAGGGGAGGAAAAACCGTCAGCTCGCTATCCCAAAAGTTCGTTAAGCATTATTGATTAGGTGCCCACTGCATCATCGTGTCTATCTAACGTAGGCACTAAACCAAGGGCCTGAGTCTGCCCAAGGCACCCGCCCCTACCATACACATACGAGGCTTTTGTGAAAAGGTAAAAAATAATATATCATGGCCACATGGTATTATTGACTTGCTAAGATGAGAAAAGAATTAATTTATGCTAAATGAATAATCTACAAATGAAACTTTAATCAAGTGCTAAGAGTGAATGGTTAAGAAACAGAAATGAGAGTAGATTAAAAAAACACAAAAACAAAAGAGGCAGAGAGGGAGGGGAGCGCAGAGGCAGCAGGGTGGGCTTGGGCGACACTCCACACTGTGCGGGGTCTGCAGACCCAGCTGGCACCGATCCACCCTTCAGACAGGCTGCTAATCTTTTACTTGTTTTGGAGAGCCCAGCCTGACACACAGGCTGCAGGTGGTTAAGTGAGGTTACTGGCGGCTTTGCTAAATGCTTTTCTTGACCTTTGGCACTAGCTCACAAGGTGACCTTGAGCATCTCAGGCACTTCTGTGAGCGCTCCCTGTTCGTCTGGTGTGACGCTGACTGGATGCACGGATGGCTGAATGAACAGGTACGAATTTCTCCCAAGCACCATCTCATCGATTACCATGACCCCTTTTCAGTTCCGTGCTGTTCATATGACCAGCCGGTGCCTGCAGATAACCTCGTTCAGTACGAAAACGTTTTCAATTAGGGAGGGCTTCATCAATCAAGGAGGAGACTGGTTGCCTGAAAAAAGCCACTCAATAATCTTCCACACTCCCGTGGGGACGTCACAGTCCCTACTGCAGCTGAGGTCCTGCTAGGCAGACAGGGCTGTTTGCCCTCCTTGGCCCTGCCCTTCTAGTGAGGGTCACATCAGGAGCCAGAGAGGTATTCCCAACCAACCAGGTGTGCTTATTCAGGGTCTCGTTTCTATGAATGGAACGTGCAATTCCTTAAGAGAAGGCTGTCTTACCCGTCGAGCCTGGTGACTACATCACATGACATTACCCACACACATTCTACCTGTCTTCCATATTTAGGAGGCCGGCAATGGTATTTTAAAACAGGTGGCATTTAAGCTGGCCACACAGGGTATAAAACTCGAAACGTGTACGCAGAGGTGAGCTGGAATGAGGAGCCTCACTCAGGCCCTCACTTGCTCTCCTCAATGTCAATCCCTGGCACCTACTTCTTCCAGAAACACTCCACGCACCGACTGCCCGTGTGTGTACACACTGTTGCTCCGACTAACTGCCCACGGGTTTTCTCGCCTTTCCTCTTTATGGAAGCAGATCGATAGGTTTCCTCCCAAAGGGTCATTCGAGTGCTTGGATCATTGTGCCACCAGGCACCTGAATAACAGCTTGGATTTTTTTTGTAATCAAACAACGTCACTGGAAGACTTTCCATAAATACATAAAGCCATCTCAGTGCTTTACTTGGAAGCACAATATCCTACCGTATGGAAATATTGTTAATTGGCCAACCTCCTCCCCAAGCCAAAACTGTTGAGCTCGAGTTGGTTCCCATTTACAGTGACAAGGACAGAGTAGAACTGTCCCCAGGGCTCCACGGCTGTCACCTTGCAGAAGCCGACGGCCACCTCCTTCTCCCGGGGTGGCTGGTAGGCTTGAGCTGCCAACGTTGTCGTTCGGAGCTGAGGGCTTAGGCCACGCACCACCAGGACTCCGCACCCACTTCCTACTAGTGGACATTTGGTTTGTACTCATGACGTGTAATGCTCTACAATCACCTGGCGTTTCCAGCAGTGTACGCAGATTCCTGCTGGGTGCTCACACCCGCTCCTCACTTACTGACACGGCCAGGTTCCAAAGGCTAGGCCAAACCCGGCAATATGGGAAAAGGAGGGATACGGCTAAATGCCATCATTACAAAACTGCCAAACCACGGAGGGTCGAAGTCCAGCCAAGCTGATACAGGACCTTAACCGTCACAGCCAGTGTTGCTCTGGCCTGGCAATTTGGCATTTACCACTGCTAAATATACACTATTCATGTGCAGAATAAGTTAAACATTAGAGCTGCTTTCCCCCCTTTTCCACTGTTATCAGAAAAGTGTGACGTGTCTGAGCAAGAGTGACTGGAAGTTCATGTGTCAGAACCACACTTCCTTTACAATGCTTTGGTTAGTGCCTTCCAAAAACATTTCAGGAGCCGGGTGATCAGTGGAGGGAAATGCTTACACCAGAGTAAACAGTAAAAATTTATGAGGACAGAGCTGTAGCTTTAAATGGGTTCACTTTAAAAACAAGACAATTCAGTGCGTGGTAATCTCTGGAAGTACTGACCTTGGTTTTTAAGGCTGAATGGAACAGTCTGTCTCTCAAAGGAGAGAAGATACACATTTTTATGAGACCGCTGATCTGTAACTGTGTGACCTGTGCTGTGATTTACACCGGTGGCGGTTACGTGTTTGGGGAAATCCATTCAAATCGACAGGAAGACATAGTGAAATGCACCCTATCAACTCCTACCGGTTAGACCTCGTCAGGGCGTAGATGACTGTTTTTCCACAGGTATCCATCTCAAACCCCCTGATTCTCCAGCCCTGCCACGGTCGTGTTGTCCCTGGTCTGCAATGGCCCCACAAGGATCTCCCACTTCTCCCTGTGCCCCACCAGCCCCACAAAACTCACACACACAGGACCGCTGGACTTGCTCTGTGTGAGGGACACGTGTGGGTGGGCGGCTTCTCGTACATCAGGCGTGCCCCACGACAATCTTGCAGAGCAGCCTTCTACTTACAGGCTGCCTCACGTGGGTCTCCCTACCTCTTTTCATCACACCGTCTATTTCCTGCAGTTCACAAAGCTGCGGATTTAGTCCTTTTCGGTGTTTGAAAGAACCATCATCCCCTATGTGCCTGGTGCCCAGCACTGTGTCTGCCGCACAGTGAGCTTTAGTAAGTGGGCGTGAAAAGCATCAACAGAAGGGACAGACGTTAAGACAAGGAGGAAGGGCGGGAAGGAGGGAGGCAAAGAAAGGGATCAGGAAACGAATACCTCAAAGATTTCAAATCCAGCAATGTCCAGGATCCCGATGAAAGATGCCCCCTGGCGCTTGGTCCTGTCCAGGGCTTTATTAATCCGGTGAACGAGCCAGCGGAAGAGTCGCTCGTAGGTCGCTTTAGCCAGTGCTTCTACTGCAAAGTCTGCCTGCAACGACAACACGCACCCTTCATTCCGGAGATAATCTCAATAATGCTTTCTCCACCTCTCGTGGGTGGTGGTGGTGGTGGTGGTCTAATAGCAAACTAAACCCCCCTGAAAGTAACCATGACTATTTAATCATCTCAGTTTTACACATCAACTGAGGGCGATAGTAATAGAATTAAACAGTAATTTAGGAGATGGGTCAAGGTGTGCGGGAGATCAACTCCTCCCTGGGTTTCTAGGTAGCATGAATGTATGTGCATTCTGGGATGCTTTGAGCCATTTCAGCCAGGTGATACTTCGTCACACAAGACTCACTCCCCAATGTTCTTCATGGAAGCTACTAAGGTAGTTACGGTAGTGGGGCAGTAAATGGGTAACTAAGAACCCAGCAGCCTTGTCACAAGCCCACCCACCACAGGGACCAGGTAGCAGGGCCTGTCTCTACCGGGCTGACTCTGAAGCCCAGAGATGTCCGACTGGGTTTCCACCCATCGATCACCTAGGGACAGTGGGTGAAGGTATTCCAATGGAAAGGTAAGTCCAGAAAATATACTGACTTGTACAGGCCAAGAAAGATCCACCTGAGCACCTTTCTGACCGACTCAGTTTCTCACACCTCAATCAGAAGGTCATCCGTTCAAACAAACCCGCCAGGGCATTGACTATCCCGCTTACTTGCTCTTTGGTCTGGGCTTTCTGCACGTAGTCTCGGCCGACCTTGATCCGGGGGGTGAGGATGGCCCGGGTGAACTCCATCACGTTCATCCCCAGCAGGTGGCACAGCTTCTGCGCAACTGAATTTGGGGAGTCTGTTGGTGTGCCACGCCCAGGAGCCTGCTCGTGGCCCGTCACTACATACTCGGTCCCCGCCTTGAACGAAGAACTGGCACAGGCATCAGATCATACACCAAGCGACTAAACACCTTCCAAGCTTTACGTCTGACGAGGATGCCTGCATCCGTTCAACAAGGCACTCGTCCTTACAGGGGGAGAGATGGCTAGCTGTCATTTAATTATCCTGGAGAATTGAGCATAAATTATTGTGTTTTAGAACCCAAAGACACTGGGCAGAATGAAGGGAAAAAAGGCTTAGAATTGTTGAACTCATCCCTTGGCCTTTGGCCAGTGATCAAACATAAACCTGTTTAAACACCTCAAAGCACAGGTGAACCTGAAGGACACTGTGTTGAGGGAAAGAAGTCACACACACACACACACACACACACACACACACACACACACACACACAACACAGCCCAGTCTCGCATTTATGAAATGACATCACAGCCAAATATGTGTAACAGAAACGCATGTTCATTAGTGGCTACGAGGGAGTGGTTACGTTGGGGAGGGATTTGGTCTCTAGATAGTAGACACTTGCTATTTTGGGGGATGTAAAAGGTGACACGGAATGTGGGCACAACCGAAAGTGCACACAACTAAACAAAAGTAAACAACGTCCCTAAAACGTGCACAAGGGAAAAAGACATTTTAACAATTGCTACGGTATAGGTCATTGTGAAACAGCAACAACTAGTCTGGGGTCTTAGAAGCTCGCAAACGCCGTGTCAGATACAATGATTGGCCTCTACTTGTCTGGACGCAAAGAGAAAGCAGGGCACCAACAGGACCAACCGCCCACAAGAAGCAGTCGGACCTCCCGAGACTGCAGAATCAGGGTTCCTGGTAGCAGGTCAGAGTGCTAGAATGCAGGTCCTTCAAAGAAGGGCTGGGGTAGGCTACATTTCTAATTTAATTTTAAGATGCCTTTATTTAATCAAAACTTAACGATAATAACCCAGTGTGTGCTTGCTGTTGGGCCTTGCGGACACTAGACAGTGCATTTCTTGTCAGCTGACCACCCTGAGGAGAACCGGTCAAATCTTACAGCCAATGGAGCGCTTTGTGGTAGACACAGAGGAGCATAATGGTAGACACTGGTGGTAGAATGGTTATGTGCTGGGCTGCTAACCCCCCAAGGCCAGCAGTTCAAAAGCACCAGCTGCTCCCTGGGAGAAAGATGAGGCATTCGGCCCCTGCAGTTGTACAGCCTCAGAAAGCCACAGGGGCAGTCAGGCCATCTTACAGGGCAGACAGCGTAGGGCCGACGTGATGGTGGTGAGGAGTCTGGCTCTACGGCAAACATACAGAGGTCTCCTCTCGCTGCTCTCTGTCGGCTGACCGCTAAGGTTCTGGCTCCCTTTGAGGTCACCCGGGTGTGTGTTTGTGTCTGTGTGATGGGAGCCGGAGCGTCGGTGAAGTCCCTCTGAGTGTGCGATCACAGAGGCAGATGTAGCCACTTACAAGGTCACGTGATCTCCCTTTTGACCCATTTTAGTGCAGTTTCAGTTTTTAATATTGTCTGCCTTCTTTCTGATTGAGGTTTTCCGTTTTGTCTACTCATCATTGTTGTTTTGTAAATGGTTGTTTACTTCCTGTTTGTGTTTTATGATTGTCTGCATATGAACTCCAGGATAGGTTTGCTAGAGATACTAATAATTACCCAG
Organism: Echinops telfairi; assembly: GCF_000313985.2. Taxonomy (NCBI): domain Eukaryota; kingdom Metazoa; phylum Chordata; class Mammalia; order Afrosoricida; family Tenrecidae; genus Echinops; species Echinops telfairi. The sequence continues at coordinate 18,852,915 of NW_022105908.1, read as the reverse complement.
AGGCTTGGCAGGGAAGACTGGGGGGTGAGGGGGGAACAGGAAGCTCGTAACAGAGAGTACGAGAAGAGACTGCTCTGAAATCGGTTGTGGCGACGACTGTGTAACTCTTCTTCCTACGACTGAATGATTAAACAGCACGTGTGAAGTCTGTGCCCATAAACAATTTAAAAGAAAAGAAAACGCAGCTAGTTCACATCCCCGTATTTTCATCACGATCACCATCACGTTGGCAGCCAACACACTTAGGTCTTGGTTTACTCCATTCCTTTGGCTACTCTCAGGCACCTTGACAATAGGGAGCCTGGTGGTGCCAGTGAAGCATCTGGCTGCTAATCAAGAGGTTAGCTTGACCCATCCCGCTGTTCCTTGGGAGAGAGGCCTGGCAAACTTCCGTAAAGATCAGGGCTTAGAAAACCCCCAGGCAGCTCGTGCTGTCACATGGAGAAGAAATGGGCTTGACAGCAGAGAACTCCGGCACCTCATGATGAATGGAGAAACCCCTCAGGCGCCGCCACAGCCAAGTGATCAAAGCCAACATCACCAGTAACAAACCGGTCACCACCATCCGCCTCCCGGTGCAATGCACCAAGGACACAACACAGCCTCCCTTCTGTGAGATTCGTTCCCCAAACTCACAACCTGAGTTTAACCAAGAGAGACGCAAGACAGATGCAAACTGAGGGACTGGGTACAGACTAACTGGTCAGTATTCTTCAAATGCATCAAGGCCACGGATGACCAGGGCAGCAGCCAATGAAAGGAAGCACAAGGCGTGACCCTGGACCAGCAATGGGGCACTGGTGAGAGCTGACAGGACCTGAACAAGATCTGTGGACGAGTCGGTCCTTCCTCACTGGCGGCTCCACCCATGTCCCCGCAGATCTGGGCTCCGTAGGGTTTTCAGTGACTGACCCATGGAGGCAGACTGCCAAGCCTGCCTTTCTTCCCAGGCATCGACGGGTGAACACACGAACCATTTCCACCACCCAGAAGCAGGTCACCTGGTGGGCTTCACGTTAGGACGCGAACTGCCAGGTCATCAGAGACCACCAGCCTCCAGTCTCAGACACCACCCTCGGGCTCCTTTTGAGTCAGAATCCACTTGATGGCAGGGGGGTTGGAGTTTGGGGGAGGGGCCGATAATAAACTGTATATACCACTACTCGAGTAATCTGATCGATGTCAATAAAAATAATTTCCTGATTCTGATCACCGCCCTGGGGCGATGCAGACTGTCAAGAGCTCGGGGTGTGAAAGATGCGTGTGAAAACGATGTGCTAAGATTTGCAAGTTTTCTCTAAGCCTGGAAATTATATATATATATTGGTATAAGCAATCTTTCTTTAAAAAACGTGCTGCTCAAAAACATTTGGAGGACTCGTCTGTAGAGACCCGAGTCCCACGAAGGTGACTTTTTAACAATGTCATAATTGCATAACTTTCCACTTTTCAAGGGCTGTTACCCTATTACCTGACAGGCAGGTTTGAGAAAACCAAGTCTAGCTTAGAAGATCCTAATTGGTCAATCTAGCTCTGAAGGCAGTTCTGAAACTCTGAAGGGAGGATTTAAAAGTACTTCAGCATTGCTGAGAGACACATCACCGACCCGGCTGAGATCCTGACTGGGCTGGGTCCCCACGTCACTCACTGGACATGCTCCTCTGTCCCCCGACAGCCTGCAGGCCGGTCGCGGAGCTGGAAGGCTGCTTGCTGACTTTTAATTTTGTTTCTATGGCAACAATAAGGACCCTGACCTTCTAATGCGACTGGACTCTTAGGATTTCTGGTTAAAACTTAGCGACATTCAAATCGCCAGGTATCTGAAAGTCCAGTATGGAAACTGCTTTTCCTCGGCTCTAGTATATTTGTATGTGAGCCGGACTTGTGACTCGGTGTACTTTTGATGCTACGAGTTAACAGCTATTTGCTGTATTTACTCCATAACTCCATCACGCAGTGTGTGTGCTGGGGGAGAAGGGTATTGATATGTTCATAAAGAAGAAAGATAATTCCTTTCAAACTACGGTTTGTAGGCCACACCTTTGTTTTACAGTGAAGGCCGGGGAAGACTACTGCATAATTAAACACTAAAAGCATATTAACGGAGAGCTCTGATAAGAGATAGAAAATAGTACCAACCATGCACACCAAACCCACTACGAGTTCATGCCAACTCACAGCGACCGGTCACACACAGGACAACAGAGGCTTTGTCAGTCTGGACAGGGGCAAACAGCCTCCTCTTTCTCCCCTGGAGCAGCCGGGGGGTTTGAAGGACCAACCTTGTAGTTAGCAGTCCATAACTTACAGAAAGTAGTAATAGGATGTTTTTTTGGTTTGTTTGTTTTGTTTTTAAAATAAAGGCCAAATGCACAGGTCAACTACTGGCCCTTCTTTCGATCCGGAGTCATGTAACTAAAAGGTCTGGTATTTGCTTCAAAATGAGCCAGAAAGGGGAGTGGGCAGCAGGCCAATGAAGCTCCCGGGTCTGAAGTACGAGCGTGTGGACACCTCTCGTCTCCTATGAGACTCACATGCTCTGTCACTGAAAAGGTCCTGATGTGATAAGCACAGGTGACAGGATAGTCTTACCTTGTACAGGTAATAATTCGGGAAGAGTTATCTACAGCCAGCTGTCATCTTCGTAAAGCCTCCCAAGTAAGAAGCAGGAAGGCTTACTTCTATTCGAAACAATGACACTGAAGCAATTTTAATGGATTCCTTTCAACAACGGTTTCATTCCAGTGGGATTTGCTAACGAGAAAAATGCCTGGAATACCTTTCCACATGCTGTTTTCCTTTGCGCTTAGGAATATTTTTCTTTAAAGAAAAGATAAGAGGGAGGAAATAGCCCTTAGCACGAGATGGTCAGATTTTCAGGGACGTTTTCAAATGCCACAGTCCATAAAACCATAGGAAAAAGCAACAAATAGAGCCAACCACTGCCATCGAGATGATTCTGACTCACAGTGACACCGTCGGACCCAACAGAAGGGCTCCCTGGGGTGTCCTCAACTTTACCTCTGATGGGAGGAAACCGCAGCCTCTTTCTCCCAGAGGGAAGCTGGGGGGGAGGGGGGTTTGAACTGCTGATTAGCAGTTTGAACCTCTTAACCCACTGCCACGAATTGAGGGCACTTAAACCAGAAGAAGGCCAACCACGGCATGTTACGAGCTGCTTAAAGAAAAGCAAGGTCACAGATCTCTTTACAGAAGCCGCGCATCTGCCCGCCTCGTCTGTGAGAAGAGGGCCCCCGTCACCTCGCTCTCCGGGCCACTGCGAGATTTCAGCGTGCAGCTACATGACACTGCCGCACTCTTCTTTCTTGCTCACACTTTCCGGTTTCAAGTCTCATTGGACAAAGCAAGAGTGACGGGGGGGGGAAGCAAGGCAGCCCCAGTCACCCACACGCCTGTGACTAAACGGTACGCCTCCTGGTCCCGGACATCACAAGGGTGGTCAGGAAAGATAGGACGACATGTCCAGGGCTCATTAGTCCCTTCCCACATGTACACCGAATCAGGTGGCTAACAAGCCTCAAACTGCTTACAGGCAAGGACCTGCAGGGGTCCTTAGTGCGTTAATCTATGCCACCTTCCCTGGCCATGGGGGCCTGTGGGTGTTCGTGTGCATCATGATAACGCATTCAGGGAGCTGAGCGTCAACTGATAAGCAAACAGCTCATTAGCCCCCCCCCCCCATCCCCCAATGGCTACCAAGGGCTCAAGTAGAAAGAGAATGTTTTGAGCATGATGATGGCAACAAATGTGCTTGAGAGAATGGATGTATCTATGGATTGTGATAAGAGTTGTACTAGCCCCCAATATAATGATTTTTTTTTTTAAGTTTAAGATTTCATATTAAAATCTTATTTCCATTTTCCCTTTGAAAAGTCCATTTTAATTAGCAACACCGGGCCAATTCTGGCTGAAATGTGGCTAGAACTCAGCGGGCAGCAATGCTGCATGGTCTCCTGGGACCCAAGTCCTCCCGGTGGGTGCCTGCTGCCGGTGCCGAATTGCTGGCCCTTAGCTGGGCGTGTGGGCTCCCCTCCTGGCTCACCGTCGTTTGGAAACGCCTTAGGGAGTGCACTTATGTTTGCACTGGAGCATCCGTTTGGCGAACGTAACAGAGAACCATCTAAGTAGAAATAGAACCAGTCTTCATCGGCTTACCTGTGTTTTCCGGCATGGAGGCTTGATCAGTGTTCCTCTCCTTTTTGAAGGAAATATTTCCGAATTGCAGCACAGAAGAAACGACCTTGAGCATTGCTTCATATTGATACGAAGGGGGGAAAAGTAAAAAGATTAGACCAACAGGCAGCAGGCATGTACCCTAATTTATTTCCTGCTGTGAGTCAGCTGCACGGAGCCACTCCGGGAAGCCTGTCTGGGATCTCAGGAGCGTCCGAGGCGGTTCTCGCTATTTTCCCAGTGGGAACAGTGAGCAGCTTACACAGAATCTCTTCGTGGGAGAAGCCCATGATGTGCATTGCTTCCATCGTTTCCTGGAAGTTGTCCTTGTCTTGCTGTCCCGGAATAGGGATGTAGCCGTTGGAGAGAAATCTGTAGTTGTTGAACCCCTCAAGAAGCAAATCAGCTGAAGGGAAAAAAGGGGATAGCGAGATTTAATCAACACCCACATCCGGCATTTACACTGCACCGCTGTCGAGGTGAACAGAGGCTCACATTCAGACCACCACCACACACCTCGCGCCTTTAGATCTCCCCGTAGATACACAAACGCACACGTCTTTTCATCACCTGTGCCCATGCGGTAACATGGAGATTCAGGCCAGGTGGAACTCTCAAGAGGTTAGGGGCTGGTAATTTTGACAGCATTTGTTTTTGAAACATGAGAGTTGTCAACTCTTCAGGTGACTGAGCTTTATCGTTTCTAGATGGACATACTTGAGCCGGCTTTGAACTTGCATACCTTAGCAAGGCATTTCTAGCCGTAAGGCGATGCAAGATAAAACACAGATGTAGAAGGTGTCAAGATGACAGTAAGCCCAGCAAACGCCCTGATACATGCTGTGGTTCATTTGCCTTTCAGAGGGATGTGCAGCCTCTATCCCCTGCCTGGCTATGATAACGGGCACCCTCAGCGGTGACTTGCAGAGGCCAGTCAATCAGAGAGAACTTACCTTCCTCGTTCAAGACAGGAGCGCAGAGAGGCGGTCTCAGGAGCAACCCAAACGACAGTGCTCTTTACCCTTCTAACCCTGCTGACGCAGGGCGCCCTGCTCTAACTCTCCTGCCGAGAACGTCTGTCCTATCCGCGTCATCCCTGCCCCTGTGCGAGGACGGACAGTCTGCTCTCAGCAAGCACCGTGGCCGTGGCTTTGCTTTCAACGTGCGACTGAACACTGCACACTCACTGCCGCGCAGGCCATCACCGTACCATCTAGCATCTGGGGCCTCTCCAAGACAGGACTTCATCTTCCTTGTAGCCTTTCCCTCATTCGTTTCTAGTTTCAATGCTTTCACACCTGCCTGCGGTTACCCAGAGCCAAGGGCTCACAAGAGCAAAGTATTACTACTGTGCACTGTCTGCTCTGACACCAGGCAGTGTAGGTACTAACTCAGTGGTACATCTTCTCTTCCTTTCGGTCAGAAACTACGAGCCAGAGATCGACGTTTTCCCCTGGCCAGGCTGAGGCCTGCAGTCCTTATGGCTAAGGCCACAAAGCAAACAACTCGAGTGGTTTGTGGTCACAATTGTACAGTTCCCGATATGACTGGACCAGGGCATGACGTGCGGGTTAGAGCCCAAGAAAATGGTTTAAAAACACCAATGAAAACTCCACACACCTTACGTTCTACTGTAAATATAGATGTAAATGAACAAAGATAATTCACTTCTGTTTATGAGGCATATATTTTTCTTTTATATTCTTAAGTGTGGAGACATAACTAGCTAAAAACCCATCTTCACGTACCTTATCATTTAAAAACTGGAAGCAGCACATATAAAAGGCCGTTTCACACCGCTCAGATACTAGACATGCCATACCACAGAGCGCCATCCCTTGACAGGGACCTTCATGTTCACACTCTAACCGGTTACAGTCTGAGGAGTGTGTCAAATTACTGTCCCATGAAACCCCTCTTAAAGGGAAAAACAAAAGCTACAACAATGTATGTCAGAGGGAATATGACCGTATAGCACAGCAGAAACGTGCCTTTCAAGTGTTCCCCGGCCCCGGCCAGCAGCTGGTAAAAGAGATGAAACGTGCGTTCGTCCTTGGCCTGGCGGACAGCCCGAGACTTTTCCAGAAGGTCTGAGGAGCGTGGATTAAGGCTTACATAATGTGATCGGGGGTCTTCGTTCAATGAACACACACACTGAAATTCACACAAGATCCTCTTGTGCTGACATGGATCAGCTATCCTGCAACGAACCCATCGAATTGGTTGCCCTTTGTGTGTGGGGCGTGGAGGGTGGTATGGAAGTGGGAGGAAATTCTACCATATGTCCTGGACTAGAAGGGCATTGAGGGTTATTTATTGGGTGCATCCCTACCCTGCCTCAACCCCAACTTGGTGGATTTACATCGATACACCAACATACCAAAACACTGTAGTTGGAACTTTCAGAAAATATTAAAAATGAAATACAGTTGCTTAAGACAGGGGAAGCCTCGTCTTAACGAGGCACACAAAACAAAATAACCGAATCCAATGACCGCGGCTGTGAGTGCCAAGAGCCCTGGCGGCGGAGTGGTCAGGTGCTGGGTTGTGACCTGGAAGGCCAGCAGTCTGAAGCCACCAGCCGCTCCTCGGGAGAAACACAGGGCTTTCTGTGCCCGCGAACTCACGGGGGCACTCCGCCCTGCCCTACAGGGTCGCCATGCGTCACCATTGTTTCAATGGCAGTGTGGCTCTGGAGCTAGGGGGAGATCTAGAAACGAAACGTAATCCGACTCAGAATGCCTGTGCTAAATAAATTAAGTTCACCACCTCATTGTCAATGTCCAAATCCTGCCATGATGAATTGACCTAAGTCAGAATCCACTCAAGAGCAGCAGGTTGCTTGTTTGTTGGGGGGTGGCTTGCCATAATTAGAAACCACTGACCTTCCCCACCCATGCTCTGGAGAACCCGTTTTAAAAACAAAACAAAAATCCAAAGTCACTGCCATCGAGCTGATTCCAATGAAGAGACCCTATAGGATGGGGTGGAACTGCCCCTGCGAGATTCTGAGGCTGTTTTGACTCTTCATGGGAGTAAAAGCTTCGTCTGGTGATTTCGAACTCCTGACCTCACGGTTGGCAGCCCAATGAGGAATCACTATGCCACCAGGGAGCCAGGAAGCCCTAGAGCTGTGCTGCTGACACTGGGCTTCCTCTACGAGAGCAGCCGCGTCTCTCATCGGCTCCCAGGTCCCGGGGTGCCTGCGCACGTGACTGTCTGTGATGCTCTCTGCCATCGGTTGGTGTGGGAGGTGCCCGTGCACACTTAGATACACACATGCAGTGTCTCTGGGCTGACAGTCCCACAGAATCTCAGTCGGACAGCCTGGCGTATGACTGCCTGTTCTCTGGTAAATCTTCCTGGAGGCACACACGTGACCTCAATCTGTGTGTACCACACGCTCCTGTTTTAGATCAGATACATCCCTAACACACCGTCCACATCGGGGAAACACAGTCACAGGTACGATCCTTGAAAGGACCAAGACATGAAAGCTAAACTTCACACTCACTGCAGTCTTCTACGTTTTTCTGGTGTCCTGTGCAGGAAGGACATAATCCAATCACGGTCCAAATCAACAAGGCGCCTTTGCTCTGTCTCTCACCTGGATCGACATCCTTCTGAGAAACGAGCAGCGTGTACTGTCATTGGAGGCTATTCTAACAAGTATCGGAGAATCATCATCGTCCGTCTCACTCTCTCTCTGCTAATCTTATTGTTCAGAGTCACATTTGCTTCCTATCTCCCTACACACAGGGCGGCCATTAGTTGGAAGCAATTTGGCAAGAACAGGCGTAGGTTGTTTATTATTAAGGGCATCGTTTCTTAAGGTGATTGCTCATCTGTGACGTGTCTGCGGATGATTTACAGATTTGACTGTTTATATGTGCCTCTAGTTTTATTCTGCTGAAAAGTAACGGAATGACTCAGCTCTGTACTTCTATGAAGTTTGTTTCAATGGGCACATATCTGCTCTAATTTAGATTTTTTTAAAAAAAGAGGTTTAAAAAGGGTGGAGGGTGAGGAGGGTTGGGACAGGTGGACAGGAGTGAGGTTACCTCGAGCATGAGAGCAGGACACAGATCACAACAAGGGGGATTCTAGGAGTGTTCCAGACGTGCATCTTCCTCCCACACGGGCATTTCCCGGGGCGATCCCGTCTCAGGGAGGCACTGCATGTCCCTAGCCAGGTGAGCACGGTATGACAGAGGTTTAAAAACAGACAAACAGATGAAAACAAACCAGTGCTTCGTTGGAGATAACAGTAGTTGGAGACCCTGGAGCAAGTCAGGCACTCTCTGGGTTTCAATTTTATTGTGTGGCTAATTGGTGTGGGAGCCACGTCACCGAGGGCTGCCACGAGGCTCTGGGTGTTGGTGCCATTGTCCCAAGAGGTGCTCTCATCAAAAAAGGATACATGTTTCGATGTTGGCCCCAACAATATACCCAGTTACATCAAAGTTGATTCGAATAAACTTGCCCTGAAATTAAATTAAAAAGAGAGAATTAGAGATAAATAAGGACACAGAGAATCTGAATACTATACTAAAGATTAAACAAGGGGCCTAGCCAACGATCCACCTGCTATTACAAAACTACATCTTAAATATGGTCTCATAAAAAGGAGAAGTTTGAGAGGCAAGAGACCACCTCAATAAATCTCACGAAGGCAGCACCAGGCTTGGTTACATCCCGGCTATAACGGTGGAATAAAGGAGAAATGATTAACAAAAGAAAATTAACAAAATGCCAGTCACTTTAGATTAACGAAAATGTCCTTCTGAACAATCTGATATGACAGACAGATCTGAAGTAACACTACATTCAATCGAACACAGGATGATTCTAGAGAGACACAAAATCGTTCCAAAAAGGGCAGAGACTTTAACAGATCACAATTGTTTGTTTTAAAAAAGTAAATAGGATGACTTCTTTACAAATGGTGAATTGGTCTTTTTACAGGTTTCTAAGAAACATTTAATTCCCTTACTGTACAAGCTGTTTTTTTTTTTTGGGGGGGGGGGGGAGATCCTAGTGAATTTTTTTTAATGTTCTTTTTTAAAAAAATCATTTTATTAGGGGCTCATACAACTCTTATCCCAATCCATACACACATCAATTGTGTAAAGCGCATTTGTACATCGTTTCTCAAAACATTTTCTCTCCATTTAAACCCCCGACATTAGGTCCTCATTTTCCCCCTCCCTCCCTGCTCCCCCCTCCCTCATGAGCCCTTGATAATTTATAAATTGTTATTTTGTCATATCTTGCCCTGTCCGACGTCTCCCCTCACCCACTTTTCTGTTGTCTGTCCCCCAGGGAGGAGGTCACATATAGTTCCTTATAATCGGTTCCCTCTTTCCAACCCACTCTCCCTCTACCCTCCCTGTTTCGCCACTCATTGTACAAGCTGTTTTAGGGAAACACAGTAGTGACTATTTCCAAAATTCTTTTATACAGTTATTATATAGTACTGCTATACGACCTGGAAAAGCCAGCACAGAAAAGGCAAAATCAAAGCAAATGTGGATCTGTCTCCCCCTTTAGATTTTTTTTTTTAAGGTCAAATAAAACACATTGGCAAAACACAGCACATAAATAAATGAAATAAAATGTGCTTTCACTTCGGAGCATTAAGAAAGCCTGATACCCCCTGCAGGTCTAACCGGTGCTGCACGGCCAGTGCAAGGGCAGGCAGGCTCTTTGGGGGAGTTTCTGAAAATCTACCGACAAATGCATAGGATCTACTAATAGCTTACGCAATGTTGAGAAAGGGAGATTTTACACAATTAAAAAAGCTAAAGATTGGACTTGTCAAGACAACATGGTCTCTACGTAAGAACAGACAAAGAGATGAATGAAATGGAACACAGTCCAGAGCTAGACCCCCCCCCATGATCAGAGTCCTTTAAAGACAGGATTCACAGCAGGTCAGCAGGAAAAAGGCCAGATTTTCAGCAAGTGATGTGTGTAAAACTCCGCATCTACGTGTAAAAAGAGATCACGTCAAATTCTCACGGAATCTAACTTTCTGGAGCCACGGAATCTAATGAATCCCAGAAACAATTGCTCTGGGATAATGTTTAACCTTAAACCCAAAATATCACCTGGACTCTTCTTTAAAGCAAACAATAGTTTAGAGGGAAAAAGTTTACCTTGAGCACTGTTCTCTTCTAAAGAAGCATCTTCACGAAATCAAACTGGTAACAGCGCTGGGAAGGCACATGGGAAGGCTAGGGCGGTACGTTATGTTAACGCGAGAGGATGACTGGGAGAGAGAGGGCAAGAATGGCTGTACAACTTGAAGAACAGAATAAAAGTCACTGCACTGTACACGGGGAAGTTAATGAAGGATCGTGTTCTAGAAAAATGTATTGTGCAGAACAAATTTTTTTCATTAAACAAGTGCAAAACTTTTAAAGAGTACAGGAGAAAATTTTTGTGACTTTAGGTTGATGCGATTTCTTATAAAAGAGTGGATCTCTCTCTCTTTCTCTCTCACACACACACATGCGCGCTCGAGCTAATAGAATGTCTGCATCCACGTTAAAAAAGATACTGTGACCAGAAGAACTAGATGGTGCCCAACTATCAGGAATGAGCTCTCTCAACAGGCTCAAGGTAGAAGGAAGATGCAGAACAAATCCAAAAGCATTAAAAAGACCAGACTTAAGAGGACTAATTAATAAGAGACGTGGAACCTGAGACGTCCTTCAACACTGGAAGTGAACCACTCCCAGTTTGTTCAGTCCAACAATACATAGGCCTCTCTCTTATGAGGCACAGGAGCCTTTAAACGGTCCACCAAGATATCTAAAGGGCAGCACTTGCCTGGAAGAAAGTTCAGAAGGCAGGAAGGGGCATGGAAGCACGGGGAACCCAGAGAAGAATTGGCAAAAGTTGGCTGTTCTATTGAGGGTGCTTGCAACTAAGGTCAGGAAAACAAATGGAAACGAATTGTTCAATGGGAAAGTCTCACCCAACCTACAAGAAAATGTTAATAATAATAAAAAAAAAACCCACTAAAAACTGACGTTGTAAACAGACAGGCCAAAAATTGAAGTAAAATATTTGTAAAACATTTATCTGAAATAAAGAACTTGTACACAGCTTACATTAAAAACAAAGCAAAAAACCCAACCAAACTTTAACGACCTAACACAAACAACCCATAATAATATTTGTGTCACCAGGGCTCCTTAATAATACCTTTTCCTTTTAAAATTAAACACCTTATCTGCAAGATGTCCAGAAATGTACTGGGGAATTGAGGCGCTTGAATTATGGCGATGGCAGAGAACACTGAATAGGCCAGGGCCTGCCAGAAGCAGCAGCTGCAAATCTGTCTTGCAGTAAGTTCAAACAGAATGCTACTTAGCAGCAGAGCGGACAAGATCTCAGGTGTCACATTTTGGACACGTTCTAAGGAGGAGCCAGTTCTTGGAGAAGAACGTTGTACTTGGCTCAAGTAGAAGGTCGGCGAAAAAGAGGAAGCGTCTCAACAGAGACGCACACGGCTGAATGGGCTGAAACACGGCGATGGCCATGCGGCTGGCGCGGGAGTGGGCAGGATTCCATTCTGCTGGGCCCAGGCTCGCTCCGAGTTGGGGTCCACCCCACGGCACCTAACAACTCCGCTTAGTAAGATACATGGTCTAGGTGCCTGTTGTAAAATACTCCGCGAGGAAGTAGTTCCTACTGAATGGCTGGCTGCATCTGAATGTCACAAGTCCTTGGTGCCCTTTGAAGTAGCTTGTTCTCAATTCTAGGTGATCATCGCTTGAAAATTCAACCTAAGATTTTCCTTACAGAATTAACTTCACCATGATTAGTCCACAGTACTCTCCCTTGTCTCTTTGCATTCATCTGCTTTGTCTAGTATTTGTAGAATGTTTTCTTCTGTGAATTTTTTCTTTTTTGCCATCACGGGCACACAATGAAACGCTCTGACTTTCCCGCTCTGTTCATATGAAAGCTAAAAATAGACTACAAAGACAGTGTCTCTTCTTTGAAGCCTCCTCTGAAAATAATGCGGTACTTTGGGCAAAATAATTACAAAGCTCAAGGATAATGTAATGTAACCGTGACAATTCATTCACAACTGTTCACCAATCATTAAAAAAAAATTGAAGGCAGAGTTGAGAAAGAAACAGTAAGTAATGATGAGATCAATCTTAGAACGATGAAATAGCCAAAGGTTTCCAGAGACGCCACTAATATCTCGTAACAGAGCTTAGCTTGATACAATGTCTCCCTGGGCCCAAACGACTAAACGACTAAACCCGAGAGAGGGGGCGCTTTATTCTGCTTGATGGATGCATTGACAAGGGCTTCTGCAACCTTTCCGCGGGTCATTCATGAGGCCTCTGTACGGTCAGTCAGCAACTTCACAACGGGCAAAGCAGGTTGGTTTCCTACACAGAAATCATTTTTCCCTTTTCTAATTTGGTGTTCAAGGAGCCGTGGAGACACAGCAGTGCAGGTCAGTGGTTCAAAACCACTCGTTGCTCTGTAAGGAAGAGGTGACAGTTTGGGAGCCCCAGGGGCAGTGCTACTCCGCCCTCTAAAGTGGCGTGAGTCAGAACCTACGCACTGCACACAGCAGCGGAGGCGGGGAGTTATTAAAGTTATGCGGTATGCTGTTTACATTCCAGCACAGTGCCATCAGCTACACGCGTTAGTTAAATCCTCACTCTAGAGGTAGCTCTTTGCCCTAAATGAGGAAACAGGTTTTGAGAGTAATTAAAAACCCAACGCACTGTCAGCAGGGCTGAATCTGACTCACATGACCCTGACAGGGTGTCCGGGGCTGCTGTAAACCTTTCTGGGAGCAGACAGGCTCAGCTTTCTAACAAGGAGTGGCTGGTGGTTTTGAACCGCCAACCTTGCAGTTAGAGGAGCCCAATACTTACCTGGGAGGGCTCCTCAGAGGAAACAGCATTTATCCAACGGCCAGGGACCAGGAGTGCTTACTTTATATGGTGCAGCTACCATAATCTCCAGCTATACCAAAGATCTTGTTAATTAGTTTTTATTATTGTTGTTGCTTTTGCTGAAGTCCAGGCCCACGGGCAGTAACAAGCACTCGGGTCAGAGGAAGAAATGAGATCCACGGACTGATGTTGCTGTGATGAGCAGCCGTGGACTGGGCACCAGCTTATGGTTGACCAAGTTCAAAGAGTGAAAGCTCACCCGGTCCTGTGCCATCCTCAAGAGTGAGAGTGCTGGGCTTTACCGCTGCAGCACTGGTGTCCATCCATCCATCCCATCTTAGTAGGAAGGTGAGACACTCCCTGCTTAGCTGTGAACAAGGTGCTGGGAATATAGCTGCCCAGGAGGCCGTGCTGGTGCAAACGGCTCCGTCCCACAGCCAGCCCCTGGACACTGCCACGATTGTCTCAGCGACTCTTCTGGGGAAAGGCACCTGTAGAGAGCAGACACTGCACCCATCTTCCAACATGCTTCCCGGTGTCTGTACGCTGGTAGAATACGGGAGGGGACCGAGATTGGACTTGGGTTCTTAGCCATTTCGGAACCAAGTTGCAGAGAAGAGACCTCATACCGTTTCCTGGCTCCAACGACGGATGGGTAGTGAGCTACCACAAGGCGCTAAGATACTCAGGGGGAATTGCTAAATTCCCTCAAGCCAGTGTGACGAAAGAGAGAAAAATGGATTTGTGCAAATTCAGAGTGCTTCTTTCTAGAACTCTCTGAGAAGAGCTATCTGCTGAGATAAACAATCATCTTGGAACCGAAGCCCCTGTCTTTAGGTTTCATTACAAGAGATTCCTTTTACATGAATCTCCCCCATCTGGAGTGCATTTACTTCTCCATAAACAGAACCAGACGGACTGTGGACAATGATTTTCAGAAGGGTAACGGTCTTTTACAGAGTCCCTGTGGGGGCCCCCCCCTTAAATACAAACCATATGCGAGGATCTTTGAAAGTCAGACAGCCCTTCAGATCAGAGAAATAGAAGCAAACGGAGCCACAGCTTATGGTCTTCATTCTTCCAAACCCTTTCGCAGTAAGCAAGCCCCTCGCAGAGGACTGCCTGCCTGGAAATTCTACTGTATATACAGCTCACCTCAAAACCCAAACAAACAGACACAAGACAACACCCCGGCTCTCCTTTCTGCATGTGTGACCGACGGCATCAACCCCCACCCGAGGCCCAGCCTCCCGATACAGAGGCGCTGCTCCAGACACATCTGCCGGGCTTCTGAAACCAGGGCAGGCTGACTCCCGGAGGCCGAGCCCATCCCGAGCCTTCTCTGAGTTCAATAGTCCCTCTCAGCTTCACACCAAGCAAAGGTGGGCTCTTGCTTTGTCCCTTGATCTTGTCCCAATGCCTAGAACACTGCCTGCCACTTCATAGGACGACATTGTAACGACACTGACCCCGTCAGTAGCCTACTGCACACTTGTATGGCAAGGCACGATGCTAGGAGCTAAGGAGACCCAGGGGGCAAGTCAGGCAAGGCTTCCACTGTCAGGACACGTCCCTCCTAGCAGGAGAGCGAGGTAATAGATAAATAATCACCTAAACAAGCAGGCATTTAGCAGGAGGAAGACCCCTAAGGCAGGATGGGGAGAGGGAGACTGCTGGGAAATACATTCGAGAAGTCTAACCAATCCCTAATCTGTTTCCAGGCCACTAGAAGAGCCGGGACACCCCTTGGGTTGTACTAGGTCACTGGATAGTGAGTGCCATTGATGGGGACGACTGAGGTGAAATTTAAGGGAACAAAGGAGAATATAAAATCCTCGGAAATAGAGGAAAGAGCTGGGTGGCAAAGGGTATTTATAGAGCTCTAGATAAAGACATGTACATAT
>NW_022105908.1:18820566-18836792 GCF_000313985.2 Echinops telfairi | reverse complement strand
GGGAGGGAGGGGGAAAATGAGGACCTAATGTCGGGGGTTTAAATGGAGAGAAAATGTTTTGAGAAACGATGTACAAATGCGCTTTACACAATTGATGCGTGTATGGATTGGGATAACAGTTGTATGAGCCCCTAATAAAATGTTAAAAAAATAAAAAATAAAATAAAATCCTCTTGGAATTAGGTTAAAATTTAACAAGATCTGTAAGTCATTCCCCAAGAAGACATCAAGCAAGCAGCACAGACCCTCCTAAAGAGCAGCCGCCTAGTAAGGACGCAATCAGCGAGCTGCACCACAGGGCAAACCCCCCAATTTTAGAAAAGTCCTTAGAAATGGGCCCTACTGCTAACGTTCTAGCCCTCCCGAGGACAAAAATACTGGCAACACTCACAGAGAACTCTTAAAGAGAGATTTTAATGGATTATTACTCAACCCGTAGAACTAACTGCATTACCGTTTCAAAGAGTGAACAAGAAAATACCTGAAAAAAAAATAAAAGAAAAAACCCTTTCCTATGAAATACGAGCCTCTATACATTAGCATGAGGGCACTTCGGGGATGTTATTTGGTCTAGCCTAGGTACTTTGTAAGATAGTACACCTCAGCTGAAATAAGGACTATGGAGAATTTTGAGCTGTTGACTAATTCAAGCTCTTCATCCTAAGACCTGCTTCAAGCAAGCCAGAAAACGATAAGTCTTCCTCCCAGGAGGAGGTATAAACTAAGTTTCTACCCAATTTATATCAATCTCTACATAGGATGTCTAAGTAAGAAGCATTAAGAAGGCTTGTATATAGTAATTCGCTAGCAAATACATTTTAAAAAACAACTACCACTTCGGTTCAAAGGGGGATGGAGATGGGGATTGTATCCTTTCACCACCCTTATTCAATATGTAGACCGAGGAAATAACCCGAGAAGCTAGACCGGATGCAGAAGAACATTGCATTAGGGTGGGAAGAGGTCTTATTAATAGGGTGAGCTATGTATGCGTCAACCGCCACAGCGTTATACTCACGTCTGTCCCAAACACAAAGACAGCAAGTGGGAATCTATCTTTGCAAGTAGGAGTCTTTACTGTCTGGCAATAGACTGAGGACGTCTTTACCACGGGCTGCAAGTGACTGCTGAGCAGCACTTTCTCTTTTCTAGGCAGAGAGGAGGCAACTGGAGAGCAAATTCTCTCTGCTGAACGTAGGGGAGAAAATCGGAATAGACTGGCGACTTGATGCATGTGGTGCAAGACAGCGCTTTCCACGGAGAAGACCTCGTGGGACTCCAGGAGGAGGCACATACCACAGCCGGGAGCTCACAGCCTCGCCTCCTTCGTGATGCGGCCACTAAACATAGAGCTTTCAGAAGGGAGAACTTAAGCCCTAATTGTGGCTCAGGCCCAGGGGTTCTGATCAAGGGAAGAAGCAAAAGTCCACAAGGAGTCCGGGCTCCCCAGCTCCTTCTGTAACTCTGGAAGTCACAGGCAACATTCCTTATCCTACGTTGTGCAAGAAAAGCTAAAATCACTCCTCTGCCAACTTGGGACTTTATCTTATTAGGGATGCACAATCTCTTCCCAGCACATAGACTCCTACTTCTTATGGAACCAGGAAAGCCTTCTGGTGCTTGCTCGGCCTAGCTCCTTTCACGTTTTCTGGCTCTCCCCAGAGCCTGAGTCTGGTCCCTTTCCGCTAATCTCAGACGCCATGTCATCAGAAGACTAACACGCAGAAGCGGCCAACCCTACATCTCCAGTTTCTTTAAAAACAAAAACAGGGAAGTATGTTCCAAGGGCATCAAATTCCCCAAAATAATTCACAGACAGATCGTTGAAACAGGATTCTCCTCCCACCCCAGCCTGACCAATGCTTCCGGGATCAGAGAGGAGGAAAAGCAGTGGACCTGACTTGAAGGACACAGGCAGAAATAGAGGGGTCACTAGGACCCCTCTCTGTTCTTGTCTCAGACAGGGTCACTGAAGGTAGCAGTCTTACCGTCATCTACAGTGACCAAGGGCAGAACACTGGCGACAAGGTTGCGCTTTTGTCCAGTGTGGGTTTGGAGACTGAGTTGCCGTTATCGGGCTGGACTGAGAGGGGGTGATGTGCAAGTGCCCTGCCCTGGCTTTCCCTCAGCACCATGTCCTCGAGGGAGCTGTTGGAGCCAGTCAATCAGAGGGATAAAGAAAAGCTCCCAATGATTCAAAGCAGTTGAATAGCTGAAAAGGATTTTTAAAGAGAAGTTCACAGTGCTAAATTCTTCTGAAGTTCGAATCCCAAAGAACTATCACGCTATAGAAAGGACAATTTACTACAGCTGACCCCAACTTCAGAACCACCAGCGCCTTCTCTCATGAATGTCCACCTCCTCTAACGTGTCGAATACCATGTTTCTCTCAGCCAGATATTCTGATTATGGTAAATGTTTAATAAAGGTTGGCACCATGCTAAAGTGCTCAGATGCGTCACATTTAATTTCTACCTACCCCAAAACTTGGGTTTTATTATTCTTCCCAAAGATGCAGAAATAAACTCAAAGTGGTTATGTCATTGTATACCCATCTGGATACATGCCTAGACACGTTAAGTACATGGGTCTTTCTAGATGTGTACTGCTTAATCCTAGCAACCATTTAACTAGAAATCAGAGGAATGCAAAGATTCGGAGGTGTTCAACACTTACAAAGCGAGACGAGTTGTCATTTTTCACAGTCTTTGCATTTCCAAATGATTCCAGAATGGGATTTGCTTGCAGAAGCTGCCGTTCAAGTTCCCCCTAAAGGGTATTACAGACAGAAAGAAAAGCAGATGTGGATTAGACGCAGCTCTCAACTGCAGTCCCAGGGGTCGGGGAGAATAAAAGCACACAACAGAAACAAGACCGCCTCCTTTGTGGCAGCTCTTTGATTCCCTCGCCACACAGCCGCCTGGGTTGGCTTCTTCTTCCTGGGGGCAGCAGCGGGCTCTGCTGGCGGAACAAGAATGAGCACCCGTAGAAGCGCTCAGAACGTCACACTCAACGCAAAAGGATTCCCCCCAAATGACAGCAACCCAAACTCACTGCCACCGAGTCCGTTACGCTCACAGCACATAAAGCAGGCCAAGAAGTACGACGAGAGAGACAAACCACTGAGGTTCAGGAGGGGAGGCTGAGCCCGACGTCTCAACTGCCGTTTCTGTTTCATCTACTTCTGCTGTGCCTGATGCCAATGATCGAAGGCTGCCTTTTTTTTAAATCTCCCCCCTTGCCACGGTATCCTTCCTCCCGTTAGAATTCCCCACCATAAAGCAACTAATTTGAACACGGGATCCCAGCCCTCCCATCCCCCACTCCGGCCTGCTTTTTTAGTTTGCTCTAGAAAAGAGTTTGCACTTTGCTTTCGTGAAAGACCTGCCTCGGCACCTCTGTTCACAAACGGAGAGAAAGCAGAAGAGGGCTGTGAGGAGGGAAGCCAGCGTTTGTTTCGCAGCACGCAGTCAGCTGAGCCCGCTGGGAACATGACGCCTTAGTGGTATCTTAGGTGAAGCTGGTATTTGGTATGACCTGGTAGGTCATTTTTGGAGGGCTATAAACACTCGAAAACTTCCTCGTCATATAAACGACGGGCAACTGCTTCTTTGCTGTAGCCGCTCTGGCTCAGAGGGCTCATGGGAAGGAGTGTGGGTCCTGAGGAGGGCGGCTGCCACGCTGGGCTCGGGCACAGGCACATTGTGAGGACGGAGGCGCAGGGCCAGGCACCGCTGCCTTCTGTGGGCTCCGAACTGACTCGGTGGCATCGACCAGGAACAGAAAGGCTCGGGGAAATGGGAGGGTCTCGCTGACATGGGATCAGGTGTTCAACGGTCACAAGGATGCTCGCCGTGGTAGAAAGGGGACCTCTGCCAGAGGGTGACAGAGATGACAGCACAGCTGGCTTCCTGCTTAAACTTACAAGTCCACACAGCCAATGTCTTTATTTCCAGACGGGGCTAACAGAAGGCGCGGCGTGTGTGTGCACGTGGGACTTAGCAACGGAGCACGTGGCCTGCAGGAGGGGCGGCAGCTGCTGGTCTGGCCAGGAAGAACGCTGGGGGAAGTGACGCCGTCTGGCTGGAATGCAGTTTCAGGGTTAGCTTTGGTGGCGGAAAATAAATCTGCTTTTTCCAAACACAAATCTTACCCCCGGTATTTTCAGATATCCACAGTGTTATAGGTCCGGAGAAGAGGGGGGGGGAGGGCATTTGAGACCAACAGCAAATGTGATTGTATAAGCAAAAAACAAGAGGATAGAGCACTCACATATAATTTCCCGATTAGTGGCCAGTTATGTGCCATGTGGGGCACAGTACCATCGTCAGATCCCAAGATGAGGACAAATACGCGCTATTCTCACAATTTTGGCATTCCGTCCCAGTTTGGTCTTCTCCACCGGCAGCTAAGGGGGAATGATCCGGTGGCAAATTAAACGGTGAGGTGAGACACTCCTCACGCGCCAAGCCGATGTAGCATTTACAGGGACTGTCCAGACGGACAGTCTTAACCACAACCGGCAGGTGCCCGGGTGGCGTAACAGGTTAAGCCCTGGCTGCGCCCACCAGCCGCTCTGCGAGACAAAGAGGAGGCAAGTCTGTGTCTGGGTCAGCTGAACTTGAGGTTTCAAAACACCACGGAGCAGTGGCGCAGTTCTGTCCTGTCCCACGTGAGTCAGGATCCACATGAGTGGGGGGGGACTAGCACCGTGCCAGTCCGAAGCCCGGGAAGAACTCCACGGGACAGGCATTCCATGAGACAGAACCGCTTCACCTTCTTGGCATTAGATAAATTGCTCCCTAGGGCAAATCTTCCAGGGGGTTATTTTAGTACAGCACCAGCAGATTCCTGATCACGCTAAAACATACTGCCGATTTTTTTTTGATGCATCTCAAGCCCGAGGGACTCAGGTCATCGTAAAGTATGTGCGATCGTCAAGGTCGATTGTGCCAACCTGGCCGATAAACACATGTGGGATTAATTGAAGGGCTGAGAGATAAATGACTTGGTGAGTCTCGCCCTTCCGGTTCTCTGATCTCTTGTTCTCTGATGGTTGGGCCAGTGTGCGGCTGACTTAGCTGGCAAGGCTCACTTCCTGCGAGACATCCCCAGGAGAAGCCACATGGACCTACCCCGATGCAGCCCTGGGTGCTGGAGCAGCTACGTGCAGACCCCTGTCAGTGCTGAGATGCTTACACGCTCACTGATTCGGTTTTCCTCCTGCAGTTGGCGTGTTTGCGTGTGTTTTGTGCGATGGGTGTCGGACATATGGGTTAATGTTGGACTTGTGGGCTTGGACAGCATTGGGTCGGGATGCTTTCTTAATGTACACTTCACCCTTAATATAAAACTCTCTCTCATACACATGCGTTTCTGTGGATTTGTTTCTCTAGTCTACCCAGACTAACACAGTCTGGGAGCTGCCAACCTGTGAGGTAGACACTGCCTTTCCCCAGGTGCTCAGCGGTCACCTGGGACAAGCTGCTCACCCTCATTCCCATGTGCTACGAAGCGAGACAATGACGTTCCTTGGAGCTGTGCTTTAGAC
Organism: Echinops telfairi; assembly: GCF_000313985.2. Classification (NCBI taxonomy): domain Eukaryota; kingdom Metazoa; phylum Chordata; class Mammalia; order Afrosoricida; family Tenrecidae; genus Echinops; species Echinops telfairi. Next base: position 18,831,241 of record NW_022105908.1, on the reverse strand, counting down.
AGACAAGCTTACTGCTTTCCCAGGAAGAAAGGACCAGAGGCTTCTCTAAAGCACACTATGACAGCTTTGGGAGGAGGGGGCAGGGGTGTTCCACCCGTTTGTTCCACACAGTTCAATCCGTATGATCAGAGGGTAGACACCGACTTTAAGGCGCTACATGGCCTTTCGATGACACATCAACTGTTGGGTCAAGGGCATCAGAACACAGATTTCTGAGAATGACGAGCTATCCTGCCTCGTCAGAATAAAACCCCGTGTTGTGTCAAGTCTCCTTCTGACTCCTGGTGGCTGTACAGAACCGAGTCAACTGCCCCACGGAGTCTGCAAGGCTGTGAGTTTCTACGGCGGCAGGTTGCGGGACCTCTCCTGTCTCCTGCCCAGTGGCCGTGAGCTTGAGCTGCTCACCTTTCGGCCAGCAGCTGAGTGCTTCAAGCACGGCACCACCCAAACCACGCTCTCTCGCTCACTGCCTTTGAGTTGACGCTGATTCACAGCCACAGGGCAGGCGTGAGAAGAATTGCCCCACTGGGTTCCCACATCTTTCCCCCGACTCCTAAACCACAATACAAACGCTTCAAATAATAAGGTGCCTTTACAGTGTTTCTCTCACTGGGAGGTAAAGCAAATGACACCTAGCCCGTGAACATCCCCTAGATACGGCTGTCAAGGAGCCTGGTGGCAGAGGGGTTAAGTGCTGGGCTGTAACTAACGGCTAGTGGTCTGCACACACCACTCTCTGAAAGAGAAGGCACAGGTTACTCTTCCCACTGGAACTGGAGACAGCCGAGTCCCTTGTTTCTATTTCATAGGGTAACAACATAGGTTCTTTGGGAATGTGGTTAAAAAAAATGCAAAATCCCTAAGTACTGAAATTATTCTTAAAGTGTTTTGAGTTAGCTAAGGCTTTCAAGGGGGAGCCCCGGTGGTGTAGGGATTATGAGCTGGGCTGCTAATGGCAAGGTCGGCAGTTCGAAACCTCCAGCACCATGGGGAAGAGTGAGACTTTCTACTCCAATAAAGAGGCCCAGCCTGGGAACCCACAGGCGCCTGGAACCCGTGCCACAGGATCCCGGAGCTGGAACTGACTCCACGGCAGGAGTCTGGTCTTGTAAGAAACCCGTTCAACGTTTATCTACCCTGGTGAAGACCACGCCAATGTTGATGAAGTAGCCTCTAATCGGTACTTGGCTAAATCATCGGTATTGAGTGGATAACGTTTGAAGTGGCTAAAAATCACACCTTTTTCAAAACTGCGGTTCCACTGGGGAGGGAGCGCAGGCCTGAGGGGCCAAGCGGCTGGAGTCTCACTGACAAAGGGCAGGTTATAGGAAGGAGGGGCAGCAACCAGGCATTGACCTGCACGGGCAGCCTCAGACTTCTGTGGTCCCAGTTGTCTTGGGTCCAAGCAGTTCCGGACGGAGGGAGGTCAGAGACAGAGTTATCCTGCCGTGGCTGTCCAGAGGTTACAAGCTGCAGGGTGGTGAGGCAGGTGGACTGGCTCCTCGGGGCGGTCAGTCATGTTCTATAAAAACACCAGCACCCGTTGCCATCAAGCCGATTCCTGCTCACGGCAACCCCATGTTTGGGGAACCAGTCATTCCAAACCCATTTTGGCCCCCAGGAGCAGCCCCAGATTCCGGCTCTGGGGTGGGGACACTGGGCACAACCTCTCCTGAGGGGCAGGTGGCTGGCCAGGCACCCTGGGATCAGGCCACGTGAATCCTTTGATTTGGTTAGAAAAGAGAGCAAGTGCTACTTCCAGTGTGCGGACTCAACATTACATCTTTGATGCTGGAAACGAATGTCTCTAGCAGGTGCCCCTACTGCCAAAATGAAGATGAAGTAAGAAGATTCTCAAAAAGAAGACTGAATTGCTGCTATTTTCACAACGAAGATTAAGTAAGCTGTGCAGGCGAAAGTGGACGGCTGCACTACTGAGCGCCCAGCAGGAAGACTGTAAGGGAAAAGAAGACAGGTACCGGGTGCTGATGAGGGTGCTGAGCCAGAATCCTCTCCTCCCTGCCTGGCGGGAATGTCCAGTGCTCACAAACACCGTCTGGCAGCTTCATAAGATAAGGACCACAGGGGTATTGAAAGGGCCCACAAATCCCCCCTGGGCAAACACTAAGAACTGTGAACACATGCTCACACGAAAATACTCGTACACCACGGCTCACGGCATCGTTACGCACTGTAGCCCCAAAGTGGAAAGTCTACCCACGTGTCTATCTCCCGAGGCATGGACAAATAAAATGTGCTGCTACATACATACATGAACTATCATTTGGCTATCAAGACACCCCCCTTTCCCCCCAAAAAATGTTGTATTGATTCAAGCTACAGTAGGAATGCACCTGGAATGCATCGTGCCAAGTGAAGGAAGACGGTGAGAGGACTACGTATAAAGGGTGACTCCAGTTCAGATCCAAAGTGGACTGGCAGTAAGTAGTCCAGGGCTGGGGGACGGGGCTCCTAATGGGTACAGGGTTTCTTTTGAGGGTAATGAAAATGTTCTACAATGTGTTGTGCTGACTGCCTAACTGTGAATACACTAAAAAACCAAAACACCGAATTGTACACTTTCATGGGTGAGTGACATGGTATGGTCTAGGTTATATCTCAATAAAGCTGTTAGAGAGGGAGAGAGAGAAAATATTGACGCGGGAAATTAAGCAACTAAAAGGCTGTCAAAACCCAGGTCCGAGCGACACCTTCCCCCTTACTTTTACAATCAAAACTGCTGCCTAGTAATAATCTGAACGTTACACAAATGGTGCCTGGGCCCAAGAGCGCGTTGTTTATGAAATGCAACATACACTTACAAGCCAGTGAATCAGACCAAACAGAAACGCTGGCCTTGCAAAACACAGGATCTCAACGTTATTGCTATTGCTGTATGGCAGTCACTCATTCACAAACACAGGGCAAGGAGCTCAGGAGGTGGGGCACCCAGGAACTAGACAGGAATGGGGTGGGGAGTTGAGGGAGGCAAAAGTAACTGTTTCTTCTGGGTGTGACCAACCCCTCCCACATCTCATTCTCCTGGGGACAGTAGGGAGAACACGCATAGCTACTACTGGGCTTCAACACCAAGAAGCAGCATCAATGAGGAGGGCATGCAGTGAGACATGCAAACCACATGACAAGGGATGTGCGCCCTGGACCAGCTGCAGCCTCCCGTGGGAGCCCTGTGCTTCCGGGACAGCTGTGACCCGATGCCAATGCTAGCAGAAGGCATGCACTTATATGTCACAGGGACTCCTCTGTCGTTTAACATGACTTCACAACAAAAACGTTAGCGATGGTGTTTTTTCTGTGTTCCATCGAGCGGGGAGAACCTCAAATCTGCCTATCAATTATTTAACACTATTTTCACTAGTGATTTAAAGACAAGTTCAATGTACCTCGGAACCACAGAGAAAAGCCAGTGTGTGGATGCAGTGATTTTCTGTAACTGGCAAACCCAACCCAACCCAACCCAGTGCCATCGAGTCAGCCCACAGCAATCTACCATGCAGTTTCCGAGAATGTCCATCACTACGGCGCACACAGCGAGTCATTGGCGGATTTTGCATGACTGGCCCTGTGCTGGCAGCCTGGTGCTTATCGCTCAACACTACCAGTCCTCTTTTACATTGGCAGAGCTGCTTTTAAAGACCCTCTGGGGTTCATGGTTATTTCACGAGCCTCCCCGGGTGGCATGGCTGGTTTGGTCCGCAGCGAAAGAAGAGGGACATTGTGGGCTCTTCATAGGGACAGCACAGCCTGGCTGTCTGAGAATGTCTTAAGAACCTTAAGGAAGACCACCGGAATGCTCGGTTATCCGTGACAATTTCTTTAGATACGGATCAGTCGCCTGATTTTAAGAAACTACGTCTCCCAACACAATGCTACTGCTTCTTGCTTTCCGTCAGCCGTGTCTCATCGTGGCTGTGGGAGACAGACAGGCCCACACTCCCCGATGCTGGGGAACACATTACACCAGGCACAGGTGTTCCACTCTACCTGAGGGGAATCTGTCTCAGACTGGCCCTCTTCACCCTCTCAGGGAGCAGACAATGGAGCCAGGCTCCTGGTCACAGTTGCTCACTGCCTGTGCTCTGTGGAGCTTACAGGAGGGCAGGTCGTAATTAGGAAGAAGAAGACTCACCTGCTACTCGCCCAGAATTTAAAAAATCTAATCTATAGGTCAAAACATATATCTGGACAGGAACTACACAGCACTGTGACATTCTAACACATGAGAAGTTATTATTACTCTTTAGGTACGACTTTGAACGCTGCAGCACAAAGCTGGGTCCTTGCTCAGTGTGCATAGGACGGGCTGAAGTCCTTCCACCCATGAGCTCTATGTTGACAGGCTTGACATACATGCAACACCGGGATGGAAGAGCAAATAAAGACGTATCGAGAAAACAGACGGGAAGCAAAACTGGCATGCTGCTTCTTTTCAAAGAGCAAGGCTCTGTGCAATGCGTTTTCAAAATAAAATTTTAAAAATTTCTTTTGCATAGCAGATTTGCACTCAGAAGTTAGCGCAATTACTCAAGACTAAGAAGCATAAAGAAAAAGCACTTGCCTGGTGTTTTACTGGTTTAGGCGATTCCTGCTGTTCGTTACAAACAGATAAATGCAAATGTTAGCAAGTCTGGGTCTTTCCCTGGCAGTTAAGCCACACACGAAGCACGCAAGCCACCGCGCAGACCAGGCCTGTGGACGCTGGCTTGACTGACAGCGGCTCCGACTGCTCACGCCCACGTCTGCCCGTCTACAAATGGTGGTGGATGGCTGACACTGCTATCGTTGACCCCCTCTGCTATCACGAACCTCCCCTCCCTCTCCTCTCCCCTTCAAGTGGCTGTGGACAGCGGCGGTGGGTTGCTCTGAGAGGGCAGGAAGGACTGCTGAAAGAGCGAGGAGCACCTTCCGGTACAAAAGGAGTCAGGTCTCCATCCAGTGTGGCCCTCCGGCATTTAACCCGGACCAGATGTACTGTCACCAAGTCCACTCTGACTCAAGAGGACGGAGTAGAACTGCCCCACTGAGTTTCCCCGAGGCTGTAATTATTTGCAGGAGTAGAAAGCCTCATCATTTCCCCTCAGAGAAGCTGGTGGTTTCGAACGGCTGACCCTGGGGGTCAACAGTTCTCAACTAATCTTGGGTCAGACACGGGGCTCTGAGCCACAAGAGCCATTGTGGTAGCTCTCTGGAAGTGACAACGACCAACAGCAACGTTCTCGGAGCCCAGCTCCCTCCTGGAAGGGAGTAACAGCTGCTGGGTGGCACGGGGTGAAGACGAGGGGCCGGTACCGGTCAGCTTTCTCACTCTTCCCCTGAATCAGTGAGAGGATAAGCGAAGTGGAACTGTAACAACAAAAACAGACTTACAGGAATATTGTGGTCCTTCCTTCCTTTATGCGAAGAGGCAACATGAGCAAGGTACTGAATGACTTTCTTGGTATTTTCTGTCTTCCCAGCTCCGGATTCGCCCCTGGAGGATGTGAACACAGACAGTCTGACTTAGAGAAAGCCGGGCACACACACATTCCAGAATTGCAATCGGTAACTGTCAACTCGAAGGGAAAACAGAAAACCTCCAGATTGGGTAGAAAAATAACAGCGTATAAGTTAAGATAAGGGGGGTATAAACTCTCAGCATTAGTTGGGAGAGGTGGAAATATATATTATATATTTGAAATCATTTGATAGGGACTCTTATAGCTCTTATCACAATCCATACATCCATCCATTGTGTCAAGCAGTTTGTACATACGTTGTCATCATTTTCAAAATATTTCCTTTCTACTTGATCCCTTGGTATCAGCTCATTTTCCCCCCTTCCTCCCCCTCATCATGAACACTTGATAATTACAAATTATTTTCATATCTTACATCGCCCGCTTTCTCCCTTCACCCACTCTTCTGTTGCTCATCCCCCAGGGAGGGGTTTACATGTAGATCACTGTGATCAGTTCCCCTTCTGCCCACCTTCCCCCTGCCCTCTTGGTATCGCCACCCTCATTATCAGTCCTGAAGGGGTCATCTGTCCTGGGTTCCCTGTGTTTCCAGCGCTTGTCTGTACCAGTGTGCATCCTCTGGCCTAGTCAGATTTGTAAGGTAGAATTGCAGTCATGATAATGGGGGCGGAGGAAGCATTAAAGAACTAGAGGAAAGTTGTATGTTTCATCGGTGCTATACCGCACTCTGACTGGCTCATCTTTTTTGTTGTGACCTTTCTGTAAGGGGATGTCCAATTGTCTACAGGTGGGCTTTGGTTCCTCACTCCGCCCTCTCCCTCATTCATATAGGTATGATTTTTTGTTCTGGGTTTTTGTTTTGATGCCTGATCCCATCGACATCCCGTGATCACACAGGCTGGTGTGCTTCTTCCATGTGGGCTTTGTTGTTTCTCAGCTAGATGGCTGCTTGTTTATCTTCAAGCCTCTAAGACCCCAGACTCTCTATCTGTTGATAGCTGGGCACCATCTGCTCTCTTCACATTTGCTTATGTATCTAATCTGTCTTCAGCGATCATGTCAGGGAAGGTGAGCATCACAGAATGCCCGGTTATTTGAACAAAGTGTTCTTGCGTTGAGGGAGTACTTGAGTAGAGGTCCGGTGTCTGCTTGCTGCCTTAATACTTAACATATAAGTATATGCTCATAGATCTATTTCCCTATCAGTAGATATAAATATATTTACATATGTACATTCCTGTATTTAGACCTCTATAAATGTCCTTTGCCTCCTATTTCTTTCCTCTAGTTCCACTATCATGTTCGGCCTTCATTCAGGTTTCAGTAATTCCTCTGGGTTACATTACCCTTGATCAAGCTCCACCAGGAATCCTACGCCCTCCTTGCCATTGATTTTTAGATCACTTGTTGTTCCCTTATCCCTGGGTTTGTTGACAGCCCCCTTTTTATGCCCCGGCTCCCCCAGGAACCACCAGTCCCATTGTTTTCTCCTCCAGATTGTTTATCCGCATATCTTATCTAGACAGACATGCAGACACAATAGTAGGCACAAATACAAGGCAAAACAGCAAAAGAAAACAAGAACAGTTGGTTGTTTCATCAACTAAATTCCTATAAATAGTTCCAGGTCTGTTTGTTGACCTTTAGGCGTGTTTGCCGGTCAAGTCAGATGGGTGCCACACCCTGGCCTCAAAGTCTACTTTTGGTATTCCCCATGGACTCCATTGCTTTGTTCTCCTTGCTGCTCTGTTGCACGCCCTGTGTTTCGCCGAGGTGTGGTGGGTCAGATCAGGCACAATTCCTGCACTGTCTCCAGTGCTGTCTCTCGTCGGAGTGCTATGGGTCAGTGAGGGACATGGTGTCTTTTAGTGGGGCCGGCCCTATGGTTCTCTCTGTGCACTGGGTGCTCTGAGCAGGAATACTGTCCTCTGGGCTTCGTGGGCCGGGATGTGCTCCACTCTCTCTCCTTCCCTCTTCATGTGCTCTGATCAGATGTGCCCCTCTCCCAGCTTCAGTGGTGTCCTTGAAAGGCATCCTTTGGTGGTGGTTGGGGGGCCGAGGGGGGGTTGTCTGCGTAGCTGGGATTGGGGCCCGCCCTGCAGACCTCTCTATTCCTCCCTGCTTCATGCCGGTATGTTGCATTCATGTCTTGGCGCACCGGGTTGAAGTCTGGTCCCTCTCTCGGCAAACTTCAGCTGAATTCAGACTAATGCTGAATAAACGCTCAGCTTTAGGTAGGGGGAAATTATATATATATTTAAAACTAAAAAGATTAAAAATACAATAAAAATATTTCTTGGTAGAAGCCATTAGGAAGACAAAGGAATATGTTCACAACTTTTACCCCATCATCCCCACCCTGCCGAGGGCGGGGTGGGTGGTGGTGGTGACGATTCTGCTGGAAGACAAAATCGTACCTCTCTCAAAGCTATTCTTCCGAGTATAAGTGCCCTCTTAGAAGCAGACCCAGAAAAATCCCAGAGCCGTCGGAAGAGGAGCCCCTGGTGGCGCAGGTTCAAGATCTCTGTCTGCAGTGTGACAAGCAACAGAGACGGCGGCACGGAGGCCACGGGACAGAGCAGAGGAGCCCAGCTCAGCGAGAGGCCAAGGCCAGGAGCGCATGAGACAGAGCAGAGGAGCAGCCAGAGACTAGGAGCCTGGGAGGCAGAGCCGGGGAAGGCTGCCTGTCCAGAGACAGACACAAGGGGCTGCGTGGCTTTATAAAGATGTTCATTCCCCCAGTGAGTGGAAACACGGTCTCATCAACTAAATTCCAACACATGGGACTCGACTCCTGGACATGCACGTCCACTCAAGTGCCAGGGCTGTGCACCCGGCAACACTTCCGAAATCCGACAACCAGAGCAGCCACCGTTGCTTTTGGGGAGGCAACGGGGCCGGCTGGTCTCTGAGTTTCATGTGTTCAAATGAGAGTTCTTCTACCACTGCGATAGCCACATGCCCCCAAACAGACACAACAGGTGGAAGTGAGTTAAGTGGGATCAGTGAACATGCAATTTCAGGAGAGACGATGCCTTCACCCCCATCTCTCAGGGACATCTTGCATTTGCCATTATGAGCAAGGATCCCGTGTGTATGAATCGCAATTATCACTTGGGAATTCCAAACACCTCTGAGCAGACCGGCCGTCTTGAATTGAACTGGCCCAGCCGATCCCCTTTGTGGGCCAGTTTTGCCTTGGAGCTTTTTTCCCCCTCGAAGGTACTTCTCAGGAGACTGAGGCAAGTGTTATTATTGAGATGGCCATCCAGTGAGCAGGGACATGTGTAAGACAGGTTTTGTTGGGAATAAACCCATACACGTACGCATGGGAACCCTAGCAGCAATGCCTTTTTATTTACCCCGGCATGTACCAATCATGCTAGGCATTATTCTACACGCTAGGGACCCAGCTGTGCACCAAGCCCGGCACGGTGGGTCACAGAGGGGATCACACAATTAAGATGACTGCAGAAAGGAGGGATGCTGCAGTGGAGATATAAGGCAGGCACTAACTGAAAGGAAAGAAGGTCAGGGCTGGGGAAAGACAGCTCCTTGAGATACACTGTCCAGACCTCTGGACAGCAGGGAGCCAGGCAGAGAGCTCTTGGGCAGAGGAGCACCAAGCATGGTGGCCTGGAGCAGGAGCACCCATGTGTTCCCCAGAGACCAGGGACTACAGGGCCAGCATGTGGGGAGGTGATAGATAGCATTAGTGAGCACTGAAGAGAGTGGCAAGTGGTAAGAGTGCAAGCGGCAGCCGGGGGTGGACACCACGTCGGGATGTCCCGATACAACATCGGGAGCAAGTTCAAAGGGTAAGGCCCTCAGAGCCATGATAAGGGCTTTTCTCTGTTTTGTTCCCAACTCTGAATGGAAAAACAGTGTTTCCGTGCTGGCGAGGATACTTGCTGCTGCTTCTCAGTCGACAGATGTGTTTTTTCATTAAAGAAGGCGGCTCTCGTTTAGCCTGATGACTTGTCTCCAAAGCGGTTAGGCCGGCTACTGACCTGGACACGCCTGTCACACAGCAGCTGCCTAGCTGCTCTTGACCTCTGCTACAGTTGATCCAAGGCCAGGTCCAAGGTAATTTTGCAACAGAAACTCCTGCTTCGATACCTCCCTGTCGACTCCCAGCAGGAAAGGCTGCGGCTGCTGGCAGGGCAGCTCTAACTCGCGGTGAGTCCACAGGCGAACGGAAAACCCAAGGGGCGGGGCCTGGTCCCGCACGGCCTCCTGGGTCGCTGGTAGGTCTGAGCCCATCGCTGTGGCAGGGGTGTGAGAGAACCTTCCCAGCCTGGGGCTCACCCTGCAGCACTTCCTCGGAGTCTAACATTCTGTGAGCAGCACTGGGCTTTCACTGGCTAATTTCCAGAAGCGGGCCTTCCTGCCTCTCCTCCTTAGTCTGGCATCTCTGCTGACGGCAGCCCACAGGCTGACCCTGCTGGTGTCCGAAACTGCTACCAGCACCGTGGTGGCAAGCAAGTCACCAGTGTGACACACTGACATGGGGTGATAGGCGTACATGGTCTATCTTACTAGGAGGATAAGATAATACTGGCTTGGTAGAAGGTAAAAATAAAATCCACCGAAAGCATGAGACCAGTGTTCAACAAACACCGTCCATTATGGTCCACTTGACTAAGGCTCTACCCACACATAAGGTACGTTGCGTGACTAACCTGAATTATAGGTTAAGTCTGTGATGCTCACAGAGCAGCTGGGAGCATGGGCTATGGAGTCAAAGTGACCCACTCAGGCACAATGTCTTTCTCTCACTTCCTAATTGCTGGGGCTTTGGGCAAGTTGCATAGCTCTCTTGGCCCCACTTTCCACTGCTTTACGATGGGATGTGGTGACTTCACTGCACGGACAGGATGCACAGGAAGGGCCTTGGGTTGCGTGCCTGCCAAAAGGCTCTTGATAGATGACAGCCGTGATGGGTGGTAATGGCGATGCGGGTTGATGATATTTACAGAAAATGCTTAGGATGTGAATAAGGTGGTGGTGGCAGGGTCGAAGGGATGTATCTGAAGATAAACGGCAAATGGTATACATGTCCATCCTCTGGGAACAAAAGGTAGCCAGAGGGAAAGGAAAGGAGTAAGGGGCCCAACAGCCGACTGTACTGGAAAAGGGTTCAGTTGGGAGACCCCTAAGAGAGATGAACAGCAGATAGGATCCTTATACCATTGGGG
>NW_022105908.1:18814248-18820466 GCF_000313985.2 Echinops telfairi | reverse complement strand
AGTGGGCAGAGGCAAGCCTGGCCTCATTTCTACCAGCACAAGAAGATCCAGCTATAAAGCAGTTTCCTGGTTCAAGTGGCTGGTTGTCTCATTGCTGGCCAGGGGGAGACTCAGTGAAGGGGGTCAGACTCTATGCTCCTTTGGAGAAGCAATCCCTTAACCTGAGAGCAACAGACATCCAAAACTAACAAAAGAACACATCATGGTGTCTGCTGGCAGGGGTGCTCTGTGCAGGGGACAAAGCACAATCTTACACAAAAAGACTGGGAGTTTATAATTTAGAGGAACCTATGTTTTCCAAGACCAGGGGTCTGGGCAAGCTTTTAAGATGGAAGAGCCAATCCTGTCCCTCACAACAATTTAAAAATCATTCAAGAGCCATAGATGTATTTTTGCAAACAAACGGAGTCGCCATTATCTGAATATTCTTCTAAATCACGAGTTGTTTTCTTTTCACTTTCAAGTTTACTTCGAGCCTCATGCACGTCCTGAGAGAGCTGCTGGGGCTTCTGAGCCACGGCTGGCCGACCCCTAGTCTGGACCATTCTGTCCCTTCCATTGGGTTCTCAGTGGGGTGTGCGATGCAAGACAAATGAAAAACCCTGCCGTCTTACCAAGCCCCAAAGCAGGGCATTTTCTCCTAACTCTCTTACCAATTCCGAGAAATTTATCGGCATCATGCCTTCTTGGGCCATGGGAATTTATCCAAAGTCAAATCCCTCTCCCACATCTTTATTGATTTTGTTTTCATTCTCTCCAAATATTTGGAACAGGGAGCACTGAGCTTAAGAAACATGCTCGGCCTGGAGAATAGGAAACCACCCAAAGCCAGAGGTGGCGTCAATTCCAGCCCAGTGCCCCTGCAGGGCAGAGTGGAACTCTCCCATAGGCTTCAGGGCTGCAAATCTGATGGAAGTAGACTGCATTTCCCCCCACCCACCGAACTGTTGGGGAGTTGTCCCTCTCCATGCCAAGGTGCCCCTATAGTAAGGTGACCAGACCTCCTGCTTTTTAATAATTTGTCCCGCAGCGTTTTTAAAAAGTCCCAATTTTTGGAAAGAATGCTCGACAAGCTAGGGCACGGGGGTGAGTAAGGGGAAGACCGAATTTTTAATCAAGAACATCACCCCTCAACCTCCCTACCCACGGTCAGTGATGTCCTGCTTTACCAATGTTAAAATCTGGTCACCTTACACAGGAGGTTGCGGCAGAGAGCCTCCAACCATAAAGGCTAGAGGCCATGCTTACATTCAGGCCCAGAGCCAGGGGGGCGGCACAACTAGGTAGGCGGTACACCTGGATTAGCCCCATTTAGGCTAGGTGGGCTTAATTCAGCCAATGGAGTCAACCAGTACCGTTGACCACGCCTCCCAACGGAGGGGGGGGGCGGGGCTGAAAGCCAGTAACTTTGAGACCACCTTCTCTCCCAGCGGCTCCTACACAGTTCAGTGCGACCAGACTGGTGTCCTGCACAGCTGTGCCATGGTCTCTCTGGTTTGTGTTCATTTACTGTAAGGTGACCAGACGTCCCGCTTTTTGGTGTTAGTCCCGATTTTTGGAAAGAATGCACGTCCATATAGACCAAATTTTTAATCAAGAACCGCCCCGCCCCCCCCCCTCGGTCAATGGTGTCCTGCTTTAAATCTGGTCACCTTAATTTACTGTAACACCTGAAACGTCTGCTGTTCTTTATAAAAACTCACTTGGAGCACAAACCAGGCTTTGGAGTGAATTCTTTCAGGAAGCCAAGGAGTGAGGTGTTTCTCACCAAACCTAACAGAACGGCTGGGGGTTCTACCCACTGACCTTTTGGTTAGCAGCCCAGCGCTTAAACCGCTGCATCACCAGGGCTCGTAATACACACATATTGAGCACAAAGCCAAAGTGAGGATTTATTAGTTTCAAAACGGTTCCTTTAAAAGCAGCTTGCTAGGAAGATCAAACACACTTCGGTCCAAGCCTCCTATCACGTTAACCCTAGCTTGTGTCACACCTGGGATGACGGGGTAATTGAGAAAAGGAGAATTGCAAAGACTACAAGAGTTAACATCTGCAAAGATGTCATTTCCCCTTCTTACAATCTTTGCTTGGAGCAGTTTATTACACGTTGATTTGCATACTTCTCTTTCCCCCAGCAACATACCTATCTGTCCCTGAAAGTGAGATAAGCTGGGGACATGCAGAACAGTCAGCGAATCATTGGAAAGTCAACTGAAGTTCAGGCCCAGGATCACAGCGGCAGTTTGGTGGCAGACCTGGGGCAGAGAATACCAACCTTCTGTCTGACAACGCAGCAGCTTGGCAGTTACCCCGCACTGCTACCGTACTTATCTAATCAATCCTACAATTTTAAGGGACCTTTAAACCTTTAAGAAATGCCACTTATTGCAAAAATCAACTGCCCTGTGTCCAGACAGGCTGGACCATCACCACTTAATGTACTACAAGAGAAGCCCTTTTAAAAAGATCTCCTAGGTTTCTTGGGTAGGGAGTACCTCAGTCCAAGAATTCACGCTGGAGCCTGGTTTGTCATCCAAGTGAGTTTTATAAAGGACAGGAGAAGGTTCAGGCTTTACACTGGCACCCTCAAGGCACTCCACACCCACATGCGGCAGCCTGAGGCCGGAGAACCTGCACCACAGCCGATGGGCTCCAGCTCCTGAGTCTGGCTTTTTAGGGCCTCCAGGCAGTACTGGTTGACCACATTGGCTGAATTAAGCCCACCTGGCCTAGACTGGGGCCCACCCAGGTGTACTGGCTTCCTGGCTCCAGGGCCTGAATTTGTGCATGCCCTCTAGCCTTTACTAACTTCCAACTTCCTGTAAGGGGGTGGGGAGTAGGGGAGGCCTTGGCATGTGGATGGACAATCCCTGGTCTCTGCCTCTAGCTATCTAACATCTTTTACTAAGGTGGTTGATTATTCTAACACAGGTGAGTTCAGTCCGGGATCATAGTTTCTACGTAACCAACAAACCTGGCCTTCCTGGCGAGGTTGTGTTCGTTCCACGTGTTTCTCCCACTCTAAAATGTGATCCTCTGGGGAGCGGTTGGTAGTGGTGCTTGGGCACCACGTAGCATTTCTGAGTCGAGGAGACTGACCTTTGCATGATCCATTTACCCAGGGGCAGAGGGCTCGGTGAGGAGCAGGGATGGAAACAAGGAAGGGGACAGACAATGAGGCACTGAGCAGAGTCCAATGGATGAGCTGAGGCAAAATGAGTATGAAATTGTTGGGCATAATACTGATGATCTGCCCTGTGAACCCAATTCACAACTCAGTTTTAAAAAATCCATCGCCACAGCTTAATAAAAGGCAGATAGGAAGTAACTGCTGTTTGCAATTGCTGCCCTCCAGGGAAATAAAAGGGGAAAAGTAGGGGTTTACCAGGTTGCCAAAGCAGCCATAAAATGTAAACTGAGTATTCTTTCAAATGAGGCTTTGGAGAATGGTGTCATTTCCTCACCTTTTTGGAAATTTTAATTCTAATGAGGGTGGGGGGGAGGCCAATTGGTGAGGATTCCAATTCTCGCTCTGTTCTAATTACATGGGGCACCAGAGTGAAACTTGCGCTCCTGAAAAATGAAATGGCAAAGTCTTCATCGAAGAACTGGGCTGGAGATGAGAATAGGGGACGAAGCAGAGGCTCCAGATCTTGGAAGAATTCGGAAGCCCTGGCCCGAGGCTGCAGAGGTGAAAGGTCAGCTGGCAACGTGTGGACAGTTGAGGTTAGTGTGGCAGTGGGCAGGGGGAGGGCAGACATTAAGGCCTGAGGTTTACATTAGCCTTACCTAAAGGAACTTGGCCTTGGCTCTTGATTCCTGAGCAAGAATCTCTTAAACAAGACAAAAGAACCCAAACTATCACTCCAGACAACAACTCAGTTTACTCTGGTGAGGTGAGACGGTGACTGTGGTGGAAGTTGGCCAGTGGACCACATATTTCCTAGCACCCTCAGGGGAGAGAGGCTGGAGAGCTTACGGCCCTGTTTCCCTGAAAGTAAGACATCCCCCGAAAATAAGACCTGCTTACAGCTTTGCCTCTCACTGAAATAGAAGGCATCCCCCCCGAAAATAAGACATCCCCGAAGCTACCGTGACTCTGGACCATAGCCCCGGGTGCCGCAGCGCACTGTTGGCCGCAGCGCAGCCGGAGCAGACAGGAAGTGAGAGGTCTCTTTTAATAAAACAAAAAACAATACATGTGTACTGTATTCTTCTTCATGGAAAAATAAGACATCCCCTGAAAATCTTTAGGAGCAAAAATTAATATGACAGTGTCTTATTTTCGGGGAAACAGGGCATGCAATGCTCTGGACGCGGACGATCCTTGGGCTTCCTGGTTGGTGAAAAAACTCAAACTCGCTGCTATCAAGTGACAGCGACCCTGCCCTTGTGAGTTTCCGAGCCTGCAACACTTCACGGGAATAGAAAGCCTTGTCTTTCTCCCGCAGAGCGGCTGGTGGTTTTGAACTGCTGGCCTTGGCTTATGCAGGAAGGCAGCATGCCCTCCTGGGAGACACAGAAGCACCTTGTTGGAAGCCTTGAGCTTGTACCTTTCTCCTATAAGAAAGCTGTGACCTCGCCTGTGGCAATGATCGGACAATTCTTCTTGACATGACTGAGCTACTGAACTGTGTCGAGTGTGGATTAAGAGCCAATGAAACTGTGAGAAAGAAAGTAAGCTGTAACCGAGCACTGCACATTCTCTGTGGCTCCTTCCAGCAAATCAGCAAGCAGGTCAGAGGTTAGAGAGCCCAGGCTGGGGGGGGGGGGGATACAGCGAGCTGAGAGGAAACCCTTGAAGTTGGGCCAGCAGATCAGAAGCAAGGCTGTGTCATGTGGACGCCCAAACTTTACAGTTAGCACGCGCCTTACCTGGCGGGCTGAAGGACAGTGCCCTTTTAGCAGGTGCGATCTGACGACACACCTCCTGTAAACAGGTCCGAGAAAGAAGTGCTCCAGAGGCTGCTGGAGCCAGGTCAGACCAGAGCAGTAGACAGTGGAGAGGTGTTCTAGTCCTACGGCTGGTGCCAGGGGAAATGTGATGTTGACTAAGAAAATACCACTTAAAGAGAAACTACTAACAACATAGTTGTTTTCAGTGTTGCTTCAAATCATATGTTCTCTTTACGACAGACACTATGTAAACACAGGAACTCAACAGAAAATAACTAGATCTAAAATGGACTAAATCGCTATTTTCCTAGAGAAAACAGCAATGAGCCAAACTGTGTGCTGCAGGCAGTTAAGACTCCGCTTTCCTCTGCTCTTGGGAGTAATTTATTTGGTGGCTCTTCAAAGGCATGGCTTCCTAAATGTAGGGCAAAATGTTTCACATTTTAGCATTTTTGAAACCACAGTGTAGCTTATAATAGATATGAACAACAAAAAAGCCGTTATTAAATAGCATATTCAGTGGCATCTAAAAGAATGATTGCCTCTTTGTCTTCCAGTGCATCCAAGTGCAAAATATTGCAATTGCTTATATTTAAAGTTGGACCTTCTCCTGCCCAACCCCTTTCCGGGGGAATGGTTGTAATGGCCACAGATGTTTCAGGTCCGTGTGTCTGCTCTGGCCGTGGTTCCCACACCGATTCTGACCCTGGCTGTGGGACTTGCGTTGGGGAATGGTTGGGGAATGAGTTTGCAGCAAACATCTCAGGCAGCAGAAACGTACGTAGCACTGATGCTTCGGTTTGCCTGAATGCTACACATCCAAGGCTAGCCGGCTGGAGAATGAGGGGACACGTGGGGAAGGATTGAGGCCCCTCGGGCTAATAGCCAGCCCGCCCGCTGGCCAGCAGACTGCACTGCAGGAGCCAGTTCCAAGAGAGATCGATGGAGCCTGATGTGCATCACAAAACCACCAGCTGAACCCAAACAATGCTTGGGAAGCCATGTTGCTCCTAGTCAGTAAAGTCCAGGGGGTTGGCTAAGTAAGACCCCAGACAGCAAAGCCCATCACATCAGCAAGTTCTGTCTGCTCTTGTGAGGTCCAGTTTAGTCCCATCTCCTATCCTTACCCCTCCTCTTCCTCCTCATTCATAGCCAAATGTTCTACTTCGCTGGGAAAATAGAAACCATCAGGTAAGAACCTGCTCACAATCCCCAGCTCACCCACATCAGTACCTCTGCACCCTCAACACTCTAGAAGGGTGACCCTGCCCCACAGGCCCCGCCAACCCTCTACTTTACCAAGCATGTCTCTTTCAGGGCGG
>NW_022105908.1:18810128-18814148 GCF_000313985.2 Echinops telfairi | reverse complement strand
GGGGGGGAGCCCCATAACAGGAGATGAAGTCTCACCACTCTCACTTGTAAGGAGCATTCTGGCTGTGCTGCTCTCAAGACAGATTTGTTTACTCCGCTGGCAGTCCCTGGTACTTTCATTATTCTTCACCACCACAATTCAAAAACCACCCCTTCTTTGATCTTCCTTAGCCACTGTCCAACGTTGACATGCACAAGAGGTCAATGAAACTACCATGGCTTGCTTGCTCTCCGGTGACCTTGGTCACCTTAGTCTTCAAAGTGACACCCTTGTGCTTCAACAGCTCCCAGAGGGGTCTTGTGCAGCAGCTTTGCCCAATGCAATAGCTGTTTGATTTCTTGACTGCTGCTCCCGGGAGCACTGATTGTGGATCCAAGTAAAATGAAATCCTGGACAATTCTTAACTGTTCTCTGGTCATCATGATGTTATTGGTCCAGTTGTGAGGACGTGGGTTTCTTTCCAGTGAGTTGCAGTCCTCGCTGAAGGCTGATCTTCATCATTAGGTGCCGGCAAGCCCTCTGGGCTTTCACTAGAAACGCGGTGTGTGCTGTATGTAGAAGGTTGTTCAGGGGGCTGCCTCCAATCCTGATGCCTCATTCTTTGTCACACAGTCACAACTAGACACCACTTACCTGCTCTTCATCCAACCCTTACTACAGCCCAGCTGTCATGGAAACCGTTTCACTCCCCGATGAATGTCTAATACTCAGCATGCAGTACACACTGGACACATAGCACTCCATCAATACATGTTAGTAAACTGAGGAAATTACTGAAATGTCCAGCAGACCAACACTTGGGCATATACACTCACGATGTCAGCTTTACAAATGAACAATGTTATACAATATGCAAAAAGCTCAGTTTGAGAACCAAGCCATGAACACCCTAAAGAAGTAACTTACATCCATCTTAACCTGCTCCTATCAGACTGCAAATGGCTGGCTCTACTCCTCCCAAGTAACGGCTCTACTTTCCAACAGAATCAGAGGCAATTCTGACGCTCAACATTTACTTACGTGCAGAGAATTGACTGGTCCTCACGATCTGAAAAAAACAAAACAAGAAAGTGACCATTAACCCGGTTCTGGCAGAGCTGATACAATCAAGTTACGGTAACCGTCTATGGAAATATCAAAGTTATTCCTCTTTTGCCACATTTACGCCTCCCCAATCCTACTATAAAAGCTTAACCCTAGTCATGTTCACGCAGTACAGCCTGCAGTTGTGCTAGATTTTCTAGTAAATGTGAACAACTCCAGCTTATTCCACACGACCTTTGCCTCTGCGGCTTGAAATACCTAGTCAGCCTTGATTCCCAAATCCCACTGCATATCTATGTCAATTGGGAAGTTTTATAAAGTTATTTCCTTGGGCCCAACCCTAGCTCAAGAAATCATTCTCTGGAGGGGTTGGGGATTATGAAGCTCTCTAAACGCTGTGTGAATCTGACACAAAGCCTCTGGCTTGGGGACCACTGCTTTTCAGAAACGGCTTCAGGAATAACCCCAAGCAGAGAATGGTAACTTTCCTGAAAGGAGCGCTGTGCCAAGGGAATGTAGTGAACCCTGGTAGGAAGCTGAACAAGGATAAAGAGGAGGTTTAACCACTGTCTCAAGTCCAAGTGTTATATGTACTCAAAATAACAGAACGCACAACAATAAAAAGCAAGCATGTTTTAAATAGTGGTTAATGACTTAAATATTCAGATAGATTTTTTTTCTCCTTAGAGAAAAGGTGAAATTCAAACCAACACCTGGCCCACAGACACCAGTGCCAATATATGGGCCCCAATCACTCATTAATCCTGTTTACAGATGGAAAGATATCCCTTGGGGAGGTCAGGTAACCTTCCCAATCACACAGGCAGCTGGAATGCGAGAATCACACGGGCCTGTGTCCACAGCCTGTGTTCTTACTGGTGCGAAACAAGCTCCCCGCTGCTTCAGAAGGGACTGTGGTCAGCATCGGGCGGTGGCCCCGTTCTCCTCCCCTCTGCTGTGCTTGTCTCATCTCCAGGGGATGCCCAGAGGCGCCCGGTGAGAATCTCATGATCGCTCAAACACCCACACCAAACCCACTGCCACCGAGGGGACACCACCTCATAGCAGCCCTGCAGCGCGACACAGAGCCGCTCCACTGGGCTCGGAGGCTGTGCTGGTTCTGGAAACAGGATGTCTCATCTTTCTCCGCAGGCAGGGTCAAAGTTGCCCGTCTGACCTGGTTGGTCAGCGGCCAGCCCAACATGTAACCCACTGCACCACCATGGTTTCTCCACGGCCAGGCACAGACCATCTCACCAGAGAGGGAAATGGTCCATTCACCGCGCCACACTCAGGATATAAAACGATTGGGATCAATGCATTTATATATTCTACACATAAACTGTTACATAAACAGCATATTACTGCTCTGCCCTTTGAGTCCAATCTAATTCTCAATAGTTCTTCATCAATGTCTTGCCCTCCCATCTGACTACCAAAGCTAACATTCACAGCGTGTGGTTGACGTCTGCCTCCATAATCATAGACAGGTGTGTTTCCTACACCCACACCTACTCAGGTATCTCTGACCTGTCCTCCACTCGCAACTCAGCATTTCCTCTAGGGACGTGGCGCCAGACACTCCCCAAAAGTCGGAGCCTCAATGCTCCCGGTTTTAACCATATTTTGGAAACAAACACTAACACTGTAACAGATTGCCCACTAGGAGGCACAGCTGAGGATCGGAGACTCATTACATTTTTCTATTCCCAACATTACCAATTAGCCTTAGTTAGCCATAGTGATGCTGCAGAGAGAGGTCCGCTGACTGGGGACAGAAGAATGTGGGGCAGAGGCGACAGGACGCCCAGAGAGGTGCCTCGAGAGAGTCCACACACCTTGAACCAAAACCTGAAACTTCCTCCCCTTTTAGCAAAGGAACAGACTGGCCCGTGAAACAAAGGATGCGAACAGTGAGAGCTTCGCACCTTTACAAACCATCTCGGAGCCTGTGCACAGGCCAACCACTACGCAGCTAGAGCAGAGATGCAGGGTGAGGGGGCGAGGGAAGTCAGGGCTGGAAAGGAAGCGCTGAGTCAAAGCCACAAGAATGGCAAATGCCTGACCACTGGACAATTTGTGTGCAGACTGATGGTTCAATGGGAATCTCATTTGCTGTGCCAACTTGCCCTGAAAACACAATCAAGTATCATATTAAAAAAAAAAAGGCCTGCTGAGAGGGGTGGTCCTGGACAGCATGCTGGGCGCAGCCGGTGGTGAGAAGAGGGCTCTCTTGTTCTAGTTTCAGCTCTGCCACAGACTGGCCATGTGTCCCAGGTGAGAGATGTGCTCCTTGCTGGTCTCAGGCCCTGCCCCTCTGAAACTGGGATTCTGCCAAGTCTTTGCTGATCCACTCTTCATGTGAACCCTCACACCCTGACTCTCCTGCTGCATGGAGCAATTTCTATTGAAATTTCCAAGCTGTGTTCGTAAGGCATTTTCAAACTGGCTGGTGCATGAAAGAAACCACAACATGAAAACCATAGCCCAAACTTAATCGTCTCCTAAGTCATTTCAGAGCGCCAAAGGCCACATTATACACTGTCTTCCTGCATCTGTGCGTATGCCATTGTCTGAAACCCTGGGCCTGCGTCGTCACAATCTGCCCTTCAAGCCTGCTCCACAACTCCAAGCACAAAACAGAAAATTCTCTTCCAGGCCTACCCATCTTCTCTTGCTGTCTGTCTGCCTGTCTGATGTACTAACTTTGTGCTGTGTCAGCACCATCAACACTTTCTCCAACTCCATGATTGATTATGCTCCTAGTCCGCCTTGGGCGTCACTAAATCTGATTCCTTTTCCAGGCCCGACCGTAGGCACTACAACTAGGTGCACTGGTTCGGCAGCTCAAACATTTAAAATGTAACTAGATATAACCCTTTAGTACTTTAAAAAAAAATCATTTTATTAGGGGCTCATACAACTCTTATCACAATCCATACATACATCAATTGTGTAAAGCGCATTTGTACATTC
>NW_022105908.1:18783899-18808758 GCF_000313985.2 Echinops telfairi | reverse complement strand
TTCCCTTCCCCCCACCTCCCCCTCTCCCATGTCCCCCCGGAACTGTTGGTCCCACTGTTTTCTCCTCCAAATTGTTCATGCAGCCTATCCTATCCAGACAGACCTGTGGAGACACCAACATGCACAAAAACAAGACAGAGCAAAGCCAAGCAACAATGTACAACAAAACAGCAACAGCAACAAACCACTGAAAAAGAACAAATTAAAGTACACCAAGAAAGAAAAGCTTGTAGTTAGTTCAAGGATCGTCGGCCCTTTAGTACTTTCTAAGAAAACATTTACTTCCAAAAAAACACTTAGACTGCCAGAGTCAAGACTAACTAGTTAAGTTTAGTATTTTCCAAAGCACAGCCCCCAAATCACAAAATAAAGCAGCACTCAATAAACTCAGACTTAATTAAATATTTTCAACAATAAGAAATGTTTAAAATTCCTGATCTTGACTTCTACTGTAAGATATCAGGAAACAGCAAATTAAACTCAAAACAAGCAGGAGAAATGATTTTAAAAAACAAATCAATTAAGTTTAAAAAAAGCCCGCGATAAAATCAAATGCTGATTCTTTGCGGTAAAGAGAATTAAAAAGCCTTTAGCCAAACTGACCAGAAAAAAAAGGGGTGGGGGGTCATAAAATACAATTATCTGGAATAGGACAGGAAAAGCACTACAGCTCCCACAGATCTTAAAATAATAATAATAATACTAGTAACTACTTCCCGGCAAACAATAACAACATAAATAAAATGAATAGTTTCTTATGGAAACGTTTATCAACGTTCAGTTGAAAAGAAACAATAATCTGAATAGACCTATATCTAGTAGAGAAATTGAATTTGTCGTTAAAACCCTACCTTCAAAATAAAATTAAAACTTCATTCCATTGCACAGATGAATTCCATCAAATGTTTAAGAAACAAATAATACCAATTCTAAAAAACTCTGGCAGAAACTTTTAGAGGAGGAAACATTTCCCAAGCCTTAACCTGACATTACAAGAAAACTACCTACAAATATCCATCGTGAACAGAGATGTAAGTGTTCTTAATAAAAGGTTAGCAAATTGAAAGAAGCAATAGGGCAATACATCACCAACAAGTGACATTTGCCTGGGGAATAGATGGCTAGTTCAATATCCAAACAGCAAACAATCTAATTCACCACACCAGCACCCAAAAGAATAGCATGATCATCTCAATAGATACAGAAAGAAAAAAAATCCATTCATAATTTTTTTAGAAAAAGGTAAAAGGGAACTTCACCAACTCAATAAAGGACATACATAAAAACCTCTCAGAAGCCCTGGACTTTATGGTGGGTTATACATTGAGGTGGTAACCACAAGGCCAGCAGTTCAAACCTACCAGCATTTCCTGGGGTGGAAAATGAGGCTACTTACTCGCATAAAACTTCACAGCTTTGGAAATCAACCCAACAGCAGGGGGGTTGGTTTAGTTTTCAGGTATATAAAACCTGTAGTTTACGTCACAGTTACTAGTAAAAACTTGATCAGGAACAAGGCGCTCCTGCTATGCAGTATCATCCAACATCCTTAGAGAAAGACATGAAAGGGGCAGACTGGAAAGGAGAAAATAGGAATTTCTCTATTCACAGAGGGCCTGTCTATAGAAAATCATAGACACAAAATGTTAACAAGAAACAACAAAAAACACCTCTAGAGTTGAGTTTAGCAAGGTTGCAGAAAACAAGGTTTACAGATGTATAATATAAAAGGGGGCTTTCAAAGGATTCACGGAAAAAATGAAAGCGGAAGACAGTGGAATTTCCATGGAATTTTTTGAAACCCCCTAGTATTTCTATATATTAACAATGAGCAGTTGAAGTTGGAACTGTAAACGTTAACGTCAGAAAAAATAAAATACTTGGGTATCAATCTAACAAAGTATGTGCGGAAGATAAGAGCTCTAGGATGAAAAGACCAAAACCATTAATGAAAGTAGTCAATGACTTAAGAGCTCATGGGTGGGAAGACTCAAAAATTACTGCCAATTCTGCCCTCACTGATCGACAATCAGCCCCTTTTTTGTAGAAATGGACAAACTTAACTTCTAAAACTTCTGACTTCCTATGAAGCAAGTACAATCCAGACTGTGTGATATACTGGTAGACATTTTAATCCTGAAATAAAATGTAGTTGATTTTCAACAAAAGCAGCAAGGCAATTCAAGGGAGACTTACCAGGCTTCAATCACGAGCTAGGAAAACCAATGTGCGAATCACTTATTCAGCAAAGAATTTGTAGCATGCTGCCAAAGAATTCCTAAACTCCGTAAATACCAAACTAAACGATTCAAGTGAGAATTGGCCAAAAGATTTGGACCTTTTAACAAAGAAGGTATGGAGGTAGCAAGTAATCACATCAGAAGATGCTTACGATCATGAGCCACTGGACAAAAGGCCTTTAAAACCACCTTGTAGTGAAGAGCGGGTACAAGTTACTGACAATCAAGGACACCAAGCACTGGCACGGCTGCAGAGCCCCGGAGCCCTCACACCTGGCTGGCAACAATGAGAACAGGAAGGAAAGAGAGGGTAAAAAAGGAACCAGCTGGTTTTTGAAAGTCAGTCTGGTCAGTTAAACATACACTTACCATATGACTTGGAAATCCTAGGTATTGACCCAACGGAAAAGAGCTTCATTTCCATAACCGCATATGGGTGTGTATAATGTATTAATTGCTGACGGATGAAAAGTTTCTGATGTCTTAATTGCCAAAAAACTAAAAAGAATCTAAAATGACCTTCAAATGTATGCATAACATGTGGGATATGCTTGCAATAGGCAACTACTCAGTGTTCAAAAGGAAAGCGTACGGATGGATGTATTTCAAAGGTATTACGCGAATAAGGAAGCCAGGCACGAGGCTGAATTGCGTATGACTTCATCCCATATGTGTGTCTGGAAGATGAGACAAAAACACCAGTCGATGTCATCGGTGAAGAGTAGAGACGGGGCTGGCTATAGGCTTACAACCAAACTCACTGGCATGGAGTTGATTCCGACTCATGGAGACGCGGAGTAGACCTGCCCCTTGGGTTCTGAGGCGTGAAATGGTTGAGTCTTTCTTCCAGAGAGAAACCGGTGGGCTAGAACTCCTGACCTTGTGTTTAGCAGCTCAACGCACAGCCTGCTATGGCACCAGGGCTCCTTAATGACTACGACCAGGAAAACCAGCAAACTCGCTGCCATCAAGTCACGGCTGGCCAGTGGCCCCGTGCATTTTCAAGACAGCTGGGAAGCCCAGTCTTTCTCCTGCAGACCATGTGCAGCACAGCCCAGCAGGTGACCACTCCTCCAGCGGGGCTCTTCTCAGGGCAGGAGGAGATTCTGGAGGGAAGACACTGTTCTACATTTTGACTGCAGCGGTATGTATGTAACTGCATGGACCAGTCAAGACTGCAGAATTATAAACTTGAAAGCATGGCTTTTACTGTAAACAGGTGACACCTTAATAAAGGAAATAGTTATTTTCCTCTCATGTTTCTAGGTTACTTTCACGTCGCGAAGTTTTACGGTTCGCTTATATTCTTAACTTTATGGCCTTGGGTAAAGCTGCTGCACAAGAACTCTTTCAAGTGTTAGAAAGCAAGGCTGTGGCTTGAGGACTAGGGTGCGCCTGACCCAGCCATGGTGTTTTCAATCGCCTCGTGTGCCTGTGACAGTTGGACACTGGCCAAGGGAGACCAAAGAATCGACACATTTGTATTATGGGGTGGTAAAGAATTTTTAAAATACCACGGACCGCGAAAAGAACAAACAGATCTGTCCTAGAAGAAGTACAGTCGGAACGCTCCTTCGAGGCAAGGATGGTGAGACTTCGCCTCACGTGCTTTGGATGTGCTGTCAGGAGAGGCTAGCTCCTGGAGAAGGACATCGTAGTTGGTAGAGAGACAGTGGAAAAGAGGAGCGGCTTCGACAAGGACCGACAACGGGCTCACACGTAAGAACAGCGGTGAGGACGGCACACAGGGTCACTATGAGCCAGAGCCAACTGGACGGCACTAACAACATCCCAACTTTATTATTAGGGGCTGGAGCAATATTCAATATCCTTTGGCTTTTAACCTAAGGAACGGTTATGAAATGTAAGCTTTTTGAGGGGGAAACAAAAAAGTCTAAGCTCTCTGGACTTTTGACACTGTCCCTATAAATCTACCCCATTCTCATCTTTAAGTCTTTCTGTTGGTGTCAGGAGACTCGGTACGTAACAGGCATTCAAAGCAAACTGAAGTAAGAAATGGGTATGATAAGTGTATTAATTCCTACATACACAATACCCTCAGGTCCAGTCCCCAAGAGGACCTTCTCGTGACCTGAGATTTGATGACCAGGAGATGCAGCCTGTCTTATCTGTTTTCTGAAGATGATCATGAACCGATTATTTATATAAGAACTTTAATGAAGAAAGAAAAAGGCAGAGGGGTGCAGTTATTCTAGAAAGTCAGGTTCCCACATGACATTTGAGCGCCTGTGTTTAAATAGATTCTCGTGGGCAGCAATGCAAAAGATGCTCAGAACCCCAACCTTCTGGTTATAAAAAAAAAAATCCCTCCATAAGCCACTGTACCTAAAGACATGACTTCAAACTGCTCTTTCATTCTAATCTGAAAGAAAACCATCAAAATAGCCCCCTCCGCATGTGCATTTAGATTTCTCTTGCCTCCTTTTGTAGCCAGCATTGGACTGTAATTAACATTTTACCTTTTTTGTTCCTTCCCTGATCAAAGAACCGGTTTCTGTTCTTCACCCTCAAAGCTCTTCCTGGTGTTTAGCATCTAAGGCAACAGCCTCGAGGTCCGACTGGCCCGTGGTGGTTGGGGATCAGCTGTACATAGAAGCTAGATGCTTTGTGATGTAATTACTGGCATGTACTGCAATCACGCAACCAGAAGACTTAGGAACTTCCTATATGACATGGCTACGTTGGCGATTTAAGAACCCAGTTTTCTACCATCAACACACACTGCTTTCCTTTTTCATCTTTTCTACAGGCTGAGACGTCAAAAGGTGCGGCGGATGCCTGCCTGCCGCTCCCAGTTACCTTGAAGCATGCATCTGTAGGCAGACTCGGAGATGGCATAGATGTGCGGGGGCATCTCATGCCGCTTCTTCCCTCTGTACATCTCGATGATGTTCTCAGAGTAAATCGGGAGATTCTTGTACGGATTGATGACCACGCAGAAGAGTCCGGAATAGGTCTAGAACAAAAATCACACGCGAGGTTAAAAACAAAAGGAAAACACAGCAATTCTAAACTGCATTCACCCGCACCGTCCAAGCAGGAGGCAGAAGCCGCGCTGTAATCCGAACACGGATCTGCATCCTTGAATCCGTCACCTGCACCCTAAACGAAACCTAGCCCAAATGTGGGCGCTTCACTCCGTGCCACAAAGCACTTCGCCCCAGACAGAGTGGTTCTCTCCCAGACCCAACTCTCTCCCCTGCTAATGGAAAGAAATAACACCTTTCATGACTTCACAGGTTTCCCCAAGGGTCAAACATACTTGCCTTCTCTATGTTCACGCTCTTTGCAAGTGTACAAAGTATTAAGAAGTTCATTTCTGCCCTTCAGATTCCAAAGAGCAGCCAGCATTGAAAAATTATCATTTGCTGAGTTTCAGTATAGTGCCAAGGAAAAGTCACAGTGATCGGAAAACGCTAGTAAAATATTCCTCCTGCAATCTGATTGCAGTAGCGCATTGTACAATACTGCTTGGTGTGTTTGAACTAATGAGTGTTAAGCTATCTCTAAGAGCTCCCAATACTGTAATTATATACCATATACATTCAAGTATACGCTGACCCGAATATCAGCCGAGGCACCTCATCTTACCACAAAAGCCGCATTAAAAAATGTGCTGGAAAACTTGGCTTATGCACGAGTATATGCAGTATATATTCCTCCCCTTCCTCACTGAATTGTCTGTATTAAGAGCTGGATTTTCGTCACACTTGTCACTGAAGAACATCCTGCGGTAGTTTAAATACACAATCAGAGTTGACACTACAGTTCTTTTCTCTTAAGACACTAAAGGAATTTATAAAAATGTCAAAATTCTTCACTGATCTAATTTTTGTTTTGGAAAATAGTTTCTCAATTCCTGTGCCGCAACGCCATGATTAAAAAAATGTGTTCTGAGTTAGGTTTCCTACTGTTATTTTTAAATGAAATCATTTTTTGTTCGTTTTAATTCCTGATACAATAATTAACGGAGAGATGTCACTCGTATAAACAAAAGCGTTTTGGGGTGCTCAATGTTTTTTTAAGGGTGACTAGGCGAGAGGAAAGGAAGCCTTGGAGCACAATGGCGAGGCGCTTGGCTGCTCATCCGAAGATGGGCAGGTCACACTCCAGCCCAGCAGCAGCAAAGACCGGGTGGTCCCCATTGACCACCTAGGAAAGCCTCTGGGGCCGTTTAGAGTCCGAATGGCAACAACAGCCGAGAAGGCATACACTCTCCTGACCAGTACATCCGTCCCTAACAGAACGGATACTGTGTTCCACTTTTGCGTTTTTCTTTCTTTCTTACATAGGTGTTTTCTGAGAATAATCTATAAATCCGGCTCTGGGAACGATAGCAAACCAAAAGCCAAAGTCACTGCCAATGCTGACTCACAGCCACCCTGCAGGACAAGGTAGACCTGCCCCTGTGGGTTTCTGAGACTGTCACTCTTTACAGAAAGCCTCATCTTCCACAGGGCAGCTGGGTGGTTTCAAACCGCTGACCTTGCGGCGAGCAGCCCTGGGCATCACTCACCTACCGACCAGGGTTCCTCGGGAACCAAGGAATCACCGTGGAAAAAAGAGCCGCGAGGGTGGCTGCCAGATGCTCCAGCCCTCGGAGGGACAAGACGGTGACCGACAGCATTATGGAATGAGCTGGAATGTAAGGTAGCGTGGGTGGGCCAAAGTCTACAGCAAGAAGACACCAGAGCGGGCTGAAGGGGTGCCAGTGCCCAGCTCCTGACAGCTCTGTTCACAGGGGCTGAAACCCTGGGCAACTGCCACCCCGGAAGGCATTCTAGAGAATACCGCAGTTCCTAAAGCTAAAAGAAGAGCAGGCGAGCCAGCCTCCAGACCCCTCCCTCTGGCAGTGTCCCTCTCAGTCCTTCACTCACAAGTGCACGCTGAAGAAAACACTTCCCACCAGACTAGACCTACAGAAGGGACACAAGGCAGAGCCCCTGACCTAAGTTCCCTGGACCCGGGCTCTTGTTTGCTGATGCCTTACTTCAGGTTCTGGCGAGCGGGACATCTGCTCTTGTTTATCCCTCCCTGTCAGACTAAGGCGTCCTGGTGGACCTGTGGATCAGACACATGGCTGCTAATGTCAAGGTCATTGGTTCAAACCCACCAGAGTCTGGGGGGGGGGGGGGGGTCAGAGAAAGAAGAGGCTGTCTGCTCCTGTTAGGAACTATGGTCTCAGAAACCCTATTATTGGGCTATGAGTCAGAATCCACTTCAGGGTCATGGATTTGGTGTTGGTTTGAGTTCAGTTTGTTGAATGATTAAATCTTATACTCCTGGCCTTCTTGAGCCTTCAGTACACCCCTGAACTACGGACTGACTACCTCTAGGGGTCCCTAGACCATCTTGTACTCTCTTCTAATCAAATCTCTTGCCCAGCTAGTCCTGTCTCTCTCGGACACCCATGATCAAAAAAAAGGCAGTGGGTGACAATATACCTAGATTCAAGGTGGCAAATTCAGTCGTTGAAAATAAATGAGATCATCGGCTACCCTGAGGCTTCAGATTCCATCACTATTTTCTAACAGGCAGATAATTTATAGGCTGGTGGAACGCAGGCGGGATGTCAAGAGAGTTCAAATACACAAACTCCGTCTAACATTCCATACCACGTATAGCAAGTCTCCTCACAACAAAGACATTTTTCATGGGCAATCGTTGCGGTGTGTGTGCCCACCACGTGTTAGACACTTGTCCCAGGACTAGGATTGCAAAGATGAGTAAGACACACAAATATGACTATGTCATCCAAACACAAGGGGCTACATAATCATCCGTATCCTGTGCTTGCTAAAAAGGGGAAGTAATAAATGCTGAAGTGGAAACAACGCTAAATTTAAGTGCTTCAAGGGCAAACGTCTCCATCAGCCTAGAAACTAATTTCAGGGCAGGTTCACTCTTCTACAACAGACAAAGAGGCCTGGTTTTGCAGTGGTTAAAGCAAATGGCTGCTAATGGAAAGGTTTGACCCCACCAGCCACTTTGTGGGAGAATACGGTGGCAGTCTGCTCGCATGAGAATAACAGTGGAGTTGGTGTATGATTTTTAAAAAAAATAACCAAACTCAGCCATCAAGTCAATTCCAACTCAAAGCAATCTTACAGGACAGGGTAGAACTGTGGGTTTCTAAGACTATAACTGTATGGAAGTACAGAGCTGCTGATGGTTTCAAACTGCTGACCTCGTGGTTAATGCAGCCCAACACATAACCCACCAGGGCTCCTTTGGTGTACGAGGACGCTTAAAGTTTGTGAAAAACCCCACTCTTTCCATTCCAATTTTCCACCAACTCTGTGAAAATACCACCACTATCTCTTGACCACGTTTTCCCGAGACATTCCATTCACTAATGGGAATTCCAGTGTTCCCTAACCAGCAGCCCTTTTGCCCTTCCAGTTGCCTGACAACCACTAAGGGGTTTGGGTCTCCGTATGCTTCCCTGGTCTAGAGGGTCGTGTTAAGTGGCATCATAAAATGTTTGCCTTTGATTAGTATTGTTGGGTGCTGTAAGTTGATTCCAAGCAAGACTGGAGACAGAAGAACGAACCGTCCCACAGGGTTTTCCGGGTGTTACCTGTGTGGTAGCAGATCACCAGTGATCAAATGAGAGAAAAGGCAGGGAAGAAGGAAGAGTCCTGGATTAACACTGGATGGAGAATTAACTCACAAGCTCTGGATATGGAAAATCCATGGTAAGATGTGCACTGATGTGATAGGTTGACTGGGCCAACTAGGCCAATAGGAACGTGTGGGCGGAGTTTAATCAGGTTGCAGCTTGATAGGAGGACAACCCAGATAAATAAAGACTGCGGGCATCCCATCTTCCTCTTCCTCCCTGGTGATCGTTCCAGGTCAAGCCACGTGGATTGCATCGCTAGAGCTTGAGGTCCTTCGAGACCTGTGTCTCCACGCTGCTGGTGCATACATTGCTTGAGCTTGAGGCTGGGGGACCCTGTCACCATGTGAGATCCCAACAGGGCCTGCTTCACTAAGCTCCCGGGCTACTTGATTATTGCTGGCTCACCTTGCTGTCTCCAGGCAGACTGCTCGTCTTGCCTGAGGGAAAACTCCAAGGTCTGCTTCCTTGACCTTGGACCAGCAGCCCAGGTGGAGTTGAAGGGCTTCCAGTATATTAACTGAAAGTGAGTGGAACTGAGCCCTCTGTACTGCTGTGTAGACTAATTAGCTGTCATATTACTTCTCACTGTATTAACATATATCCTAACGTCCTGGTTTTGTTTCTCCAGAGAACCCTGCCTAACACAATTGATGACGGTGCCAAGGTTTGCAAGGGTTGGAGATTAGGAGTCCTCTTTTCACACTCCCAGGTGGGGGCTAAGGTTCAGGAGCCGAACAGAATGCCTGGTGAGTTGACCCATTTGCAGGGTGCTCCATGTGGATGAAGCCTCTGGTGAATCCCTTCCGACGATGAACCAGAGATGGGAGGGGCCCGCTACCAGGCAGAGTACACACAATGCAGACTGGAGACTGCAGATGCACTAAGGTCAAAACGTGACACCTTGTCATTGAGCTCCCTCTTGACCCAATGTGTGACTGCTCCAGCTCTTCTGCTGTGTGGTTGTCTGGCCGTTCTCTTGATCTTGTACAATTTCCTGTATGTGAAATCCACATTAGGTACAAGCTGTAGAGAATTGAATCAATAGAGCCAAAGGGACCTGACAGGAAATGGGGAGCCAACATCAAGGAAGACAAGGCAGAAGAAATGTCCTGGAATTGATCGTGGTGATGGCTGCACAGCTCTTATTAATGTGGTTGAACTACTGAGACTATGATAGGTGACGGCGATGTGAAATTGTTAGAAATAAAAAAGAAGGAAGTTTACTATTGGATGCAATTGAGTATTCAAAACTTTAAAAATGTATCTGAATCAAACACACTTAAACTTTGTAAGACCATGTAATTTTCATAATAAAATATTTTGACCATTAAAAAAAAAGAATGCCTAGTGAGGTACTGGAAGGGTAAAATGATGTGCGCATTCTAAAAACCCACAAAGGCTTGAGGGTGAGCTGTGGATACTAGGTCACCATATAATGCTCTCACGCACTTCATCTATGAGGGACAGAAGAAATTGTTTGCTAGTTTTCATGTATGTTGTGCATTCTGCCTCCACACGCCCTTATGTGTGGATGGTTCTATCTGCAATGCCCATCTCCCCGGTCTGTCACTGGGACAGGCCACCCATCTGTTTGAGAGCAGGGAGACACAGATTCCTTATTTTGAGGAAAATTCAATGAAGAGGAAGTGGAGATGGAACAGACTGTGACTGCCTAAACCTGCACCCGACTGTAACTCTAAAGAGACATCAGACCGTTGCCCAGGTAGAAAGAGCAACAAAACCAAACGCACTGCCCTCCCGTTGATCCCAAATGATGGCGACCCTGGAGGAAAGAGGGCTTCCCAGACAGGATGTTCACAGGGCTAGGAAGAGTTTTCTCCCCACAGACAGAAAGGGAGAGGGGAAGGGAAATGTTTCTCTCATCATTTGAAAACTCAGTGTAAACTTCACATAATGTGCATTTCAAGCAATAAGGAAAAAAGCTCAACATGCAGGAGATTCAGAGAAAGGAACTGTCTATGCAGATTATTTACAAAATAATTTAACACAATGTAACACAGCCTCCACAAATGGAAACAAGACTGCACCGGAGAAAGAATAGGTGGCGAAGGCGTGGACAGGAGCCCGGTATGGGTCAGGTGGTGAGCCGCTAGCCAAGGTTGGTGGTTCAAACCCACCTGGGGCTCTGCAGGAGATGAGGCTGTCTGTTCCTGTCAGAATTCACAGTCTCGGAAACCCCACAAGGAGTTGGAAGTCCACATGGCTTTGGGTTTGTTTGGTTTTTAATTATTTTTCTTGGTCAGGCATGGAAAGACGGCAGGAAATCATCTAGAATATTAAAATTATGCTCGCACAGACTCCTCATACTGACAATGACCGGAGTGCTGTGTCATTAGAAATATTGATAATGTTATCAGTGCAATCTCCGTATACCCCAGGGGGATGATTGACAAAGCTTTACTTTTTTGTTTCTATGGGGTTTTGTTTTCCTGCCTTTAGTTTGCTGGTTGGTGTGGTTGGTCTTGCGGGGTTTTGATTTTGTCCTGATATGACTGCCAAAGTAAAGCTGAGTCCTGCATACCCCAGGGGCAAGCAGATGGACTGTCAGCTCTAGCCCAAATCCAAGAACAATTAGTTCAGATAACATGGCCCAGCTCACCTGCATGAAACGATCACTGAGGAGAAGGGTGCTACAGCAAAGTGTGGTGAAGAATGCAGACGGTGCCCAGCTATCAACAAGAATAGTGTCTGTGGTCTTAAAGGCTTGTCTTCAAACAAGCAGCCGTCTAAGCAAGGAGTCCACTAAGTCCACACACAAGAAGCACACCAGTTTGTGTGATTCAGAGATGACAATGATAAAATTCAAAAATGACAAAGGAAAACGTATCAGAGCTCAAAACCCATCTGCAGAGTAACTAGTCTGATTATACCTCTAGTAGATCCCTACTAGCCACAGGCAAGGGTCTCCAAACAGCTTTGCTATCAGACATCATTGGTATCTTGATTATGCTGGATTGAACTTCATTAGCTGACCTCCTTCTTGACCCAACCTGAATTTTTTCTAAGTATTTCTTGCTAGTTCCATGACAAAAATTTATCCCCTGGCTTTTAAAACATTGATGATGGTTTTTTCTCTCTTACTCATTATTTTATTTTATCTTTATATTATTATTTTATCCTTAGCACTTTGTTTTTTGTTTCTGTTGGGGTTTCCAGTTTGTGAAGCACAGAAGTAGTGGATGCACAGAGATAATAAATGATGCAAGGGTTTATAGATGATGTGGGGGTCAGGGGTTGGAGATAGAGAGGGTGAGAGAATTCAGGGAGTGAATAATGGAGTGGGTAGAGTACACTACAACGGATTGTGATTACACAACTCAGTGTAAAAGCGATTTAACCAGGAAAAAAATGTTTTAAAATTGATTGTGGTAATGATTGTACAATTCTTTCTGATGATTGAACTACTGAATTGTATGACATATGGATTATGTGCCAATAAAACTGTAAAAATAAAATTAAAAGCAGAATGGATACTACAGACAACCAAATGATGAGCAGACACATTTACTCTGGACCACGTCCTTCTTACAGGACATACAGCAAAGTTAAACTGAGAAGAAAAATAAGGTGGAAAGGTAAAAACAAGGGAGGAGGTAAATATGAGGGGCATCAAAGACTAAACATACTTTTTTTCTATTCTTAGTTTAAAATTTTACTGAAAACAAAAATACTATTGCTTTGGAAGAACAAAATGAAAATGTTTCTTTTATTTTTATAAATCCTTTTATTGGGGGCTCTTACAGCTCTTATAATAATCCATACATCAATTGTATCATGCATATTTGTACATATGTTGCCATTTTCTACTTTAGCCCTTGGTATAAGCTTCTCTTTCTGCCCCCCCCCCCCCCCCCATGAATCCTTGATCAATTATATGTTGTCATTGTTTCCTGTCTTACACTGTCCATTGTCTCCCTTCACCCACATTTCTGTGATTCGTCCCCTTGAGGGGGAGGGTGTCTGTATTTCCAATCTTGTGTTGGGGTCCCCTTTCTCACCCTTCCCCCTCCTTGACCAGACCATCCCCCTCCCCTCATGATATCGCTACTCCCACAACTGTTACTGAGGGGTTATCTTTCCTGAATTCCATTCGACAGAGCTCTTACCTGTATCAATGTGTGTTCTCTGGTCTAGCCAGATTTGTAGGTGGAACTGGGTCATGATAGGGGTTAATTCAGGAACTAGAGGAATGATGAGTAATTCGTCGGGGCTATACTACACCTTGGTTGAATAATCCCTTATACCACTTCTGGGGGGGGGGGGGTAATCCAATTGCCTACAGATGGGCTTTGGGTCCCCACTCCAACCCACCTCTTTCACACCAATATAGTTGTTTGTTTTGGATCTTTTGATACCTGAAGCTCGATTCCGTCAACACCTGATGATCACACAGGCTGGTATGCTTCTTCTATGTGGGCTCATATGCTTCCCTGCCAGATGGCCATTTGTTTGACTCGAAGCCTTTAAGACCCCAGATGCTATAACTTTTGATAGCTGGGCACCATCTGCTCTCTTCACATTTGCTTATGCACCCATTTTGTCTTCAGCAATCGTGTGGGGAAGGTGAGTATCAAAGAGTGCCAGGTTATCGGAGCAACGTGTTCTTGTGTTAAGGGAGGACTTGAGTAGAGGTCCAAAGTCCGTCTGCTATCTTAATTTATATAAAATATATGTACATTGGCTTCTATTCCTTTCACCTTCCTCCTATACCACTAACACGCTCACCCTCTATTTGCTCTCGGATACATTGCTCTTGTTTTAAAGCAATTTTTCTTTTTTTTTTAAAGCAATGATAATAAACCTGAAGAAAACTTAATGTCTAAATTGTGTACATTGAATTTAAAAGAATTCACTAAACAAATGCTAAAAAAAAAAGTGTTAGCATTCAACTATCAAGATTTTGTAACCCTCAATAAATAGTGATCTGACACAGGGACTCAGCATACCAAAATGATGGGTTCAAATGTATCCAAGATCATTTTGCTAGGACATAAGGTCACCTACTTGGGGGTCAGCCAAAACAGCAAAAAAAAAAAAAAGGATCTGGACAATGCTCGTCATCAGGAGATTGGGAGATGAAGACACAATGGACGTGAATGTCAGGATTACAAAGCTTAAACTGACTCACAGGTCAATCTTAGCACCGTGAAATGACCAGTACCATGGCATTAGGTGCCTCCTGACCCTGCTCTCTAGAGCCAGCTACTAGTTTAAAAGAAACACAGGAGGTAGAAAAGTAGTAGGTAAAAGACCATAGAAATACAAAACAGAAATGCAGTAAAAAAATCTGGACTCTAGAAAACCCTAAATGATCGCTCATTAAAAAAAAAGAGGGAGGGAAAGCTACGAATTAGGAGACACAGCAACTGACTACACTACACCCACCTTCTTGGTACCCTCAATTTAACAGACCGACTGAAAAGAAAATCACTTATGAGATCAGAAAAATTTGAACACTGACTGAATGTAGGATGATATGGAAATACTGTTTGAGGTTAACAAAAACCAGCCAAACTCTAACTGGCACCAAATGCTATCAACATGACAGAGCAGGGCAGAACTGCCCTTGTGGGTTCCCAAGACGTAAGTATCTCTTCTCGGAGAACAAAAAGCCTATCTTTGTCGCACAGCGACTGGATAGCTCCAACGGCCGACACTGCAGTTAGCAGCCCAACAAGCACGTAGCCCACTGTGCCACCAGCTACCAGCTCCAGTTACCACGTAGCCCACTGTGCCACCAGTTACCAACTCCAGTTACCACATAGCCCACTGTGCCACCAGTTACCAACTCGTTACCACATAACCCACTGTGCCACCAGTTACCAACTCCAGTTACCACATAGCCCACTGTGCCACCAGTTACCAACTCCAAGGTCTTGCTGAGAATCAAGATGCCAAGCAGAGCTTGCAGAGGCATGCTTAACTGGGAGGGCTGGCCCGCCCAGGAGGAGGTGGCGTGGTAAACCTCACAGGTGTCAGTGGATTCTGAGGGCTACCCACTAAGAGTGTACAGAAATAAAACCACCATTACAATTGAAGTTCTGACTGGGCAGGATCTCACTTCTGGATTGAGCTCTATACCTGCAAGTTCTCTTTAGCTAGCTGCCGCCATCACCTCTCCCATCTTAATCCTGAAAAAAAAAAAGCAAACTTGCAGCACACAGCTAAACCAAAGCGCCCTATGAAAATGGTCCAAGTATCCAACTGAAGACATTAGAGCATAGATCACTAAACCCACATGAAGTCAAAGGAGACAAATGTGTGAAAAACAGGTGCCAGGTACAAAAGAATAGAAAAGAACAACAAAGTCAGAAAAACCTGGTCTTTGAAAAGACTAATAAATGGACAAACCTTGGTGAGACTCATTAAAAAAGTTACCCAAGTCAGAAGTGAAAGAGAGCACTGTAGAGCCTAAAAAAATAATAATTTTTTAAAGAGAAACTTATGATTATCTTTTATGCAGATAAATTAAAATTTTTAGGTAGGACCAGATAAATTCTTTGAAAACACAATTACCAAAGTTGAAATAAAAAATCTGAAGGGTTCACTGTCTATTAAAGAAAAATTGCCCCTCAAATAAAATTCCCATTATTTTAAAAAGAATTATTGACTCTCTATAAACTTTTCTAGAGAAGACATAAAGATGAATCTCCCCCCAAGGAAAATCTTCGTGACAAGGGCAGTACAAGAAAGGAAACCTGTACGTGGAGCCTACTGAGGGATAGAGATGCAAGCGCTTACCCAAATAAAGCAAAACGGAACCCAGGCAGTCCGTACATGAAAAGCACGCCTCAGCCCTTGCAAGATTAGTGTAGCACTAATAGATATATATATGATTCCCAACAAGAAAAATCACATATCTTATTAGATGCTGGAAAAGGAAAAATTAACATCTAATCTGGATTTTTTTTTTTTAATTTACCCATTCAGGCTAAGAAAATAGGAACAGGAAATGTTTTATAATCTGATAAAAAATACTCTTAAAATAGCAAAATCAAATAGCATGCATCATTCTTTAATGGTAATATTCTAAAAAGCTTTCCTTCTGAGATTAGGAATGATATAAGGAGGCCTACCACTTCAGAGCCCTGGTGGCATAGTGGGTTATTCAGCAAGCTGCTAACAACAAGGTCAGCAGTTTGAATCCACCAGCTGCTCCAGGGGGGGAGATGTGGCTGTCTACTCCGTAGAAGAGTTCAAGCCTCAGAAACCCTAGGAGGCAGTTCTACCCTGTGATATAGAGAGTGGCGAGCGGCTATGAGCTGCGATCAGTTCAATGGCAGTGGGTTTCCTATCACGTCTATTCAACATTGCACTGAAAAGTTCTACACAACGCAAAAAGCTCATAAAATGAAATGTGCAGATTGGAAAGGAAAAAAGAAACCTACTATTTGTAGACAACAGGATCATGTTCATAGCAAACTCTAGAGAAATTTTCAAGTAAACTATTAATTGATAAGAATGAACAAGATCACTGGATATACATACCCAGGATGAGGGGGCTTCAAAAAGGTCGTGGAAAAAATAAACGGGAAGACAACAGAACTTCTCAAATTGACTGAAACTCCTCAGCATATACGAGCCTCTGAGAAGCAGTAGGAAGGAGCTCATTACCAGCAAGAGCCAGGAGTGGAGCGCATCCTTTGGACCCGAGATCCCTGCTCAGTGGACCTTCTGAATCCCAAAGCCCGCTTGAATATCCGAGCACAGCAGCCGAATCAATCTTCACGAGAGTGGAACCTCGTCCTCAGATTGCTCCCCCCGGGAGTGGCGGGTAATTTTGAACTACTCTGAGCTTAGCTGCCCCACCTGTACCACCACACCACCAGGGCTCTAATCTTGACCTTACTTCTTACCATGTAACAAAAATTCCTTTCCACTTGAGACTGCAACTGACCCTAAGCTCTATCATCAAGTCCCTGCCCCGTCTGGCTTCAGACTGCAAGCAGCGACTGAGGGTGGGAGGTGGTGGTATTTATTTGGCAGACTCTAGCCCGTTATCTGCATCTAAGGAAGGCCACGGTTCAGAGGTGGTGGTAAGGGGCACCGGCTCATGGGGATCCCATGACAACAGGATGAAAGACTGTCTGGTCCTATGCCATTCCCATGACCAGCTGTGGATTACTGGGCTGTTCCATCTACAAGGTCCTCACTGACTGATTTTTGGAAGTAGCTGGCCAGGCCTTTCTTCTGCACCCACTGTTGTAGCTCAGCACCATAGTAACATGCACACCTCCCCTGATAGATGGGTTGACGGCTGCACGTGAGGTCCACTGGCTGGGTGTCGCACCCAGTTCGCCCCAGTGGAAGGCGAGGATTCTACCATCGAATCACTACTGCCAATGCCTATCAGGTAACCCTCTGTAGGAGCGGTGGGAACAGTTAAGTACTCAACTACTAACCAAAAGGTTAGCAGGTCAAACAAAACCACTCAAAGGTACCAACCTTGGCAGCCACGCCAAGGCTTCTGCAAGGTCACAATCTTAAGAGAACCCTATGGAGCAGTGGGGTCACTGTGAGTCAGAACTGACTCCATGGCCATTATCAACAACCACACAGAGGTCCTCACCAAGTGGAGGTCACAGCTCTTCCCCGTTACTGTAAAGGCCATGGTGTATCGAGGGCTCTCAGACATAACCAGCCTTGGGGCACTGCTGTATCCCTTATGTTTTTAAAAAAATCCTGCCCACGTTTGTAAATCATTTATTAAACTCTCAGATTTGAGGGCCATCTGTTACCTGCTGGGACTCCAGCTAAATCAAGCATTACCTAGGAAAGTTGAGGAATGAGTGAAAGATACACATTTATGATCACTCAAATTCCACACTTGTTTCTACAGCTGAAGGAGCATGAGTGGTGCTGTCAAGTAAGGACTGGACTGCTAACCACAAGGTTGGCGGTTCAAACCTGCTGGCCACTCTGTGGAAGAAAGGTAAATCTATTTGCTCCCATAAAGATGTCCATAAAAGCACTCTGCTTTACTTGCTCCGTGCATCGGGAAGTCCGTCACTGTTCCATGCTGTGGCTCTTGGTCCGGCTGCTGCTCCTTGGATATTCAAGCTGTCTTTGGGATTCAGAAGGTCCACTGAGCAGGGATCTCTGATCCAGAGGGTGAGCTCCACTCCTGGCTCTTGCTGATAATGAGCTCCTTCCTACTGCATCTCAGAGGCTTGTTTTATATGTAGCAGAAGGGCATTCCAGGTAAGCCTGTTCACAATTACTCACGGGTGAATTTTCTCAGTATCTTTCCCCACCTTCCTACCTGATGGATGCAAGAAAAGGTTGTATGGTGGGAGTTAGAGCCTTATATAACTCACTGGTAACATGCTGGTCCAGTGCTTGAAGTGATGGGCTTACTTTTTTTTTTTTTTTTTTTAAACGTTCAAGAACCAGTGCTCTGTAAACCTTCACAATGAAAAACTGACCAGGAGGGATAAGGGGAAGGTGAGAGAGATAGGGGGAACCAATCACAATGATCTACATATAACCCCCTCCCTGGGGGATGGATAACAGAAGAGTGGGTAAAGGGAGACGTCGGACAGAGTAAGATACGACAAAATAATCATTTATAAATTATCAAGGATTTGTGAGGGAGAGGGTGGGGAGGAAGGGGAAAAATGAGGAGGTGATACCAAGGGCTCAAGTAGAAAGCAAATGTTTTGAGAATGATGAGGGCAACAAATGTACAAATGTGCTCAACACAATGGAAGGAAATATGGATTGTGATAAGAGTTGTATGAGCCTCCAATAAAATGATTTTTTTTAAAAGTGAAAACGAAATAAAAGTTGAAAAGGAGTTGAGGGTGGGGGCGTAACCAGTACCAATTGCCATTCAATCAA
Organism: Echinops telfairi; assembly: GCF_000313985.2. NCBI lineage: Eukaryota > Metazoa > Chordata > Mammalia > Afrosoricida > Tenrecidae > Echinops > Echinops telfairi. The sequence continues at coordinate 18,790,011 of NW_022105908.1, read as the reverse complement.
TTCTGATTCTTGGTGCCAATGTGTCAAGAGTACCAAAATAAAATAAAAAATCAAGGGTAAACTAATTGTCCTCCAAAGAGGTTTTCAATGGCTGACTTTTCAGAAGTCCGTCTTTCTTTGGAGGTACCCATGGGATGGATTCAAGCCGCCAACCCTTGATTTAGCAGTGAATCGTGTTAACTGTTTGCACCACCTGAGGTACTCTTCTTTCAAGCACGGAGCCTAACCCAAACTCACTGTCATGGGTGACCCATCGTGACCCTGCAGGGCAGGACAGAACTGCCCTTGTGAGTTTCCAAGATGGTAACCGTTAATGGGAGTAGAAAGACCGGTCTTTCTCCCTCTGGACAGCTGATGCTTTTGAACTGCTGACCTTGAGGATCACAACCCAACTTGTAACCAGTCTACCAACTACCTGAGTTAAACCATCAGTCTGTCAAATAAAAATAAGTTTAACCTGCAACTCAAAGAACTACACGCACACTTTTCCCTCAAGGGACTCCTGATGGTCCCTCCTGCTCCACGACGCAGCGAAAGTGCTCTAGACAGACTTCGCATCGAGGCTCAGGGATTAGCAAAGACTTGTCCTCCAGGGCTAGGATTTCAGAAAATGCGTCTCTAATGTTCCTGCTTTCAAACTGGACTACACCATGCATAATCCACAACTGAGCCTTGGGGTGGGGCTCACTACTGATGTTCTGCGATGGTTAAGGGGTACACATCAAACATGTATTTAGTATAGTCCCCCCAGCTTAGCTGCCAGCATTAAAATCTGACAACTCTTCCCTTCCCAGCTTCTCACTCCTTTACTCCATTCTATGCCATCCTTGATCCGCCAGCTCCCTCCTGCCCAGGCTTCTACACCTGGCAGCCTAGACTACCGAGGGAACCACTGAACGACCCTCCCTCACCCCCTTCGGCTTTTTGGTGAGAAGAAGGGAAAAGGACATTCATGTGTATGCCAGGCACTGGGCCAGCACCAGAAACAAAGAGTGAGCCAAGTCTCCCTGCCTCCACTGACCTGGCGACTCTTCATGGGCATTCCCATCATCTGGCAAACATCACACCCCTGCCATTTAGGGGCAGCTGGACTTGGCCAGCACTGCTCCCCAGTCTTCCCCTGATTCCTTGGCTTCCCCCTCTTTTCCAGACCTCTGCCATGCTCATCAGGCGACCCTTTCAACCCGGATGCCTCTTAACTCTTTGCACTCTATTTCACAAATAGGTAGATAGAGGAGCGGGATGGATGGAGGGATGGATGGAGGGAAGGATGGAAGGGACCATCACACTTCCCTAACAAAAGTCACCAAACAAACTTTGCCTTTTTCAGGGTTTTCCATCGCCAACTCTTTCCTAAAGCAGCCCCGTGGCACAATGATTCAGTGTTCAGCTGCCAGGTCAGCGGTTTGAACCCACCAGCCACTCCAAAAGTTAAAAGATGCTGTGATCAGCCCCTATAAAGACTTAAAAAATAAATAAATAACCCAAACCCATTGTATCACGTGGGTTCTGACGCATAGCAACCCTACAGGACAGTACAGAACTGCTTGCTCCCTAGGGTGCCCAAGGCTGTAAGTCTTTACGGAAGCAGTCTGCCTCATCTTTGTCCCACAGCGCGGCTGACAGGTTCAAAATGCTGGCCTCTCGGCCGCCCAACGCTTGACCTGCAGCACCACCAGGGCTCCTTCCATAGAGATGACAACCGAGGAAGTACTGTGTAGCAGTTGTACCCTGTTATACCAGCACCTGGGACGGCGACAATTGAGCATCGATTGGGCCATGCCCAGCAAGAGCTGTCTCCTACGAGCGGAATCCCAAACCACACTCGCCTCAAAGAGGTCCTCACTGGCCCCTGTGGAGAGACGTTCTCTTCATCCCACGGGCCCGCTCCCCTTCCTACAGGATGTAGCTGTTTCTAAAGTCCTCCAACTGATGCTTGCAGGGCCCTGCCCATTTTGTTCCCATCCAGGCAGGTGCTCGGTAAATACTACACCACAGGGCTCCTTGTGGGCAATCTAGGTTACTCTGTAACAATTCTGTTAACACACTCCTTGCATAACCATCAACCGCCTTTCCCAACTCCAGACTAAGTCGCTCAGCTTTTCTCTCCGCTTCTCTTCACTGTAAGACACTGTCACCTTTGGCTCCCATCCCCAGATCTCTATTATAGTTCCAGTTCCCCACCATCACACCACCAGTATCTGGCTTGCTTTTTTCCTCTCGATCTGATCTCTTACTATCCTCAGTAACTCCTATATGGTAAGTGGCATCCTCAGCTGTTAACCACAAGGGAAACCCCCAAGCATCAACCTCACCCTTGGTCGTTTCCTCTTAGAAACCTCAGGGCTTATCTTTCCCAGCTCCCCATACCCGAGGAAATCCTTCTTCCTCTGTGATGGAGCCTCCAAGCTTGCAGTCCGTCCACCGCATACTCCTGGACAGACACCTGTATCACCTATAGTCTTGGTGCTTTGCTCTCTGCCTTTTAGGACTACATAAACTCCCCGATCTCTCGGCCACGTGCTTGCTCCCACCTGGCTACTTGCCAGGGCACGTCTGTAAATCCTTAAGCACCAGACTGGATGGCCGATGGGGTGAACCAAAAGAATGGGTGCAGACTTAGCGCAGAGCAAGGCTCAGGCAAGCGAGAATCTGACACACCTGCAGGACAGACAACAAGGCTAACCAGAGCGCGGGTACTGCCACGCTCGCGTCGGAGATCGGCCATCAATTCCGTTCATTCCGAGTCATCGCTTCCCGCGGTCCTTTCACGGGAGTACTCACATAGATGAGTCCTGAATAGTAGCGATCCTTCAGGTTATGCAGGACGGACGCCTCGTTCAAGCAGGTCAGCTCTGCCATGTCCTCCACTTTGGAGAACTTGGGGGGATTCATCTTCTGAATGTCATCCTTGTTGACCATGGCCTTCTTGCCGTTCTCAGCCAGCTCCACCATAACCTCATCCCCCCGCTCTTCTTTGATGCTCGCCGCCTCGAAGCCATGGCGCTCTGATGGGATCCACATCAACTTCTTAGCCGTCCAGTCGGCTTGGGTGGCAGGGTTGTAGATGACCGCCCTGTCCACAAAGAGATACCTCTCGGGGTCTTCCAGGCCAGTTCTTTGTGCCATGGTGAGCAGAAGGGTCCACGAGCAAGCACCTCTACGGAGAGGAGGAAAAGAAGAAAGAAAAGAGGTTAGATAGGTTTAAAAAATAGTGATAACTTGAGGATCTGAAAGCTTTTTCTAAGACACTTAAAGACTTTGGCAGATCACACAGGGGAATGCTCTGGACGTGAAGGAGCTGGGCTAGGCCTCTTCAGCCACACTAGCTGCGTCTCCAAGGCAAATGTCGGGGGTGGCCACCAAGTAGGACTCAGGTTGTCAGAAGGCCACTCAAGATTTGTCCCTGGTTATAAGGACTGAAAAGCAAACAGAAGGAAAAAAGCCAAGTCCCAGGTTGACTTTTTGTTTGTTTGTTACACCTCCTCTTGCACCCTTCACCACAAATCAAACGGGGCGTTCAGAGGGGGAAGAGAAAGGAAGGGAAAAAGAAGGAAGGAGGGGGAGGCAGAGAGAAGAGAGATAAGACAGGCAGGTGATGTGTAAGAAAAGGTTCACAGAGCTGTTTGATCATAAGAATACAGTTACAAAAAGATGATGGTTGCTTAGAAGAGTAAAGAAATAAGCCTGACATGCACATCCCATTGGACTTTCAGAAGTCCTTCCTTACTAAGACCACAACCAGTCCCCGCTGGTGTCTCTACAGCCCCCCCTGGGTCTGTATGGAACCACAAGGGGCCAGCGCTCAAGTGTGATTTCACATCAGTGCAGCCTTGCAAGTTATGTGATGGTCGATGTTCGGCCTCCACTCCCACTCCTGCAGCTGCTCTGACTCCCTGTCTCCTCCCTCTTCAGCCTGAGCATTCTGTCACTCAGCAAACCTCAGTTCATTACCCTGGTCTCTTGTATCTTAACAGACTCCACTGTGCTATGTCCTTTCAGAAGGGCGGCCAATACTCCAGACATAGCCTCACCAGTGCAGAAGGAAAAAGAACCGTTAACCGTAGTCCATTACTGAGTCTGTCATTTTTACTGAGGATTCCTGGTGGCCGGGCGGGTCACAAGTTGGGCAGCTAACCACGAGGTCACTTGTTTGAAACCACGGGACAAGATGAGGCTTTCTCCTACTGTACAGTTAGTCTCAGAAACCCACAGGGGCAGTTCTAGCCTGTCCTGTAGGATCGTTATGATTTGGAATTGACTCAATGGCAGTGAGTTTAATTTGGTTTGATGGCTTTTTCGGCTAATATATTTCAGGACCTGTCGGTCATTAGTTTATTCAGAAGCCCTCATGACCACCTTGCGGTCAGCAGTTCGAAACCACCAGCGGCTGTGTGGGTGAAAGATGAGGCTTTCTGCTCCTGTGAAGAGTTAGCGTCTCGGAAACGCAGAGGCAATTCTACCTTGTCCTGTAGTTACCATGAGTCAGCATCAACTCGAAGGCAGGGAGTCTGGTTTTGGGGGAGCGGGGGTGGTCTGGCGGTGGAATTCTCACTTTCCGTGCAGAACACCCCGGTTTAGTTCCTGGCCAATACACTCCCTAGCTTCCCCACCACCCAACTTCCAGAGAAGGCTTTATGCTGGGCACATTTCAGAAGAGCTTGCAGACTGCGGTGGACGAGGAAGAAGGATCTGGAGCTCCAGGTCTGAAAAGCGAGTCAGTGACAGTCGCAGATCCCAGGGTTCCTCGTGAAGCACACTGAAGGCTTTACGTGGGAAAATCACAAAGCAAGTCAAAGTTAACACGTTCGCAACCCTCAGTCTCAAACTCCATCAGATCCCTAAAATGGCCTTGGGTACACATCATGCATGCCTCAAACCCTACACCCACAGCCATCGAGTCCATTCCAAATGACAGCAGCCAGTATATGGTTTCCGAGACCGTACATCTCTATGGGAGCAGACAGCCTCACCTTTCACCCTCAGAATGGCTGCTGGGTTTGAACTGCTGACCTTTGCGATAGCAGCCCAATGCTGATCTCACAGCACTACCAGGGCTCCCACGTGTGCGTTAGTCTGTTTTTAAACAGGAACACCTACACCTTTCTGCAGATTCTCAAAAGGATCTACTTGGGTCCTGAACAGCTCACCCCTGATAGTGGGTATGGATACTAACCCTTTAAGCCCAAATAATACTTCACACTAGCATCACAGTTAGGAGCCCTGGGTGCTGTAGTGGTTACAGGTTGGGCTGTTTACCACAAGGTTAGCAGTTTGGAACTACCAGCGGCTCCCAGTCTCGGAACCTCACAGGGGCAGTCTACCCTGTCCTATGCGGTGCTGAGTCCACGGCACTCGGTGGAGGAGTGAGTATCATGGAGCTGATACCGAGCCAACCCCCCAGTTGCATGTCAAGAACCTACCTATGTCCCACAGGGTGTGCAAATGGCTGCTGTCTCAGCACCACGTGCTAAGTCTTCCACCAGAGGCATCTGAGTGGTCTCGAAACTCCAACCTTTCAGTAGCAGCCCAGAGCCTCATCATTGGATTATCCAGGGGCTCCAGATACCGCCCACAAAATCCCCACGTCCAGTGCCCGCAGCTCTAACTCACGGCGACCTTATTAAGTTCTTAACCTTCAGTCCATATATTCGTTTCCAAATCCACGAAATCACTATCGTGGCATGTGCTACGCACAAAGTAGCCATCAAAACCCAAATTCACTGCCACCAAGTTGACTCCGACTCACAGCAATTCTTTATATGGTTTCTAAGGCTGTGAATCTTGACCACAGCAGACAGCCTCATGATTCTCCCAAGGAGCAGCTGGTGGATTTGAACCACCAACCTTGCAGAACTCCAAATAGTTTCCAAAAGTTGTTACAGTGCTACCCATTATAAACACTCACGCTCTAGGGAGAGTCATTCACTCACTGCAGTCAAGACCACACAACTCATAGTGACGCTTTAGGAAAGGGTGGAACTGTCCCTGTGGGGTCCTGAGACTGTAACTCTTTTTTTTTTTTTTAAATAACTTTTTAATCTTTTTTTTTTCTTTCTTTTTTAACATTTTATTAGGGGCTCATACAACTGTTATCCCAATCCATACACAC
>NW_022105908.1:18776540-18782337 GCF_000313985.2 Echinops telfairi | reverse complement strand
CCAAGCAACACTGTACAACAAAACAGCAACAACATCAATCCACTGACGATGAACAAATTAAAATATACCAAGCAAGAAAAACTTGTGTTTTCCAGAGACTGTAACTCTTTACAGGAGTAGAAAGCCCTGTCAGACTCCTGAGGAGCTACAGGTGTTCTGAACTGCGGACCTGCAATTAACAGGTCACGAAGATTCCGTGCTCTAGAGACCAGGCTTCCAAAGCTTAGCGGACATCAGAATCACCGGGAAGGAAAGCTTTTACAACATACAATACTAGGCTCCATCCTCGGTGTTTCCGATTCAGCAGGTCCAAATGGAACTGATAATCTGTACTTTCTAACAAGTTCTCAGATAATGCTACTGCTGCTGGTCCCAGGGTTTGTCACAGTTCTCTAGTTACCTGCCAGTCACTGAGAAGTTATGTGGAGGCAGGAAAAACCAGTTGAAAGCCAATGGGCTAGAATGATTCATGAGTTAAAGAATATGCTGATGTTTTCGGTGTTGCGGTCTTGGATCAAACAAGAATCACAAATCAAAACATTAGATTAAAAAAACCCGAAACACCACCAAACATGAAGACTTCAGCATATCAAAGCACGTGGGGGCACATTTTGTAACCAAACTTGCAGTCCTTGCCGTCTTAGGCACTCGCTTACCCACTGTCATCGAGTCAATGATGCCTAGTATCAGCTCCATGATCTTCACCGGGGCAGACAGCCTCCATGTCTCTCCCATGGGACGGCTGGTGGATTCGAACCACTGACCATGCGCTTAGCCTAGCCCACTGCACCCCCAGGGCTCCAGAGGCACCAGCTTAGGAGGCAATATGCACATTCTGAAGGATGGTGACCAATGCCCCTCACGCCTAAGACCTGTTGTAAGAGACAGTGAACGGTGCTCTCCCTATCCAATGGATACACGGCACACTGTGGAGAAGGGGGGCCAGAGCTCGGATGTAAACTAGCTGGTTGAGCCGTGAAGATTAAGGCAAGCAGGATTCCAGGATTTACGGTCGCTCAGTGGGATGAGCTCTGAGGGACAGGATTGCAAGTAATGACACGAAATAAACTGTGCACCAAATGTTAATGGGAAACGAATCTGCCCTGTAAACTTTCACCTAGATTCTTTTAAAAGCGAAAACAGCCAACTATAACCAAATATCATAATAAGTTATTCTTGTTATTTGTATAACTCTTACTAGGTATGAACTGTAGGGTGGAGGACAACTATTTCTTAAAAAACTTAGGAAAGTGCTTTGCATCCAGTAGGCACACACATCGCTTTAGATTTACATTGGGCATGTAATTATATGCTTAAATTTGGTGGACAACTAGAAATTGGGATAAAATATTAGGTCATTTCCAGAGCTGGTCTTTTTTTTTTTTATAAGAAGGAAATTCTACATTTAAAGAATTATTTTGACCAAACTGGCACATTTTAAACCAATCAACATTTTGTCCAGCTTCTTTATAGCTATTACATTTTAATCTAGTTAGGGAAATGCTTATAATTTCACTTGGGGGGGTGGGGGAAGCTGATCACAAAATTAATTTCAAAACGGTCCCAATTTCACTGGGGTGGATCACACATGGGTGAATTCCTTAAATGCAAGAAACTAACTTCTAAGATAAGGGCTACAGTACCTCTCCAGTGCCTGCTACTTCAGTGGGTGTTTGAAAATGGCCAGGGGAGGGACGAAGTGCAGGGTATGTGTGTCTGCCATCCATGAAGAGGATGAGAGTGCTGACTGTTCAGAGTGGGTGTGTATTCAAAAGCAGGTAAATGCTTTCACCGTAATCTCCCCTAAAAATGGCAAGGACAGTTCCTGTTCCAGATTTTTCTACAACTAACTAAACACTGGGAGGACAGTTTCCTCTCCCTTGCTAAATGTCTCAAGCACTTAGCCTAGTGTCAGGGAGCCCATGTGGTGCAATGTTGGGCTGTGATCCCTATGGTTGGCAGTTCGAAACCACCAGAAGCTCCTTGGGAGAACGACTGGGCTTTTGACTCCGAAACCCACTGGGGTCACTATGAGTTAGCACGGAGGCTAGGACCATTCAGGAATGGTAGGGTTTGAGTTGTGGAGAAGTTGAAGCCACGAGGCTAGGGACCATTCATGTAGTAAGTCTTAACTCACCCCACACAGGTTTTGTTGTTTGCTTTTATACTGGTGTTCAGGAGACAGCATGGGATGACCTACGACTTAGTCATGAATGGTCCCTAGCCTCATGGTTTCAACTTCTCCACAACTCAAACCCTACCATTCTTGCAAATCCTGACCCGCACGCCACCCTAAGTTCTTGACTTCCAGGTCAATCTTGCAATTTAATCTTTCTCCCGCGACGGTCTTGCCCTGCCTAGCATTGTGCTGAGTCTATGGGACAGAACTCAAAACTGTTGTTTAATTCAATAGACTTCACGGAGCCAGTGAGGAGGTCTGGTTCATCTTAAAGTGTAACCTGTGATTGCCATTCCTGTTGTTTTCCATCTTCTCATTCCATTGTACATTTGGTACCCAGTATCTTGATAATACTAAGTATTTAGCAATGTACTACTCCAAAAGGGTTCACCTCGATGGAGACCTCTACTACCCTTTAAAAAACGAACAAAGGCTGTAGAGCAGCGCTAGTGCTGGCCAGGCACTCTCCTGGGCAGTTTGCACAGGTATCAACCAGTATTGCTCACCAGTTCTCTGAGGGAGGTACTATTAATAGCTAGCTCCACTTTACAGAAGAGGAATCAGGTACAGACAAAGCCAGTAACGGACGCGTCTAAGGTGACACAGCTAGCAAGTGGCAGGGCTGGGATTAAACCCACAGTGGGGCTCCAGGGGAGTCCCTACAGAGATGGGAGGGAAGGAATTTTATAGGGGCTCCCGGTTAAATGAAAGCCTCATTGACTGACCACACTTTGCAAATGATGATCAAGTTTGAACATTCTAGCGCCATCTGGCAAAAGGCTTTATATTTTATTTTTAAAACTTCCTACACTTAGGTGTGGTGTTGGGGGAGGGAATAAACAGAAACCTTTGCAGAATACAGAAAAGTTCTGCCAATCGCCTCACTCAGTGGCAGTGAGTTTTGGGGGGAGAATTACAGGTAAAGCGTTTACCTCCATATGAAGTCACCGCCTACAGTCAGAGCTCCCAGCCTGGGGTTAAGACAGCCTCCTCCCGGCACTCCATCCCTCCCGAGACCATTTTTCACTAGCATTGAAATGCCACCCAGTACACTTCCCATCTGCATCCCAGCACCTACTGTGTACAGAGTGACGAAGCAATAAGCACATTTTATTAAGACCTTTCTTATTTTAAAAGGTAAATAAGCTATCCGTGATATGGCTATCATCCCTCCAAAATGGCGAAGCCTGACCAAAACTGTCCCAATTAGTATAACACCACAATTGAGATCATTTGCATTACAGGGAGGTGCAAGTCGGCTAATTTATCAAAATCCTGCTCCACCAAATGAACACACACACACACACACACACACACACACACACACACCCCGAATGCAAACCCTCAATGGCTAACTCCATGCTGTGCTGAATTATTCCCAAAACTTGGACCCACCCAGCACCAGGAATTTAAATTCTTCATATGAGATGATAAAGTACATAATAATAGGTTTTCCTCGTACATTATGCCCTTCAAATTTTCTCCCATCTTGCCTCCCCCATTCAGCCCATCTCCACTGTAAAGAGCCCCCTAAAAGGCTCAGATAAAAAGCCCAAGCTCTCCAGGTCACACCCCTTCTCGTGTGCTACATCCCACAATTACACCATATGCTTTCTCCAGATAAGGACGAGGAAGAACCGGAATTTAAGATGCAGAAGAATAAGGAGGCGCGTAAAATGGCCACTTCTGCAGCATCTGAGGCCGGCAGAGCATATTTAAACATCAAAAGCCCGAGGCTAAACGAGTCATGAATAAGAGCAGATAGACCAAGAGGATGAAACAATAAATAGATGAAAGTTTTCCGGCGATACTATCGAGAATAATTAAGCCTGACTCAAGGAAGCCTCAGGTTCAACGTGGAGGAGAGAAACAGAAAACCAGGAGCAAGTCAGTAAAGCTTCGGTATTGAATTTGGTCTTATAATATTCAGCGAAAACGGCAGTCTTTTGTTTCATTTGCAGTCTGGATCTTCCCCGCCTGCTTTCCCCACCCCACCCTACCCCGGCCCACCCCACCCCCTCCCATCCACCGCAGTGATCTTGAAGGGAGCTGCGGAGCCCCAAGAAACATAACGGTCGCCAGCAGAGGCCACGTTACCCCAACCTCACGCGTCCCAGCTCGGGGCCGTGAGCTCCAGCAAAGGCCCCAGATCCCAGGCAGGCCTGGCTGGGGGCCTCCCCCTGTCCTGGGGCGCACCCGCCCACCACAGGCCCACAAAGCCCCAGCCAAGGCCAGCATGCAGCCGATTCAACTTCCCGCTGACCCCATTCCAGTCCGATTTCTGGGGGCCAGGCTGTAGCCCCAACAGCCGAAGGCCAGGAAGGCGCTGCGGCCAGCCCTTCTCTGACCACTCACACAATAAAAGGGATCCCGAGGCGAGGGCTGACCCTTCCCCCCACCACCACCCTGCTGCAATGTGCCCCGCCACATTTCCCGCCTCGCGCCCCTCAAACCGCCCGGGCCTCGCCAAGCGTCCAGCCCGGCCCGGGAGGTCTCCGGAGCGGCTCCTGGACGCCCCCAGCCGGGTCTCCCTTCCACGCACCAGCCGCGTCCGACGGATCCCCGCGCTCGCGCCGCGCGCTTCCCGGGCCGCGCAGAGCCCCGGCCCTACGGCCCCTCCATCCCGCAGGATCGGGGCGCGCAAACCGGCCTAGCCCACCCCGGGGCCCTCCCTCCCGGGCCGGCGCCCCAAGCCCAGCCCCGTCCAAACGAGGTCGCGCTTCCAAGCTCGCCCCAGGCGCCCCCTCCCCTCCTGGGCGGCGGGCGCAAACCCGGGAGGCACCCCGACCTCCACTCGCCCTACCCCCGTGGGCGCCAGAGCACATCACTTGGTACCCCGAGAGGTCCCACGCATGGGGTGGCAGGTCCCCACTCCAGGACCCCCATCTCCAACCAACACCACCCCCACCCCCCGCCCCAGGGTCGCCCTCCCACACACCCAGGCCCAGGTCCTTGCAAGGGTCTCACTCCCAAGGGCCTCCCGCCGCGCCCTTCCAGGGGTCCCCTCAGGTCCCCTCAGGCAAGAACCGACGGCCGCTGCAGCGCAGCCCTCCCACCCCGAGTCCCCTCTGCCTTCCCCCGGGCTCCCGCTCCAGCTCCGTTCCAGCCCCCCGGGGCCGCGCCGTCGCCTCAGCCCGAGATCCTTCTCCCCCCGCTTCCACACCGCCCCCCACCTCCCGCCGCCGGCCTCGGACCCGGGCAGCCGAACCTCTCACCTTCAGCGGAAGATGGTGGCGCCGGCGTACGTCCCAGCCGCGACCACAGAAGCGGCGCCTCAGTCCCCAACCCACCGCTGCCCCCGCCGGGCTCCTTTAGGTCCGCGGCTCGGGGCTGCCCCACCCACTCCCACCCTCATTGGGCCAGCCCCACGCCCATCACCGCCGCCCCCAGACCCACTGGTCCGTTTGCGCGCCCATCTCCAAGGGAAGACGTTAGCAACGCGAACGAAGCTACCTTCCCGAAGGCCGACGCCCTCCACCCACCTGAAGTGATGCTCATTGGCTCCCGCTCCCAGCCCAGGCCCCCGGAGCCCAGCTCTCATAGGCTGTCGCTCACGTCCATCACTGGTTCCGGGAGGTGTGGCCGGGGCCGCGGCGGGCGATTGGCTGGCTCGCGCGG
>NW_022105908.1:18745594-18776083 GCF_000313985.2 Echinops telfairi | reverse complement strand
GCGGGAGCCGCTCCAGCCGCTGTCGGAGCCCCAGTCTCCCAGCTGACCCGGTCGAGGCTGAGCGGAGAGCTGGTCACCAGACGGCTCTCGGTTGCCGCAGTTTTGGTGCTAGGGAAGGGAGGGGAAGGACCTCCCTCCTCAGCCTCCCTCCCCCACTCCCGGGCAGGGATGAATTCCAGAATAAAGAGAAGCCACCGGGCTTGGAGCGAGGACCCAGACCCTGGGGCTGGAAGAGGACTTCGTTCAGGGTATTCACTCACTGATTCTCCCAAGAGAACTCCCAGCGCCTGAGCGGCGGTGGGTTCCCAGGCATATAAGGCGGGGCTCCTGCAAGGATACCATTGCTCCTGGGGCCTATGAGCTTTTCCAGGGTCTCAGAAAACGTTTTGAGACCGGGACAATAAAAGGCTCCACTATAGGAGACCTGGAAAAATCAAAGTTAATCAATATTTAATGAAATGCCTGTCAAATCTAATCCACTGCAACACAGCCAGCCCTTACATATAATATATATATAAGTATACTGCATGGTTAAGTTACAAGGTGAAAATCAATGATTCCTCCTCATTACTAAGAACGGAAAAGGATTTTTTTAAAAATCTCTCCAAGAATTTTTACACCAGGTGTAGATATTTAACGTGGGCTATGTGAACGCTTGAGTACATGTGATCAGATGTTACATGCCCAAGCCTAAGATGCTCCCAGGCCTGCAAGGAAGCGAGTAAAACAAAACAAGGCAGGAAGCGATGAAAGATCTGGGGGAATTCAGAGGGCTCTCTAAGGCAACTGAGGGCAGAGCAGATTTCCTGAGGAAATCTAAATCTGTCCTATTATTGTCCCTCTGTCCTTGCTCCTCTGGTTACCTGCCCCCACCTCCTGGCTTGGGCAGCTGCCCCTTGTCCCACATTTTATGACTTGGCTCCATGAAGAGGCAGTCTGCACACGGAATACCAATTAACCATGATCTACGTGCATGAGATGGATCACTCTTATTATTTGAAATGTGTTTAGAGAAGATCACAGGAGGCCTGGTAACGCCATGCTAACAGGAGGACGCGTGGTTTCAGTCCACCAAACATTACGGGGAAGAAGAGAGCTAGCCATGTATCTGTAAAACGTTACAGTCTAGGAAAATCCATGGGAGACTTCTGTTGTGTGAGGATTCCGGCTTAAATGTACAGCAGAACAAAGCATCACTCAATCCCATGCCATCCTCACAATTGCTCTTCTGTTTGAGTCTATTGTTGCAGCCATTAGGTTGATCCATCTTGTCAAAGGGTCTTCCTCTTTGTTGCTGCCGCTCTACCAAGCATGATGTCCTTTTCCAAGGACTGGTCTCTCCTGAGACGAGGCTCAAAGTCTTGGCATCTTTGTTCATACAGGATTGCTGTGAGTTAGAATCAACTTGAAGGCTACAGGTGGACTTTGCTTTGAGTCAGAGTTTTCCACGCACAACAACGGGGAACGCGAGACTGTAAGGCCTGCCTCGAAGTCTTGTCAGTCACCAACATCACTTCTGAAAGAGGAATCTGCACCCAAGAGCCCCTATAAGTCTCTGAACTTTCCAACTCTGCACTACCGGAGGCCATGGGCAGAGCACTCCCTAGAATCAAGCAGCACACATGGCATTAGTTGTAGTGAGAAATCAATAATCAAAACAATGGCCTTGAAAGTCTCTCTAGCCCTGGGGACCCTGCTTTTTCAACTGTCTGGTAGACATCTCTATTGGGGTGGGAGGGAAACCGCAACTGCAGTGGCCCCCAAACTTGTTTACTTCCATCTCACTGTCATCCCACCACCGCACAACCTTCCAGACTTCCTTTTGACTGAGTGGAACCCATCTTGAAATGTCTTTGGTTCCGTCCACTCCCTTGCTCTCCACATCTAGTTTCCCTCCACCTCGATCATCCTCCTCAGGTGTGCTCTTCCGACGCCAGTCTCATCCTGGGTACCAACCACCATCCCCAAATCTGCTACAGTTGGGTGCTTCCAACTGTATAAATAAAGCCAAACTCCCTGCCATCGAGTCCATGCTGACTCATAGTGATCCCCTGTGCGTTTCTGAGACTATAACTGTTGACGGGAGTAGAAAGCCCAGTCTTTCTCCTTCAGAGCGGCTGCTGGTTTCCAACTGCCCACCCTGAGGATCGCAGCCCCGTGTGTCAGGACTCCTGATGTGGCAAGTGTCTTTGGTCATACAGGCAGTAGAGAATGGTGAGGAACACGTGGGATTTAGAACCAGCCAGACCTGGCTTTGAGTCCAGTGCTGCCATTTACTAGGTGTTTTACAACCTTTGACAAATGAATTAACCTCATCTAAAACGAGAAGATGCGAGTACAGTCCTATATACCAATAACGAGCAAGACAATTTCCTGGAGCAGAGGGAATCACATGCTATGATAAATAAACCATCAAGAAATTGGTGATGTCTTTTTTCTTAATCCATAGACTCATCCTAAAAGGTTGAGAAAGTCTTCTCTTCCCCTTCAGAGTAGTTTTTGCTGGAGAGCTCAGCTGTTTTTTATTCCCAGAAGAAAGAGTTCACAACCCATTGTTTTGTAGAGTACAGGTCAGAAGTCCAAGTTCATTCCCTCCGGGGAGTGACAGCCCAGAAAACGGTTTTGTTCCATCTGTACAGGGCTGATACGCGGCATTAAAATTTTTTTGAATACATTCCAACGTTCAGAAATCAAACTGTCAGTCGTCCTTAGGAAACTAGAAACCCAAACCCAAAGGAGATACCCCTTCACACCCATTCAAATGGCTCTGATCATGAAAGACGGTGGTGACAAATGTTGCCCAGAGGGCGGAGTGGCAATGAGCAATGGTGCATCCGTGTCAGCAAATCGTTTGTCGGGTGTTAAGAAGTTAAACATAAACTTGTCACGTGACTAGTATTTCTGCCATTGGGATAGAATTTACTCAGGAAAGGGGAGAGCAAATATCACCACAAAGACTTGCATGCAAACGTCCTTAGCGCCATTAGTCTTCATAAGAGCCACACACACACAAAGCAACAATCCAAAGGTCCATCGGTTGGTGGCTATGGGTAGACAACACGTGCTCTCTCAGTCTATGCCATGGGACGCAAGTTAACGATAAAAGGGGACAGCCCTTTTAATCATGTGAATAAGCCTCTAGAGATATTTCCTGTTGCAGACATGAGAAATCACAGATCGGGTAATCCCATTTATAGATAATATCCATAAAAGACGAAACTGGAGATGGCGATTAGGAGAGCCCAGTGACTCAGTGACTTAACAGGTGGGGCTGCTAATCAAAATGCCAGCAATCCTAACTACCAGCCACTCTGCAAGGGAAAGAGGAGGCGCCCTCCTCCCGAATAGATTCATCATCTTGGGAACCCATAGGTGCCAGTTCTTCTCTGTCCTATGGGGTGACTATGAATTGACATCAAATCAATAGCAGTGGGCATTTTTATTTGTTTCGTTTTGGGGGTGCTGGGGTTGGGGGAGTAATAGGGAAGGGAAGTACAATGGGATTAAGAATAAATGGGTATGAGGGTGACAAAAAGATCCTAAAATACTAAAAATGTCCTAAACTGCTGTATAGTTAAATGGCTTATATATAAGATATGCTTCCATGAAGTTATTTTTAAATTTGTAAGTTGACCTTGAAAGGAAAAAAATCTAGAGTTACGAACATGAATATCTAGAATTCTAGCTTCCTTTGAAAAATCGAAAATCTGGGACTTCAGCAATTTGTTGATGTTGGTAACTGCTGCACCTTTTTAGACAATGCGTGTTCTCCAGTTTGACTCGGTCACCACCACTCAATCGTCTCTTAAAGCTGACCTACTTCATTCATTCACATTATTTGCTTTGTCCTTCTCCCCATCTCACCCCCAATTCAACTAACTTTCATTCAGCATTTACTAGGAGCCCCAGTGGTGTAGTGGTTAAGCGATAACTGCTCACCATGGGCTCAGCAGTTTGAAACCAGCAGCAGCTCTGAGGGAGAAAGGTGAGGCTTTCTACTCTCCTGATGAGTTACAGGCTCAGAAACCCACAGGGACAAGTCTACCTTTATAGGCATTGCCTCGACTGCAGTGAATTTGGTTTTTGAGTTTACTGCATGAAGGATCCTGGCAACAGACTAGAGTGTGGGGAACAGAGTCAAGCAAAGCTCAAACACGCGGGCTAGGTTGGGCCATTGCCTGGTCTTTGGAAGTCTGAGCTTTCAATCCCAGTCTAGGCCTATTGAAGGGGATCATATCAAATCATCCCAGCGAAATAAGAAGGGAGCTTGAGTCGAAGGATGATTTCTCTGACACTGATGGAGGAGGTTTGGTGTGTTTATGGAAAATGCAGGCAAGGGCTCGGCTGCCTTTGACATTCATGATGCCTGGAAGTGGCGGGACCTTAGAGAATAGCCATGATCAAGCCCATCTTACTGTTCACCCAGGGCAATAATTTGACCAATGTCAAGGATCAATGCTTAACAGTAGTGTCATGACACAAGAGGAGTAATGGAAAACCAGAGATTTCAATGGGCTGGAAAGAAGGAACTTTCCAGAATTTTCCCTGTACCTCTTAAACGCTATAGAGTTTGAAAACAATTCATGAGAAGAGATTCCTAAAAAATGACTAATTTATAACTTCTCATCAACCAGATTCCATTTAATGAAGAAAAAAAGACGGGATGGGAAATTCTTGCCACTTAATGTCTTAGAGCAAGCCATACCTGTAACAAATATTTACTGAATATCTGTTGTGCTGAAGGAGTCTAGCTGGTGCTGAGACATTGTAGGGTACACATGGTCCCTGCTCTCAAAAAGCCTATGTTCTGGTAGGGAGTGTAAACAAATAAACAAATGGTTATAAAATAGCCAGGGCCCTTAATCTGGAGTTCATGGCGAACAAAGTCTTCAAACAACAACAACAACAACAAAAAACCAAACTCACTACCATCAAATGAACAACGGCCCATAGGGCAGAGTAGAACTGCCTCTGTGGGTTTTCAAGACTAACTGTTCACGGGAGTAAAAAGCAACGTCTTTCTCCCATGGAGCAGCTGGTTGGTTTGATGGATTTGAACTACTGAGCCAATGCATAAGCCATGAGACCACCAGGGTCTTAGAGATTCTATAAAGTCATGGCTTCTCCAATGTGGACCAGGGTAGAATTGTGTTCCACAGTGTTTTAAATGGCTATGGTCTTTTGGAAGAAAATCCTAAGACCTTCCTTGCAAGGTCTCCTTGGATAGATGCAAACCTCCAGTCTCTGGATTGTGCCTAGTGCGTATCAAATGTCTATTGTACAGTTCATAGCCAAGCACTTAACAACTGGCACCACCCAAGGACTCCCATACACTTTCATGAAAATGCCAGAAAAAAAAACATTATACTTTTGGGTCTCATTTAGACTAGCACTGCCTAAGAGAAATAGAACGTGAGCTACAAATATAAGCCACATCTATAAATTTAGTCACATTTTAAAAAACAAAAAGAAACTGTCAGAATGAATTTTGATACACAATCATGCCTCATTCTATTGCGCTTCAAAGATACTGTGTTTTTTTGGTTTTGGTTTTGTTTTTACAAATTTGTGTCAACCAAATCTAGCAGCACCGTTTTTCCAATAGCATGTACTCACTTCAGGTCTCTGGGT
This sequence comes from Echinops telfairi, assembly GCF_000313985.2. Taxonomy (NCBI): domain Eukaryota; kingdom Metazoa; phylum Chordata; class Mammalia; order Afrosoricida; family Tenrecidae; genus Echinops; species Echinops telfairi. Next base: position 18,770,452 of record NW_022105908.1, on the reverse strand, counting down.
CGCATGTTGGCCATTCTCACAGATTTCAGTGTTTTCCATGGTGCCATTGCCCAGATTACAGGCGCATGTAAGCATAATTTTTATATGCATCCCCAAACCACACTCACTGCCAATGAGTCAATGCTAATTCATAGTGACCTCCTGTGGATTCCTGAGACTGAACCTTTTGACTGGAATAAGAAGCCCAGGTTTTCTCCCTCAGAGCTGCTGGTGATTTTGAACTGCCAACCATGTGGATCACAGCCCAACTTGTAACCATGACACCACCAGGGACCCTGCCTCATATGCATTGGGAAGCCGTGTTACTCAATTTATTGTGATATTCACCTTATTGAGATGGCCTGGAATGGATCTCACATTATCTCCGAAATATGGCCACATATTTTATTTAATCCTGGTGGCATAGTGGTTATGCATTGGGCTGCCAACCTCAGCGTCCATAGTTCAAAACCACCAGCTGCTTTTCGGGAGAAAGATGAGCCTGTCAACTCCATCAACAGTTATAGTCTCTGAAACCTCCAGGGGTGTTCTTTCCTGCCCTGTAAGGTCACTGGTGAGTCAGAATCAATCCAATGACAGTGAATTTGTTTTCTTTTTCATCATTATTTCAGCATTTAATCAATACAATAATCATCATTCCAATGTTTTACATCCTGTTTTTCATACGAAGGGTTTTGAAATGCGGTGTGTGCTTTTATACTTAGAACGCATCTCAATTCAGACTAGCCACGCTTAAGTGCTCAAGAGTGATACGTGGCAAGTGGCTACAGCTAACTCATTGGATAGTGCAGGTCTAGATGGCAAATTCCTTGCAGACAGAACCAAAATTATTTGGCTGGGATCCTCAAGAATTAGCTCAGTGCTTGGCACAGAGTAGATGTTAATGGACATTTCTTGGGAAGAAGGATGGATGGATAGATGGAGAGGGCGATTATTTCTAGCTTTGGGGACGAGGTTCTCAGTTTAGCTGAGCCTGCAAAATGAACACAATTGTAACCCTGAGACTGGGGCCATAGGAATACAAGGGTGAAACCTGGGCAAAGGAAAGGCAACGCGGCGTTGGGAACTGATGGGAGATGTTCGCGTTAGGCTGTAGTATAGAACACATATTGCAGAAAAGAACGTGGGGACTGACCCCAGGGGTTTCTTGTGGTTAATAACAAACCATTCACAGTTGGGGATTCCCAGGCTTCCAGTAGAGTTCCCTCTCAGCAGTACTTGAGAGACAATTGAAAAGGGAAGGAAGAGGTAAGAGAAAAAGAGACAAATGATAGCAAGGTGGTAACAACTGTTGGTTAATTAATGTTACCCATTAAGATAGGATGCCTGTCAGAGGATGTGGGGTGCGAGCTTGCTGGAGAAGGCTGATGGAAAGAGGAGTCAAACATTGCAGACAAAGTTTCAGGGAGTCTGAATCTGGTTGTTGTTGTTGTTGTTGTTGTTAGGTGCCATTGAATTGGTTCCGACCCATGCACAACAGAACAAACACTGCCCAATCCCCACAATTGTTCCTGTGCTTGAGCCCCATGGTTGAAGCCACTGGGTCAATCCGTCTCATCGAGGGCTTCCCCCTTTTTCGCTGCCCCTCTACTTTACCGTGCATGTTCTCCTGACAGCATGTCCAAAGTATATGAGACAAAGTCTCTCCATCCTTCCTCTGAGGGGCACTCTGGCTGTACTTCTTCCAACACAGATTTGTTTGTTCTTTTGGCAGTCCATGGTACTTTCAATAATCTTCGCCGGTATCACAATGCACATGCATCGGTACAAATAAAGTCAGCGTCGTTGGTCTCAGAGCCTCTGCTGGTCCCTCATGGAATAAGCCTGGTGAGAAAATAGCACCAATGTTGGTGCTGAGGCTGTGAGTTTTTCCCTGAGTCCTGGTGGGGCTGTGGGTTAGCCTTCTAATGGCAAGGTTGGTGGTTCAAACCCATCAGCTTTCTGCAGGAGAAAGATGAGGCTGTCTGCACGAAGATTTACAGTCTCTGAAACTCTGTGTGATGTTTCCCAGAGTGGGTGATTTTGTCCCCTAGGGGACACTGGACCTAACCAGGGAGGCTGCAAAAGCAGATACCTACACTTTATCCTGGATTACCAGCTATAGCACAAAGTTTTTAATTGCCAAGGGGGCGCTGAAAAAAAAAATATATATATACACTTAAGGGGGCTCTGAATATATATATATGTACTCATATATATAAGTATATGTAAATATTCAGAGCTCCCCTGGCAATTTATATATCTATATTTTAAATTAATTAATTCTGAAAAGGGCCAGTGGGGTCCCGTGGGTCACCATGAGTAGGGGTGGGCCCCATGGCAGTAGGTTTATTTAGGTTGCTTGGGGCTTGGTTGTCCTGGGGTGCAGCATGTGGCTGCCGCATCTTTGAGGTGCCAGGGCTGGGAGCTTTTCTTCACGTCAATCCTACACACCAGCTGGAGAGAGCAAAATCAAGAAATTGCCCTGGATTTGCTGAAAATAGATGTGATTCTTCCAACAAAAAGGTGTGTGGGCATCTCATTTGAGGTTGTTTTGAAAACCCCAGTCCATGGTATTCTTGAAAGCTATTTTTATCCCAGGAGGCTTTTCATGCTGAAAACATTGTGTGTGGCACCAGGCAAGTTCCTTCACCCAGCTGACACTGAGTTTCCTGGTCTGAGGAAGGTAGGAAGACCGGTACCTATTTTGTAGGGACATGGCTCCAAGGGTCAAACATAGCGAAATCATATGAAGGCAGCTTTAAGATTGTGGGGAAATTCCATCATCTTTTCCTTCCACTTCTCCCACAAATGCTTTGAAGCCATCTCTTCCTTGCTTAGGTTTTCACACAGTGTCAAGCACAAAATGAGCTGCCAGGAAGTGGTCTTCTTTCTCATTACTAATAATGATAAAGTCATCGTCATCGTCATTGTCATTGCCCTTTCCACAGAATCAGTAATATACAGCCTCTCACAGGAGGTTCCTAGTGCTCTTTCATGATTTTCCAAAGATGTATACGAATGAGTGCTGCTCTTGGCTTGGAGATTTGAAACAACACACGAAGAACACAGAGCCTGCAGAAGAAATCATGCCAGACTCTTAAAGTAATGAAAGAATAGGACCGAGGAGCACTACGAACTAGGAGTTATCGTCACAAATAGGCCATGCAAACAACCCCTACATAGAAAGGTCCACTTTGATATGCAAGCAGATCCCTATACACGTTTAAGAGCATGTCTTTGTCTAGGCTAGCAAGAGAACCTTGAAGGGGCATGGGGGAGTCATGATGATCATGGGCACATTGGTTACCTTCCATAGCAGCCAATATGGTACCAGGAATAAACAACCAGACTGGGCACTCAATTAAATTGACCCTATTACTTAAAACTGGGGGCTCTGGTGGCAGAGTGGGTTACACATCGGGCTGCTAACCACAAGGTCAGCAGTTTGAGACCACCAGCTATTCCATGTGAAAGAGATGAAGTTTTCTACTCCCATTAAAGATTGACAGTCTCGGAAACCCACGGGAGAAATTCTGCCCTGGTCTATAGGGTTTCTATGAGTCAGAATCAACTCAATGGCAGTGAGTTTGGTTGGTTGGCTGGTTGTTGTTTGTATCACTTACAAACTACGTGACCTTGGCCAAGTTACATGACCTCTCCAGGCCTCAGGGTTTTCATCTGTAAGATGGTGATGACGTTAACCCAGACTCCATGGGATTGTTCAAGGGATCAAATAAGAAAATGTATTGGCAGGTTTTGGCCAGCCGTTGATTCCTAGAAAGTCTTCCCAATAAAATCAAGCTATTTTTAAGTGTTCACCCTAACTAACTAAGCTTCTGGATCCAACTACCAAGTTCCAGCAAATTCAGAGGCCAGAGGAGCATGTTAAACTCTCCCAGAGGAATGCTGTCAGAGAAATCCTGACTGTGACACACACCACAGGACCCAGAACCTGGTTTCATCCAGAAATAGATTGCACAAAACAAAGAGATGAGGCTATAGATTCACAAATCAACCAAACTGCAATGGATCCCGGTGGTGTAGTGGTTATGCATTGTTAGGCTGTGATCCATCGGGTCGTAACCACCAGTAGCTCCATGGGAGAAGACTCGGCTTTCTACTCCTATAAACGGTTACCGTCTTGGGGGGGTCACTATGAGTTACATTGACTTGATGGCAGCGAATTTTGATTTTTTTTTTTTGCTCTATAATAGATTCCAAAGATTTTCACGGACTAATTTTTCAGAAGTGAGCTTTTTCTTCTTCCTGTTCATCTTAGTCTGGAAGCACTAGTGACACCTGTCTATCACAGATGACCCTGCTGGGATTTGAAATACCAGGGGCATCATTTTCAGCATCGCAGCAACATTCAGGCTACCATGGGATAATAAACTGACAGATGAATGCTGCCCAAGAACAAAATGTACCTTTGAGGACTACAGTGAACCTGACCGACGTGACAGTCTTTATGTTCAGTCATCTCATAGTTCTGCAAAAGCTGGCCCCCAAATCAGGAGGACTGGAGGGGAACGGACACGTTGGCACTGAATACTGGACAAACTGGGGGCTGTCAGAAGAACAGACGAGTCTGTTTTGGAAGGCAGAAGGCGTACAGCTAAGAATGTTCTCTAGAAGTGAGGATGACCAACCTTCTTCTCATGTACTTCCGACATATTATCAGGAGGTCCCAGTGTCTAGAGAAGGTCACCATGCTTGCTAAAGCATAGCATCATAACCAAAAAGGAAGACCCTAAAGAATATGGATTGACACCGTGGCTGCAACAATAGGCTCAAATATAACAATTTATTTGGATCCCCCTGGACCGGACAGCATCTCATTCTGTTGACCACGAGGTCACTATGAATCAGAACCTGCTCAAAGGCACCTGACCACAACATGTATAATGCATAGCATACATACAAATCACAGTGACCCCATGCTCCATTGAGTTTTCTTAGCTGTGATCTTTATGGAAGCAAATAGCCATGTCTTTCGCCCACAGAACCACGGGAAGGGCTCAAACCAGGTGGGTGTCTAGGCTTCAAATTAGGGCACACCTGGGAAAGTAGAAAGTCAATGAGACACAGGAAAACCCTCACTGAACTAGATTGACGCAGTGGACAGAGTAACTCCCCCTAACTGGCAGCTGTTATCATTGCGGTGCTTGCCTCCTCTGTCTCCGTCCTATACTAAGTCCAGAGTCAACAAGAATTTGACTTGTAGATAGATGGGCTCCCCTGGTACATACCTGGCTGGAGCTCTTAAAAGTTTCACCATCTCTCTTCCTAGCTTTCATTTAGGGGGGCCGGAATTTGGAGGCGCTAAATTGGGAACGGAAACTTTGTATCTGACCAAAGGTATGTGCAAACACATGTTGACACATGAGGTCAGGCTTTCAAAATACCCCTTCTCGGACACATGAGTCAAGCCCCACGCAGTGGTCTGACTATTTACCATACATGACGGCACATTCTCTCAGCACTCAGAGGGTCTCTTGCCAGGAGTTATATTGGAGGGAGTAACTCATTGGAAAATGTGGCTGCATTGCTCAGATTGAGATCTGAACTTGGACTTCCAGGGATTTTGCCCAAAATAAGCTGAATTCCTCAGTTATAACTGTCAAAGAAACACAGCCAAGGAATCTGTGTGCCGGGCCGGCGCAGGCTCCTTCTGGGGAAAGTACGAGTCTGGGTGGAGGATGAATGGGCACGGATTTCAGCAGGTGAGCAGAGAGCACGGCGCTCGGCTGATCTCACAACTGCTAGTGTTAGTACTCTTGCCAATGGCTCACGCACCCTTGGACTTAGTTGTTCATTCACTCCCTCGGCAGTCTTTTCCTCCTTTTGATTACCTAAACATAATAGCTAGCACATGCTTGGTATTTCTTATATGTCAGGCACTGTGCTTACCACCCGATATCCCATCATATTATCTCATGATCCTTCCAGTGTGAGGTGCCATTGACTAGACCCTGACTCAAGGTGACCTTATGCACAACACAAGGGACCCTTGCCTGGTCTTGAGTTGGCCCCACCATGGGGGTGTACGCCAGTTTATCTCACCGAGAGTCTCCTGTGCCCTTGCTGACTCTCTCCATCATCAAAACGCAGTGGCCCCCTCTAGCCCTTGACATCTCCTAATGACTTTGTCCAAAGCGATCAAGTGAAACGATAGAACCCTTAAGGTTTTCTTTTTTTTTTTTTTTTTCACATCTGAGAACTTTATTGGACACCGATTTCAAGGGCCGCAGGCCCCCTGCACAGCTCTCCCGGGGCGGCCCCAGCGGGGGACGTCACATCACGTGAGTGTCAGCCACCGGGAGCCCACAGGACACTACCTAAAGTTGCTATAGAATGGGCGACGAGGGCTGCTCCACAGACGTATGAACAGGTCAAATCTTTATAAATAAAACATCCAGTGAAGAGAAAATGACGTGTCTAGTCAACCTGATACACAGAGCACTCTGGGGCTGCGCCTCACTGGGGCAGAGGGAGGAGTGGGCCCCGACGTCCACGGCACGGGGCAAGGCGGGCACAGACAATGGGCACTAAGACACTGCGCATTTACAAGACCAGCTACTGAGGGGTCAGCGGCCCCGGCGTGTGTCAGGCTGTTCATTCTGGAATGAGAAGGGGTGGTCTTTACATCGGATTCGGAGGCGGCTGGGCGCGGTGAGGGGCTACTTGGTAGACAGGATGAGGGCCACGATGAGCCCGTAGAGGCCCAGCACCTCAGCGAAGATGAGGATCAGGATCATGCCCACAAAGAGCCGGGGCTGCTGGGCTGTGCCGCGCACACCGGCGTCCCCCACGATCCCGATGGCAAAGCCAGCCGCCAGCCCGCTCAGGCCCACACTCAGGCCGGCGCCCAGCTGCAGGAAACTCCTGGAGGGGTTGGCAGGAGAGGGAGAGACAGGGTGAGGTTAGCGGCTGGGGCAGGAGCCACCCCACCCCCACCTCACGAGCTGAGCAGGGGCAGCACTCACTTGTACAGGGTGATCTTCTCATTCAGGGAGTTGGCGATGAGGACAGCCACCACCAGGCCATAGATGGCGATGATGCCTGCCATGACCACAGGGATGATGGACTTCATGATCAGCTCCGGCCGCATGACCGACATGGCTGCGATGCCCGTGCCACTCTTGGCAGTGCCATAGGCGGCGCCCAGGGCGCTGAAGATCATGGCGGCCGTAGCGCCCATGATGCCAAAAAAGGCGGCGTACTCGGGGCCGGGAATGGTCTCGGACATGTCTGCAGGAGTGGGGTGAGCTCAGCGGGGCGAGTCGGCCGAGCGGCGGGCGGGCGGCACAGCGAGAGCACCGGCGGCAGCTACAGCCCCCTTAAGGTTTTCAATAGCTAATTGTCAGAAGGCGCTCACCAGGTCTTTGATTTGGTTTGCTTTTTTCCTAGTTCGTCTTCGTCTGGAAGCTGTCCCCGTGACTGACCCTGCTGGTCCTTGAAATGCTGCCAGCACAGCTTTCAGAACCAAGGCAGCACAGAAGCCACCGCTCAATATCCCTAGGAAGTAGGGCCTGTTCCATCCAAGGGTCAAAAGTTTGGGCTCAAACTATAGCAGCTCTGTGTGAAACAGGTAAATATCTTATTTTGTCTTCAACGAAGAGGGCCTCCTTCCTGAGACCACGCTCGCTCACAGGTGAGGAGAGAATGAACTAAGTGGCTGATCCAAGTGAGAGCTTTGTCTGACCAGATCATTTAGATATATGTGTGCGGCGGCGCGCGCCACGCACATGAGGGGTCTTCAAAAAGTCAATGGAAAAATGTGTATTTTTTTAAAAAAACTATGGAACTTCTTAAAATGCATAAATTGTCAGAGATATTGGGTAGGGGACATCATGACCTTTGATTTCAGTAAATTTTTAATATTAGTATCAATAAAGTTTAATATTCATATTTTTAAAGCCATGCATGAATATGTTTTTGCCAAAACAAACCTTTGCTAACTTGATATACCATGTCTGAACAGTATCCAGTTTGAAGTACTACGGAGGGTGAGACAGCAGTATTTTTTAAAGCCCCTAGCAGTGCCTGAAAAAGGAGGGAAAGTAAAACCGAAGTAGGCTTGGAGTCTTCAAGGACATACAAGTTCATTTCAAACATTAGAAAAAACAACTCTATCAGAGCACCATGAATTCTGCTAAAATCAAAGCAAGAGCAAACATCAGATGTATGGTGAAGCTTGAGTGGGAGAATGGTGAAATCACTGATACTTTACGCAAAGTTTATGGGGACAATGCTCCCAGGAAATCAATGGTTTACAAATGGATAGCTCATTTTCAGAAGGGATGAGACAATGTTGAGGATGAAGGCCACAGTGACAGCCCATCCACATCCATTTGTGAGGAATCCGGGACTCTTGTTTCTGCCCTAATGGAAGAGGAAGGGCAATTAACAGCAGAAGCAACAGTCAACCCCACAGACATCTCAACTGGGTCCGCTGACACGACACTGTCGGAAAAAATTAAAGGTGGGCAAACTTTTTTGCTTGATGGGACCGGAACTCTTGTGCCCAGATCAGTTGCACCCAAGAGCAAAGCTTTCAACGGAAATTTTAACACGTGGGGGTCGAGATCCTGAAGCATGTTTTGGCAGGATGGTAACAGGAGATGCAACATAGCTTTACCACTGTGATCATGATCAAAACAACGGTTCCCAAGAGGGGGAAGCGATCTAGCCAAAGCAAAGGCAGACCCGGCAAGAGCAAAGGCCAGGAAGACAATCTTAAGGAGACTTGCGACGTTTGTTGACTTTCTGGAGCTCGAAGCACCATAACACCTGCTTCTTTGGAGTGCTTTGTGGAAGCTGGTCAAAGCTTTGGTAGCAAACCTCCCGAGAACGCTTCACCAGAGAATCCTTCTCCACTATGTGATGCCCATACCCTGCTCACTCTTCTCAACTAACAAGGGCAACTAGGGACATCATCGGCATCAACCTTCGGTTCTGATGTGACTCCTTCTGACTTCCTTTTGTTCCCATTCTTAAAAAATATATATGTAAAGGGTACCCGCTTTTCTTCAGCTAACAATGTCATGCAGCCTGCGTTGCCACGGTTAAATTTCTAGGACCCTCGGTTCTTTAGCTATGGACTAAATAGCTGGTATCATTGGCTACATTGGTAGAGCTGATGATGAGAAATAAAACTTATATTTTAATTTTTAGCTTTTAATTCGATGATTCCAGGAATTTTTAGAAGTCCCATTTATAGCCTTCCCCTCCTTTTTTTTTGCAAAAAAGAATGGTAAGTCATAATATTTAATTTTAAGTCGCCTGTAGGGAGAGAAGAAGAAGAAGGTACAGAGACAAGGATTAAAATTGATTTCTCTGAATATACCTTGTTTTGAAGATATGATTTTGGAGTTATGTAAACAGGTTATATACCTATAATAAAATTATTAAAGTTTTTTGTCCAAAGGGTCGTGGCTAAAGCAAATAAGAAAAAGAAAAGAGCCGAACTATCTAATTGGTGACATAAGCACAGAGAGGCAAAAGTATTCCTGGTGACCTTACAGCAGAGAAACGCGAAGGTACACCTTAGTGCGGTACACAGAACAAAGTGCCTGTTACGGAAAAGCAAAGGGGGGAAAGGATAGGAAGCAAAAGGAAAGAGGTAAAGAAATCTTGAACAATTTTCAGGAATTATGTGGCGGACGACGGTGTTGATCTTGCACACATGCTACAAAAGACCTCTTTAAAATACGAAAAGGCAAAGATGTCGATTGGAGGATGAAGGTGGGCCTTCCGCAAGTCGTAGGATGTTCCGTTGCCCCCCATGTATGCAAAAGTTGGGCAAAATGTAAGAAAGCCTGAAGAAAAATGGATGACGTTGAATTACGGTGTTGGTGCAGGATGGTGAATACACCACGGAACAAATCTGTCTGGGACGAAGTGCAGTCAGAATGCTCCTTAGAAGCAAGGGGGGCGAAACTCCGTCTCACATACCTTCGATCTGTTATCAGCTGGAGGTATAGAAGGAGAGGTTCAGCAAGAACCAGGAGCAAGACCCTCAACAAGATGGATTAGCACAGTGGCAGCAATGATAAGCTCAAGAATAGTAACCAGGGCTCTGGTTAAGTTTCCTTTGGCTTTATCTAGGGTTGCTTTGGGTTAGAACCAACCCAAGGCACCAAAGACCAGTGTTGATGTTGTTATTTTGCGACTGTCACGTGTGTGTTGTTGTATGCCATTAAACTGATTCTGATTCGTAGCAACTCTATAGGGTAGAGTAGAATGGCCCCCTAGAGTTTCCTAGGCTGTAATCTTTATGGGAACAGATTGCCAAGCCTTCCCACCCTACCCCTGTGGGGGGAGGTCAGATGCAGGCATTCCCTCCCCTGAGGGAATCAGTTGCCAGACTGCTGTCTCATCCCTCCACAGGGGTGGGCCTGCTCCCTGCCTCTGGGGACAATGGACAGGCTCCTGTAGGAGGGGTTTGCACCCTACTGATAATGTTCCTATGGAGACCCAGAGACCAACCCCTAGACCACCCACTCATTGCTGTGTAACCTATAGTGCAGCCCCTTCCTGTGACGTATGTCTTTACCTGTAATTAGTGGGCTGGATTGCCCCCAAAAGGTATATAGGTGTGAGTCAGCAGGACTTGTCCCTCTGACTCTGAGCTCCTTGCTGCTCACTCCCTGGTCACTCCCCTCTCCCTTGTTCCCTTCCCCTACTTCCCTTCCCCCTCTCTCCACGTGGACCACCAAGCTGGGCTGAGGTGAGCAATGTTGCTATGTATCATGCCTGACTGTATTATTGTATTATCTCTCATGCTCTCGATGACTTTAATATAATACTTATATATCTCAACCGTACAATTGTGCATTACTGAACCCAGAAGTAGTATTACTGAACTCGTAGAAGTAGCAGCGGGTGGGGAGGGTCCCCTCCACCTCCCTCAGCGTCAATTTATTTTTTAATTTAATACTACATACCCCTGTCCCCACAGAACTGCTGGTGATTTTAAACCCTGACCTTTCAGTTCATAGTGAAGCACTTTAACCAGCACACCACTAGTCTCTGTGTTACATGCATACTGAGGGATAACATAAATAAGAAGTTCTACAAAACCAAACCCAAACCACACTTACTGCCGTTGAGTTGATGCTGATTCATAGCGATCCTGTAGGACAGGGTGGAACTGTCCCCCTTGAGTTCCTGAGACTGGAATTCTTTATGGGACTGGAATTCCCAAGGAGGGAAGCCCAGAGCATGACCACTACGTATGTCCCCAGGGCTCCTTCAGTTAAAGGTGGGTAAGTAGAAGAACATATTACCACTTGGGTCCCATTTCGTATACGCATGGGTTTATTCTCAATAAAATGTGTTTAAACATGTCTTTGCTTCAGACAAGTTCTTTCCGTCATATACTTGTCTCATTGGGATGCTTATTAGAAAAGGGATATTTTTGTGCCACGGGGAGTGGGGAGAGCTACTCTGAGGTTAGGACGAATATATCAATATATCACAAATTCAAGTGGTCATCTTCCCAAATCATTTAAGCTTTGCAACACGATTACAGGAAAACAGACCCATGTAAACTAACAGTTTTGGAAGGAATCAGGTGTGTGAAGGACAGTGGGGAGGCTTCAAAGATGAGCACGAAAGAATCTATTGAGTTACAAGAGCTTTATCCTTGTTGCTCTAAATGAATGAAGTCCCGAAACGGAGAAGAATAGTGTCCAGTTCCCATTGATGTAAGAGCTACTGGCCTTGGCATCTTGCATGGTTTGGCATTTTCAATTCTAAGTGAACATCTTGACCTCAGCAAGCTTTCGGCTCAATGGATACCAAAGGGGTGTGTGGACATTAGTTAGCTGAAAGAGCTGATCTTTCGATCCGTCTTTTAAGTAAGATCAAAATTATTACCAAAGAGGGCACTTGTTAATCCATAGCGTGTGCTGGCAATGTGAATAGGTGAAATATCACCACTAAAAGATGAAGGGTTGGTAAAAAGTAAGGCTCTGGGTGATCATGTGCTTGATGCCCTTCAGTAATTTTGTCAAGGTGAGAAGTAGAGGGAATGTGAGTGGTTGATGCTACTTCAGTAGATAAAGTGGCAAAGGAAGGAGGTGAGCTCGGGGCTCTGCAGTTACAGTTCAAGCACCGCATAAAAGATTTCAAAGTTTCTATGTGTGCTCTGAAACAGTCATATTTTCTCTAATATAACAGAGCTAACTATGATCGAAAACTAAACCCCGGGTCTTACCATAAGAGCGGCTGAATTACAATGTCAACTGAATTCATCTCCTCAAATGATGTCTCATTTTAAAGTGAGGACATTGATTGAGAAGAAATGGGACCTTGAAACTTGGTCTGGGGATGTAGGAGTAGATAATCAGGAAGATGGGGTTCTTGAGCCCCTAAATTCCACGGGATCATTTCAGCCAACAATCATACCACCCCTCCCAAACCATTATCCTCTCCACCCACATTTGTAGTTACTAGCTCAACTGTGCATGCAGGGAACCCCAGTCACCCCGTAGGTTACGAGTTGAGCTGCTAACTGCAGGGTCAGCAGCTCAAAACCACCAGCTGCTCCTCGGGAGAAAGAGGACACTTTCTACTCCCTTAAAGAGTTACAATCTGGGAACCTCACTGGGGTAGTTCTACCCTGTCCTATATAGGTTCACTCAGAGTCTGAACTGACTCCTCAGCAGAGGTTTTAATGGTGCATGCAGATAAGTCACCTGGGGCTATGTGTGGAGCATCACCTGAGGTAGTTGCCTTACAAGACATTGTTGGGTGTTTCAGAAAACACCCTGACCCCCTGTGAAAACAGTACTGTGAGAGGCCCTATATCACCTCTTCTGGATTTGCTACTGCCATGAAGCAGAGCTCAGACAGGCCTCACCCGCCATCTTTTTTTAAAAAAATTTTTTAAGATATCTATTATGACCCCAAGCATTGCTCCCATGACACTCCACTTCTCCGCTGGGTTCAATAATTCATGGCAGTGGTCACACAGAACTGACAGATAATACAACTGAAGATATTTATTGGGGACGTTGACGAGCTTCTACAAGTCAGAAGCAATAACAGCCTCTCCTCAGGCAGCAGCCAAGTCTCTCTCTCTGGTCTTCAGCTTCTCAGCCACGTGGCCCCTTGTGTCTGTCTCTGTGGGACAGGCAGCCTTCTCCCTGCTGCCTCCCAGTCTGCTAGTCTCTGGGCTGCTCCTCCTAGTCTCATGCTCTCCTGGCCTTGGCCTCTCGGCTGAGCTGGGCTCCTCTGCTCTGTCCCGTGGCCACCGTGCTGCCATCTCTGTTGCTTGTCACACTGCAGACAGAGATCTTGAACCTGCGCCACCAGGGGCTCCTCTTCCGATGGTTCTGGGATTTTTCTGGGTCTGCTTCTAAGAGGGCACTTATACTCGGAAGAATAGCTTTGAGAGAGGTACGATTTTGTCTTCCAGCAGACTGTATCCCCAAGAAAGCTAAGGGTGGTGACTTGGTTTACACATTGTACTGAAGTGAAGACTCTGAATACATCCCACCTTAATCCTCTAACAGAGAAATCCCTCTGAAATGAAATTATAACCCCGCGAGGCTAGAATTTATAATACATCACATACCAAATAGATCAGTCCAGAGAGAAGCAACCTCACCCTCAGGGACTTGTCTGGACATGCCTTTCATGGAAATTGGGATACTCTGGTCAAATGTTTATGGGTCATGCCCTGACCAAGATGGTCAGCAGGCCTCAGAGCCAATCCTGGAAACGGTTCTAATCTGCAGTAGTGTTTGTGTCCCAAACAAACAGAATTGTAGGTTTCCCACCTCTGTAGCCCTGCCTGTAACTGTGATGAGTTGATCGACCACCAAGCAGGATTTTGCGACAATTTCCTTTGTTTACATATCCTGTTGGAGGAGCCAGGTGGCTGTGAATCCTTCGGATGCCATTCCTTATGTCCTTATCCTGTTGATCGCCCTCATCCAGATAATTTGTCCTTGCCTTGTTTAAGACTTAATAAAGGGGTATCCATAAAATAGAGTTGAACTTGGGGTCACGTTTTCCTCTGTAACACTATCAACAGTTCAAAGCATTTCTGTGGTCAAGTTTTGCCTCCTTGTTCACCCCCAATGTCCAGCTGTAGGCACGTCACTTGCTTGGCCTTCTTTAAGGAAAGGTAAGAGAGATGGAAACACCACCTTAAGAAATGTATAGACCTAGAGGGAGGATACGCTGAGACACAGTTGTTTTCTATTTTGATATATTTCATGAAGCAATGCTTTGGATTTACCCTCTTATTTCATAAACAGATGAAGCCAAGAAGTCATCAAGCCCCGCGCCTCCACCCTCTAAAATGGGCCTTGTAGCGTTCATCCTCCGTCCATTCTGATGGTTGTTACCTGCGGGGCATTAAAGATGGAGACACCTTTTTTTGACAGTACACCTGTAGTATTAAATTAAAAAATAATGACGCTGAGGGAGGTGAAGGTGGGGGGCCAGCCCCCACTGCTAATACTCCTATTACTACTACTCGGATTCAGTAATACTACTACTGGGTTCAGTAATGCACAATTGTATGGTTGAGATATATAAGCATTATATTAAAGTCATCAAGAGCATGAGAGATATTACAATAATACAGTCAGACACATTACATGATACCATCGCTCACCTCAGCCCAGCTTGGTGGTCCACGTGGAGAGAGGGGGAAGGGAAGGAGGGTAAGGGAACAAGGGAGAGGGGAGTGACCAGGGAGTGAGCAGCAAGGAGCTCAGAGTCAGAGAGAGAAGTCCGCCTCTTCTATATTGCTGACTCGCGCCTATATAACTTTTGGGGCATGCCAGCCCACTAATTACAGGTAGAGACATACGTCACAGGGAGGGGTTGCACTATAGGCTACACAGCAATGAGAGGGTGGTCTAGGGAGTGGTCTCTGGGTCTCCATAGGAACCCTTATCAGTAGGGTGCAAACCCCTCCTACAGGAACCAAGCTAATGGTCTTAGGCTCCAGAGAGAGGTAACCCATTGTCTCCAGCAGCAGGGAGCAGGCCCATCCCCGTGGTGGGATGAGACAGCAGTCTGACAGCAAGGATCTGACTTCCCCCCACATACACCCACTGCCATCGAGTCAATGTCAACCCATAGTGACAGGGTAGAACTGCCCCCGTGAGTTTCTGAGACGAACATTTTATGTGAGTAGGAAGCCCCGCCTTTCTCCCCGCGGAGCGGCTGATGGTTTCCAATTGCAGTTAGCGGCCCACCGTATAACCACGACCACCAGAGTTCATTAGGGTGGGGTGGAGGGTGGTGTGTGGAGTAGACCTTTAATAAATATTTGTTGGACAAATAGGTGGATAAATGAATGGAGCCCAGTTTAATTTCTCTGGGATCATAACTCATCAGTAATATCACTAATCTACCTGCAAAAGTGTCTCATTCCGTTTCCTAACTGTAAATTGGTAGAAACGACAATAATACCCGTCTCCCCCCTTTACACATGGTTTTTGGGAAGAGCAAATGAGATGTGAAAACTATAAAGCACTAATCACATAAAGATTCCCGCATAGAATTAGAGCCAAGGAGCTTAGCCTCAGCCTGTTTTCAGTAAGCGAGGGTCAGAGTCCAGATTACTCGATATTAGCCACCGCCGGCTAAGAAACTCTGTGGAAAAGTTCAGTGTTGGTCCCAGGAATACCAGGTGTATTCAGTTCCCAGAGCTGTCATAACCAAATCACACAAAAACCATACTCACTGCCATAGTCTATTCTGACTCATCATGACCCTATTGGACCCATCCAATGTACTGTCCATGTAGATTTTTGAGATTAACTCTACCTGAGAGTCGAAAGCCTCATCTTTCACTTGTTGCTTTGACCTTGCAGTTAGCAGCCTGACTCATGGCCACTGTGCCAGGAGGACGTCTTTAAAAATAGACCAAGTGATAAGAACAGCTCTGGGGGGTAAGAAGTTCAAATCAACATGTTGGCTGGGTCATGCTCTCTCCGAAGGTTCTAGAGCAGTGGTTCTCAACCTTTGGTGACCCCAAACCATAACATTATTTTCATTGCTACTTCATCACTGTCATTTTGCTCCTGTTATGAATCCCTATGTAAATATCTGATATGCAGGATGTATTTTCATTATTACAAAATGAACATCATTAAAGCATAGTGATTCATCACAAAAACAATATATAATTATAGACTGTGAAATATTTATTTCTAATGACAAATCAATGAAATTTTGCCTGGAAGCATGGTGGAGCATGGGTAACAGTCTTCACGCGGGTGCTTGTAGGTGGGCTTATCTGCATGTGGGCAGACTCGTCTGGAGATGGATAGAGGCGTGGTGTCTTGGTTCCTAAGACCATCGGAAATAAGTGTTTTCTGATGGTCTTAAGCGACCCCTGGGAAAGGGTCATTCGACCCCCAAAGGGGTCGCGACCCACAGGTTGAGAACCGCTGCTCTGGAGGAAGCGCTGTTTCTCTCTCGGCTCTGGAAGCCCCAGAGTTTCCTTGCTTTGCAGTCGCCTCTTCCTATGGCCGTGCCTCCTCTGTGCCTGACATTGTGCATCTTCTCCTTTGTTGTACTGACACCGTCACATTAGCGCATGACTTGCTCCACTCCGACCCCCAGGATCGCCGCATGTTAACTTACTGGACGGCATCTTCAAAGACCCCATTTCCAAGGAAGCTCACGCTCATAAGTACCAGGGGCTAGGAATTCAATATATCTTCTGGAACATAATTCAATCGATAACACTGGGTTTTCAATTCAAGGGCCTGCGAAAGGCTCAGCTTCCGAATCAAATCTGTGGGGTCCGGAGGGACCACTGGAACCACGCCACGCTGTCCCAGCTGCTTGGAGGTCCTCAACTGACCAGGGCTGGTCTGGACCTTGAGCTGCACTGTTCTTCTTCTTCTTTTAACACAGCACACTTACATGAACTGTGACTTTTGGTAGTTAGCTAAGCTTTATCACAGGTGAGTCTCTTCATGCTGTTATCTTGTTGGGTTATGTAAAGCATGATCTAAAACATCACCTAGATCATTAAATAGAAGAACTATAGGTACAACTAAGAACAGAGTCTGTATAAAGACTTCACCAGCAGGCACCATAACCCCTAATGTGGTTATTTTTTTCTGTTTCAGGGACCTCTGATTTTAGACTCGTTTGAGATTGGACAGAAAATCAATCCATTCCTCTGAGCACCATCCCACGTCAGGCCCAGGCACACAGCCGTATCTGATTGTATCGATCCGATATCACCAGTCTACAAGGTATTCTAGGAGCTTCGGTGACAGAGTGGTTATGAGGGTCGGTTAATTGAAAGGTTTCTAGTTCAAAACAACCAGATTTCTAGTTCAAAACTTTTGGGAGAAAGTTAGCGCTTTCTACTTCTGTAAAGAGCTACAGTCTCACAAAAAAACCCAAAAAACAAAAACAAAAAAAACCCAACCAAACAACAACAACAACAACAACAAAAGAGCTACAGTCTCATAAACCCACAGGAACGGTTCTGCTCTGTCTTGTAGGGTTGCTCTGTGTCCCAATCAGCTCAATGGCCCTAAGTCTAGCTTTTTGGTTTTGACCCCCTGTCCTGCCAGCATAGATCCTGGAGCTCTAATGGGAACCATAAAAAGCGTCTCCTAGGCGGCCGGCGAGGCCACGGTGCCTACCGTTTTTGTGCGGGATTTGGGACCAAGACGGAAAGGGCCGTTTCGAGCTTTCAACCCGAAATGCTGTTTGGGTGGCTGACCTTCGGAATGATCGGGGTTGTCTGGGCTACAACTTTCTTCCTCAGAGAAAGGGCTGGCGAGTCGTGGCAGGCCCCGGGGAGTCTAGACTCTTGGATGTAGGCCACAGGGTCTCGGTTCTTTGTGATATAACAAGAAAATACCACAAGCGAGTGACTTAAAAGATGAGAGATTTATCTTCTCACACTTCTGCCATCCTGCAGGGGCAGGTCCTTGGTGGATCTCCTTCAGCTTCTAGGGAGATTTGGGACCAAGGTGGCAGCCATCCTTGGTGTTGCTGTTTCGGACATCTCCTCATGTGGTATCTACCGTGTGTGTGTGTGTGTGTGTGTGTGTGTGTGTGTGTGTGTGTGTGCGCGCGCCTTATTTTTTCTTAGACACCAATGAAAAAGGATTAGGTTGAAGACCCACCCTAAGCTGTACGGCCTCATGAACATAAAAAAGAAACCTATTATTTCCAAACAGGGCCAGCGCAGGGGCATCGTGGTTAGGGCTTTAACATCCCCTCTTTGGAGGTCACAACTTAATTTATAACATCCAGGGTGTATTAGTCTGGGTACTTTGGAGAAACAAATCCACAGCAACTCATGTATAAGAGAGTTTTATGTAAAGAAAATGTGCGTCACGAAAACATCCCAACCCAATGCTGCCCAAGCCCACAAGTCCAACATTAACCCATTAACCCAACACCAGTCCACAAAGTCCTCCACCTCACAAAACAGAGGCAATGATGCCGACTGCAGGAGGAAAGCTGAGTCAGTGAACGAACAAGCATCTCAGCACTAGCAGGGGTCTCCACACGGCTGCTCCAGCACCCAGGGCTGCATCGGGATAGGTCCATGCGGCTTCTCCTTGGGGATGTCTTGTAGGAAGTCAATCTTGCAAGCTGAAGCAAGGAACTGCTAAGGCAGCTGCACCCTGGTGCGACCATCACAAAGGAAGAGACCCGAGAACTAGAAAGGTGAGGCTCACCACCCATTTATCCCTCCGCCTTTCAATTAGCCCCACATGTGATTATCGGCCAGGTTGGCACAATTAACGAACTCACAGGGCGATCCCAACTCAGGCAGAGAAGGGTGTCCATTGGCCCATGTCCCTGGAAGATATTGCGGCCCAGCCAGATTCATTTGCTCAAACCAAGTCACAGGGCCACTCAGCTTCTCATGCTCTGTTTCTCAGCACGGTGCCCTTGTCTTGGGTTCCTTCTGAGGGAGGCTCTCCCACGTGGTGGAACAGATGGTCCTGAGCAGCCTCACACCTCCATCCTACCAGTGGAGCAACCCACGCAGAAAAATGTACTTCTCTTCCCCACTATTTCCCCCAAAAGCCCAGTGATTGGGACACAGGGAGGAGCCCTGAAGGAACAGTCGTTACGTGCTCCACTGCTGACCCAGCCCATCGGGGGTTTGAACTTACAGCTGCTCAGAGGGAGAAGAAAGATGCAGTAGCTTCTGTAATGATTCATGCCTCGGAGACTGAACAAGGCAGTCTAGCCTGTCCTAGGCTCGCGTGTGAGTCGGAACCGCTCACTGACAGCGAGTTCTGGGTAAAAACCCAAATACTTGAGGCCTTTCCTCGAGTCAAACACTGGGTCCAAGAGGCCAGATTCTCCTGATGGCCCCTCCTGGGTATCTGGAGACCCCAGGTGCTGGAGGCGACAGTAGTGGGAGTCGTATTATTATCAGCAGAATGGGGACTAGAAATTGAATAGGGAGAACAACAGAATTCATCTTAGACTGCTAGCTGAAAGGTTGGCAGTTCGAGCCTATCCAGAGCCACCATGGAAGACGAGCTCTTTTGCACACATGAAGTCTCCATGTGTCAGCACGGATGGACTTGCAGGCAACTAACAACAGCATCCTGTTCGGAGGTGCCAAGCTCCACATCGAGAGAGTGCTTCTCTTCAGCTCTGATATTGAGCGTCTGCCTGGTCATTCACAGCACCATCAAGTGGTTGGTGACCGACAGGCCAGGGGAGAACTGCGCGGTGAGTTTCTGAGACTGGAACTCTTTACGGGAGTAGAAAGCCCTGTCCGTCTTTTGAGGAGTGGTTGGTGTTTTCGAACTGCCGACCTTGAGGATCGCAGCCTGACTCGTAACCGCTATGCCACCAGGGTTCCTGCCTGTTCTTTACGGAACCCTTTAAAGCAGTGATTCTCCACCTTCCTCATGCTGTGACCCGTTCATACAGTTCCTCATGGGGTGACCCCCCCCAACCATAAAGTTATTTTTGTTGCTGCTTCATCACTGTCATTTTGCTACTGTGATGAATCGGGCGACTCCTGCAAAAGGGTCGTTCGACCCCCAAAGGGGTCACAACCCACAGCTTGAGAACCGCTGCTTTAAAGAAACCTGTCCCAATCAGGTAACCAGGTAGCCAGGGGCCCATAAAAGCTCTTTTCAACTGGCACTGTCCCCCCCCATCTCTGATTTCTCCCATCATGCTTTGCTCTCAGGAGGAAGCTGGCCTCTCCCTCTGCCGGCATTGATCTTCCAGGCCTGCGGGATGGCCTACCTGACCAGAAATGAACTGTCGCACAGTTCTGGAGACTAGAAGCCCAATCAGCATATCCGTTGTGCTCATTCTTCTGAAGGCTGGGAGACAAGAAACTGTACCCGCCCGCTCTCTCAGCATCCGCCATCCCCGCCTGGCCTGGCGTCGCAGGGAGTCCTTCCGGCGTTGTCTCTGAGTCTTTTCTCGTTTATTCGGACCCAGGTCCTATGGGATCAGGAGCCATGCTGCGCCAACCTGATCTCCTTCCCGGTGACCTTATTTCCAAATACGGCCCTATTTATAGGAAACACTTGGGACTTTCCCATGTCGTCTTGGGGAGACGTGATTCCATCCATAACACTTTCTTTCTTGGCATTACTGAGCATGAAGCACAAGAGCTGTTTGCTGCCACTTCCTTGCTCCACCCAACAGGTACCATCGCCACCTACGGGCAATTACAACGGGCTGCCCTGCATTGTTGCAAGATAGGACACGGGTGGTGAACTGTTCCCTGGGCCCCTCCCCAAGCGCCCACAGAAGTAGGCCGAGCTAAGGCTACCTTGAAAAGAATCCCATGATGAATCTAAAAATAATTGTGCTGAACAAAGCCAGCGTACATACTGTCTGATCCCATCAGTATAAGATTCTAGAAAAGTTTTGCAAACGGACCCATGGTGGCAGGAGCGTCACAAAAGACCGTGCCGCTAAGTTCATGGCTTGATTGTGGTTTCATGGGTATGAACAAAAGTCAAAGCTTATCAGAGAGCGCATTTTAACTCTGTGCACTTCGTTGTACTGTTCTAGGGGAGGAAAGACCCTGGATTCAAATTTATCTTATACGGATCCCGTGATCAATCATTCAGACAAAAAGAAGATGAAGACAGGTCACCGGGAGGAGGCTGTGGATCAGCCCGAGGCCGTGGTGTCAGAGCATTCACCACCTTGTGGCTAGTTGTAGACAATAGGAAACACTGGAAATGTCGTACACACACAATTGGCAGCAGATCAGCTCATCACTGCTGAAGGCAGGACTCCGGAAGGCGGCCAGGGAGGGCCACGATTGGTGTTTCCAACCCACTTCTTGCTCCATTTGGCTGAGAAACAAGGAGCGTGGACTAGAGGGAAAGGGGTAAACTTGACTTTGGCTCATCAAGCCAGGTGCAAGCCCAGGACTGGAGTCGCCAAGGCAAAGTCGCCCAAACAACAGAGGTGTACAGTTTCATATATGTGCACCAGCGAGTAAATTGAGGAATTATGAATGTGTAACATATTTCCTGGGAACTGCCATGATTATACGAGGGGCCCTGTTGGCATAGTGGTTGTGCGTCGGGCTGTGGTCTGCAAGGTCGACAGTTGGAAACCAGCAGCCTCTCCTTGGGAGAAAGATGGGATTTTCTACTCCTGTAAAGAGTTATAGTCTCAGCAACCCACAGGGCTAGTTCTCTCTGTCCTAGAGGGTTGCTATGGGTCGGCATTAGACTCAAGGCAGTGAGTTTGGCTCGGCTTTTGTTTGGTTGTGATTATGCCTTAGGGTGGGGGTATGACTCTTGATAGGCTATGGCTTATTGGACCCCTTGCTGTCAAATGTCTTCTGAGTTCAGCTGGTGGGGTCATCCTAGCGATGTTTTGGCTCTTGACTCAAGTAGTTTTGTTCTAGGACGGCCTGATTGTCCTTTCTGCACATAGTCAGAGGGCCAAGCTGATACTTGCTCGATGTGCTGGGCGACTTGGCCTTAGAGTAAGGTGACCAGATTTTAACATTGGTAAAGCGGGACCCCATTGATAAAACTCATAGCCTGGCGAAATAGCCACATGGCAGCCGAAAACCATATACCCTAACTTGTCATGCATTCTTTCCAAAAATCGGGACACGGGGAAAATTGTTAAAAATCGGGACTGTCCCGCCAAAAGCAGGGCGTCTGGTCACCTTACTTTAGAGGGAAGGACTCAAAAGAGTCGGGTTACCAGGAAGAAAAGCAGAGGTTAATTATGGGCAATCTGTGAGATACTTGTATTCCAACGTCATATGCCAGCATGTTATATGCCAAGGGCCGGTTCTTTGGACAAGCGGTGGGAATTTACCATGTGACCCAGGGCTAAGCAGGTTCAGGAGGGGTCTCCTTGGGATGCAGGCACAGTCGCACTTTAGAAAAGCTTACCAAGTTGGCCCTGGGGCCCTTTGATGAGGGATCTGACTAATGCACTGCTGGCCAGCCAACTTATGCTTATGGGCATACCCAGGTAAGTTTCTGGAGGCAGGGCTGCCTTCTCCAGTGTGGTGGGGGGAGTTGTAATCCACTTTCCAACATACTGTCTCAGGCCAGCGCAGCTGCCACGCTGCCCGTTAAGGGTCAGAAAGAACTCAAATGGAGGCTGAACTTGGCTCAAGTCTCTAAAGGGAGTTAGAGCTCTCCCTGGGACCCTCAGCCTTTCCTAAAGCAAGTGCTTTAGCACGTCAGCTCTGATACAGTCTGTTCATTATGTCTGAAAATAAAATAAAACTGTCCCCGAGTCAGTTCTGACTTGTAGGGGTGCCTGGTATGTCAGAATTGGACTGAACCCCATAAGGTTTTCAAGCTGTCACCTTTTGGACGTCAATCACCAGGCCCTTCCCCTAAGATGCTTCTCGGTGGGTTCAAGCCACAATCCTTCCAGTTAGTAGTCAAGAGCTTGGCTATCGCATCAGCCATGGGTCTAAATAAAGCTCCTCAGAGAAAAGAAAAGGGGCCCCTGCGCTGACACCAAGGTCAATGAGCAGAAGATGATGCCCCACATCTGACTTTGGTGAGCAGTCACTGAGGTCTTAAAAGCTCGTGTGCAGCCATCTAAGACGCGACGGTTGGTCTCTCCCTGTCCAGAAGCAAGAAGAGTGCCCCAAACAAATGTCACCTAGAAGCAGTTCCTGGAAGGGACTCATGGACCACATGAACATCAGGGTCCTGAACCCTGAGACCAGAAGAAGTAGACGGTGCCCAGCTACCACTCTCAACTGCCCTTGAAAGGGATCCCATTAGACAGTCTTGGATTGAGTGGGAGAAAAATGTGGAACCAAAGCCAAAGTCCTAAGAGTGCTAAGACTTACTGGTCAATAAAGATGGATGGACCCCTGATACGTTGACCCTCAGTCACCCTTCATGTCTGGGACTGGACTCACCCCTCTGTTAGAATAACCCACCATTTAAGATCAAGGGCAACATTCAGAAGCCGGAGAGAGGGAGGCATTGAAACAGGAAGCACAGGGAGGAAGTGGGATTAGGATGGTGCATCCAGGGGTTTGCAATGGACGAGTTGAAACAAAATGTATGAATTGTTGAATGCACAACTGATGATCTGCTCTGAATATTATCACCTAATTCACACACACACACACACACACACACACACACACACACACACACACTCCTTATGTAAAGAGGCTTTCTTCCAGGAACCAAGCTCTACCCTACCAGAGAGAGGTTGACTATAGAACCAGGAGGGCAGGTCATAGAGATTAGATATGACAGTGCCAGAGCCAGAAAGTAGTTCCTCGTGGGAGATCCTCGGAGGAAACCATAAAAGCCCTAGTCCCCAAGAGCCAGCCTTTGACCAGCTGCCACCTCCAGAGGACCCTAACATCCAGTCAAGCCTTCTGCTGCCCATGTCCCTCTCCCTTCCTCAAGCCCAATCTGTCGGTTACTGAGGCAGCAAGGTGAGTGGGGGAGGAAGGAAGAGTACTACAGGTCTAGGCCACTTAATGTCCATCATATGTTCTGTGAACTACACATAGGACGTTATGCAATTTGGTTGCTTTGCAAACACAAGATTATCATAAGTAGGGAATCCCTGTACAAAACACCATGGAATCATTGTAAAGTCTATTATATTAAAACCTTGCAGGAACCTGAGGGACAAAGGCCAAGAGCCATGAGCATTGCCTACAGGAGGTGGCCTTGCAAGTTGGGTCACCGGGCCAGGTGACCAGTAGTCATATGGGGACTTTGTATATGTCTGGACTTGGGGGGTAGGGAGGAAAGGGGAGAGTGGTTGGGGGCTTGGAGAGCTGGCCACAGGGACCAGGTGGGATATGTGGGTGCTGGAAGCCAGTTGGTGGTGGCCACACGGGCTGTCACAGCCTTGTCCTGCCCTCTCTTCCCCACAGCTGCTGCCTGGAACAGGGAGGCCGAGAGCACCCTGGACCCAGCCGGCGTCACCAGCTCCTGGCATGATTGGAGGAGACATGGCAGGTACTGCCCTGTGCCAGTGATCATGCAGCTACCGGGATGGTGAATGAAGCCGGGCAGAGGGAACAGAGAAGGCATAGTAGGAGGTGCTGCTGGACTCGGG
Source organism: Echinops telfairi (assembly GCF_000313985.2). NCBI lineage: Eukaryota > Metazoa > Chordata > Mammalia > Afrosoricida > Tenrecidae > Echinops > Echinops telfairi. The sequence continues at coordinate 18,745,933 of NW_022105908.1, read as the reverse complement.
TGCACCCTGGAGCTCAGCTCCTCTGTTGAGTCTGGAAGTTTGGAGTCTTTAGGGGGAAATAATAAACAAAGGGAGAGCTGCTTTCTCTTTCAAGACCAACCAACCAACCAGGCATGGCCCTCCCAGCAGAGGTACAAATGGACCAATCCTCTTGGTAAACCAGTCACTTCATTTGCATGGTTGAGTGTGTTGGAAGGAGCCCAGTGGTGCAAATGGTTATGGGCACCACTGGGAACCCACAGGCCGGCCATTGAATCCACTGTCTACACCACAGGAGAAAGGTCGGCCATTGAATCCACTGTCTACACCACAGGAGAAAGGTCGGCCATTGAATCCACT
>NW_022105908.1:18737216-18745494 GCF_000313985.2 Echinops telfairi | reverse complement strand
CTACACCACAGGAGAAAGGTCGGCCATTGAATCCACTGTCTACACCACAGGAGAAAGGTCGGCCATTGAATCCACTGTCTACACCACAGGAGAAAAATGCAGCCATTGCTTCTGCAAATGTGTATAGCCCTATGGGGCGAGTCTACTCTGCCTTACAGGGTTGCTGTGAGTCAGAATGGACTCCAGGACAACTAGTGACCAGTGTCTGGGCAGGCTGCCGCCCCAGGTCAGACAACAAGCAATAAACCGCATATTGTTTACCGTTGACCAGAAAATGTCAATCAACCCAGGCAAAAGGAATAAATAAACCTTCTGAGTCGAAAACTAAGGCAAAGGTAACTTCCCAGGGTTTAGGGGGTGGGGTGGGGGCTTCAGGGTGGTGGTGGTGGAACCTCCCAAGGCGGTGGTGATTTTTGGAAGAGCCAAGGCAAAAAAAAAAAAAGCATTATTAGCCACACAGAGGAACTCACTTCACCACAGACCTGGTTTGGAAAGATTCTTTGATGATATTATCATCAGTGAACATGTGGCTAGACCGGAGTAGGATGGGACTGAACCGAATCTGACTGTTGTTGTTCAAAAGAGAAGAGACACAGAGGGAAGAGGTCCTGTGAAGACAGAGGCAGAGATTGGAATGGTCCACAAGCCAGGCAATGTCAAGGACCACTGGCTGTCACTAGAAACCAGGAAAGAAACACGAAGCCCATGCTGCTCGAGAGTGCCCAGAAGGAACCAACGTGGCAGACATCCTGGTCGCTGGATGCCTATGCGTCAGAACTCATGGCCCCGAGTGGCAGCAGCCTCCAGAACTGGGAGGCAATCAATAAATGGTCTATAAGTCACTCCATCTGTGGCCCTTGGTGACAATAGCCCCAGGAAAGGAAAGGCAAGAGGGTCAGGCAAGCCAAAGGGGGCTGACAGGAAACAAAGACCCCTTCACAGGCAGGACAGTGAAGTGTGAAATGTGGACTCTGAAGGTCCACTGCCTTCATCTGAATCCTGGTTACTCCAGTTTCTGGTTGTATAACCTTGGGCACGTTGCACCATCTCTTGGTGCCGTGGCTCCCTTATTTGTGAAAGGGGAATCATGATCATTGCCATCTCAGGCTAAGACAAACAGTGCCCCTAACTCGGTGGTTTAGAACCACAAAAGTTTATGACTTCCATGACGCATCCATTGGCGGGTGGCTTTGGCTGAAGGAAGGAGAAGTCCTTCTCTGGGACATCGCTGGGTTAGGAGAGAAGGGAAGGGGTGAGAGGGCGAATGTACTCAATGGCTCTTACGGTTTCTTCTTACAACTGATGTGTGCCCCTTGTGGCCTGGATGGACCCGGAGGGCATGATGCTGAGAGGAATTAGCCAAACACAAAAGGATCAATATTGTATAAGACCACTGCTATTGGAAAAGAAAAGAAAATCAAGAAACAATTTCACATGAAAAGCAACAGACTTTGAGGGTGACCGGGGAAGGGTGGGGAAAGAGAGAAGGAAATTCCAAGCTAGGAGGTTGTTGTCAGGTGCCTATGGGTCCGTTCCAACTCATGGCGAGTTTGTGGACGACAGAACAAGACCCTGCCTGGTCCTGCCCTATCCTCAGCCTGGTTCTTTACGTTTGAGCCCATCAATGCCATGACCGTGTCAATCCATGTTGTTGAAAGTCTTCCCTTTTTCCGCGGCGCCTCAACTTTCCCAACCATGATGTCCTTCTCCAGGGACTGGTCTCTCCTGACAACATGTCCAAAGCACATGAGATCAAGTCTCCCCCTCCTTGCCCCTAAGGGGGCATTTGGGCAGTACTTCTTCCAAGACAGATTTGGGTTTTTTTCTTTTGCCAGTCTGTGGTGCTTTCAAAGTTCTTCTCAGGCACTACGACTCAAACACATCGATTCTTCTTCACTCCTTTTTATTCAGCGTCCGACTTTCACAAGCACCCAAGGCAACGGAAAAACCGTGGCTTCCATCAGGACCACTTTAGTCCTCAAAAGAGCATCCTTGCTTTTCAGTGCTCTAAAGAGATCTTGTGAAGCAGACTTACCTAAGGTCAAGTGTCTTTTGATCTCATGGCTGCTGTTTCCATGAACAATGGCTGTGAATCCAAGCCAGACCACATCCCTGACAACTTCAACCTTTTCTCCATTTAGCTGTTAGTTTAGTTGAGGAGTTTGGTCTTCCTTACATTGAGTTGTAATCCATCCCGAAGGCTGCGATCCTTGATCTTCATCAGTAAGTGCTTCACATCCTCCTCACTTTCAGCAAGCAAGGTTTTGCCATCTGCATCTTGCGGGTTATTAATAAGCCTTCCTGCAATCCTGATAATGCAGCTTCTCTGATGATTTGCTCAGCAAACAGATTGCATCAGTCTGGTGAGAGGATGCAAATCTGACTCATCTCCTTTGTGATTTTAAACCCTGCAGTGTTCCCTTGTTCTGTTCCAACAACTGCCTCTGGATCCACATACAGTTTCTGCATGAGCACAATGAAGTGTTCCGGGATTCCCATCCTCTCACGGTTATCCATAGTTTGCTGTGGTCCACAGAGTCAAATACCTTAGCATCGTCAATAAGACACAAGTGGATATCTTTCTGGTATTCTCTGCTTGCAGCCAAGATCCATCTGACATCAGCAAGGGGAACCCTTGTCCTCTTCTGAATCCAGGCTGGACCTCTGCCAGCTCCTTGTCAATGGACTGCTGAGGCTAGTCGATGCCAACCCATAGTGAGCCTATAGGGCAGGGTAGAACTACCCCTGTGAGCTCCCAAGACTGTAACTGTTTATGGGAGTAGAGAGCCCCATCTTTCTCCCATGGAGCTGGCTGGTGGTTTCAAACTGCTGACCTTGCAGGTCAAAGTCCAGCTCATAACCACTATGCTACCAGGGCCCCTGGAGGGTAGACAGGTGTTATTTCCATGAAGGGGAAGACAATATGCAGCAAGCAAGAGATGGGGGGTTGGGAATGATGAAACAGGGCAAGACAAAGGGAGGTTTGATGCACTGTTGGGATATAAATCTGCTATGTAAACTTCCACCTAATTCTCAATAAAAAGTTCAAGAAGATAGAAAGAAAGTGAGGTGTACCACTCTTGTTCACATTTCCGGGATCAAAGTCAGTCACATCACTACAACAGTCAACAGGGTTCACCCACTGTCATCGGATTAATTCTGGGGATGCAGTGCTCCCATGAGGAGGGACAGTAAATATTTGGGACAATAATAGAGTGTGTCCCAATACGCATGAGGAATAAGGCCATAAAGTAGAAGAGCTACATCGGGGCTCCTTTGGCTACTTCCTTTTCCTCTTGACTCTATCTGGTAGTTTCCCAAAGGAGGCCAGGGACTCGGAGACCCTGACTTGAGAAGGGTCCCCAAATCGAGAACTGCTCGATTCACTGAGACCCACCCAAACTCCAGAGAGACGGTCTAACTACGAGGTGGCTAGAGACTGAACCCCCAAAGTCTGAGCCAATCTGATGAAGAGAACTAGATAAAGTGGTGTTTTACTGGGTTGATCTCTGAAAGGCTCTCCCTAACAGACAGGCAGGGATCCTTCTCCGCTATTTTGGGACGCCTCGTCTTGGAAATCTCAGCGCCTGCAGTGTTATTCTTAACTTGCTTGTCTCCAAGGCACCCTGCAATGGCTCCACTCTGTCAAGTGCTCAGACTGCAGAGGGAGTGGGCCTGGGCTCGGGGCCAGCAATCCTGTTTCCTCTCATTGCTGGGAGCAGCATGATGTGGAACCAGTCTCTGGCAGCCATCTCCTCTGTGAAGTTTGGGGGCGACCTGCATCGCTCCAAAGGAGGTCGGGGGATGGGAGGTGTCTGACCAGAATGTCCTCCTGGTAAGTGTTTGGTTCCAAGTTCTCAACTGGGCCATCCGAGTCGCGGGCTGGAGGTTGTCATGCAGCCGGAGGGAGACGGTTCGGTCCCTGTCCTTGGATCTTGAAGCTAGAGCAGGCACTGGACAGAGGTCGTTCTTGGGTTGCAAAGATTCTTCTCAGTCCCGCAGAACAATTCAAAGATCATCCACCTAAATGATACAAGAGACCAGACCTCTCACTACTGGAAGAATGGAAAACCAAGGTGGTCAAGAGGGCTGGAGAGAAGAATCATCATGTTTCAGTTTTTATTGAGACAGTGTTAGTTTGATGCTGTTTTTCTCCTGACGGCTTGAAGCCCATTCCTCTCCTTATCTCTTCTCTCCTGTCAATTAAATTCAAAGTGACAAACATTCTCAGAATATTTCCGAACTAGCAAAGTGGGCCCCCTGAATCATCTGTCAGTTGGTCGTACTGTCATGGCATGCATGTTGCTGTGGTGTGGAAAGTGATGCCACCGGTATTTCAAATACCAACAAGGTCACCCTTAGTGACCAGGTATCAGCAGAGCTCTCAGACTAAGCACAGACGAGGAAGAAGGAGTGGGCTGTCCATTTTTAGCAGGAGAAGATTGTGTGACATCATGGTGGAAAATGAGCCCCTTGGGTTGTAAAGCACGCACAACATGACTAGGACAGAGCCGGAGTCTCTCTTACTGGCCTGGCTGGAGCAAAGCGTTCAGGATGGTTGTTTGCTGATGGGGTGGAAAACGAACAGCTGCAAACATCCGTTCCCAACGGGACCATGGAAGGTTCAAAGTATGACTCTAGGAAGGTTGGAAGTTGTCAATAAGAAGTGCTATTCTAGACAGCAACGAGCTGAAATGGACGGGCACTGGCCATTCTGAATCCAACAATCATATGGTTGACTAATGACAAGTTGAAGAGGAAAACCATCCCACTTATCGTTAAAAAAAAAAAAATTCAAGATCTATCTCCAACTACAATACTGTATGTGATAGGATAGTATTTATCTATCCCAGAGAGATCGGTTAAGGAAATTGTTATTCCAATTTACACACCAGTCACTAAAGCCAATGATGCAGACATTAAATAATCCACCAAAGTCTTTAGTCTGAAATTGATCAAATATGCAATCAAGATACATTGATAATTAATGGTTATTGGAAGTCAAAAGTTGGAAACAGAGAGGAAAGGTCAGTAATTGGGAAATGTGGCCTTGGTGAGGGAAATGAAGCTGGAGATGATATGATACAATTTTACAAGATCAAACCCGTCTTCGCTGTAAATACATTTCAACAACCTAAATATTGCCTGCACATGTGGATCTCATCAGATAAAATACACAAGAATAAAATTGACTACATCTGTGGGAAGAAACAATTGAGAAGCTCAGTGTCCCCAACCAAAACAAGGCCAGGAGTTGACGATGGAACAGACCATCAGTTGCTCATATGTAAATCGAGATGGAAGCTGAAGAAAATTAAAACAAGTCCATAAGAGCCAAAATATAACCTTGAGCATATCCCACCTTGTGTTAGTCTGATATTAGTCCATATGTCCGATACCAATCTATAAAGTCCTCTTCAGACTCACCAAACACAGGCAATGAAGCCAAATGCAGGATGATCACAAGCCAGTGGGTAGAAAGTCTTTGGGTCCAGTGGCGTTGTAAGCATCTCAGTGCTGGCAGGGGTCTCTCTGTGGCTTCTCCAGCTTCCGAATTCTGGTTGCATTCATGTGGCTCGTCTTCTGCAATGTCTCCCAGGGAGTGGCAGAGAGAGAGAGGTGTCTTCCGCCTCCAAGGAGGAAGTGCCAGATTTCTCAGGAGAAGGCCATGCCCTTAGAAGTCTCATTGGCTATCTCCAGCTTGACAGACTAGACTCCACCCCTACACTCTTAATCCTTAAATTGACACCAGATTAGGTGACTACCACACACCTCGATTTAGAGACCAATTCAAGAACCAAATAAAAAACCAAGGTCATTGCCATCGAGCCCATGCAAACTCATAGCAGCGCCCCTGTGAATGTCCAAGACTGTAACTGTGTACCAGAGTAGAAAGCCCAGTCTTCCTTCCCGAGAAGTTGCTGGTGGTTCCGAACTACTGACCATGCAAATTGCAGGCCAACATGTAACCACTACGCCACCAGGGCTCCTAACTCATGACAATAACTCAAGAACAGATTTAATAGAATGACCAAAGACCAGAGGAGTTGTGGGACGGCACCAAGAACACTATGGAGGACGAAAGCAAAAGGTCCCTCAAAAGACAGGGAAGAAAGAAAAGACCAAAGCAGATGTCAGAAGAGACTCTGAAGCTGAGCAGAGTAGCTAAAACAAACGGAAGAAATGATGAGGAGGTAGTTGATTGTGCCAACCTGGCCGATAAACATAGGTGGGGGTAATTGAAGAGCGGAGGGATAAATGGCTTGATGAGCCTCACCTTTCTAGTTCTCGGGTCTCTTGCTTTGTGATGTTCAGACCCGGGTGTAGCTGCCATAGCCAGTTCCCTGCTTCAACTGGCAAGACTCACTTCCTGCAAGACATCTCTGAGGAGAAGCCACATGGACCTACCCTGATGCAGCCCTGGGTGCTGGAGCAGCCGTGTGGAGACGCCTGCCAGCGCTGAGATGCTTACACACTCACTGATTCGGCTTTCTTCCTGCAATCGGCATCATTGCGTCTGTTTTGTGAGATAGAGGAGGACTTTGTGGATTGGTGTGGGACATATGGGTTACTGTTGGACTTGTGGGCTTGGGCAGCACTGGGTTGGGATGTTTTCTTGATGTGCACTTACCCTTTATAGAAAACTCTCTCTTATACATATGAGTTTCTGTGGATTTGTTTCTCTAAAGTACCCAGACTCACACAGATGATGTGAAAGAATTGAACAGAAAATTTCAAAGCTTGGGGGACCAGAGGAAAGCAAGTATTATGAACTATGCAAAGGCTTGGAAAACACACTCAACATATCTCAAGCTGAAAAGAACTGAAGGAAAAAGTCAAGCCTTGAGTTACAATATTGAAGGATTCTATGGGCAAAATATATATTAACAGTTTTAATTGGCACTTAGTCCACATATCACACAATTTAATAGTTCAATCATATCAAGAAGAGTTGTACAATCATTATAATAATCAATTTTAGGACATTTTCTCCCCCCCCATAGTTAAATCACTTTTTAAATGAGTGTGTAATCACCATTAGTTCTAATTCTCCCTCCCCCTTCCCATATATATTGTTTGTTCCCCAAATCCCCTCACCTTCTCTATCTCCAACCCCTCCTCCGCCCGGGCACCTCCCCTACAAACCCTTGCATCAGTTATGGTCTCTGTGCATGCACTCCTTCTGCGCTTCACAAACTGGAAACCCAACAGAAACAAGAAAAAAAACAAAAACAAAATAAAGTGGCAAGGATAAAATAATAATACAGAGATAAAAATGCAAATAACGAGGAAGAACGAAAAGACCACCATTGATATTGAAAAGGCCAGAGAAGAAATTTTTGTCATAGAGCAAAAAATACTGGCAACTAGAACAATTTCAGGTTGGGTCAAGTGGGAGATCAACTGACCAAGTATCCAGTTCAGTCTCGTATAACCATGCTTACAATGGTCTCTATCTGATAGCAAAGCTGTTTGAAACCCTTGCTTGTGACTAGAGGGGATTGGTCTTAATTTGATTCTCTGCAGATGGGCTTTGGGCTCCCACTGTCCTCCACAGCCTTCTGCAAGTTGGGTGTTCACAATGTGGCCTCTGATACTGTTCCCTGTGTCAGAGTTCAATTTTGTTATCAGCGTCTTCGTATCTCACAGACTGGTGTACTTTTTCTGTGTGGACTTAGTTGCCTCCGTACTTAGAGGCTGCTTGTTTGAACAAGTCTTTAAGACCCCAGACACCTTTACGATCGATAGTCGGGCACCATCTGCTTTCTTCATCACACTTTGCAGGAGCACCTTTATCTTCAGTGATCATTACATGAGGGTGAGTATCGAGCAGGGCCACGTTGTCAAAATGAACCGTTCTTGGATTGGGGCTAGAATTAAATGGGGCCCCAGAGTGATCTTCACTCCTGTTTGGTCTGGGGGGGGGGGGAAGACCCCAAATTCAAACATATCTCTTCAAGATCCCTTTATTGAGCCTCCAACATGACAAAGACAAACGTCACCATTCTGGATAAGTAAGAACTGTCTGCATGAAACCAAATCGGTGCCCAAAAGAGTCACAGCCATGGGGCTAATTAGTGACGGTGGGAAATACGGAGAATCATCACAAAATCATCATTGGCGGTACACTAATTCATCAGGGTCGCAGGCGGGAGTAGGGCCAGGATGGGTGTATTAGTCTAGGTACTTTGGAGAAACAAATCCACAGCAACTCACGTATAAGAGAGAGTTTTATGTAAAGAAAAGGTGCATCACGAAAACATCCCAACCCAATGCT
>NW_022105908.1:18706102-18733691 GCF_000313985.2 Echinops telfairi | reverse complement strand
GTTGGGATGTTTTCGTGATGCACATTTTCTTTGCATAAAACTCTCTCTTATACGTGAGTTGCTGTGGATTTGTTTCTCCAAAGTACCTAGACTAATACAATGGGGATGTGTACACAGCGGCAGATTGAAAAGGTATTCAGGGCTGCTTCTGGGACTTCCACTTCAGGACTGTGAGGCCCTGAGTCATAGCCACTGGTATCCAGCCTTGAGATGACAAGCATCCGTAATCATTAAAGACACTCCCAAGCAAACTCCCAGAGGGGACCTCTCCCAAGGGTGGCCTGTAATGTCCTTTCACATACACTCTGCCTGAGGGCAACACTGCCACCTTGCTGATTAAGGGTCAGAGAGATCTCTCAGGAGGTTGAATTTAGGGTCAGACTCAACCTAGAGTAGGGCTGACCCTGTCCAAAAGCGGCCTTTCACACCCAAGGGCTTTAGAATTTAAGCTCTAATGAAAAGAAGAAGAAAAAGACCCAACACTGAGTGGCTTCTGACTGCAGAGTCACCCAATGGGACAGAGTAGAACTGCTCCTTAGGGTTTCTGAGACTGTCCATATTTACAGGAAGAGACAGCACCATCTTTCTCAGGTTGACTGGTAGGTTTGAACCGCCAACCTTGAGGAGAGCCGTCCTGTGCATAAGGCGGGTGACTCTGGACCGCTAGCCCTCTCTTTTCTCCAAGGACCCCCTTCATTCTAGAGCCAGGTTCCTCCAGCAATGGCTTCAGGATGGCTTCACCCTGCCCTCAACTGTCCTGAGCAGGGCTGAGCAGGGCTGAGCCAGACTTACAGACTTCAGCTGACTTAGACGGGGCTTTCCCTCTCTCCGCTCCTCACTCCCTCATGAACCCTTGATAATTTACAGATTATTATTATTTTGTCATATCTTACACTGTCCGATGTCTCCCTTCACCCACCTTTCTGTTGTCCGTTCTGTCTCCCTGGGGGAGGAGGTCACATGTAGATCCTTGTCATCTGTTCCCCCTTTCCACCCCACTCTCCCTCCACGCTCCCGGTATCGCCACTCTCACGACTGGTCCTAAAGGGATCATCCGCCTTGGATTCCCTGTGTTTCCAGCTCCCATCTGTACCAGTGTACAGTGGATCTATGTTTTTAACTTATTTAGGTAAATACCTAGCATTTAGTGTTAGAGGTCTCCTTAACACTGGCAGGTTGAATCAATAAATGTGGGATTCCTGGTTACATTTGAATGTCAGATAAACAACAAATTCTTTTTTTAGTTCTAGAGGAAAATGAGAAACCCAAATTCAAATATATTTTATGGAAACCTGTATTGGAACTTAATTTTTGAGCACGCTGGCTTGCAAGAGACAACGAGAGCTCCAAATCCATTTGTAGAGTCCCCACATAGATTAAGTCTCCATTGGATGCTTTCAGATCATTCACCAAGGATATAGATCATCCTAACCCCAGACTGAATACCCTGGGGAGTGGATTGCCTCCACCCTTCTCTGGTCAGCCCCGTGAGGGCCAGTCTCTGTCTTAGGGGCTCGCCGAGGTGTGTCCTTGACAGAGGTCATTGTACAGGGTCAGTACGGGGGTCCCACAGCCATGAGTCATGCCCTATCAGTTTGGCCCTGAAAACCCTGAACCAATCTTATAATACCTTCTTCTATCTAAAGATGTACTGGCCCAATCATGTTCTCGGCCCTGCTTCTGTAGTCCCACCTCTAACTGTGATGCATTGACCTGTCACCAATCATACTTTTGTATGATTCTCACTGCCCCCCCCCTCCCCCCCCCTATTTATCTTGCATCTCAATTGTGAATCCGCAGGCAGGCATTTTAACCTGTGTTGGTGCCCTCCCTCCTCAGGATGATGTGCCTGTGTGTTTTCTTTGTCACATTTAAGGCTTAATAAATGTTCTTTGAAAATTATATTTGAGATGGAGTCTCTTTCGTACCCCCAAACAACCCCTTTATTTCATCTTAAACAGGACAAAGACAATAGAAAGACAAGTCATCCGGATGAGAGCAGCCGTCAGCATGAAGCTGTAATGACATCCAAAGTATGCGTGGCCAGGTTGCTAATTCTAGAACATAGAAAACAAAGGAAATTCATCACAAAATCATGATTGGCAGCAGATTAATTTATCACTGTCATAGGCAGAGCTGCGGAAGAGTGAAAAAAACAAAAGACACCCAACACCACCCAATTCGCTGTCTTTGAGTTCATTCTGACCCATAACAACCCCATAGGGCAGAGTAGACCTGCCCCCATGGGTTTCCAAGACTGTAAATCTTTATGGGTGTAGAAAGCCTCATTTTTCTTCGGAGGAGAGATTAGTGGTTTCGAAATGCTGACCTTGTAGACCACAACACCACCCAAGGGATATATATAATATTGCAGCTTAGAAGAGCTTACAGGGTTGGTCTGGAAGCCGCCAGCTACCTTGGCCAGGGTATGATTGACAACCATGCGGTCCTGGTATCCCAATTTCCCTGATGGGCCAATCTAGGAGCGTGAGACGGTCTCTCTCCCAGGGCTGGCTGGGGGAGTCCTACATACTTTCACACACTTAGCCGGAGGGCAAAGCTTTTAAAAAAAATTATTTTATTGGGGGCTCATACAATTCTTATCACAGTCCATACATACATCCATTTTGTCAAGCACATATGTACATTTGTTGCCCTTATCATTCTCAAAACATTTGCCTTCTACTTTAGCCCTTAATATCAGTTGCTCATTTTCCCCCTCCCTCCCCAGTCCCCTCTCCCTCATGAACCCTTCATAATTCATAAATTATTATAGTTTTGTCATAAGTTACAATGTCCAACGTCTCCCTCCGCCCTCTTCTCTGCTGTCCTTCCCCCAGGGAGGAGGCTATACTTAGATTCTTGTCATTGGTTCCCCCCTTCTACCCTACATTCCCTTCACCCTCCAGGCCTCGCCCCTCACCACTGGTCCTGAAGGAGTCATCTATCCTGGATTCCCTGTGTTTCCAGTTGCTATCTGTACAATGTACATGCTCTAGTCTAGCCAGATTTGCAAGGCAGAATTGGGATCATGATAGTAGGGGGGAGGAAGCATTTACGAACTAGAGGAAAGTTATATGTTTCATCGTTGCTACCCTGCACCCTGATTGGCTCGTCTCCTCCCCACAACCCCTCAGCAAGGGGGTGTTCAGTTGCCTACCGAAGGGCTTTGAGTCTCCACCCTGCACTCACCCACCTTTACAATGACATGACTTCTTGTTCCTTGATGCCTGACACCCGATCCCTTCGTCAGCTCGTGGTCACACAGGCTGGCGTGCTTCTTCCATGTGGGCTTTGTTGCTTCTGAGCTAGTTGGCCGCTTGTTTATGAGGGCAAAGCTTTTTACGCTGCAGGCGCCTGGACAGAATGAACATCATGGAGGCTGACGTTAGGTCAAAACTCAACCAGGACTTAAGACTCCCACTGGGAATGCTAACTTTCTGCACACCAAGTGCTCAAAATTCAAATTGTCACACAAGGGTAAGTAGGTGCCAGGAAATATATCAGAAGCCTGGGTGGTGCCAGTGGGTGTTTTAAATGCTCTGTGGCTAACGGATACGTCTGTGGTTGGCACCCCTGGCCCACAAGCCTGGCGAAGGAGGTGACAGTCCGCTTTCATAACGATTTCCAGCTTTGGAAACGCTACCAAGCTCTTCTACTCCGCACCGCTCTGCGTTGGAATGGGCTCCACAGGCCACAGCAACATGCCATCTTCGGGACACGCGGTTTGACACATAATGACACTACATTTGCTGTGCCCAGTCTTCTGCAACTAGGGCAGGGCGAGGGGATGCCCAAGGCTGTGAGGGCGCTCAAAGCCACCGAATTGCTCAGTTTAAAACGGTGAATTTTATTTTAGGTGAATTTGACGCCAATCTGTGGTTTCCCAAGTGTTTGGCTGTTTCTCAGAAATTCCATTTTGACCAAGTACCAAGCGATTTTTTTCTGACAGCCCTTCCGGCTGTATATGGGGCTGTCCCTGTGGCCCCTCCCTGCCCCACTTCTCCCACCCTGTGAGCGTCCTGGAAAATGCTTCCCTTCCCAGGTGTTCCCGCTTCCCATTCCACAGGACTCCACACACAGGAAGCAGTTTTCCCTCCACAGAGTGAAGCTACCTTCCTGGCCTCCAGTTCTAGAAACAACCATGCTTTTCAAAGGAAGCCTTGCCCCCACCCTCAAGAATGTGGTCTTGCCCTTTGGCCCCATCGGCCACCAGAACAATACGGCAGTATCAGCACATTTCCTAGCATCCGAGGCTGCACCGGCGTTTTGGAATGACTGGCTAGGGAAATGTTAGCAGCAGCGTCCAGGCTGCTGGGCCATCATGTGCCTGCCCTTGGGGACCTCTGTTGAGTGGCAAGTCAACGTGGGAGTTGTGGCTCTGGCTCCTGGCCTTTCCTGGATCTTCTGATTGTGTTTCCCAATCTTGGGCAAGATCACCTGACGCTCTGGAAAGGCACAACTTATAGCAACAGCTTTGCCCGGGGGAGAAGGCGATCTTTCACAATGTGCAGAAGGGGACCCTCCCCATTCCAGAGCAGGCCGTTTCCTTCAGCTGCACAGAATCAAAGGCTCCGTCAAGTATTGTCCCTAGTCAACATCGCAAATCCCAGCAATCCTGAAATTCCAGGTGCTGTCAAAATGGAAGGAGTCCCTGGGCTGGTTGGGCACGAACCCAACGGTGGGTGGTTCAAACCCACTCGATAGCCCTTGGAAGTCGAGTCTCGGCGATCTGAGCGGCTCAGTTGGGAGAAGGGCCTGGAGCAGTCTGCTCTGCACACACGGGCCTCCGCCAACTTCATGGCCGCCGGTGGCAAGCAGACATCCCGAACGGCCTGTGCATTTGCAGGGCCGGGGCTTCCTCCTGGGAGCCAGCACCTCTTTCACACAATGTAGGGGTTCGGGTTTAGCCCTGCTCACTTCCCCGCTTGGGAACACACCATTAGGGATTCATCCAATTGATGAAATATCATTGTGTGAATGCCCGGCTAACTTTTTTTGCTGTTCAAAACCTAGGGATGTCTCCTTGCCGCACCTCCCCTGGCATGGAATTCTTCAAAAATGTCAGTTTTCCAAATAATTAAGCTTATCTCTACAAAGACTGGCACTTATTATTTATTGCAGTCATTTGGGCTGGAATCTTTTGAAAATGCCATAGCAGGACTGACTGTATCTGCTTCTTTTAAAACAGTGTTTCTGTTTCTTCCAGTGTGAGTCTACCACAGCGGTTCTCAACCTGTGGGTCGCGACCCCTTTGGGGGGTCGAATGACCCTTTCACAGGGGTGGTCCAATTCATAACAGTAGCCAAATGACAGTGATGAAGTAGCAACGAAAATAATTTTATGATTGGGGGGTCACCACCACATGAAGATCTATATTCAAGGGTGGCGGCCTGAGGAAGGTTGAGAACCCTGGTCTACCAGATGCTTAATGCTGCTGTTCACCTAGCAGCCCCACCCCTAGTTTTCATTCCCTGTTGAGAGTGATATGTTTAAAATGAGAGTCTTTGTGGTCGGTAGGTGCCACCCAGTCGGCCCAACCCATAGTGATTGAGGTAGTTTGTTTATTGTGCCAACCTGGCCGATGAACACATGTGGGGTTAATTGAAGGGCGGAGGGATAAATGGCTCAGTGAGCCTCACCTTTCTAGTTCTTGGGTCTCTTGCTTTGTGATGGTCAAACCAGGGTGCAGCTGCCTTAGCAGTTCCCTGCTTCAGCTGGCAAGGCTCACGTCCTGCAAGACATCTCTGAGGAGAAGCCACATGGACCTACCCCGATGCAGCCGTGAGTGCTGGAGCAGCCATGTGGAGACCCCTGCCAGCACTGAGATGCTTACACATTCACTGACTCAGCTTTCCTCCTGCAGTCGGCATCATTGCGTCTGTTTTATGAGATGGAGGAGGACTTTGTGGACTGGTGTAGGACATATGGGTGAATGGGTTACTGTTGGACTTGTGGGCTTGGGCAGCACTGGGTTGGGATGTTTTCTTGATGTACATTTAACCTTTCTATAGAACTCTCTCTTATACATGAGTTTCTGTGGATTTGTTTCTCTAAAGTCCCCAGACTCACGCAGTGATCCTGCGCCGCCACTGTCCTGTGTCGGCCTCCCAGTCGTCTCTGTGCAGAGACCCTGGGGGCAGCCACTGTGCTATCCACCTCGCTGATGGAACATCACAGCCCCTCCCCTCTACTGAGCATGATGTCCTTCTCCAGGGCCTGGTCTCTCCTGACAGCGCGTCCAAAGTCGGGAAGATGAAGTCTTGCCATCTTTGTCTCTAAGGAGCATTCTGGCCTTACTTCTTCCAACACAGAGGCTTCCATCTTCCTTCGGCAGTGTCCAACTTTCACATGCGTATGAGGCAATGGAGGACACCCTGGTGCCTTCAACCTCAAAGTAGCGTCCAATGAGACTGCTAGGGAGTGTCTAAAAATTAGAGAGACTTGTCTTACAAGTAGAGTCCTGAAGTGGAGGACTTAGTAAAGGTGGTTCCGGCAACTCTCGGGACCGTCCCACCTCCAGCCCCCTTTGGGACTTCATTTTATTTATTATTTGTTTTGTGACTTCATTTTAGATTTTTTTTTTTCCATTCTGAAAGGTTAAGATTTCTTCCCTGCCAGGTCAGTGGGATCTTATGGTGATGAAATGGGCAAGTTCCTTTAGAACAGCTAGGGCAAGCTGTCAAAGTGAGAGCTGTTGCTAAGGGAACGAGGCAAAGCTTGCTTAATGTATAAACCTGGCTAGTCTGTTGAAAATCCAAGAGGCAGCCAGAGAGGGAAGCTCTGCTTTAGAAGAAGAAAGTGGAAAATTACTTCTCTCACACAGGAAAAGGGTAGTCGTTCCCGAGGGCCATTCTCAGTGGCATAGGTGACTAATTAAAAAACTTGAAAAAAAATTTTTTTTTTACCGTGTGTGCTCCTGATAAGGAGCTCTGGAGATGTAGTGGGAAACCCACAGGGGCAGTTCTCCTCCATCCTATCTTGTCACTCTACATCGGAGCGGGCTGCGTGGCAGAAGGAGTGGGCACAAGAAATGGAAGTCTCCCAGCGAGCCAGTGGGCAGAAATACCGTTGACTTTCCCTTCCCCACTGGGAGTTCAGCAGACTGATGGAGGAAGGAGAGACTGAACTAGCAAGGTCAGGCCATGGACACCAGCAGCCAGCTCCTAGGGAGAAAGATGGGGCTTTCTACTCCTGTAAAGGTCCACAGTCTCAACCTCACAGGGGCGGTTCTACCCTGTCGAATCTGGTCGCTACGACAACAGTCTGAGAGATGGCTTCTGCTCATCTGCTCACCCACATGCGGGCAGTTGGAAACACACCCGGGGGCATCACAGAAGACAGGCCTGCTTCCGTCAAGACCACAGTCAGGAAGAGCCTCCTGGAGAGTGGTGCTCTGTAACACGCGGGGCTGTCAGGAGTCGGAACTGACTGGCTGGTAGCGAGTTGAGAGAGGTCTCAAGACCTACAGGACAATCGGAGGTGGAGAGAACAAGCCAGGAAGTGTTTGGCTCCTGAGACAGAGAGATGCGGGAGGAGCCAAAGATTATGGATAAGTTGGGCTGCTAACGGCAAGGCCAGCCGTTCAAAACCACCCGCCCGCTCCTTCGCAGAAAGATGAGGCTTTCTACTCCCCGGAAGAGTGACAGCCTCCGAAATCCACAAGGGCGATTCTATCCTGTCCTGAATTGGAGTTGACTCACTGGCAGTGAGAATATGGAAATAGGTAACATTATTAGAGCATGAGCGTGTGGGGCAAAGACATTAAACGATCCCTCCTTGCTGTTACTACATTAACTGTTACAGAGCCTACCCTCAGTTCTCACTGTTGCCACACCCTGCCACCCATCCTTGCACCAACCCCATGATCCTCTCTGGATCCGACCGTTAGGATCCACAGGGTTTTCCTTGGATCGTTTTCCAGAGTCAATTGTCCGGCACTTCTTCTTACCTACCAGACATGTCCGAATTTTCCTGAAGCTATGGCTTACTGTGGTTGGTGAAGGGTTAGTGACAAAGAGAATGAGAATGATTGACCCGGCGGCTGCCCAACGAGCTCAAACATAACGATTGTGAGGATGGTGCGGGACAGGGCTGTGTTTTATCCTGCCGTAGAGAGAGAGGGTCGATACGCGTCCAAGCTGACTCATGACACCTAACAAGACTCTTTGGTGTGCTCCTTAAAGTACCAATTCCCAGACTGCCCCCCTGGAGATTCTGCCCCCGTCTGAGACAGAGCTTGAGAAAGTTTTCTTGCAAACAAGCATCCCAGGTGATCTTATCTGCCAGGAAGTTTGCATACCCCTGACCTTGGCACGAAATGGGGTCTCAGAACAGAATCTGGTCCAGATTTCTCCTTCCCCAGAGAAGCCAGAGAAACAAAGAGATTGCCCATGTTCCCCTAAACCACGTTCCCTCATTACCTTTGAAACAGACGCAAATGCAAAACACTCATTTCCGTCACAAAGGATCAAGCCTAGATGCAAGTCTGTTCTTTTACAAAGTATGAATGACCTGCTCCTTGTCATTCGTCCTATCAAACCCTAACGTGACCCACTCCTTCTTGCCCACTTGAGACCTCTCTTCTCCAGCTTCCCCGGCGTTTGCCCTGTTCATCTGGGCAGGCCCTGCCACCCTGGAAAACTGCCATTCCCGGCTGCCGTCTCCCTACAATCAACCGGACTCTGCCCGCACTGTTGACCCGAGTTGCTTTCTGAGCGTTGATGGAGACCAACCAACTGGTGCTTGCCTTCCTCCACCCGCCCCATTTCCTTCGGAGCACACAGACTATCTCAGGCTAGAACTATGCTGCAAGAGGAAGCTGGCTGCCTCCAAGGTCTCCCTCCGGACGAGCTAACCCCCAACCCACTCGGCTGGAGAACCTGCTGGTCCCAGCCCAGCAAGGGAGATGGATGAACGGAGACAAGGCTGGGCACACACACAGCATTCCGCAGTCACTTGGCAGGTCCTTGTCAAACAGCAGATGGAAAAGGCTGAGGACACTCAATTCCCCAAATTCCTTTTCCAAGAGCCCTATCCCGTCTCTCGGCCCTAACAAATTTGATTATTTTTCAAAAATCATTTTATTGGGGCTCATACAACTCTCATCACAATCCACACATACATCAATTGTGTAAAGCACACTTGTACATTCGTTGCCCTCATCATTCCCAAAACTTGCTTTCTGTTTGGACTCCTGGAATCAGCTCATTTTCCTCCCCCCTTCCCTCCCTGCCCCCACCCTCCCTCATGAACCCTTGATAATTTATAAAATATTATTTTATCTTATCTTACACTGCCCGGCGTCTCAAACCCAGCTCCTCCCTCCCCACATCGACACCCATTTTCTTTATTTCAGATCACAGGAGTGGGGCAACAGAGAGACCAACAGGCCACGGGGTCTGTTGTCGCTCTCTGCATTTTGTCTGCCGGCTCATTGGTGAGATCACTGCTCCCGATCAGAATATCCTAGGGCCGTGGTTTCCCAGTTTGCAGGGGGCTTTCTGGCAGCAGGTTGGCCCCGAGTGAGCTTCCTGGTTTGCAACAGACTTGGGTTCAAACCCTGACTCTCTGGCTATGTGATGATGGCACTGAATCTCTCTACGTTGTAAAATGGGTTTAAAAGTATCGACTGCATCAAGACGTACTGCTGTAGTGCTTGCTTCGGCAGCACATATACTAAAATTGGAACGATACAGAGATTAGCATGGCCCCTGCGCAAGGCTGACACGCACATTCGTGAAGCATTCCATAGTAAAAAAAAAAAGACTTACTGCTGTAAGAGTTAAAGGAGATGCTGTGTGTGAAGTGCATGGTGCACGGTTAAATGCTCAGGGAATAGGGGTGATATTTGGGTTTGTTTGTTTGTTTCTTTGAGCTCTTGTGACACTGTTTCACCATAATGGAATGCTACCAAGGGCATTGCGATTTGACCTGTCCTGTGGCCATCAAGGAGGCTGGTGAGGCAGTGGGCTGTTTGTGGGTCTGGTGGCTCTGCAGAGAAAGATGATGCTGTTTGCACCCGTGGAAACTCTACAGCCTTTGCAACCCACAGTGGGAGTTCTAGTCTGTTCCGCAGCATTACTATGAGTTGGAATCAGCTAGATGACAGTGAGCTTGTTTGTTTGTTTGTTTGTTTGTTTTTCCTTTAAATTTTGGGGGCCATGATAAACCCCAAACCAAGCCAATTGGTGTCAAGTGCACTCCGACTTGTGATGATCTGTCTGGGTCAAGAGGATAACTGAGCTTCATAGGATTCTCCATGACGGATTCATTGTTGTCTTCTGAAGGGGATCGCCACACCTTTCTCCCGAGGAATCTCTAGGGAGACTGGTCTCAGGAGGAAAGTGGGTGGTGGAGGAAGGCCAGCACCCTTTGGTCTCCCTCAATGCTCATGAGCAATTCGTGCCACCCAAGCATCCGTTGGCGGTCATCGACCCTCACTAATGACATTCAGGGGTCATTTGTGTGTGTTCATGGTAGATAGACATGGAGGGTATGAGAATACCAGAAATCTAACTCAATAACGTGTAGTGTGATGGATATTGTGAAATGGTTTTCTAGGAGGGTACAATCAATTTATACTTGTACCTACAATGGAAGAGAGTAACTGTTTCCTTACTTCCTGGCAGCTATGAGTAGAGCAGTATTTTTGAAGTCATCGATAGTCTAGTAAATTAGACTGTTTCTAGTCAACACTATTTGTATTATAAAAAACAATTTGACTGCACTGTTTGGTGAATGTTTACACAGCAAATTTGGTTCCCATTTAATAATTGCTATACTATTTGCTCAGGGACATTAGTAACATTTTCCTACACTCTATCAACTTTTCTTATTATATCCTTTCAGGTTATTCTGTTTTCAGTAATCTCATTTCCCTGCTCCCTTATCTTCTTGTTTTTAATCATTTTACTGGAGGCTCATACAACTCTTATCACAATCCATACATACATCAATTGTGTCAAACACATTTATACATTCACTGCCCTCATCATCCCTTATCTTCTTACCTTTGCTTTAGGGTAAATTTTGATTCTTTAGTCTTTATAAATAACATTGTAAAGGATTACTGTTTCTGTTGCTAAGGAGCCCTGGTGGTAGAGTGGGGGTCACAATGGGCAGCTAACTACCAGGTCAGCAGTTCAAGCCCACAAGCCGCTCCGAGGGAGAAAGATGCAGCTCTGTGCTCCCATAAAGATGTACAATTTCAGGAGCTCAGAGGCGCAGTTCTACTCTGTCACATTGGGTGGCTAGGAATTGACTCGGTGGCTGTGGGTGCATCGTGGTGGGTGGTGCTCATGGGTGATAGCATTTATTTTATGAGCGAATCTGTTTTTTTAGCTAAAAGATGACCTCATGAAGTAGTTTCTGTTGAAGCTTTGAAGACTACCTCAGGGCAGTTGTCGCAACTGGTGGAGGAAGTCTGGACTTCTTAAGAATCTGAATTCCCATCAGAGAACAAAACATCATCTCATTGTGAATGAGGGGGAGTACGGAGTGGAGACCCAACGCCCATCTGTAGGCAACTGGACACCCCCTTATAGAAGGGTCGCGGGGAGGAGAGGAGCCAGTCGGTGTGCAGGGTAGCAACGATGAAACATACAACTTTCCTCTAGTTCCTAAATGCTTCCTCCCCTCCCACCCCCACTATCATAATCTCAATTCTACCTTACAAATCTGGCTAGATCAGAGGATGTACACTGGTACAGATAGCAACTGGAAACACAGGAAATCCAGGACGGATGATGCCATCAGGACCAGTGGTGAGAGTGGCGATACAGGGAGGGTGGAGGGAAGGTGGGGTGGAAAGGGGGAACCGATTATAAGGATCTGCATATAACCTCCTCCCTTGGGGATGGACAACAGAAAAGTGGGTGAAGGGAGACGTCAGACAGTGTAAGATATGACAAAATCATAATAATTTATAAATTATCAAGGGTTCATAAAGGGGGGGGGAGCGGGGAGGGAGGGGGAAAATGAGGAGCTGATACCAAGGGCTCAAATAGAAAGCAAATGTTTTGAGAATAATGATGGCAACAAATGTATAAATGTGCTTGACACAATGGATGCATGTATGGATTGTGATAAGAATTGTACGAGCCCCAATAAAATAATTTAAATAAAAAAAGGATTTGAGTTCGTTCCACAGTTTGATCCTCTCTTAGCAGGATCATCCTGTGTCTTCCTGATCAGAATGGTCAGTCGTAGTAGCCTGGTAACACTTACACGTTTGGTCTCTGGGTAGATGAGGCTGTGGTTTGTATAGACCAGTGTTTCCCAAACACCACTCATGGGGAGGGTGTGCTGGAAGGATCCGGAAGGGCTGAAAAAGTAGATACCTACATTTTATCCTGGACCATGAGCTATAGTACCAAAGTTTTTAGTTTCCAGGGGACACTGAGTAATTTTCTTTCCCTGAATAGAAGAGGTAGGCCTAATCCATTTGGAGACCTCTGGATCAGTCCAGTAGACCAGTTCCTTTTTTTCTCTTTGCCTCTGGACAGGGAGGGAACAATAGTTTATCTTGGCTGGCTGCATGCGGTTCTCAAGACTCATGAGATAAGAGATGATGCTTACCAAACAGGATGTAGACTATAAACCTCATGTCCTAGTTATGTCATTGACTGGGTTGTCCCTGGAGTCTCTGATCATGAGCACTCTTTGTTGAATGAAGATTATGGGTGAGCTTAAAGATAGTTTCTTGGTATTGGCATTTCTTCTTTTTCGATTTTATTCTTCCTGTCCTGTATTGGTGTAGTGGTTACGAGTTGGGTTGCTAACCTCAAGGTCAGCAGTTTGAAACCACCAGCCAGCAACTCGGTGGAAAAATGGGGCCCTTCAACTCCCATCAAGAGTGACAGCCCCAGAAACTCACAGGTGCAGTTCTACTCGCCCTATGGGGTCTGTCGATGAGTCAGCATTGACTCAGGGACAGTGAGTTGTTTGGGTTTTTGTTTTGTTTTGTTTTTTTGGCTCAGTTCTTTATTTGGGAGAAAGACAGGGCTTGCCACTCCGGTAAAGAGCTGTGGTCTGGGAAACCGGCAGGGGCAGTTCGACCCCATCCTCCAGGCTCACTCTGAGTCGGCATCAACTTGACAGCAGGGAGTTTGGCCCTTTATCTTTCTGTGTCATTCTCATTTAAAAAGTCCATGTTTAATATGAATGTATAACTTATGTGTCAGAGCTATAAACCCTTTCTCTGTCATGTCTGAGATAACCTTTCCTCTGACTTTGTCTTTAACCCTATTGTAGCTTACATGGTTGGAGGTTTTACATTTTTAGGCAGCTGAGGCCACTTTTTCCTTTTGATTTCACACTAAACATACTGTTCTTCATCTTGAGGTTAGATAAACATGTGCTTGTACTCTAATAGTTTTATCATTGCTCCCTTCCTTGACTTTATTCCTCCACTGCTTCTAGAACTGTGCTGCTCAGCCTGGTAGACACTGACCACAAATGGCTATTTAAATGTTCTCTAATGAAAAAGGTTAAATTCAGTTCATCTACCCTCACTTCAATAACCACATATGGCTAATGGGTACCACTGTGAATGGAGTCAGCAAAGAGCATGTCCATCGGGTAGAAAGTTCTACTGGGCAGTGCTGACATAGAATTTACTAAATAAACGATGGGGGTGGGTAAGGAATCCAGACCCAGCCCACCCACCCCACAAATAGTTTGCTATAACATTGTCTTTTGAGTAACTCATCCTGAGCCAAGATGCCACGTTTAAAAGATCCCTATGTCTAATGCTGTACACTTGGATCCATTTCTGTACTTTCTGTTTGATTCCTTTTTTCGTCTTTCTGATCCTCACCAAAACTCACAATCCCAAACTCTCCTAACCTTGTAATATATTGCAATGTGAAGTAGAGCAATGCTTTGTCTTCCTCATCATTTTTCTTTAAAAAAAAAAATCAAATGAAACAAAATAACGTCTTGGCAATGACCACATTGACATTTCCAGACCACTTTTAGAATCACTTTGTAGTCTCTGTTTTGTTTGTTTTAAGTTGGAGTGGTTTCTATACAGAAACACAACTAGTGAAAGGCCTCTGTTTGGCACCTGTTGGCTTAGCTTCCTCCACTTCCCATCAAAGTCTACATTCCAACTGGACTGGTCACTTGTCCGGCTAACCACACAGTCACACCTTTGTCATTTGTGCACAAGCTTCCTGTGTGTCTGGAACTGGCTTTTGGCTTCTTTGCTGGCCATGCAGTTAGAGATGGGGGGTGTCTTTCTGATGCCCCTAGGCAGAAAGAGGTGCTTCTTCTCCTACTACATTTTGTGCGGTCCCATATGGAACCAATCCTTTTATGATATTGAATTTATTTACAAGCCTGTTTCCTCACCAGGATAAAGAATTTGAGGGCAGAGACTATATCCTTTCAACGTTGTATTCCCACGTTTACCATTGTATTTTGGCTCACGATTAAAAATGGAAAGAGAACAACAACAATAAAAACAACAACAAACCCAGACCTGTTGCCGATAAGCCAGTCCCAACTCATGGCAACCTGTTGATTACAGTCGCACTGAACTCCGCCGCCGTCAGGTCTTCTTTGGCTGTAAGCTGTATAGAAACAGGTCACTAGGACTTTCTTTCATGGGCTCAATGGGTGGGTTTGCACCACCGACCTTGAGGTTGGCTGATGAGCACATACCTTTTGGCTTCCGGCAGTCACCCCATAAAAGCACATGGAATAAAAAAGCCCAGGAGGCCAATCACCTCGCTCACATGTCGAATGCATTGGGAAGTGGATTGGTGCAGATGCCCTTAGGATAAAAGTTAGCACCCTATCATTCAGTCTCCCTTAGGATCCATTTCAATTTGTTCTAGTTTCTCATTTTGTCTGCTTTCTTTTCGATTGAGGTGTTTAGCGGTTTGACTTTGTTATTCTTGTTAGCTTTGTCTGTTTGCTTGTTTTTAAAAATGTTCTTCTGCCTATGGAATGCAGGATGGGTAAATCGAGAGAGACAGTGGGTGGATTGGTGGCTTTGTGGGGGCACGGCAGGGCAGGTTGGGGGTGTGGCGCGCTCAGAATGATCAGGACAAGAATGAAGAAAATGTTCTCCAACTGATTGCGGTGATGATTGCACACCTCTTCTCGAGGTGATTGGACAGTGGCGTCGTATGATATGTGAATTAGGTGCCAATAAAACTGTTGGGGGGGCACAGGATATGACTGAGGTCAGGCTGAAGATGCTGCTTGTGGCATGCCTTGAATCCAGATATTGTCGCGCTTGGACAGATTTGATCTGGCAGTTACTCCACTGGAATGTGAAGGTGATGGACAATCAGGAGTCCCATTGAGATGGCATCACAATGTATGGAATGTTATAAGAGCTGTAAGAGCCCCCAATAAAATGATTTTAAAAAAAGATGGCAATCCAAGAGTTTCAGGGATGGAGTAATAACCCGATGAGGGTGGTGACGGAAGCTTGGAAAAGAGGGATGTTGGGAAGGCTGATGCAGGGTTAGAGCCGCCAGGAGCCAATCTGTGCTCAGGAGCCCCAGTGGATCCTTTGGGAACTTATGTCCATTTACTACCTGTGTTTTGTATAATTCATCAACATCGTGGTGACTCGTTACTCCGAAACCTGTATGGATTTGTCATCCTAGTAAGAGCTGTGTTCCCTTGGGCCAGTGGCATCCTATTTGCAACTGTTTGCTCGTGTGTAATGTTGATGTTGGAACGGTGCCTTTCTTAGAGGGCTGTTGTGAAGATTCAATGAGCGAATCCTTATCGTGCGTTTAGAGCAATGGTCTGCACGCTGTGGATGCTCAGTTGGTGTTTGCTGTTTAAAAAAAGGTCCTTCATGAGGCTTTCATTCACATGGTTGTTGTGAAGTGTCCGCGAATAGGTTCCAACACAGAGACCTGATGTACGATGGAGGGAAACACAGCCCGGGCTGCGCCACCCCCACAAGTGTTCTCATGTTTGAGCCCATGGCTGCAGCCACTGTGTCCATCCACCTGGTAAAGAGCCTTTCTTTTTTTGATCACTTGTCCCTCTACTTGACCAAGCATGATGTCCTTCTCTTCTGACGACATGTCCAAAGTTTGTGAGATGAAGTCTCTCCGCCCTCGCCTGCCCTAAGGCAGCTCCCTCCCTGTGACAAAAAGCAACCCACCATCCAGAGACTTTTGGAGTTTTACGGGTGGGTGGCATCCTGTGGGAGGCTTTTTGAAAGTGAAAGTCGATTGTATTTCCATATAGCAGGTCATTGGGACTGAAACTGTCTGTTCCCTGTCGAGTTTTTCTACAGATACTGTTAGCTCACGCTGTTCAGTATTCTAAATGATAAAAAATGAGGTTCCTTGCCTCCTTTAGGGACCCCAGGGACATAGTGGTGGTGAGTTAGGCTGACAACCGCAAGGTCAGCAGTTTGAAACCACCCGTTGCTCCGTGGGAGAGAGACGGGCTCTCTCCTCCTGTGAAGAGTGGCTGCCTCTGGAACCCACCGGGGGCAGCTCTGCCCTGCCCTGGAGGGTCCCTGTGAGTCAACATCAACTTAAGGGCAGGCAGTTTGGGTTTGGCTTTGCTTTTCCCTCCACTGAGAAATGACGTAGGTGCAGCTAAGCAAGGACGGAGCTTTGGAGAGGCTTGTCAGGTGAGATGAGAGGGTGAAGGCCATGTAGATGAAGTGTGAGAAAAAGCCACCCAAGGGCCCCCTTGTGTCTCACGAGCAGGTTCAGGAGGTTTCCCACCATCCCCTGGTTCTGGGGTATTTTCATTGGTGAGTGAGCCAAGAGAGGTTGAAGCTTCCTGATTCTTCCTGCCTACAGGGAGGGATGCAGACGGAGCCGTTAGCCCATGGTAGCCAGAAACTACCATGACTAGCGGATTCTAAGTTCACCAGTGCTCCGGTCAAGGGCATCTCATCTGTACTATGCCCAAGGCAGCTCCCTACCTCTTGCTTTGTAAGCTCTTCCGAGTCTCTGGGCCCCAGTGCATCAATGGCTGGGCTGACTTTGTTTTGCCCATCTTTAAAATGATTTGCCCCAAATCTTACCCATAAAGGACGTGAGATGGGCCAGTCGTGTATTTTAAAACCCTTGCCAGAGAAAGTGAAAGATCTCCTGGCATCGGTCACAGTTGCTCATATCTCATGTGGAGTCCCGCAGCTCATGCCACCTATCGGGAAACCTACCGCGGGGTTTATTGTTGATCCTGTCTTTATCCGGAATGAGCATGACGTGCTGCTGTCTTTATCAAAGCTCCTATTGGACCTCCCTCTCCAGGGGGGCAAAGGGCAATTTGTCCAATGAGAGCCCAATGCTGGTGCTGCTGGGCTGTTCTAGAACTCCTCGCCAGCCATTCCGCCCTTGCCGTCGGGCTTGCTGTCTCAGGACCCTGATCTGTTCAGGCCCTTGGCTAGCATTGCCATGTTGGTGAGGGGCCACGCTAACAGTTAATGGCTTTGTGCAGGAACAAGGTCTCCACTGTGCCTCTCTGGGTGAAAATAAAATCCCCGAGACGTGGCGTTAGCTTCCAGAAAAGGCTCCCGTGCTAAATCAGCCAACAGACTCCACAGCTAATCAGCACCAGATGTGAGTTCTTTCATTTACTATATATTGCAGGTCACCGATTTATTTTTTTGAAAGCACCTACAATAACAATTAAAGTCATAAAATGTGTTTTCCCTAGATAGTTCCTCCGAGTCTACCAAGCAATATAGTCTGATAAGTTGGGGCCAACCTGTGCCAAAGCCAACATATTTGTTTCGTTAAAAATCTGCAGAATGTGTCTCTCTGTGGAGGTGTGCTCTGCTAAGGCCAGGGAGAGCTGCCAACATACAGTTTCCTAAAATATCTCGTGCTCGCAGAAATGATAAGCAGACTTCATGGATTTGTGGCTGAGAAGTGGAGAGAGAGGAGCCTTGGGGGGAGAGGACTTGAACGAGTGGTGTTAAGCAGAATTCATGTCACTTGGCAGCTATTTCCTGCCTTTAAAGCATGGACCCTACAAAGAATCCAGTCACTGCGGACAGCTCTCTCTCTCTCCCACCATTGCTGCCAGAGTTCAAATGGCCGGCTGATGTTCACCTCTGGAAAGACTGCGAGCGCATGTACCAGTTGTTCTTTCAGGAGTGGTCTCCTCCCAAGAAGAATGCTATGTCGCAGGTTACGGATTATGTTGGTTCCTGCCCGAAGCACCCCTGCCCCCGCCCCCCTCACCAAATATGTGTGGTCAATCCTAACCCCGATACTTGAAGTTCTAATCCCATTTGAGGATGGGCTTTCTTACACGACTGGGACAGTATTCGTGGAGTGTGTGTTTTAAGGCAATCTCTCTTGAGCTATAAAAGCACAGATGGTCGGACACAAGGGGCTTCACAAAGTGCAGGGGGAAATGCCACTCTCTTTTCATCCCCTTTTTTCCACCCACGAACTTTTGGAAGCCCCATCCCCACTCCCACCTCCTGGTAGGTCACTGAGCAATAGAAGCTGAGACAAGACCAGGAACATCCTGCAGAGCCGAGAGAGAAGGAGAAAGCCATTGCCTAGAGGCAGGACCTTGAATTCAGTCTTGAAACCCCAAGAATTTCAAGAAAATAAATGTCTGTTTCACCAAGGCACCCCCTTGAGGTCTTTCCGTGTCAACGGCACTGGAGGGCGTGGGCAGAGACACTGCCAGGGTTTGCCAGGAGGGGATTTTATAGCCTGGATGTGTTCCCTCAGCCAGGTGCTGCCAAGCAGCCTGTCTCTCGGGGTCACAACGGCATGGGGATTGGTCTGGAAAGTGGGGTGCTGCACGCCTCCTGGCTTGCTTCTTTACTGGCCAGCACCCATTTCCATGCCAACGCATCCCCTATTTCCCAAGACTGGACTCTGAATATGGCCTCTGCTCTGGGGGTTGTTGTTCTTGCATCCACTTGGAGGCTCTAATTCACCCGAATTTTGACATCCACTTTCCCTTTTCCTGCTTTCTGTAACTGGTTTCCATCAAGGGAAATATACCCCCCACCCCACTTCATTCTTGGGTTCTGCCAGCGTTGATAGGCACACCCCAGCACCACTGCCCTCAGCCAAAGAGACGGTGAGTAAGTAATCAAGGTACAATGATTAATAAAGTTCTGAACTCTAGAACAATTCTTTAAAAATTTTTTTTAAGTGTATTCACATGGCCCCAAAAGGCTTCATAGTCATAAAAGGAAATTAAGTTTGTCGAGAAGCTGAACATGAGATTATGGTAAAAGCCAGTTGCCAACGTGTTGCTTTCAATCCACGATGCCTCCCTGGTGGCAGAGCAGTGTGGCATGAGCTTTTCTTTTTCTCTTCTTTCCAGTTATTTATCTTGTCCTTTTCTTCTTGTGCGTTTGTTGTTACAGGAGACACTCTTCTGTGGTTTTACATTCAACTGTATGTGTTAGCCTGGGTAGACGAGAGAAACAAATTTAGAGACACTCATATGTGTATAAGAAAGAGCTTTAGATAAAAGAACAATCGAATATTGAGAAAACATCCCAGCCCAGTCCAGATCAAGTCCATAAATCCAATATTAGCCCGCATGTCTGATACCAGTCTATAAGTTCCTCTTCAGACTCACGAATGACGCCAAACACAGGAAGATCACAGGCCAGGGGTGGAAAATCTTGTGGATCCAGTGGCAGTGGAAACATCTCAGTGCTGGCAGGGGTCTCCACGTGGCTCTTTTAGCTCCATGGCTCTAGAGTAGCTCCATGTGTCTTCTTCACAGGAACGCCCTGCAGGGAATGATTGTGTGTCCCATCTCCAGCGAGCTTTTTATCTCCTGAGCACCTCCAAATGAGGTCATCAAGCTGCGAACTGATTGATAGGCTACACTCCACCTCTTCTCTTCTAAGTCTCAAATTGACAACAGATTATGTGACTATCACACTAGGCCTTGTTCTCACCAATGCAGTTTTCAATTTCGGGGAAACTCTTGCACAATAAGCCTCCATGATTTTCCTTTGAGAAAAATCTATCAAGATTATGTTTTTTGGAATCCCAATACCACAACTGGGTAAGGTGACCTCTTTACCTTGAATTTCACGGACCCACCAGATGGACTTGGAAGCTCCTGTTTGATTGGATCTTTTTTCGAAGGTGCCCTAATGAGCGTAAGCCAAGTGCATTGCTGAGAGAGCTTGTCTGCAGCCATCCACTGATCACAGAGACATGCTTACATACATTTTGCATGGAATAAACCTGTGTGCATATGAATTGGAATCCTAGTAGCAGTACTTTCGGATGGACTCTTGTATTTGGATACAGTTTCTAGAAAATGCAAAACTAGAGAGACCACAGCCGCAGCTCAATGGATGCCTGGTCTTGGGGTGGGAACAGAGATTGACTACAAACGGGCACAAAGGACTTCTTTGCTGGGATGGAAATGTTCTAAAGCTAGATTGCAGTGATAGCCGCACCATCGATCACATTCCGGGGTCCTAGTCCCAAACACGTGGTCTAGGAGGGAAGGGGTGCACACGGCAAGCTCCCTTGGCTCAGAGGAGTTCCTCACCCTTTGGGAGACAGACATGTGGCTGGAGAAAAGTAGGGCTTCTTAGCCCAGGTCTCAGAGCAGCAGTGATCATTTTGATAAATTGTACTAATAGATTTCCTGATAGTCATTCATCCTTGTGATTCTGGAATTAACCTTGCTTCGTCATGGTTTTTGAAAACCGGCTGGATTCCATTTGTTAATGTTCTATGTAGGAATTTTCCATCCATATTCATAAAGTGAACTTGATCTCTAGTGGCCTTGATTTGTGCTAACGTTGTCAGGTTTCAATATCAGGGCTATGTTAATGTTGCAAATTAAATTGGGAAGTTTTCCATCTTTTTTTTATGTCCCATAACACTTATTTTTTCCTTTTAATATGTGAGCTATAGGACATTTTCAAAACAAACACAACAAAGAATTTTCCTTGGAAAAAATTTAAACCATACAGGAAAAGCAAAAATCCCATGACCCCGTCCAAAGCCTAATCATCTAACTATAAAATGACCACTTTGATCCGTTTCCTGTGAATTCTTCCAGACCCTCCCCATTTCTATACACATATGTGCAGAGATATAAAACTTGGCACATTATTATTTGTTATTTAAGTGGGATTGAAGTCTACATGCCGAATTGCAAAATTTTGTGCAAATTATGGGTTGTTTTACTTAGCCAATTTAAATCTTGGAGAGCTCACATCTCAGCTCATACAGGCTTACTTTGTTCTATTTTTTAAATGTATTTTTAAATTGTCGTTCCTATCATTAAGCATCTATGTATATATATATATATGAACAAAAACTTGTTATGTATATATCTGTATATCTCCACCACAAACCCACTGCCATCAAGTTGATTCTAATTCATGTAGGATTTTCTGGCTGTACATTTTTATAGGCACAGTCTCATCCTTCTCCTCCGGAGCTGCTTGTGCGTTTGAACCACTAACCTTGTAGCTAGTGGTCCATCATCAGCTGGGCTCCAAAACTATGTGTCTGAAGTGAGGTGAGTATGTTGTGAATTGGGTGGAGGTTCTCAGAAGAGATCAGCTTTCCATTCAGAGTTCACACACATTTGTTTCATGTTATACTGCAGTCCCCACACGTACTCTCACTGCACCCCTCTTTCTCCGGGTGTTCCCGCTTCTATTCCTCATTCTTTCCTAACCCTCTGAACTCCGTCCTTGGGCAAACCCTACCCTTTGGATCTCAAGTAGTTGATGATTCTAAAGGGTGGGTACCTCCCTGGTGCTATTAATCGCTAGAGACCTATCTATTATTTGGCTAAAAATTGAGCCATGAGGAGTGTGTTGGGGGGTGCCTGAATGGTGACTAAGGAGTGCCACCAGTCTCTATCTGACCAGTGAGCCTGGCCACTTTTTTTTCAAGATTTTGACTTGTGTTCCGCTTTTATCTCCCACTCTAAGATTTTCTAATGTGATCCCGTTCCGAGCAGTTGATAGTATCTATCTCGTTTGTACATACTACCTGCTATTCCACCATCTGCCTGTTTCTGTCTTTCTTTCCCTCTTTATAGGCTACTTATACTCTGCTGGTGTGACCCCTATTTCCAAATAAGGTCACATTCGCAGGCACCAGGGGCTAGGACTTGCACCTACATTCTGGGGACACAATTCAATCCCCCATGGGCCGTGCAGACCTACGTGCCAGGGTAGCTTTAGAGTGAAAGTGCTGAGCTAACACATCCTCAGAGTGAGTCCAACATAAAGAAGGGGAGAGGGGGAAGGAGGAGGGAGAATGAGGGTGGGGAGAAACAGATGGTGACACCGGGGGACAGGGCACTAACCCACCCAGGGGGAGAGTGCTGGCTGTGTCTCCACAGAATTGGAGCGTGCATTCAGACCCCACCATGGCATGCCAAACCAGGAGGGCAATGTAACACGTGCAGGAATACATGAAAAGACTGGACTACAAGGCCGGCCCCAACCAGAACCAGCCTGACCCCTCTGTGGAAGTGCATGCCACAGAGAACGACACTAGACCTTCAGGTGGGGGAAAGGAACCAATTTACCAAGCCCACATGGAAGCCATCTGAGATGGTTAAAGTTTACTGTGCCAACCTGGCCGATAAACACACGTGGGGTTAATTGAAGGGCAGAAGGATAAATAGCTCCGTGAGCCTCGCCTTTCTAGTTCTCGGGTCTCTTGCTCTCTGATGGTTGGACCAGGGTGCAGCTGCCTTAGCTAGTTCCCTGGTTCAGCTGGCAAGGCTCACTTCCTGCAAGACATTCCCAAAGAAAAGCCGCATGGACCTACCTCGATGCAGCCCTGGGTGCTGGAGCAGCTGTGTGGAGACCCCTGCCAGCGCTGAGATGCTTACACATTCACTGACTCGGCTTTCCTCCTGCAGTCAGCATCATAGTGTGTGTTTTGTGAGATGGAGGAGGACTTTGTCGATTGGTGTCGGACATGTGGGTTAATGGGTTAATGTTGGACTTGTGGGCTTGGGCAGCACTGGGTTGGGATGCTTTCTTGATGCGCACTTAACCTTTATATAAAACTCTCTTATACATACGAGTTTCTGTGGATTTGTTTCTCTAATGTACCCAGACTAACACCCAAACCAAGAAGGAAAAAGAAAGGGGCCGTCGGCCTAGACTCCATATAGGCACCCCAATGCCGGAGGTTGGGGTCCCTGCATGGAGCTGCTAAAGTACAGCCACCAACTCAAGACAGGTTGTCCCCTGACTGGAGCATACGGAGACAGGGGACAATAACGGGGACACACGGCGGGGAGACTGTGTGGGAATGGAGCATAACAGATCAGCACTTGGAGTAAAGCCGATCCACAGAGCCCCCAAGGAGCCTCAAGAATGGACTTGGGGTGAGTCGGATCAAGGGGAGGGTCTCACGGGGACCAGCAAACAGACCTGGACCTGTGTAGGGTTTTCTTTCTTTCTTTTTTCCCTCGTCTCTCCCCCCTTTTCTTTTTCCAACAGTAAGATTTCTCATATTTTTGCTTCTTAGGGCCCTGGTGGCAGAGGGGTGACCAGCTGGGCTGGCCACACGGTTAAGCAGTTTGAAAACACCGGCTAGGTGGTCACTCTTGTACAGAGTCACCGTCTCAGAAACTCACAGGGGCACGTCCACCCTGTCCGACAGGGCCGTTAGGAGTCAGAGTCAACTCGATGGCCATGAGTTTGTTTCTGGTTTCTGTGGATGACCTGCTTGTATTTTGGGGGAAATCGCATGGTGGTCACACCTGATCTCCTCTGGATGCGTTTGGGGGTGGGGGGGTGGGGAGGAGAATCCAGCTCCACAGCAGCCCAAGGCCGTTCACCACGAGGCAGGGGTCACACGTACCCCCACCAGTCAACTCCCTTCAGCCTATTTTGACACCAGCGGTCCCTCGCAGACCCTTTACTCCCCTGCTGGACTTGATAAACAGTTGCAATGGCCCTACCGAACGGATAGACAATGCTCAGAATCATGGGGGCTTATTGGAGACGTTAACAGGTCAGACTGTGAGTCAGGATCAAGAAACATTAAGGATGTAGTCCTTTTGTCTGTGAGTTAGTTAATTGTGCCAACCTGGCCAATAATCACATGTGGGGCTCATTGAAAGGCGGAGGGATGAATGGGTGGTGAGCCTCGCCTTTCTAGTTCTCGGGTCTCTTGCTTTGTGATGGTCCCACCAGGGTGCAGCTGCCTTAGCAGTTCCCTGCTTCTGCTTGCAAGGCTGACTTCCTACAAGACATCCCCAAGGAGAAGCCACATGGACCTATCCCGATGCAGCCCTGGGTGCTGGAGCAGCCGTGTGGAGACCCCTGCTAGTGCTGAGATGCTTATTCGTTCACTGACTCAGCTTCCCTCCTGCAGTCGGCATCATTGCCTCTGTTTTGTGAGGTGGAGGACTTTGTGGACTGGCGCTGGGTTAATGGGTTAATGTTGGACTTGTGGGCTTGGGCAGCATTGGGTTGGGATGTTTTTGTGATGCACACTTTCTTTATGTAAAACTCTCTTATACATGAGTTGCTGTGGATTTGTTTCTCTAAAGTACCCAGACTAATACAGTCTGCAACAGTGCCTTCTTCTCAGCCATGTCAGCAGGCCTGTCTCCCTGGTCCTCAGCCTCAGCCCCACATTCCCTTGACCTCTGTCCTGCTCCGACCAGTGTTCCAAAGCTCCCTTCGTGCTGATAAATGCCCCAAAGGGCATCCAACTCCTCAGTCCAGTCTGTAGCCTGAAGGCTCTCAGTTTTGCCAAGTCTGCTCTGTCTCATGGTCTCAGCACCGCTCCTCTGCTGTGCCTCGGAGTCTTGTGCTGGGGTCGCTGGTGCCTCTGCCACTTCAGCCAGGGATCTCCCACATGCTCACTGGTGGTTCGTCTTTCTCAATAGTGGAGAGATTCTCTGGACCTGTTTCCAAGATGGCTCACTCTTATTCCAAGCAGGATGGCAAAACTGACCAATTCCCAAGTAAGAGTCTTCTACACCTTATTTAGACGCCCCCACTCAGTCATTTGGTGGGAGTCACAAAGATGGACGGACACAATGGCTGCAACAGTGGGCTCACCCATAGTAATAATGGTGAGCATGGCGTGGGACCAGGCAGTGTTGGTTCTTTTGTGCACAGGGTCACTATGGGTCAGAACCTGCTCAACAGCACCCAACAGTGATGACAAAGACTAGCTAGAGGAGCCACACCAAGTAATTTCCCTTCTCTGTCATTCCCCCAAGCCCCACCTTTTCTACTCTTTTTTTTCTTATTGGTAAGTGGAAGCTTGTTCTTTATTATGGAGTAGACATGGTTAACTAGGTAGCCAATCATTTCTCTTCATTCGTTACTGTTGATTCAATTTTGCCTGCATTAAGTATGTTATATTTTAATGAATCAAATGTATTTGTATTTGCATCTATAGTTCCCCAGCCCAAAATTTGAATCTTTCTTAGTATTTATTGAAAACTCTATGAACAAAGAGAAATTTTCTATACTCAGCCATCAAACCGATATCCTTTAAATACTGTTACACGTTTATTTAAAAGGACAGGAAAGCTGTATTTCCTTTCATTAGCGTGGACTATGGCCTTCTTTGTATGTTGAATAAGGGGTTGAAGTCACGCTCAGAATGTGAGAAAGCTTTTTAACTTACACTTGGCAGTATCTTTCATTTCATGGTTCCTATTGTTCACAAGTAGACTTGAGATGAAAATAATCTGCAGTACAAAGTAAAAACTCTCTGCAAGGCTGTGGCTCAGAATACCGAGGAGGAGGAGGAGGAGGAGGAGGAGCTGGCAGGACTGATGGGAGGACAGGGCTCCATTCTAGGCAGAAGTTCAGATTCCCACCACCTCTTTCATTCCCACCAGTGATCTGTTGCCACCCCCAGTAAGCAGTACTGAGGGCCGTGGGGTTTTCTTGGCTGTAATCTTTACAGAAGCAGATCGCCAGGCCTTTCTTCCTCAGTGCCACTAGGTGGGTAGGTGTGAACCTCCAACCATTGGGCCACCCAAAGACCTCTCACCGATGACCTGTTATTCGTCAACCACTGATCTAACCCACTGCTGTTGCGTTGATTCCAACTCATAGTGACTCTATGGGGCACAGTAGAACAGTCTGTTTCATCTTGCTCCTGTAGGTGGGTTCGAACCACTGATCTTTCAGTCACTTAATGCACTGCACCCAAAACTTAACCCAGGTCACCTTTCAAATGATCTAGGCCCTACCAATGACGTTTTATTGGAAGGGTGAGGGGTCAAACCGCAGGCTGGGCTTGGGTTCCCCTCTCTAAACTCTCAAACCATTACAGTCGAACCTCTTTTATTCCACTCTCCACAATGCGATCTCAAGCTGTCACCACTCAATAAGTCCTTCTTCTTTGTCAGTCATCGTTAGCCCTTTTGCAAAAAGCCCAGCTATTGAGGTCAGTGGTTCTCAGCTGAGCGGTGCACATCAGAATCATTTGGAAAATGTTTCTAAAAAATTTTTTTAAATATTAAAAAAAATTTTTTTCAAAAGGAACAAATTTTAAAAAGGCTCCTGGGGTCTAACCTAGATTCGTTGAATGAGAAGCACCAGGAATTCTGAAATGCTTGACTTTCTGAGTTGCGGCCACGGTTGAGAACAACTACTCTAAAATTGGCTGTCGGCCCCAAACTCAAGAGGCCCCTGGCCGTGTGTCAAAGGAAAACTGCTCCACGAGCGTTTACCGGGCCTTTCTTCTACTGTGCCTCTGCGTGGACACCAGCTGCCAGCCTGCCGGTTAGCAGCTGAGGGCGTTAACTATTTGCGCCACCCAGGTACCCCTCTATCTGCCCTCAGTTTTAATACATGACGCACCCTTGAGGAGTTGTTTAGAGGGGCCAACGCAGAGGGTGCCGGCAGTAAATGTGAGAAATTCTACCGGACAAATGGCCTAGGTTCTCCCACAAAGCAATGCCTTAAGAAGACGGGAAGGGCAGGGATGAGACCTGTTGTACATTCAGACTTGAATGTATACATCCTACCCAAATGCAACGTGTCGATCTTGTGTGGAGCCTGGCTTGGCCCAGCTGAGACTGACTTGAGACAACTCAGGGAAAGGGTTACACCACAGGGCTGCTGACTGCGAGGTCAGCAGTTTGAAACCACCGTGGGCTCCTCAAGAGAAAAGGGAGGCTGTCTATTCCTGTGAAGTGTTACGTGCTCGGCGACCCGCAGGGGCAGTTCTGCCCTGTCCTATCAGGTCTCCATGAGTTGGTGTGGACTGCACGGCAGTGAAGGAGGATGAAGGCAAAATGAACACCGACTATTAGATATTGTAGAGTATGATTCCTTTTCTAGATGGGGTGGCATTGGTGTGATGGTTGTGCTAAAAAAAAAATAACTGAAACCAACCAAGCGCAGATTTCTTAGAGGTGGTGTAGTGGTTACAGCGCATGTGGTGCTGCAATCGGAATGGTGGTAAGTTCCAAACCACCAGCGCCCCTTGGGAGACAGATGGGGCTTTCTACTCCCATCAAGGGTTACAGTCTCAGGTGAACAATCTGGAGGAGAAAACAATGGGACCGACTGTTCCGGGGGGACATGGGAGAGGGGGAGGTGGGGAGAAAGGTAGTGGTGTTAACAAACCCAGGGACAAGGGAACAACAAGTGATCCAAATTGGTGGTGAGGAGGGT
>NW_022105908.1:18698347-18705051 GCF_000313985.2 Echinops telfairi | reverse complement strand
CTGATGCCGGGGGCTTAGGTGGAGAGCAAATGTTTTGAGAACGATGAGGGCAATGAATGTACAAATGCGCTTGACACAATGGATGTATGTCTGGATTGTGATACGAGTTGTATGAGCCCCTAATAAAATGATAAAAGAAAAAGAGAGCGTTACAGTCTCAGAAACCCACAGGGTGCTACTGGGAGTCAGCACTGACTCAGCGGTGGTGAAATACTTCATACTTACGAGTGACAGAATCGATCTAAACTTTGCCTTTAAATGTTTTTGAAAAGAAGAGAAACGGTGCGAGCGTCTAGGTCATGGTGAGGACGGAGCGGTGGGCACGAGGGGCGCTTCTTGTACTCTGTTCTCGACCTGTGTTTGAAAAATGCAGCTATGGGATTGTGTATCGGGAATAACACTCTCCAGACGAGCTGCCAACCACATCTGTCTTTGCAGACCCAGTCGCCCCTGGGCCTCGTCGATTCCTTCCTCTGGCGGTTTCTTGTTTCACTGGGGGGATTGGGGGGGGGGGGTACTGATTGAATCAAGAAACATGACGCAGGCTTTTCTGGTGGTCTTCCCTGCTTCCTTCCCGTCCCAGGGAAGCGAAAGCTCAATCCACAGGGGCATTTGGCTGCTGACAGTTCACATCCTCCATCAGGAGTCCTGGCGGTGTAGTTGGGGGAGCACGGGCCTCCTAACTGAAAAGTTGGTGGTTCAAACCCACCAGCCACTCCAAGGGAGAATGATACACGTTGACAAACTTGGAAACCCACATGGATTTGGACTCATCACACAACTCACTGCCATGTAATTGATTCGAACTGCCCCTGTGGGTTTCTAAGACGGTAGCTCTTTAAAGGGAGTAGGAAGCCTCATCTTTCTTCCAAAGAACAGCTGGTGGTTTCGAATGGCCAGTCTTGTGGATAGCAGCCCAATGAGTAACCCACAACCCCATCAGGACTCCTTTCTGACTCATAGGAACTCTACATAGCGAGCAGCTGGCCCAGTGGGTTTGAACTGCCAACCTTGCAGTTAGCAGCCTGATGTTTAGCTCAGAACCATGGGGAAAGCCCTGGCCATCTCTTTCCAAAGGCTACGGACTTGGAAACTATGCAGCACAATTCTACTCTGCATACATGATGTCGCTGACAGTTGAAATGGACTCCATGATGCGGTTTTTTTGTTGTCGTTTTTTAAATAGAGCGAAGAGGGCAGTGGGAGTCCAGTGGTAGAGTTCTTGCCCTTGAGGCAGTAGACCTGGGCTTGATCACAGACCTGATGAATCTACTTCTAAAGTCTAAGCCAGTGGTACCTGAT
This sequence comes from Echinops telfairi, assembly GCF_000313985.2. Taxonomy (NCBI): domain Eukaryota; kingdom Metazoa; phylum Chordata; class Mammalia; order Afrosoricida; family Tenrecidae; genus Echinops; species Echinops telfairi. Next base: position 18,703,749 of record NW_022105908.1, on the reverse strand, counting down.
GGAGCACAACCGTTTGACTCATCCAGACAGCATATTGTTGTTAGAGGCCACTGAGTAAATTCCAACTCATCATGAGCTTAAGTACCACAGAACTAAGCACTGCCCAGTCCTGCCCACCCTCACAATGATTGCTGTGTTTGAACCCACAAGGAAGCCCTCGCGCCAATCCATCTCCCAGAGGCTCTTCCTCTTTTTCACGGACCCTCTACTTTACCAATGAGCCCCGGTGGCGTAGTGGTTATGAGTTGGGTTGCTAGCCACAAGGTCAATTGTTCAAAACCACCAGCCACTCGGAGGGAGAAAGATGAGGCTTTCTACCTCTATAAAGAGTTACAGGTTCTGAAACCCACAACTCATTACACTAGGTAAATCTGTGGCACAAGACCTCTTCAGAGTACTGAAAAGCAAAGGTGCTACTTTGAGGACTAAGGTGCACCTGGCCAAACCATGGTATTTCCCATTGCCTCCTATGCAGGCAAACATTGGGCACTGAAGAAGGAAGACCGACAAGGAGTGGCTGTATTGGAACTGTAGCACTGGTGAAGAATATTGAAGTATGATGGGCTGCTAAAGGGGTAAACAAATCTATTTTGGAAGAAGTACAGCTAGAGTGCTCCTTAGAGGCAAGGATGGTAAAACTTTGTCTTCTATACTTTAGATGTAGTTTCCATTTGTGGATCCTTCTTCTTTGCATCTAACTTTCTTATCCAATCACCAATAATTATAGGTGTATCTTGATTGCATGCTTAATCAATTTCAGACTGTAGAAGTTGTTAAAAAGCTTCTATTTTTTTTCATCTTTGGGATTAGTGGTTGGTGTGTCACTTTAGTTATCTCAATTAATGCTCGTTACATTAACGGATCTTCCTTGTATGCATATGGATTTGATCCCATCGCCTACAGCTCTGTTCTTGTAGATAGATCTTTTTTTTTTTTTACTCATTTTATTAGGGGCTCATACAACTCATCACAATCCACACACACATCAATTGTGTAAAGCGCATTTGTACATTCATTGCCCTCATCATTCTCAAAACATTTCTTCTCCACTTAAGCCCCTGGCAGATAGATCTTGGAATATTCTTTTTAACAATAAATACACCATTCTTCTTCAACCAGTTGTTGCCAACATAGTTCAATATATGATTATCGGATTCAAAATGACCAATACAGTCCATTTTAGTTCACAGTGCCTAGGCTATTGATCTTTGTGTTCCACGTAATTTTCAAGGACTTCCAATTTCCTTAGATTCATATTTTACATGTCCCACATTTCACTTGAATCTGTTTCTTCTCACTCAGAGTTGTACCACATCAGCACACGAAGGTCCTCCATCTTTCCTCCATCGATGTCATTGCAGGCGACTCGACTTTGAGGAGGCAGCTCTTCTGCAGTCGTATCTTGAGTGTCTTCCAACCTGAGGGGCTCATCTTCTGGCACTCTATGTTCTGCAGCTATTTATTAGGTTTTCACTGGCCTGTTATTATTATTATTTTATTTACCAGAGCTTCTCTAAGTGGCTTCCCTCGTCCCATCTAGTCTTGATTTCCTCCTCCATGAACCCCACCAGTGTCATGACTGAGACAGCACTGGATTAGGACAACCGAGATGGGAGTTCCAAGTGGAACCGTGGAGAGAAGCCACAAATATGTCTTTAGTGAAAGAAGAAGGTGATCATCAAATCAAGTAGGTGAAAGAAACAAGCATGGCTTCCATTCAATTCTGCTCGTAGGAGAAAGGCAACCACAGTATTCTGAGGTCCTGGTTTTTCTCTAGCTTTTCTTACAAGACTGTTTCTTCTCTAAATTCTGTTTTCTTAAAGGATGCTATATTTTTATTGCAGTAAAATATAAACCACATTTTAATCATTTTCAAGTGTCCAACCCAGTGGCAGTGATGACACTCACAATGGTGTGTAGCCTCCACTAATAGCTATTTATTTCCTGAACTTTTTCATCAGCCCAGAGACTCTATGTGTTAGTCTGGGTAGACTAGAGAAACAAATTCACAGACACTTATATGTGTATAAGAAAGAACTTTATATATAAGAGAAGTTGAATACTGAGAAAACATCCCAGCCCAGTCCAGATCAAGTCCATAAGTCCAATATTAGCCCATATGTCTGATACCAATTGAGATAGTTTATTGTGCCAGCCTGGCTGATAAACACAGGTGGGATTGACTGAAGGGCAGAGAGATAAATGGCTTGGTGAGCCTTGCCTTTCTTGTCTCTTGCTCTGTGATCATCGGACCAGTGTGCGGCTGCCTTGCTTGTTCTGTGCCTCAATTTAAAGGCTACACTGCCTGTGGGACGCCTAGCCTGTGGACTGTGTTGCTGTAAGTTGAGGTTCCTTTAAGACATCTCTGGAGCTGGGGACTGGCGGTTGGTGACCTGCCTTGTGATTGGCTGCTGTGCTGACATAGCCTAGCTCTCTCTACAAATAGAGGAAGATCTGGCATCAGACAGAGACTTGAAGGACTGCTAGTCTCTCAACTTTCTCTCACGGACGTGAGTTGAACTAAGCCATTTGTAGTGCTTTCTAATTTAACTGTTTATCTGTATATGATTTAACAGTTCATTTCTCATTATATATCTAATTATCTTTATAAATAAATATATTAAATTATCAGGAATTTGGTTTTATCTCTCTAGAGAACCCTGTCTAACACACCAATCTATAAATTCCTCTCAGACTCATGAAACACATGCAATGATGCTGAATGCAGGAAGATCCCAGGCCAGTGGGTGGAAAGTCTTGTGGATCCAGTGGTGGTGTAAGCAGCTCAGCGCTGGCAGGAATCTCCACATGGCTCCTTCAGCTCCCAGGCTGTAGCGTAGCTCCATGTGTTTTGTCCACAGGAATATCTTGCAGGAAGTGAGCATGTGTTCCACCTCCAGAGAACTATTTATGTCGTGAGCACCTCCAAATGAGGTCATCAAGCTGTGACTTGATTGACAGGCTAAATTCCACCCCTTCACTCTTCTCAAATTGACAACAGATTATGTAACTATCACACTTGATCTCCATTAAACAATCATTATCCATTTCCCTATTCCTGCCCCCAGCCCTTGGTGACCAGTAATCTACTTCCTGTCTCTGTGCATTTGTCTAGTCTATAGATTTTTCAGAATGGGCTCATATCTTCTCATCCTTTTATGTTTGGTTGGCTTCATTCAGCATGTTTTCAAGGTTCATTGATGTCACAAACCTTGGGGCTGACTCATATTCCACTGTATGCTTTTGTCTCTTATGTTTAGCCCACACTCACTCAGAGGATGCTAATTTTAATGGAAGCCATGCTGTAATTGCAGCCAGATTTTCAGGGGTGGTGATGAAAGTCTCTCTGGTGACTTGCTGTTGCTAGGAGCCCCGAGTTGGCTCCAACTCATGATGACCTTCTGGGGACAGAAGGACACATTGTCCAGTCTCCACAATCATCGCAGTGGTCGACTCCATTGTTTCCCGTTGTGTCAATCCAGCTCATTGGGGCCATCCCTCATTTTATTGACCCTCTATTTTACCAAATACAATGTCTTTTTCTAACGATTGGTCTTTCTGAGGAGAAGCCCTTGTGGCATAGTAGTTATGCCTTGGGCTGCAATCTGCAAGGTCCCATGTTCAAAACCACCAGCCTTTCTGAGAGAGAATGATGGGACTTTCTACTCCCATAAAGAGTTACAGGCTCAGAAACTCACAGGGGTTAGTTTTACCTAGTCCTATAGGGTTGCTATGATTCACCATCGACTCAATACCACTGAGTGAGTGAGTGAGCGAGTGAGCGAGCGAGCGAGCGAGCAACTCCCTTACTTTGGACGTGTCCATCAGGAAAGACCTCAAACCAAACAACTCGCTGCCATCGAGTTGATGCTGACTCATAGTGGCCCTATAGGACAGGGTAGAACTGCCCCCTGTGGGTTTCTGTAACTATAACTCTTTACATAGAGGACGAATAGGAAGCCTCCTCTTTCTCCTGCAGGCATCTGGTGGTTTTGAACTGCTGACCTTGAAGTTAGCAGCTCAACGCGTAACCACTACACCACCAGGGCTCCCCAAGTGAACGGCAGCTTACCTTATATTCAGGCAAAGCACCACAGGGGAAATTAATAGCCACTTGAACTTGAGTATCCCAAGTCCAAGTTCAATAAGGGTGTATCAACAAAGGACCCACACCTGCAAAATCATTCTTTCGGACCTCTCTCGCATGACCTTCTGGGGAGTGAAATCACTGGGGTTGGAGTTACCCACTTCAGTAACCCATGGAGTCAAGCCCCCAACCCCCTACCCCGTGTCACCGACTGCCTCCCATACCAGATCATACAGCATCCTTAGTGATATTTATTAATAATTACTCTTTTAAAACCATGTACTGTAGTTATAAGTTGCTTAAATGTAATATTTCTTAGACTGCATGAATACTAACAATATTGTTGCATAAAATCTTTTTATGTTGAATGATATTATTAGTTAAATTTACTAGTAACAGAACAGAAGCCTTTACATTTTTTTCTCCCTCTTTTCCTTTAATTAAGGAGCCCTGGTGGCATAGAGGTTCCACGTGGGGCTATTATCTGCAAGGTCAGCAGTTTGAAACCACCAGCTGCTCCTCAGGAGAAAGATGGGGCTTTCTACTCCTGTAAAGAGTTACAGTCTCAGAAACTCAAAGGGGCAGTTCTACAGGGTCCCTATGTTTCAGCATTGACTCGATGGCTGTGAGGGAGTTTCTTTAATTACCATTTCATTTCTCAGAACTACTTATTCACACAGGTTCACAAATACCAATGACCCCAATAGTGTAGCTAAACATGAGAGACAGTAGACACACTGGCAGCGACAAAAACAAAAGTGTGACTTTGCAGTGCACAGATGTCACCACGGGATTCAAAGTGTCACTGTAATTGGGTAACAATGACAGCTCTGACCAGAGAGCATTCGGAAACTCTAAAAGTAAATCAGCATAAAGTTGGAGCTTGGAAGAATATCGATACAAGTAAGCTAGATTTATGGGAAAAAATTTTTGTTGTTAATAACCAACAGGGATATTTTTATTAGAAATGTATTAAAATTTTAATATTCTTTTGAAAATCGTTTTATTGGGGGCTGAGGTAGTTAGTTTATTGTGCCAACCTGGCCAATAAACACATGTGGGATTAATTGAAGGGCGGAGAGATAAATGGCTCAGCGAGCCTCGCCTTTCTTGTCTCTTGCTTTTTGATCGTCCGACCAGTGTGCGGCTGCCTTGCTTGTTCTTTGCCTCAATTTGCAACCTACACTACCTGTGGGACACCTAACCCTTGGACTGTGTCACTATAATTTGAGGTTCCTGCTTCACCACACCATTGGAATTTACATCTCTTGAGCTGGGGACTGTTGGACCCTGTCATCTGGCTGACTGTTGGTGA